>NC_068949.1:37818005-38459880 GCF_026419915.1 Harpia harpyja | reverse complement strand
TGGTCTTATACCAAGGTATTTATATTACTGAATATAACTAGATGCAGTGTAATTTCTCCATCTGTAAGATGCCAACTTAAGCTATGCATTTGCAACAGATATTTTTTAAGAAATCATTAAGCCATGAAAAGCAAAATGCTATAATTTGGGTTCTAATTACATGCTACCTGATTTCACAGAACAGAGGAAAAAAAATAGCATTTCCTAGGAATCTTTGATTGACCACAGGCAGTCTCTGTGAAATAGAGGTCAAAACACCTTTGAACTCAGTCTCATCTGCTTGGTCAGGTATAAGCTGCTGTGCATGCACGTGCTTGGATATGCATGCTTATAAAGAAGTGCAGTTATCTGGTGCGGGACAAATGGAACAGCATTAGCTCAACACCATTATTAAATATTATTTGAATTACATTAACTATTGTAGACATACGTAACCTGAATTCCTGTACTGAAAAATAAATTACTTTAAATAATTTCAGTAACTATATAATCTTTAAACCTAAACACAGCCTGATTGAAATGCATTTTCCCATTCCGCTTGTTTTTTATACCATTTCCTATCTATAAACGAATCAATGATGTCAGACTAAGCAGGCAAGTAAAATATATTTTTGTGGATGTCAGTGAGAATATTATTAATCCTGGTGGGTAAAGCACATAAGATTTAATTAGGAATAGTTCTTCAGCTCTTCCCATTAGTCGTTTACAATAATGGCTCTACTCTTGGGACGTTCTGTACCTACCACGTAAACCTTGATTATAAATCACAATGCATCAATAACAAATTAGTAGTATAAACATAAAATGTGATGTTCATAAATAAATTTATGAGCAAGACTACAAAGGACTTTACCTAACAGGCAACACCCAGATATAATCTGTGTTGGTTAAATAAGTTACTATTTTAAAGCACTTTTGGGCTCTGTGATTGTGGCATGCATAAATGCAAGTACGTGCATAAATGCAAGTACGTGAATAACTGCTTGCATGATTATAGTCTCAGTTTGCAACCAGTAAATATTTGTAAATGAGTTCTCTTTTATTCTGACCCCCTCACAGTAATGTTGATATTTATTATATATATTACACAGTCTTTTACAAAAGGCAAAAGAGCCTGGTTTTGGAACGATGAAAATCATCCCCCAAACATATATTTTCACAATTAGGTGAGGCAGTCCCCAAAGTTTCTTGAAGGTGTTTATTTGAGTGATACGATACAACAGTTCTGACTTCAAAGGAGGCTCCATATGCTTTCCTGTTGTGCATACACTTTCTGCCAGCGCAGATACTTAAGAGCACGGGGGATGATATTTAGACTTCATTTTCAGGCACAAGCAAATGGACTTTTAAATCATTTGTAACCACAGGTATTAATGGTGAAAAGCTCTGCAAAACTGGAAGCTTAATCTGAAATATGTCTGCAGTTTGGTTAAGTGGAAAGCATACTAAAATCTTAAAAATACTAAACAGATTCAGAAACTTTCCTCTGTCTTTGGCATCCCTGAAAAACACTTAGGCCTTTTAAGCCCTTACTGTGAGCTCAGACTCACAGGAAGATCTTTAGTATATGAATCAAGATCCTGTGAAGTAAACACAGGGAATGTTTCCATGTATTTTTCGTGAAAGGCCTTTAATGAATGGCAGTGGACAACAAAGGAATGGTTTCCGGGCCTCTGAAGGATAGTGCTATCACGAGCTCCAGGACTGTTAGGGCAGGGCCGCTCACACCGTACCTGAACAGCTCGTCTGCCTCCAGCTGACGTCTGGTGGCTGCGTCTTGTGAACGGACTGACCTGACATGGTGGTCCGCTCCCTGCCAAGCTCTACCTGCGGAGCAGGACTGACTTCACGTGCACACGCGCTGTCTCCAACGCTTCCAGTTTTTAGAAGCGTTATCTGGAAACGTTCCTACCCCTGAGGTGAGCGAGTCCATGAACATAGCCAGGACCCAGCCTGAAGGGTGAGATTTGTGAGAGGGGAAAGACGTTGACAGACCTTTTTTCACTACAGAAATGCACAGTGTAAGTTTTCTCAATGCTGTGTTTTTTGGTAGGTGAAGCATACTCCTTGAAAGTGTTTATGAATCTGTTCCTGAAAGAATAGGTCATATTTTTGTAAATATAATGTATTTCATTATTTTGTATACTATAAACATGCCTGCTTACCATAGTTTCTAATTTCTGTTTAGCAGTGCTTAGCTCTTCCTTTATTTGCTTAATTTTTTCATAACTTCTATTTATGTCGCTTTTAGCTGCAACACAACAAAAACTTGTAAGAATGTGTGCTCTGTTTGTAAAAGTTATGTTCTTATAAAAACATGCCATTGGCAAGAAGCAGCCAGCCCGGCTGCCTGCCAAGGTTTCACTGATAAAGGTCCCCTCATGGCAGCACAGTGGGGCCACCCTGCTCTTCCCCCAGGAAATGGAGAGGCCATTAATGGAGACCCACAAAATGGCAGCCCCAGGGCAGACCTTGTTGGATGAGGTGCCTCTTCTCCCTCGCCTGCTTCTCTGTGAGCTGTATTTGCTGGAACAAAGCATCCAGGTTCATTTCTCTCTTCTCGTGGAATCTGTGAGTTCTCCGGGTCTTGCTGTCTTTGTGGAGGGCTGGTTGATTAAAGCTGGGATGCCCTGGAGGAAGGTGAGGCTGGGCCCGGCCACAGCCCTTCCCTCAGGGCCCTGTGCCCTGCCAGACCTTGGTTCTGCCCTTTGGCCTCTGCCGGCCGGGGGTCGGGAAAGAAACCCCAGACCACAGAGGGAAGCAGCAGTGGTAGCTGGGACACAGCTGAGGAGGAAGAGGTGACGGAGTGGGACGTGTGGGCTGCGGGAAGTGGGGAGTGAGAGTGAACCTCGGGCAGAGGGAAACGTGGATGACTGGCTGGGGGAGCCCACGTGGGAATCACAGGAGATGGAAATGAGCAGGCAGAGCAGCAGCATGGTAGGAGCAGGAGAAAGAAGATAATTTGGCTAGGCAAAAGGAGGCTGGCACTGAATCCTGTCAAACTTCTGCACATTTGTGAAACATGGGTTCTGACTCAGAGTCTGGGGAGTTTTGATCAAACAGCTCTGACTTTCTTTATTTCTCTGGGACCATACGCTTTATACTGGTTTTGTGTTGTTCAGAAGCTGGTTTTTTTACCCCTTACTTTTTCTATGGAGTGATCACCATCCTTTTTAAATATTATATCTGCTCATATTTATTTATCTTTTGAGGATTGATGTCTAACCTTAGCAGTTAAGGAAATAGGCTAAAATCTGCTATCATACAGAAGATGATGGTAAAGCTGACTACATATAACTTACGTAACAGTGATCAGACTGAATTCAGCTGCATTTCACCATTAACGTAAAATGGCAATGTTTCTGTTCCAGTTGGTCTCAGTAAGCAAAGATCATAATGCAGCCTGTTGTATGCTCTTCTGGAGAATACTTGTGTATGAGTTTACTATGCTCTGAGCTTCTGCAGCTTTCTGGTTTGTACATTACTGGATGGTATACCTGGAAATGTAAATACCCCATTGAAAACATAATTCATATTACGGGGTTTGTTCCTACATCTTGAAAAGGATTAACTACCATTCCCCACAGGGAATACCTATGTGAAGTTGGCCTCTTTGCTTTGAGGCAGAAAAAGCCTGGAGGAATGGAACTTTATAGCCTACCAGCCTTTTTAACATTGAAAAAGATTAGGATTATTGACAGTTTTGTCTTGTTAAAGAGTTTTCCTCAGAGGAGATACTGTCTTAGAATAGACTGCAGCAGCAAAGTTCAGAAATTAGAAAATCTTTGACCGTAAGAAGCAAAACAATATACATGAGAGTACAAATGTCTTATTGGTGGAAAAGCTGTTCTCAGTTAGCAAAATGAAACTGAGAATTCTGGAAAAAGGGTTTGTTATAGCATTTACTGCTTAAAAAGCGCCATGTTATAGCTGATAGTGCGCTATAAAATGGTGATTTTTAAAGAAAAGACATTCCTCTATCTAAGAAAGAAAATGTGGATTCTGATGAAATTTAAAAACCTGAAACTAGCACATTACGTTGCAGGAAATGCAATTATTTTTTAAAATGGAACAAAGTGCAACTGAGGGAGAAGAGTTCACAAAAGTGAATTTAGAAAATGTTTCAGAAGTGAAGCTTCCTACCCAAAGGCCAAAGGAAAAGCGGATGAGTCAAACGGGAACATGTGGTGATTGAGACAGTGGTTTCTTACACAGGTCTGATGAGTAAAAAAAAGTCATTTCACAAAATTCAAGAAAATGAACTGCTCTATCAGTAGATCAAGGAGAAAATACAATGAAAAGCTTTCTCTGAAGTTTTTGAGACTTGACTGCTTTTGTGTTTCAAACTGAGAAAGCTGCTGTAGGCTGGGATGGTGTTCAGTGTCACTTATTAAAGAAATGACTGTGTTTTGTGGAGGGTGCTTCAGTGCCTCTAATTATGGCAAAGGAACTGCTCTCCCTAGAAAGAAGGGTCTGGCTCCAACTATACTTCTCACTGTCTGAGAATGACCATTCAGCACGATTAACAGTTCTGTAAAAGATTCCTTCAGAGACTGAAAAAATTCAGTGGGACAAGTATTTGACATTAAGCTTTTGACTCCTGTAGCTATTTGCCATGTGCTTGATTTTTACATGGTAAGTAACTCACAATAATAATTCAGGATTGTATAAAGTGAACCACACATGTGAAACATCTACAAGTGCTTTCAGAATCAGGATCAAGGCCATTACTTCAAAGGTGTGTGGTTGCCTGCCTCCCATGGAAATGGATGAGATGGCATGAACCTAAATGTTTCAGAATAAAAGTGAAATGTGAATTACCTTTGCTTGACTCCAACTTTGCAAAGTATAAGATGTTTTGTAAATCACTAGCTGCTGGAAAGGTGACTTTAATTTTATTCTGTTGGCCATATCAGTACATCGTAATCTTAATCTATATCTGTATCCTAATCACTGTGCTGTAATCAGGTCATGTCTTTCTAGTGTACTTCAAAATTAGTAATTGCCCTTTGTAATCAGGCTGCCGTGCTAATAGTAAAGTTTCTTCTACAAGTTTATTCTCTAGTTTGTGTAGAAAGAAGAAAAGAAAGATTTTGTTTGTAATTTCAAGTCACTATAAAAATATTTATTAGCGTAATTTATTTCTAAATATATAGGCTCAGATTGTTTCAAAAACTGTTTTTCTGAAAGCCAAGAATGAAAGAGGCAAAGGTAAAGAAGTGGCAGGTGTCCTAGTTTCAGCTGGGATAGAGTTAACTGTCTGAGTGAGCGGCTGCGTGGTGCTTAGTTGCTGGCTGGGGTTAAACCATGACAGCAGGGTAAAGATTACATGATTCAATATGGTCTTCACCATAAAAAAATGTATAGTAGAAGCTAGAAATTGTAGGATTATAGTTACAAATAGATTTTGTCTTTGTTCTTAAGCTCTGTTAGTACTGTTTTTTCCATATACAAACTATACTGCTTACTTCTGAAATGCTGTATTTATAGCAAACCTTCTTCCCAAACTACATCTCTGGTCTCCCTTTGCTCTTGGTGGTCTTTGTATTTGCCATCTATTTTTGCACTAACTTTTTTCTACCCTACATGAAGGAATAAACCCAGATTATTCTGTGTAATAAATTCACAGCTACCATATTGTGTTCAGTGCTGAAGTCTGAGCTATCCTTTACTGGGAAATAGCATATATATGTGTGTGTGTGTCTATGTATATATATATATATGTATATAAAATAAAGAGAGAGCACTAACCACTTGGAATGCAGTGTTGAGCAGCAAAGCTGATGGAGAGAGACCACAAATAGTGAGAAACCCAGTAATTATTTGGCATAAGTAAGCATAAAAAAAGCAGACTTATTCAAAATTAATTTTATAATGTGGCCTTTAAAATGAAAGCTTTAGCTCTCCTATTTTAAAACTTCATTGTTATAACACAGCAAGCAGTGAAAAGTGGTAACATGTACTAAAGTGGTTTTAATGCTGGCCACCCATTGCACTGCAGGGGACGATGGAGCTGTTCTGCCTCTTCCATTGCCTGTTTCCTGTGCAGTGTGTGTGGGAATGGGGGGAACACAGGAACAGCAGAACGAGCACTTGGTGATCTCTGCTTGAATATATTTGAGTTCCTAGTAATAAAAACAGAAAAAGAAAGAAAAGAAAAGAAAAGAGAGAACAAAAAAGGAGAAAAAGGAAAAGAAAAGAGAAAAAAGAGAACTCGACTACTTCTGAAAACCTAGAGCAGGACAGCAGAGAAAGGGAATATTAAAATGCAGTAATAACCTATAATTTATGACCTATTTAATTTCCTGAGGAACTCAGGTTAAACACAGTCTAGTTATTATCTCTGGAAGAGTGAGAGCAAACCACTAACCTACAGGCTGGAAGGTCTCCATTTCTAGTAGACTGCTCAGCAAGGGACTCATGAATGAACACTCTGTTTCCTCCCTGTAACAGAGAGGAAAAAAACTACAATAATTCATATAATAAAATATAAAATAGTGGAAAATGTAGAAATAAATCCCGGGCAAATTATATGCAAACGAATACAGAATGTTTCTCTGTGCCCCAAATCCCTTTTTTGTCATCCTTTTCAGGTGACAAAATTGTGAGTTAGTGAAAAGCCTTGTGTGTTTATAATGTATTAAAAACCACTAAGAAGTAACTTCATACTGCCCCTAACATGTCTGGCTGCAATGGAGAATTAGCTATACTCTTTTTCATTTTGGTAGGAATGTAAACAACTTCACAACAGATGTTCTTTATAAGGACAGAGCCCGCTATTTGCATTATGATACCTCCGTTTGAGACTTATATTCAAGATTTTGTTTAATTCTATCTGGAAAGGCTTCATGAGGTCCCTTTGGGTTACAAAAACAAAGATTACTCTTTTATGTTTTTAAATGTAAGTTTTCTATTGTCTTTCGTTATAATCATGCAGCACCTGCTTTCTTTGCCAATTGGTAACTCTGCTGATATATAGGTATCCACGTTGTTCCTCTGCAGTCTTTTGGAGTCTTAAATGTATTTCAGTTGTCTCTTTTGCTGGATCTAAGAGTCTATCCTAAAACTTTTTTACTCTGCTATTCTGCAGTATTTGGATAAGCAACAAATGAGGCTCTCATTTTGAAACATTTATCAGAGCTCTTATTTATCTTGGCATAATGGTAGTAACTTTTCTAATGGAGAAAGAATTTTTCAGATCTGGAGTGCATATCACAGTACAAAATACTGCCTTGGCTTTGCATTGTCATAGTAAATTTTCTTAATTATTTGGCTGGAAAACTGCAGTTTGCTTTACATCAATACTGGCTATCACTAAGTTGGCACCCCGTGGAAGCAACAACAGAAACAGTGAAAAAATATTTTTTGTATTTTAATTGTTTTTATCTTCCATTTATAAGAGATTGGCTTTTTTATTTTGTATTAGCAGAAATGAAAATGAATTATCTGTTATGTTGTAATATCCTATAAGAAGATGGGTGCCATTAAATCTTCTGAATAAAGGGCTGTTAAAGAAACATTTTGAGGACTGGGACTTTCATGCAAGATTGAAATGCATTAAACAATCTGTTGAAAATTCTTCATTTTAATCAATTAAGTATGGTATGTTTCCTATAACCATATAATGCCAATATGCTAGCTTATCTCTTTTTGTCACATAAAGTTTATCTTAATCATAGAAAAACCTTAATGAACACTGAAAGATAGAAAGTAATAATTCTACAGTTAGTTCATCAAAGTAAAAAAAAATAAATCTTTTTTTCATTTCACTTGATTCTTAGAAGTTCATTTACAATGCTGCTACATTATTATATGAGCAACTGTCATTTTTTTCTTCTAAAATATTTCAGGAGATTTTAAAATGTTTGTTTGCTCTTTAAGCTTTTTTTCTAGTTGATGCTGCAATTATAGGAAAAAGAATATGTGTAGATGACTTAAATGAAACTGCTTTATTGTCTGTATTCATAACAGAAGCATTATTTAGTGCTAGGTTAGATAACTGCTATACTTTTGCTGTATGCATTAAAGCCAAATGAGTTTCTCTGCATGCTGAAAATAACTCTCATCTGAAACCAAGAGTCGTCCATTACACTTTTAGGCTTCTCTGCTCATAGTTTTCATTAGATTAATTTTATGGTTACATCCACGTTCTTGCTTAAAAATATGACAGTTTTCTTAGACATTTGGAGGACTTGGATACATGCCCATGGCTTGAATTAGGCAGCAGTAGAGATTATTCCACATTCCACTCAAGTGCCCAAACCAAGGAAGCACTGCCTATTTGGGGAAGAGCTATTTCATTTTGACTAAAACACCTATCCTAAAGCTGAAAACCTGCTCTTAACATAACTATTGAAACTGCATGATCTCATAAAACCTTTCACCAAAATTGGGCCAGATGGTATTTTTTAGTGACAAACTGTTTTGTAACAAAGTTCCCAATTCTAAATATTTATTCAGAAAAAAAGCTGTTGTCCCTACTCCTTCAAAATAATCTGAACAGTTTTCAGAATACTTCTTTCCTCCAGAATATTGTGGAAAAGGTATGTTCTACCTGCAGATTTTAAAAGCCACTTTGTAAAATCCAATCTAATAAAGGGATCTCTATAAACTGTGCCCTCTATTTTCTGTACAGCCCATTGTGGGCAGAGGAACATATTTAACGAGGACTTAACAATGATAAATAACATTATATAAACTTAACTGCCTATTGATACAGATGTTATGCTGTCATTTCATCTTTTTTAAAGATGACATAATAAAAGAGAGCCTATAGTTGTACTTCTATCCCTTCCATATTCCTTCCCACTGATGCTTCTGGGAGATTAGCTATCTTTAATTCCGAAGTTTTCAAAGGCTTCATGGCACACATCTGCATACATATGCCAGGACTCAGCACACAGGCAGAATAATAAAAGCATTAAATTCAAGCAGAGTAGAAAATCACAGCTGCGGTAAGCATGTATTATCAATTGTGCCACATTCATAAATTAATAATTTGCATTGTATCACAGTGACTTCTTTTCAGAAGCATTAAACATGTCTACTCACAGATTGTGTCAAAAGTATATAAATAATTCTTGTGGGTTTGTCTTTTTACAGCTTTTCTTTTTAGAAAGAAGATAACAGATGGGAAGTGAATTAGAAAAAATAGCAAAAATTTTTTTTCCTTTAAAATAATTACATTTTTCCTATTTTGAGAATTGAATCAGCATATTTAAAATATCCTCAGTAAGTCAGTTCTTTGAATACAAAAGTAATATCCATTGTTGAGGCTGCAGAGTTTATAAAAGTGAATAACACAGTGTTTTCATATGTGTTTTCACATATGTTTTGGCCTGTTCCTCTTTCTTTTTTTAAAAAATCATATCATAACTATGCTTTTTTAACCTTCCCCTTCCATTGCTAAAAAAAAATAAATATAGCTTAAATACCAGTTCAGAAGCAATTGTTGTTGATTGTGAATGCTGTTAGATCTTCCAGTGCTGGAAAGAGAAAAAAAGAGAAAAGTTCTTTAATCAAAGGACTTAATGATGAAGAGCCTGATGCACACACATATTTATATTTGTAATCTTTATTTATAGCAATAATCCAGTAGGACACACTGAGTGGATGACATAAGAATCATAGGCATGGAGGGCTGAAAAGCACTGCAGGGGAGTGTCTGTTTTAACTCTACAGTCAGGACAGAAAAAGCGCACCGGGGACTGCCTGACTCATGGGGACAGGGAACTGCTGCATGGGCAGAACTTTGCAGGAGGTCCTGGCAGATTGCTGTCCTGCCTGGCTCTCCCTGTCCTGTGTTTACTATCTAGAGTAAACACACCCAATTCCTCCACCCTTTCTGCATCAGTCATATTTTCTTAGCCTCTTGTCTTTGTTTCTTTCCCCATATTCTCCATCTTAGGTCCTTTTCTGCTGGGCAGCTTCTTGGCCAGACATTCCTTATCCTGCACATGTACATTAGTTTTATTGTCATTAAATGTACTGTGTTGCTCTTGCCCTTAGTGAATATTCCACACGATCTTTCCCATTTGTCACGGTATTCTGAATTCTGATTCTTTCCTCCAAACCACTTTCTCTTCCCCTTCTCCAGCCTCTGTCCCCTCCTCAGTACTATACATTGACTTGCACACATTTTGTATGTACATTCTCTATTCCATCTTCCAAGATGTTAAAAACACTGAATAGAATTGCGCCTGGCTCAGACTTCTGTGGGATCCCTTTTGTGAAGGCCTGACGAGTAAATAACTGAAAACTATTCACAGAGAGCAAGTTTTCAATCAGCTCTGCATTCTGATAATAGCGATCACTGTAGACTATATGGAAGTTCAGGATCATGGTTATGCTGTCTCAGGCCAAAGGAATACCTAGCCTCTCTGCGACAATGGCCAGCAGTAGAAGCCCAAGGAATCTAAGAAGAAAATAGGTATGACATGACTATTCCCCCGGTATGACCTTCTATTTTGGATTTAGAAACTAGTTTACTTATGAGAATATGATAAAAGTGTGAAAATCCAGTGTCGGTGTCAAAATCCTTTATCAATGTCAAGGTACAACACATTTACTGTGTCACTTTCATCCTTCTGGCCAGCTGCTGTATCAGGGAAGGAAGTTAAATGGAGCGACATGATTTGTGGTGACAAACCAAGGCTGACTGGTGTTTTATACTTGTTTATTTTTCTTCCAAGTATCTGCAGTGTAACTGTTTAATAATTTGTCCTAATACCTTTCTTAAAACTTAATCTGGTGTAAAATTCTGCCAAAGAATAAAGACAAACACTAAGTTTAGCCTGTCATATTTCTCTGGGAATTTACCAGTCCTCCATGAATTCTTTAAGACAGGCTCTAGCAATTCAGAAATATCTTTGAATGGTTCCTGCAAATTTTTAGGCTGAAAAGGATGAGGTCCTATCAGCACGAACACACCTAAATATTTAGTAAATTATTTCTGTGTTGCGGCCAATACTCTGTACTCCTTGTTGAAGTTAGTGTAATTATGCATCAAGGCACAATTCACTGTTCTGGGGAGTGCTGAAGGAAATAAAGGACAGAAATGTGTCAGTCTTCTCAGTATCATACTCCACACCCTTTCCTAGTTCATAATGGATCTTCTCAAAAGTGATATAAAAATAACAGCACGGCCAGGAATTTATAGGTGAATTGGCTTGCACAATTAAACCAAATAGGAAATGGTTCTTCAGACACATTAGTAAAAGGCAGCACAGAAGTAAGAAGTAAAGAAACACAGAATACCAGGAATAAAATGGAGATTAACTACAATCTAGGTATGATTGAAATAGCACATGAATACTTTGTCTCATTTTTCAGTGGGGATAATATAGTGACTAAGAATAGTAAAAAGGTGCTTAAGGAAATGAAGACACAGCAATGGAAGTTTCCATAAGTGAGCTATCAGCTGAACATAGCCTGCTTACTGTGATAAAATGGAGAGGGTTAAACAATACCCGTTTCAGGGCACTTAAAGAATCCGCAAATGCTGATTTGCACGGAATGCATTTGCAGAGATTTTATGTGTATCTGTTCAATTCAGGGCTAGCTCAATACAACTAAAGAATAATAAAGTTATTCCCTGTATTCATAAAAGGGAAAAGAGGTGGTCAAATAAAATGCAGGCATGGTAGTTTGACCTCAACACTAAGCAAGGTCTTAGAGTAGATTTTGAAGGAAAAAAATTATCGAGGACCTGGAGGTAAATGGAAAGTGGGAAAAACTACAACATGGTTTTATCAAGGGCAGATCATATCAGACTAACTTAACTTTGATAAGATAATTGTCCCAGAGAAGAGTAATGCAGTAGACCTAATCTACCTTGATCGAAATAAGGCATTATATTGTTCCTTGTAGGAAGTTACTTAAGGTGGAGAAGATGGGCTTTAATACAAGAATTGTAAGGTGGAAAAGGAACTGAGTAAAGGGTTATATTAAAAGAGGGTTCTGTTAAAAATGGAAATACCAAAATGAAAGGAGTTTGCTAGTAGAATTCCTCTGGGACTGGTCTTGGCACTGATTTAAGTAGTATTTTTGAACTTGTTAAAAGTAGGAGAATGGATATGCCAACAAGAGATGGCACAAAATTTGAATATGACTAGCATATCAGAAAAAAAAATGACCTTATGGACTGAACAAAATGGAAACCTAATGGTACAGAATGTAGAGCTGGGTGCTTGGGGGTTAATATCTTGTTCTTTTAGTATAAGCTGGTGTCTTGATAATTGCTGGAGATAGCAAAGGGAAGAGGTTTAATGCATTAGTCGGCTGTATGGTGACTATGAACCATCATTATGTCATGGCTGTGAAGCAGGGTATATTAGATGAAGGATTTTCAGTGAAGACAATGAAGTGTTAATATTGCTTTGCAAGGCATTGGTAAGACAACTCTCAGAATATTGTTTACAGTTCTCATGACCCACATTGATTCACAGCAGGTGCAGAGTGGGATGGTTAGGGGAAAAGAGTACCTATTTTCTCAGCTGAGATGAAAATAGCTTATCTGGCAAAACAAAGCTTGAAAGGGCATATGGTTATATCTTTATAAGTATGTGTGGGGGTAGACGTGAGGGAAGAAGACTTTTATGTTAAAGGATAACACTATTTCAAGATCAGATACTTACAAACAATTATGAATAAATGAGAAATTTAAAAGAAGGTTCTTGGCAATCTGTGCAAAGCTCTGGAACTGCTTTCCAGACAAGGTCATGGAGGCAGGGACCTGAACTACTTCCAGATGGAAATTTATAAATTAATGAAAGGATATGTGTGACATGGTGAAGTGATCATAAGTCAGAATATAAAGTCTGTGATATAAAGCTTTGGATACTTACTGACATTGTCAGAGAAGTTTAATGGGAAACTTGTTTGTGTACTTTTCTTACGCAGTCCCTAAACAGAAATGATTTTAACTGGTCCATGTGCCAGTTCTTCTATTCTTCTGCATATACAAGGACTTTTATGTTCCTTCTTGGTGCATAGAAAAGAAGGGGACTGCCCTTTCTTAAACGATAAGATTGGCAGCAGGTAAAAATGGGGCAGTTGGTTAGGATGTCAGGTGTTAACTGGTTATAACTTGCTTACATGCTCAGGGTTAAATTGATCACCTGATTGGGATCAGGAAGTAATTTTTCTCTAAGTTATATTGGCTGGGGTAATGGAGAGTATTGTTTTCCTCTCTAACATAAACTGTCTGGAATGGGATGTGAGTTTTTACCTTGTGAAGTACCTGCTCTTGCAGACTGCTAAGATGTGGCTTGTCAGGAAATCTCATGGCTTTTATATCTTCTACTGTTTTCTGACACATTGGTGTTTTTCAGTCTTTTATTCTCCTGAGGTACAAGGGGGTGTGCCTATAACGTAGGACATTATTTCAGTATACTACAAGACTTGATTCAATGTTTGCTTTTTCAGAACTTTTAAGGGTTTTCTCTGAATAAGAAAATCTTGCTTTTTTGAGGTAGCATGGAATTGATTAAGAGTCATTCAAGGATGCTTCATATGTATTGATAAGTTTTGAAACAGAAAAGGTTGATCACTTTTGTGGACCAGATATTCCTGAGACCTTATAGCAGAAAAAGCCCTTTGATGATTCTAGCTCAAAGGATTTTAAAAACTATTTAGAGGATATCATATTTTGTTAACTGAGATTCTCAGGGCTTTCTAGATTAGGTATTCCAGTAACACACTTATGGATGCCTGATCTTATTACTAAATGATTGAGGTTCTTCAGGCTTTATAAAATCCATTTTATGGTAACTACAGACACATTGTTTTTCCTTCTGATTTGGTTTCTTGACTACTACTACTACCTGAAAAGAAATACTTGAAAAGTGATAGTGCTTTATCTCATTAAATGTATAAGGAGTCTATGGCAATTGGGCTCCTAACTCACCTGTCATAGCTAAGTGGGTACAATTAGATGGGGTGTAAATGTACTGGTTTTATAATGTTTAGTTCTAATGATGGCTTTTTACACAAATATGGATCCTCAGACTAGAGGCCACAAAGGACATAATGGTGTTAAAAATCTACTAGGTAATTCAGTGTGAATTATTGATATACTTATGCTTGTAGTGGCTATGCTGATGTCTTTCTTGCCATCAATAAAAACAAGATACTCAGTTTATCTCTGTATTTTTTCGTGAATTCTGAATAAGTGTACTCTGAAATTGTGCAGTTTATTTCTCATAACCTGTACAGTGGTATCAATGTATCAGTTCTGTGATGTGGTTTATCTCTTGCAATCCAGGAAGCTGGAGTTTGAAAGTTTTTCTTAAAGCACAGATTACTAAATGGCAGTATAATCTACTGCTGCTCAGTCTGTCCCTCTCCTTACATTTCTTGTCAGAGAAACAAAATAGCAGATTCATAAGTCAGGTCAAATGTAGTCTGTATCTGTTTTCTTGAGTCATAAATCAGATAAATTATCTTTCAGTGAAGAGATGGCCTGAAACATATATAGAAAATGAATGTCTAAACCTGCCAGTCCTCCGAAATCCTCATGTGGCATTTGCTTTGAATTAAGCAAATGCTTAGTTATCTGCTAGTGATACAAACAGCAAAATCACCAAATTAGTTTTTCTTTGTTCTTCATATCATTGTCTCTGTGGAGTCCAGTGTTACAAGCCATGGAACCTTTTAAGAAATAGAAGTTGCATGTCATATGTAACTTTCTAAATCCAACCCCCTCGTAGATGGAGAATGGTTACTCCCACGCTTCTCAGTCCCTTTTGGCTATCATCTGGAACAGTAATAAAACAAAGTTAACTCTTTTTATTATTGTCTTAGGCACATAAATCCAGCTGAAAATGCTTTTTTCCTAATAAATTGTGTGATTAAGCTGAAAAGTTTCTGCTGAGTCATTTTAAGTTTACTTATTTTAAGTTTTGGTTAGAAATACAGGATTTTTGAAGCTGATTCTGTCAGATCGTTTTCATTTTAGCATTTTAGATAGCATAATACTTCTCCCCCCCCCCCCCCCCTTATTATTGTTGTCTAAATTATTGTTATCAGACATTTATTTTCCTTTTATGCCACAGGAAAACTTTGATACATAAATTGGGACTTGGGAAGCCTTTAGGTTCCTGATATCAAAAAAAGTCCTTCTGCTAAACAGACACCAGTATCTGTTGGCAGAAAGTTAGTTACCTTCTTGTCCTTTTACTTGTGTGCTGTACATGTGTCCCAGATCGCCTCAGCCTGAGTAGCAAAGCGTCTAGCCATCTCCTTTCAAGGTCCCTGTTAGAAACCAGAGCAGGGCTGAATTTATAGTTGCAAGTCCACCCACAAGATGGAAAGTGAACTCTACTATGTATAAATGAAGAGGAGTCAGTACAGTATTTCAGTGTTCATTTTAATTGCCATGATATTGTGCTTCCCTACAAAAGTGTTGGCTTGAGATCTTGAAATGTGGTAGGAATACCACATAAGTGATTTGGGTTGAGGAAGAGGGAAAAAAGAAAGGTTGATCTCTTGGAAAGGCCTGTATTGTTAGGAGCTCTCAGAACATGTTGTGGCAGAAGTATTGTAGAGGTTAGAGTATTTGCCCAGGACAGGAAAGTTTTGATTCTGTTCTCTCACAGCACTAGGGAATTAAAAAAATCTTACTTTCCTAGCATATTACCAGGCACCTCTTTCAGACGGGGACATTGAACAGCAAATTGTGCAAGAGTTATGGGCTAAGAACAACAACGAGCAAGGTGTGGTGCAACGTGGTATGTTAATGATTATGATACTGTGCTTCCAGTACTGTTTTTATCTGACAACTGTGCAAAATGTTTCTAGAGTCTTCAGAATACTTCTTCCACTTTCACATATTAAGTCTGAAGTATAGTCTTAGTTCATTATAGACAGGCTTGTCTTTTGTGTAGTATCACAATTGAAATGAGATGGGCCTTATCCATATGACAAACGGTTTTAAGAAATGGGTTATCTTAGGGAAAGATTTAAGAACATGGGTTTGGTATTCAGTGGATGAGATTACCTTCCAAAATCTGGCATAAATTTTTATTCTTTGCCTTAGATATTGATTCAGTTACAGTATTAGCCTAAATACATATTCCTAATTAAAATGTAATTGTCACTTTTAACTTTAGAGAAATTTACAAAACTAGGCTTCTAACAGATTCCAGTTGTATTGGGGGAAGGAATATATTTTTTAATTTTCTTTCCTAAGGAGGCTTTATGTCCTGATTGTCATTTTATAGTACTGGATTCCATCTGGGCTAAATGTACATCTGGTACTGTGAAACAGGGGTCAGCAGTAATTGCTGTATGCTGCTTCCTCTGAAGCACGGGCAGCTGATGGGTATAGAGAAATGGCTAGTATTTGGAAGGGAGAGAAGGGAGAGATCTTTGAGGGTGGTTTCTAAGAAGCGCTAAGATTATGAGTGTTAGCAGGGAAGTATTGGAATAGGACTTCAATTGGGACAGTGCATTTGAGATAAACTATAGTCTTTCTTCTGATCCAGGATCAGGGTGCGCAATTCAAACAAAACAGAATAACACATCACAGTATTAAAACCAAAATGTATTTTAGTAGCTCAGGCAGATGTTGTGGCCATCTTATGTGTTCACCCTAGTAATACTTGTAGGCTTTGCCTAGACACAGGTCTATTTAGATGCCTGTATTTTCTGAGACTAACCTCTGGAGTCTATACAAACAGATTTTTAGGATATTAGGCGTTTCTCTGGGTTTTCTAGATATCTGGTGGTCTTGTCAGTGCCTCATATAAGCTGATAGGTATCTGGACAGCTAGGATAAATGGTCCCTGCACAGGAATAAATTGCATGGCAAGCCCAACATCTAATTTATTTCATAAAAGCTGCATTTGCACAGCATAGGCATAGATACTCGTCTTGTGACTCTTACACAGAAATGTGGTGACCCTGCCTTGGTAAAGTGGTTTGCAATACAACACCTAGTTCTTTCTTGTCTTTAAAATTTTAGACTTCCCTGGGAAACCTGACTTTTCTATAATCATTACAGAAATAAAAACATTCTTGAGTGGCTTTAAAGTACAGTAAACTCAATTCAGCAACCAAGTGCTTTATTTTAGAAATCGTTTGATTTCAGAGGGGAAGCTGTCTTCCAAGTTTAAAAAAAAAAAAAAAAATTACCATTTAAATGTTTAAAAAAATAAATTTTGTGCAGGTAGCTTTGTCAGTCCAGTCACATAATTATTCAAACCATGGACACCACTCTATTAGTTCTTTATCAGAAAGCTCAGCATAGGACCTTGTTGGCCCCCAACTACTGGGAGATTTCTGTTTGGGTATATCCCAAATTTACTGGCCAAGTCTGGGCTAGCATTGCAAATCATGTTCAGGAAGGGAGCCTGCAATCAGTTTGCCCTCTCTGTCTGACTACTACTTGTCAGCTTGGCCGTGAAGTAGACAGCTGAATATACGTACACCTCCCTGTCATATATTCATGTGCTGATAAGCATCTTCCTGTCTCAGTATGTCACAAGATGTTGGACACCAACATCTTAGCAGGATTCAGAACTGTAACTAAGTCCAGGTCTTTTTACCAAACCCTTCAGTTTCACCTTCGGTTTAGGATTTATTTTCTCAGGATTCCTGCTAGTTAAAAGTATCACTTAAAGATGTTCAAGGGAGTTAAACAGCCTGAGGGAAACTTCTGTGTGCTTGACACTTCTTTTAAACATTTTTAGTCAATATTCATCAACATGGGACATTCCACATAAAGTGGAAATCTTACAGAAAGAGGACTTGTGGTTATTTGTGGAAACCTTGCAGGAAGAACACTTCTGGTTATTCCTCTGGGGAAATTACTTCTCTTTCTGCAGGGATTTCTGCCCCCCCCCCCCCTCCCCCCCCCCCCCGGGATAAAAGACGATTGAAAAATTAAGTTAATTTTTTTTCACTTTTTAAAAAATTCTAAACTTGAATTTTAAATTAATATTGAGTGGGCAGTCAACACATTTTCAGCTTTCCTTCAGTGCAGTGTCTCTATGCTGAAGTGAGCTGTTTCAGGTGTCTAGAAAAGTATTGCTTAATGCCTGTAAGCACTGTCAGAAATCAATTGAAATTTGTGCTATTTGTACTTTAAGTTTGGCATATCACTTTAATTCAGTCTGTTTACAGTAGAATACAAATGGGTATGGGCAATTGTCACAAAGCACATAAATGTGTTGAATAATATTCCTTTAAATTGTAGAAGGAATATAATTTTGATATTTGCAATATTAACTGTATCTTTATTGAAGCCTTGCAAAAAAAGTGCAAATTCAAAATATCATAGGAAATAGCATTGTTTTGGTGGTTACATATAACCTACAGACAGTGACCACAATCAGACTAAAATAATTTTTTCATATTGAAATTTTTTTAAGAATTTATAAAACATATCATTAATGAAGAAAAAACACATTTTCAAGATACTTTAGGTGGGCAAACGATTAGCAAAGCAGTGCTGTCAATAACATGAGCTTTTAATATTAACAGCAGCAATACAAAAGAATTCCAAATTGTGTTTTGAGAAGAAAAAAAGGATGCTGAATTTGAGTGTTGTATTTTCCAGCAAAGGCAGCTCTGTTGAAGTTCAGTTTTCATATTGCACAGGTGTCTGCATGCTGAAGATGAAATTTATTCACTTTTGTTATATAAATGTATGGTCAACTCTAGGACTTTGATCATCTATCTGTGGAATCTATTTAGTGATAATGGGATGATTCTAAGCATTTTCAACAAGTAAAATTTGAAGAAGTTTAAGCATCCAAATGTGAGAATTAAATTAAAATACAACAGTATTCTATCTGAATGTGAATGAAAAGACTTAACCAATTAGGCTGAACATTTAGATGTTTTAACGCATTCCACCAAAAAGTGCAAAGTATGCATTTTCAACTAAGACTGTGGTAATGCAGTGAAATCGATATCCTCAGATGAACAGCCTTCTCCTTTCTGCTTTTCCCTGTGTTCTCCAGGTCTCCAAAAACTACTGTGGCCCAGCTAACTATTCCAAAACCAAATAATTTAATGCACCATCACCTACCAGTTTTGTTTGATATTTAGAATTAAGATTCTCTCTCTCAAAATGTCTTCACCAAAACTGTTTGGATTCTAATGTTGCAGTAATTCCTGCAGTTCTAGCCAATACTGTAGCCTCCTTTCTAACTCTCTGAACAGTGTCAAAGCAGTGCCTGCTCCAAAGCATTTATAACATACATAGTCAAGACCAAAATGGAAGGCAACTGTGACTACCCAGTTTACAAAGATGAAATCTGAATCTCAAAGATCTAAGTACAAGGATATATTCTAGGGAAATGCACAAGTTTCTGTTCATGAGGATGTCATGGTTTAGGTCAGGATGGACTAAATATATGCATGAATTACTACATGATAAATGAAACTATGTGAGGTATTATTTTGTGCATTAATAGTCAGTCCATCACAGAGGCCACAAATATCCAAAGTTATAGGAATGTGGTTAGCTCTGCTTCTCCTTTTCTTGCTGATAGGAGCAGTGTTTATTAGTAATCTAGAGGACCAGGGTGTTACGTGTGGTGGTTGTGAGCTTGGTCCCATGCATCCCTGGAGGTCCTCCACAGTCAGGTATCCCTGAAAGTTCGGTTGTGCTGTCCCCTAAATTGAAGCTCCTTTGTGCTTGGGTTTTTTTTTTTTTCATTGCTTCCTTTCTTTGATGTATAAAAAAAGAAAAAAGAACTCAGATGTGCTGTCCTGGTGTTTCACAATATCCTGATCGTGCATCTGTCAGGATGTTCTGACTAGCTCCAGTCATACAGATTAGAATGTAATCAAGTTCAGAAATCATGATATTAATCACAGTTGCTTTGGATTTTTGTAATTCTGGGAACATCATGCTTACATTTCATTCTGGCAAGATGCCATTATTGTACATGTTTAAACAAGTTTGCATTATTTTGTTATAAATAGTGATCTACTGGATAATTAACCAAGTCAGAAACTTGGAGGGCTCACACTGTGGGCGTGTTAGTAATTTGTTACAGCTTTAAATTTACTATAAAGTATTTACATTTTATCTTAACATTTTGTCTGCAAACATAGTTTTTGCTTCTTTCATAAATTAATAACTCAGAATTTCCTATGAAAATGAATCCATCAGAAGCTTCTTTCTTTTCCTTACTTGGGGCTGCAGATTCCTAGCCTTTTTGCCATATATAAAATAAATTATACAGTTCAGTTGCTTGTATCTACAGCCATTGCTGTGTTCAGAAGTATGGCCTTTAGAATGTTTTTCAGGTATGGTTTGTAAGAAGCAATCAAAAAGACATTGGACAATCTTGTATGCTGGATGCTCTTCCAGTTAATGTTACAGGATTGGCTGTTAACCTTTTTTAGGGTCAGGACATTGTCCTTTCAAGTGCTTTACAGACACAGTACAGCTGAACCTCCATAATCTGGAGCACATTATTCCCTTTAGTGGACCTATAGTTATTCACTAGTGCCCAGGAAAACATGAAGTAAAATTGAAGCAAGGTGTAAATTGAAATAGGTGCTTTTTTAACCTGCATTTTTTTCAAAGAAACCACTAATTGCTGGTTTCAGATGTTATGCCAGGTGTTAGAAAGGTGTCCCAGGACAACAGAAAAGATGCCCGTGTGTCCTCCTTGGCCTGGTTCCTGCATCCAGGTCGTCTAGAGGGAGGAGGAGCAAGAAGCTTCTGCAGTGGATGGCAAGGCAGGCATGACAAAGTCAGCAAGGGCTGGAGAGTTGGGTGCTGAGGGTTTCTGGGAAGTGTTGAGGCTCTTCTCTGTGAGTGCCTGAATAGACCCAAAGGCAAGCCTCGGAGGTGATGGCAAAAACCAAGAGACTTCAGTAACTCCAGGAGAATCTGAGTAAACTTTATTCAAGTCAGGAAACCACTTGAAGAAAAAGACTCATGTTCCATCCATACAGTAGTGGAGGAAAGATTTGCTTTCAAACCTTGTATTTAGTCAGGCCCACCCAGCTAAAATGAGTTTTCTCTACTAAAAAAGGAAGCTCAGTCTAATCCATTATTTTCTGTTCTAATAAAATACAGTTTTGAGATTAGAATGCTTTGGTGTGTCTGCCTAAAGAAAATGGCAAATCCACCTTCATATCCCTTACAGATGGACAAAAGTGTGGAGTCATTTACATTTGGTTAATTTACTGCCAAGTTAGGATATAGTTTATTTAGGAATATTGAGGATGCAGTTACATGTAAATGACTTGCGTTGGGATCAATTTTAGACAGCATCCAGGAAGTTTGAATAGTTATCTTCATAATTTAAAAGTATGTGGTGTTTTCCACTGAATTATGTCTGCTAGTAAAACTGCAGGATAGATGCATGCATTCCTTCATAAAAGCTTTTTTTACTGGTGTTACCAGCAGGTAACTATATCCATCTAAATAAAGTGCTGTAGATTTAACTGTGCATCACATGATTAAACCAGGAAAATTTCTTTAACAGGTAGAGCTGTAGTTGATGTAATGAACGCTTGCAGAAAAGCGTGGAGGAAAGAAACTGCAAGTAACATCAGTTGTGAGTCTAGCTTTCAGACTTGCTTTTCAGAGTAGCCTGTCACGTTTACTTCTTTGGTGTGTACAGTGCCCAGTGGGTATTCTGCTGTCATCAGAATTTTACAAAAGTAGTAGCAGAGAAGCCACGTAATGGGATTATCTGGTATTTTAGTAGAACAAACAGGTCTTGATTTTCAACACTGTTTCCAGCTGATAATCAATTGGATTACAGGAGAATTGTCTCATCATAAGGTTCTTCCTAAAGTATAAAAAAAAATAAAGCATGTATTAATTAAGGAGCCGTTGTTGCTGACTCAAGAAATACTTAGTCTTTTCATCCCATATTTATTGAATACTTTTTATGACTAAACATCTAATTTCAAATTGTGTTCTGTATTATTTTTCCTGAAGTGTTTGCAGCTATTCAGGAAATGGTGTAAACAAACCAACACACACCCCAAATAATAATAAAAAAAAAATCCAACACCACAAACCAAACAAAATCCACAAAACCACACAATCCCCACCCTCTCAAGCCTCAACAACCCATAAACACCGCCACCCCCCAAAAAAACCCACAAAGCAAACAATAAAACCCCAAATATCACTGTACCTTTAGTAGAGAGACTGCTACATGCAGCTGATGGCAGATATTTGAGAATAGTCTCGCTTTCTCTGTAGGACAAATTCTCAAGGCATTTACAACACTGGTTTCTTCCACATACATTTTTTCTTGATCTCCTTTCACCTCCAATATAAATATCTTGAGACATTTTGTACCCTAAATTTCTCAGCTCAGAGGAAGACCGATGAAACGGAGATTGTAGAAATTAACACTGACAGAGTCGCTAACCTTTTGAGAAACTTCCGATAAAATTACAATTTTGGTGATACCATCAGAAGAAAAAATTATTTTACTCATCAAGGCTAGTCTAGCAAATGTACAGAAAACACAATTTTGAAAATCCAAGATGATAGTTTTGCCTTTGGTCACTGAATTCTAAAATTACTTTAACCTCCACGCATCTTTTTTGAATTCCTTACACAATGCAGGAGTCAGGGCAGATTTGGTCCTACAATTTAGAATAAGACATGTACAGTAAGTGAAAGCAAAATGTTCCTCTATGATTTAATATTCTTTGCTCTGTAAATGTGTGTGTATCCGGTGTAGTATGAACAGTGAAAGCTGAATACCCATGACTAGCTAGAGCTGTGCATGTTCAAAAAGAACATCTCACTACTTTTTACATACCATTCTATACAGAGACATTTATTACTTTCCATTAAACATAGGGGGAATGAACCTCCATATAAGTGAAGCAGTATGCAAATACAAGATACCAACATTCTCATTTTTTACATGGATTTTCTCACATGCTGTTCAAGAATCTGATTTCAATGTTCTGAGATGTTAATGCTTTCTATAATTGTTTTAAAGCTGCCTGGATGTTATATTCTTATAGCAATAGACAATTAGAATAAGTAATTTTCTAGAGCTTTAGTTTTTCTGCAAAGACTATGAGGTTCATTCATGTAAATATATTTTACCTAGTATAAGGTAGGGTTTCCTGTCCTGTGGTTCAGGATTGCATGGTTTCCACAAGACCAATTTGCTGGTAATCACAGAAATTTTAAAAGACAAAAGGAAGGCTTCAAATTAACAAACCAAATTGTGACCTTGGCTGAATTACATTAGTTGCTAATGCCCATGGGATGCTGAAGGCTGATGCTGCTGGCATACTCTTTAGAATCTGAAGTTCCAAGCTGTTCTAGCATCTGAATAGTACTGCTCTAGATTTTCTAGGCATGTGATTACTACTACTTAATAGATGATATTTCATGTTTTTTCATCTTTTATACTTTTACCTAACTGCATCACATCAAGTTTCTTTGCCGACTGTATCCTCTTGTGCTGTGGAATTTAGCACGTTGTTTTGATGTAGAGGCATGAATCCCCTTTCCCACGTTAGCATGAATTGCCTCTAAGAACAGCTAGGGGGCTGTATTATTCCATTTTTAAAGCAACAAGACGTAAATCCAGGGATACAACTATTATCAGTCTGTTTTAACAACTTTTTCCTTACCAGTTTGGGCAAACATCAATGTCTATGCCTGTATATCAGTATTTAAAGTTTGATGGAATCATTTGTATAAGATACAGAGCTTACAAGTGGCTGCAGTTTTGTCCATATTGTCAAATCTTTAAGGGTAACTAGTATGTTGTGTTTTTTAACTACAATCTCTCTGAACTGCATTGTACCGTTTTAGTATTTATGTATCTATTCTACTGAAATCATAATCAGATCACATATTAGATATGAATTGACGGAGGAATTTTGCAGCTTTTTTTTCTTTTTTTTTTTTTCCTGCTTCCAGGTGGTCTGATACTACATAAACACAACCTCTGGTGAGGACAGGGAAACAAGAGTTTAGGAAAAACTCCTGGCCAAGAACAGCTGTGGGAATTCACTACCAGGTCTGATTAAAGTTGGGGGGGGGCTTTCTTTTCTTATACTTTTGCATCAATTAAGTCACTCAGTGATCTGGATTTCACTTCCACATGTTTTTTATTTGATTACCGTGTGAATGTTTTTGTTTTATGTTTTTCCTGATACTGAAAGCTCTAAACCCAAATAAATGACAGGTTCAGTAAAAACTCAATCTTGCTTTTGTGCTGCAAAAGCCCGTTCAAGGCTTCATAAGCCCCTCAAAATTGATTTTTGGAGCACTGTTATTTAATCTCTCCTTTACAAAACTTTAATGCCTTGAGCAAATCCTTCTTTCCTTATTCCCACCACTAGGCACTTTGACTTCATGGTAAGCAGATAAATGTAAGACAAAAAATGCAGTTCAGATTGTTCCCCCAGTCCCTAGTAATTCTCTAACTTGTCTATTCTCCCTTAGTCATTATTGAATAAAGCCTCCTGTGTAAACACTACTTTTTGTGCTCCCACCGCACACAGACGTTTTCCCATCAGTCGCTTGCTATCCCCCACCTGCTATATCTGACTCATTAGTTCAGCTTCAGCTTTGCTTCACCTATTCCTTCCCCAAAGAATTATATTTAAAGTTCATGACACTGTTCTTATTCTCAGCATACTTTCTCTTCACATAGCTACCGGGCCTGCAGATAGTACTGTGTAATGTTCCTCGGGCTCAGTGGCTCCAACTTCAATATTTTCTTGCAGGGTTCAGTCTTTAAAAGGAGGTCTATGGCAGAGATGAGAAAGGGAATCTGCAGGCTAACTGTGGCCCAGTCAATGTATTAATTGAACCTTCTTGTCAGTTTACTGTTACATTGTCATCTGAACTGCTGCCAGCCATAACAACCTAATGCAGTGCTCCAACACCGCAGCTTTTGCATGTGGGACTGGCTGCAAAACAATATCGACTGCATTTGAGTCAGTTCTTTTTGCACGTGACACCCTTCTGAGAGTTTGCTGTCAGCCGTTAATTTACATGCAAAGGAGGAGGCAGAAGGAAAACAAGTGAAACTGAATGCAGAAAAAATAGTATTCTAGCTTTGCACATCTTGTATGGCTGGCCTCAAGTACCATATGGCCCTGACTACAGGTGTAGTTTGATGCTGTTGCTATATTCAGGGTATTTGGATTCAGGCTGCAAGGTGACAGGAAGCTTAAAACTGCCCATAGTTAAGGGTTCACTTACCTCAACCTACTTTGAAAGAACAGTGTTTGAAGCACTGTTTTTTACAGAAGTTTTAGTATCAAATAACCCCTCTATCATCATTACTTTGTCTTTATTAAAAGTGTTCAATGAAAGAGTACCAGCTAATGTAGGTAACTAGAAAGAACCAAGTAACTAAAATTATGTAAAGACTGAAGTACTAGCAGTAAATGCTGGCAGAAAGTGGCTTGAAGTAGGTAGTACTGTCTTCCACATTATTTATATTGTAATGGCCTTTAAACAATAACTCAGAGGTGATCATGTTGTCATCTGTCTCCTAATGAAATGTTTGTCCCTACTGGCTGTACCTTATATATGTTATATTATATTAATTGTTCTGGAACTTTTTTATAAAACTCAATCAACAGAATAGAAAACCAGCTTAAATATCTTTAAAATGCTCACATTAAGGATTTCTGTATGGCTTATTTTTTTTTATTATTCATTTGGCTGAAGGGCCTTATGGTTTGAGCGATTGTCAGATGCAAATTGTAAGGTGGACCTTGGTTTGACTGAAATCAACAGCAAAGCATCCATTGACTTAATTTTACCTCAGAGGAGGTAAAAGGCAATTGGAATAGAATGTGCAAAGAGCAGAAGGATTATGACTCCAGCCACAGAGTGGCTTATGGGTTTTTGTCCGGTATCTTTTTAAATTCTTGAAAAAAATGAAAATTATTTGTAGCTACGATTTGCGGCAGAGCAAATAGTAATACAACATGGTACTTGAGAAAAGCTGCATACCTTGTGTGTAAATATGGCACCAGTCCAACATGCACGTGACTTCAGCTACCCAAAACCACAGCGATTCCTCTACAAAGAGAGTAAAGTACTTGTGTTGTCTCAGTGCTAGCTAGCAGGACATGGAAATTAGTTTAGTAATAAATGGAAAGGATAGCATCCTCAGATTAATTAAAAAATACTGGAAATAAGTTGACAAGATTTATAAATAATTCCATCTCTGAAAGAAAAAAAAGATAAATTGGCAATTTCTGCTGTGGAACAAATGTCCTTGTAATTTGCAAGAAGCTTTCTCACACCTGCAGTCCTGTTAAAGAGTGTGCAGGAGTTGGATATTCTGAGCAACTCTATGTAGCATGGACTTGCTTCTTGGATTTTTTTTTTTTTTTAAACACGGTTGCATTTTAAAACATTTTTGGATTAAGACATTTTAACCTTTTTTCACTTTGGGTGATAGTTTTCCAGAGATGAGTCAAAATACTGGCAAGAGGAGTGTTCAGTTACAATATTCAGAATTTTGGATGCATGCTTTCCAGCTGTCTCGTTATTTCTGAACTATCAGTAGCATTTTATTCAATTTTTAACACTTAAAACATGATTTTAGTTTCACTGTAATAGTAAACACCCCACAAAAGCTGTGTTTTATAACAGCAAAAGTAGCTATTAATGCAGAGATTTGCAATGTGTTGCTTTTATATGCCAAATAATACTCTGTGTGTGTATATATGTGTGTGTGTATATATACGTATTCAGGACATTAGTGTATGAATGGTTTTGTAAATAGTAGCCTGGATTTCAGTCTTACTTCCACTTGCCTTGCTCTGCTGTGAATGTCGTAGCTATTCCTGACATAGACTTGTAAATAACAGGAGAATAATGCTACCTGTGTATTAGACGTACAGATAACTTCTGTACAAAGCTTATCATGTGCCATAATGGTGTCAAAATTACCAGTGAAGAAGTAATGAAGCCACCAAGATGATGAAGGGGCTGGAGCACCACCCCTATGGGGACAGGCTGAGAGAATTGGGGTGGTTTAGCCTGGAGGAGAGGAGGCTCTGGGGAGACCTTATAGCAGCCTTCCAGTACTTAAAGGGGGACTACAGGAAAGATGGGGAGGGACTCCTTATCAGGGAGTGTAGTGATAGGACGAGGGGTGACGGTTTTAAACTGAAAGAGGGCAGATTTAGATTAAATATTAGGAAGGAGTTCTTCACTGTGAGGGTGGTGAGGCACTGGAACAGGTTGCCCAGAGAAGCTGTGGATGCCCCATCCCTGGCAGTGTCCAAGGCCAGGCTGGATGGGGCTTTGAGCAACTTGGTCTAGTGGAAGGTGTCTCTGCCCATGGCAAGGGGTTGGAACTAGATGATCTTTAAGGTCCCTTCCAACCCAAACCATTCTATTCTGTTCTATGATTAATCATCTCTCTATATCACCCAGTTTGATTTGTATTGAAGTGTTTGGAAGGCCAACTTGTTTCATTAAATACCAGCTACTTCAAAAGCTGAACCTGTCTTGAATCATCAGTGCCGTCACCAACCTAGCACCTTCTAATTATCTTGAAATACTCTAGAAATCTGGTTGTTGTCTTTGTTTCTCCAATTATCTCCTTGTACATGCAGCAGGTAATAGATTTTGTGACCATATAATAGTATATGCCCCTTCATACGAAACAACCAAAACACAAACAGTTGTGACTTAATTAGTTGCAACTTAACATCACTATTACTACTTCATGGAGAGAACCAGTACTCTGGACAGGTTATTTTTTGTTTTGGGGTTGGTTTTTTTTTTTTTTGATAGATATACAAATCTGTCTGTTAAGAAAAAGTGGCAGGAGGGGAAAACAAAACAAAAAATAAAGCTTCCACTTGGGTTCTGTGAGTATTGTATTCTCTGTATATCCTGGCATATGCTAAGCTTTTAAAGGTTTCTGAAGTACCTTACAACAGTTTAGCTCCATCTGCCATCCAGTTTTTGCTGTAAAAGTGGCCAGCCTGATCATCTTCCATCTCATGAGGTGAGGCAAACTCCTTTAGGCAAAATTTATTGTGAGGCGAAGCAAATTCCTTAAGTCAAATGGGCCAAATAGCTTGTTGACAAAATTGCCAAGTAAAGTACACACTGACTTTTTTTATTTAAAAAAATCCCAACATTTGGTTGCAGCTAAAACATAAAACCACCTGAATCAAATTTTCTGCGTATGAAAACAAGGAAATCTGGAAACTGACGCTATTTTAGGCTAATTGCATTTTGTTGGGTTTCGGGGGAGCGCTACATAGTAGCAACTGTGGGAAAACCACTAAATAGTTCTCTGTTTGAACCATCTGTCACGAATACGGGACATATGTTCGCTTTGTTTATTCAGGAGCCAAGTGGAAGCCGATACACTCAGCTCGGCCCCGGCCGACCGCTGGCCCGCGCCGAGCACCGTGGGGATGCACCGCCCGCGGCTCCCGCCTCCCCCGGCCGGCCGAGGGCAGCCTGCGCCGGCCGGCGCTTCCTCCGCAGGCGCGGGGCCTGCCCCCGCGAGGGGACGGACGGGCGGCAGGGGGAGGCCGTGGCCGCCGAGCCCCCGCGGAGGGCGAGGGCGGCCGGGAAGCCGGGCCGTCCCCAGCGGGAGCGGGCAGCGGCGCCCGCCCCGCCGCAGCTCGGTTCAGTTGGCGGCGGCTTCCGCTCGGAATCGCTCCGGGGCGCCCCTGGGGCGCCGTGCCCGGCGTGCTCCCGGAGCCGCGGCCGCTCCGCTCCGGTCGGCGGAACCGGAGCAACCGCCCCCGCCGGGGCTCCGCGCCTCCCGCCGAGCCCCCCCCGTTCAGTCCCAATTTCCCCTGCCAAACTTTCCCAGCGGCTGCCGGCAGCGCGGCACCTGCCCCCGCCGCGCCCCGACCCGGCGGCGGAGGCGGCGAGCGCACCGCGCAAGCTACGCGCCCCCCCCGCCCCGCGCACCGTGCACCGTTTCCCCCGCCCCGGCGCAAACGAATAAATAAAGTTGCGGACCGGGGCGGGGGGGGGGGTGTGTGTGGAAAGAGGCGAATTGCCCCGGCGAGGTGCTCGGGCAGCCCCGGGGAGCCGCAGCCAGGGGCTGCAAGTGGCTGCGGCGCTGTCAGCGGCTCGCCCCGGCTGCGGGGCCGGGGGCGGGCGGGCGCCGCGGATCTCGTGTCGTTCCGTCCCCCCCGCCCACCCCCCCGTGTGTGCTCTCGGTCCCTCCCTGGGAACAGGCGCTGCCCACCCAAGGAGGCGACCGGCGCTCCTGCCCCGCTCCCGCTCGCTCACTCGCACACGCATCTACCCGTGCGTGCGCCTCTCTCGCTCCCTCACTGAAGTCAGTGCTTGTGTTTTCAGGTTGCTCAGACCTGAAATCTAAAGGAAAAAGCTGAGCGTTTGCGTCGCTGCTCCTGCCGCTGGTGGTGGTAGCGGTGAAGAGGAGAGAGGTTTGTTGTTTTTTTTTTTTTCCCTTGAATTCAATGGATCTGAACTTGGAGTCTTTGGACCTCGGCGGTTTTGGAATATCTACATGCTGATCCTCTTTGTTGTGGCACATCAGCTCGTTTGGGGAAACCATCCGAAGACAGCAAGATGTTTCTCGTTATCTTGTATTTCGCTTTGCCCTTAGTGGGTAAGTTGCTGGCGTCTGATTTCTGTCTGTACATCGCTTCATAAAGCAAAGCGTAGGGTTTATGGGGTCGGATGCCTGACAGTTGTCAGTCTATTGTTTAGGCAAAACAGTGAAGTTCCCAGTAGTTTTTATGGCTCTGCCTCACATCAGTTAGCCCGGTCTACATTTAAAGCTCTGGGAGATTACAGACTTAGATACTTGCCTATGTAACCTCTTGTTAAATTGGGTTCTCGCAAGTTACAGGGAAACTTTTCATTTTACTAAAATAAGGCTGCGTGGGGAGAGTGGGGGGGTGACAAGAGCCAGCTGAAGGATTACATCTTCACCTGAACCTGGCAGCCTGCCCGACTGCCAGTGGTTTGCAGCCCAAACTGGTTTCCTTTCCACAGGAGATGTTTGCGTTTCTATCTGCGTGTGTCTGAGGGAGCATGACAGGGGGCACGGTGGAGAGGAGAGAGTTAATGTAATTTGCTTTGTTCTCCTGCAAAAGCATCATACGTGGAGAGAAATGGAGGGGGGGGAGTCATAAATTCTACCTTTATACATGTAGAATAAGCAAAAATGTGTACAGCCTTTAAAAAGTGACTGACGCAAAAAGAGGCCAATATCAATCAGTGAGGATACTTATCGCTCTGAGCGGGTTGTTCGTGGATGTAATTGAAATTACAGCAAAGCTCTTCTGGAAAGTGAGGCCGAATATTTAACCCCTCAGTTAAACACTCGAATGGAAAGGTTATTTGTTTCCCCAAAGTGGATCTAAGGAATAATGAGTGCTTGTTTTGTCAGGCACATTAACCCCTGTGGGTTTTCTTTCCTTTTTGTGTTTTCTCATAAATCAGCCAGCAGGCTTAAAACATACTGTTTCCTTGGACTCCCACAAAAGTGGATCTAAGACCATGAAAACCCCGTGTGCTTTTTCCTAAGGTGTAGCGTGAAGCCCAGAGGTTTGCAAGGTGCTGCCCGTGGGGCTGGCTGCATGTGCTGCGTGAGGAGGTGCCTTGTGCTTCCCAGATGCCTGCCTTGGAGCCCTGGTTAAATCAGCCTCATCCCTCAACGAGAGTTTGTTGGTTTGTGTCTCCTCTCTCTAGATGTACTTTTGTCCGCAGAAGTAAGCGGGCTGCCTGGAGGGGACCGCCTCGACTGCGTGAAAGCCAGCGATCAGTGTCTCAAGGAGCAGAGCTGTAGTACTAAATACAGGACACTGAGGCAGTGTGTAGCCGGCAAAGAGAGCAACTTCAGCCGGACGACAGGCCTGGAGGCAAAGGACGAATGCAAAAGCGCCATGGAAGCTCTCAAGCAGAAATCTCTGTACAACTGCCGCTGTAAGAGGGGCATGAAGAAGGAGAAAAACTGCCTGCGCATTTACTGGAGCATGTACCAGAGCTTACAGGGTACGTTGCAAAACGCAGAAATGTTACACTCCCCTAGTGCAGTGTGTGATTTTGCAGCCCCTCGCATCCGCAGCTAGCTACCGCCACTGAGGCTAAACCGAGGGTCTGACCCCGTAATTCACATTGTGCTCTTCAGCTGCAAACTGAGGACCTTTCATCCGACTCAAGAACAGCTGCTGCTCCGTCTCCTGTTGTTGGGAAATCCACAATGAGGGTTTCCTCCAGGGGACCCAGCTGACCTTTCTAAACCAGAGTCAAAAGATAAGGGCACTAGCAAGTGCAAGAGCTACAAAAACAATCATTTGGAGACATTTTCCTAACAATATTTAAACTCCTTAATTAGAACTCACCTAACAAGATCACAGGACACTGGAACTAGTTTCTTAGCTCTTTGCTGAAAGTTAATGTATTATGAAGAGGAGCATTGTTTTGAGGAAAAGTTTTTTCTTTCCTTTCCTGTATTTACTAGCAATATTCCATGGGCATGCTGAGGCAGAAAAAAAAAAAGTTTGTGCTCTCTAGAGTGTGTAGAAGTGCCAGTTAGAAGGGATGTGACAGTGATTGACTCAGGACTTCTGTTCTTGATGTCACTGGCAAATTTCCCGTAGTCTACTGAGAGCAGTCAGGTTCTTAGATGAGATATATAATTTTTAGCCCTGTTTTGCTCTGGCCCTGGAGTTGAAGATGCAATCTTTCACTTCAGTATGGTCCCCATTTAACTCTTTTCTGTAGCTGCTTCTGCAAAAAGGGAAGTCATCCCTTTCTGTTCATTTATCCAGGCATCAACTGGAACGTTTTAATGAGAATATATATTTTTGTTCTAACTTTCATAATAAATTACACTACTCTTGGACATTTTCTGCATCATAAAAAGTTTCCCTTCCAGCAGCATCTTGTTAGGAGTGTTTTATTCCAAAGATGCTAGTTTTTAGCTGTTACCTGTGCTGCTCCTCTAAAACAGAGCTCTTTTGTTAGGGTGAATGAAAAGGAACATCCTTGCTACAGCTTGTCTCCTGCTGCATGAGATGGGACAGTTCCTGTGATGTCACAGGCTGTCTTTGCAAATTATGACCTCATCCATGGAGGAAGGAGAGAAAAGAACTAGTGACAGGGATAAACAACTAGCTTCTTTCAGGTGTTTTTATAGGTAATGCTTTGAGGAGAAATAGCCAAATAAACAGATTAAAGGGGAGTACCTTTTGCTGTTACAGAATGACTTCATTTCAGAGTAAAAGTAAACAACAAAATCTTATCCTGAATTCTCATATAAGAAAAAAATCCAAATATTTTTTGTCTTTAGGAAATGACTTGCTTGAAGATTCCCCTTATGAGCCAGTTAACAGCAGACTATCAGACATATTCAGGCTAGCACCAATTGTATCAGGTAAGCAGACTTAAAATTCTTTAACTGAAACATGATTACAATCTGCTGCTTTGTAGTTGAATTATGGAACTTTAAAGCAATACTCTCTTAAATAAAAAGAAATGATAATGGCTTTCTGGATTTAGGAAGTTCATGATATAGTTGCACCAAAGAAAATACTAATTGGTTTTGAAATAATAACTAAAACTGAAAGAGTGCTTGGCAGGATGGCAATTTGTATTCTTTTTGAGTCATTCTTGACAATAAATGCTAAATTTTCCTGTAGGTGGCAATCTGATTCCCTACGTTCCTAATTTACAAATCAGTTCCTTTTTGGGAATGTGGTCAGTGCAAGTTACCTCCCATTGACATTAAAGAAGATCAGAAGCTAAATCTTTCAAATGTTTGCATAAGGGAATGCTTTATAGTTTCATACATTTTTGTTTAAAAAAGAAATTTCAGAGTTAAGGCTTGTATTCTTTTCTGGAACTGCTACCTGTTTAAAGAGCCTATTCACAACTTCTTTCTTTTTCTGGTTTTTCTCTAAACATTTTTTGTTGCTGTGTGGCTGTCTTTCAGAACTTGTTTGTAGTAATTTGAATATGTTGCTAGGTAATTAAACCTGTTTGTTTTTTATCAGCCTAAATTATACTCATTTTGGATCATATTTATTGAAACAATGGTTTTGGGGCACTCACAGGGGTTACAGGTTGGAATTAATTTTCTTTTTCGGAGTTTCAGAAAGTCTTATGAGGATGCAGTCTGTATTCAGGACCTTTATTTGTTGAGTTACATAAAAAATTGAATATGCACAGTGTAATGTGTAAGTCTGACAGTGTTGAAGATGTAGTTAACTGACATGCTATGGATAAGCATTAGTAGATGGCTCTTTAAAAGAATGAAGAAAAGACCAGAGAGAGTGGCTTGACCAATTTTCAGAAGTACTTACACTTTTTAGGACCCTAAGTCTCATTAAAAGCCAGGGGGACTTAGGTTGTGAAGTATTTAATGGTACAGATTTTCAAAGGCATATAGACATATCAAATGTAGGTAACTGCCCATTGGGATTTTCAGAAAGGACTAAGTGATTTAAATAGGTGTTAGATGCCCATGCAGTTTTAAAAATTCTAAGTGCTTAATGCATCTCTAGGTATCTTAATGCCTTTGAAAATCAGCCGTTTAGTCACTTTTCAAATTGAGACTTCAGATCCAGATCACATACATCTTTTGAAAGCATTATCCTAGTTTGGCGAGCAAGTCTGTTGGAGAAATAATAGAGAACAAAGATTAATTTCTGAAGAATCTTTATTTATTTTATTTTTTATTCATTAAAAACCTCAACTTAATACAAAACCAAGACAGAATCAATGCAGAAGGGTTCCAGGCCATTTTCTTAAAGTTTATGGTCAGCCTGCTGAGGGCCAAATTCTAACCTACCTCAGCAGTTTTATGATCTCCATAGAAATACCCTATGTACACTCTGCCTTTCTGTTATTTTTTAGATTCCCCATTTACTTGCAAAGTAATTATCTTAAAAATGTAATAATTTTTTTTCTACCTGTTCTGTGCAACAATTAAATAAGACATAGTTGCCAGCAAGTGATGTCCATCCTACCACAGTCACTGAAGATGCTGGTGGACTGGTTAGGACTCATTCTGTGTTATAGTGCACCCCAAATTGCTGTTCACTTTGTCAAAATTTTCAGGTTTACAAGGACTGGAGGCCTAGATTCATAGGGAGCAACAAACAGAAGTTGTAATACAGTGGAAAAACACCAGTATTTGAAAGAATTGTTATCTGAAAGAAAAGATTAGGAAAGGCATTTTTCTTATTGTCATGGTTACTACTGCGTGTTACATTCTTTAAAGCTGCCTAGTCTTACAGATTTTTTGCAGGGCTCTGCAAATACCCCAAACAGCAGAACTTGGTAAGATTTTTATATCTTGATTAAAACAAAACAAAAAAACCCCTGTACAAGCAGTGTTGGCAGGGGCTTCAGAACTGGTGTTCTGCTAATGTGGTCACTGTGTTTATAGATGTTGCTGCAGTATTCACTCTCATTAAAGTTACTTGGGTGTAATTAAAAGCAGTGATTAACCCTTTCATCTCACAAAGGCCATTCTGTTGTACTGTGTGACTTGGTATATATCAAGTGTTATGCTTTTGCCATCCTTTTTATTTATTTTTGAGACAGTATAGAAAATCACAACAGTCGTCTTTCGTGGTACGTAAAAGGGGAAAACATTGGCTAAGATGACTGTTTTGTGTGTTACATAAGTCTTTTGTAGCATACATAAGTCTAAGAAATGGAGGACAGTTTTTAAAAGCAGTTAAAGTTGATCTATTTCTGTACTGAAAGATGTTCAAAATTGCGTCCCCTATGGAAACAGGATGCCACTTTCTCATTAATTCTTCAAGCATCAATATGTTGATTGAAAACAAAAATCAGGAATATATTGCTAAACCTGTTACTAAGTTTGTAGTTTCTCTTCAGTTCCCGTTATGTTAGTGGAACAAGTGATGCAGTTGTGTTACTAAAGTGAAGCTTTTTTTTATAGTTTTAAGTGGTCTGTATTATACTGGGACTAGTGGTATAGTTAGCCTAGAACTAGAAGGACAAGCTAAGTGTTCTATATAAAACTTAAAACAATGTCCAACAACACAGAAAAGAAAAATCTAAACACACAAAATTATTTATTGTAGTACTAGCTGTTAAGCCCAGGATATCATATATTTAGATACTAACAAGCATGAATTTTGCATTTGAATCACTACTGTATTTGCCAGGAAAGTGTAATTTATATACATAAATATATTTATATATATAAAAAATTGATAGCTAAGACAGGAATGTGTGTTCATAGTTTGATTTACTTGTGGTGGCGTATCCTGAGTATTCAAGGATCTGATCTTCTTTCCTTTCCATCTACACTTTAAGTTCATAATTCAGCTCCTTCTATAAAGTCAGTCCTCTGACACCTCACGTGGCCACATCCAGGACTATGAGTCTTCCCAGTTGAAGGACAGGGCTGTCTTGTTTTTTGTTTTGGGCATGTCTTGGTCTGAATTTTCTTTAGAACTACTATGTCTGATGTGGTGCTTCTGCCTCAAGGGTGTGAATTTCTTGCTGGTAGGCAGCTCTTCAAATTACTGAAGACTTGTGTGTGTGTGTGTTTCAGAGAGTAACAGATTTGGGTTAGTTATTATGATGTAAAGATTTTGCTTAAACAGACATTTTTCCTTAAACCTTAACAACTTCTGAGAGGTGAAAACATTTTAAGGCCATTGAGTTCTGTCACAACTACAGTAAATGCAAAATCTGTTGACTGGATTTCAGAGGTGAGTTTCATACCAAATTAAGGATAGGTGCTTGAATTAGTCACTTTTTTAAAGCTATCTACAGCTTTTTACTACCTGGGGAACAGTTTGCCTCTTGAATTTGTATTGTATTTGACATTGAGCCTTGCGACTGGAAGATATCTTATTATTGTGGTATCAACTGATACAATATAGTGGTCATCTCTGTGGCATGTTATAAGAAAATATCCTGCATAAAAACTGTAGCTGCACATACCTGTAGAAATACTTACAAAATAAATGTTTCTGAAATGTCTCATTCATTTCAACACAAAATGGAAAGCCACTAAAGCTGAATAAAATGTGTTAAGCCATGTCTGTGAAGTCGTGTAAATAGAATACTTGATGTTAAAAAGAATTGACTATTTAGATCAATGTGTTTTGGACAACATAACGCTCTCCTCCCATGGATTCACTTTTAAGTTGCCTAGTTAATCACAGGCTTATTATCTCATTGTTCAGCTTTGTGTAGCCTTCCTTCTTTCTTTTACATCTATCATGTTCAGAAATAAAGAACAGGGTACATAAATCAGAATATTTCTTAAAACATATAGGTTTTGCTGGTAATCTGTGGAGAATTGGTCAGTTATATGCGGCTAGTCATGTCTTTTTTCTAGTTGCTAAAATGCAAGACAGGTAGAAGTTAATTATTTTGCCAGTATTTCTTTTTAGTGTAGTAAACTGTTTTTGCAAAGTGCCTTTTGTATCATTAACAAATGAGAAAAAGAAACTGTCTCGTATGATTATATGTCAAAAGGAGCGTTTCCTGATTCTGCCATTCTCATGAGAGGCTGTTTACTCTTTAAAAACTCTGGGAATCTTCTGTTGCAGAAGGTATCTGGAAGCTTATATTTAGAAAAGGGTCTATTTTGTATTTATTGTGGTAAATTTGTTAATTAAAACCAAGAGTTCAGTAGACAGAACAGCACATAGGGCTTCTTAATGGAGTGTATCATTCCACATTAGAACATGAGTAGCACAGCACATGAAGTTAGCATGTTTGATTGCATATTGAATAAGCTGTAAGTACAAATACAAACAACTATGGTCAGTAAGATGGCCTTTTATTGTATTTTAAAAGTTGAAACTATAAGAAGTTAGCAGTGCTGGAATTCTCAGAAGGGTGTGTGTGCTGGTGGCCTTTAAATTAGGCAGTCTCATGTACACTCTTTCTGTAGGATTTCATGAAGATGGGTCTGGGTGTCCCTCTAGGATCTCTACATTGTTCAGAAGGACAGTGGATTAATTAGTAGTTTTCCCTTTTTCCTCTGAGTTTTTCAAAGTCTTTTAGGCATCCTGTATCATTGGCGTTCACAGAGTAGAAAGTCAGTGCTGGGAAAGAATGAAGGCCAGTATGCAAAACAGTTCCTTCAAGATTTGACAGACTTTTATCAGGGAATACTTCCCTCTCCCCAGCATAAAACCTGCTCTGAGTATCGATGACAGCTCCCCATTATTTTATCCTTCCCAGGGATGGGGTAGAGACATCACAGAGAACGGACTGCAAGTGTCTCCTTTGGAACAGTTGCTAGCAGCAAAGGTGGGGGAAGAAGGTTGGGGTTTTTCAGTATGAATTCTCAGGATCCAGAGAAACAGAGCTTCCTTGTCTGTGTGCTTGAGGTCCTGTAGGATTCCTCATACCTTCCCTGTATGGGGGAACTGTAGAACTAGTAAACAACATGTCATAGTGAATTAATTTTGTCCAAACTTTCATAACCCCAAAATTCTGTTAATCAAGAATTGAATGTTTTCCTATTAATTTTAAAATTCTTGAACTAATGTAAGAGCTGTGTTCTGAGTAGCAGGTCCCTGACACTTTAATTATCATTTGCTTCTTTTTTTCCTACCTGGTAAATTACTTTTGTGGAATCCATATATAGCATTTTTTTAAATTGTTTATCAAAAAGATAAGTTAGAGTCTCTGTCCTAGCCAACAGATTCACTGCTTTTTCCTTTTGGGGTTTGTAGCATGTGAATTAGTGGCTTCTCCCATGAATTAATACTGTATGACACCCCCAATTCCTAGTGCCTGAGGCCTCTAATCCTGGTTGTATTCCTAAATCTGTGTATATTTCAAATTCCACATATTTTTCTAATTTAACACTATGCCTTTTTCTGACCTTTCTCTAAGAATATCTGAGATGCCACATTTCTACAAAGGCAATTTAATTTACAAAATATTAAAAACATTGATTTTTCTTGACTATTTACAATGCTCTTAGCTCTTACCTCCCATATTATTGCAGTTTATTTAAAAAAAATGAGATACTTCATGTTAGTTACCTTGCACATTCACCCGATTTCATAAACAATAAACCAGATCTTATTAAGTTAATAGGAGTCTTGCAATCTGATTCTGTTCCCACTGAAGTAAGCATAACACATCAAAATCTTTTTATTTGATTATGATGTATTCTGTTTCCTGTTGTAATTTTTTTGGCTTAGTTCTGGTTTTCTGATGTGAGGTTGAGCCTTTTGATAGCAGAAAAGTAAAAACGTTGTTAATTTAGCCTACACTAGATTGTCACATGCACAACTATATTTTCCTTTGTAAGGTAATACATTAAAATAATAGCCCTTGGACCAATATATAATATTGGCTTTACAGTTACAAATCCAGATTAACTCTTCTTTCCCCAGTGAGAATTTGTGGCCCTTTGCCTGTTGCAAGAAAAAAAACAAACAACACAGGCATCTATTTTAGCTGCCTTTAACAAAATGAAAATAGTTTGACAAAAATAAATCTAATATAAGCATGTACAATGTTTGTGTTCTTTGACATTTCTGTCTGCAGATTTTCTTTGCAGAGACAACTAGGCTGGCTTCCAGTCAGATAACAAGTTATCAAGAGGGCATAGATACCAGTTGCTGATTTCCACTTCTGCATTTTCATAATCAGATTGGACTTCACACAAAAGAAAATCACTTTGGTGACTGTTGGCTTGCAGGAGCTCTTTGAATTTCCTGTTTTCTGCATTTCTTGAAGCTAGATCTGATTATGAGAGGGGAATTAAGTACCTTGCTGAAGTAACTGATTGACTAGCTTATAAAGGCAGTGCCTACGCACTTTAACTTGATCAGGAACATGAACAGGCCTTGAAACCCCAAATAGAAATATGTAAATATCCTCAGTTTAGTCCACATTTCTTTCCTTGGTGAGATTATTGGAACTTTTTTGCTAATTTCTTTGAAGATCTGTAAAACAGAAGAAAAGGTCTGTGTTCCTCAAGTATTTAAAATGCACAGCTTTGGGCAAATGTAGAGTTTCTGTTTGTCCCAGTAGTCTAGGCAGACTTCGTCCACCTGTTTCAACATGGGAAACAAGATGAAATCCATTCCATAGAAGGAGGAAGCATCTGATGATACAACACAGAGCTTTTATGCATGAATATTCAGCATCTCCTTGAATGTTGGGAGTAGTAAGAGAGAATATTTAAGTCTTGGAGGAAACCCAAAGGAGAGCAGTATTCTCCTGAAGCCTCAAAGGAGAGTGTTGAGAGATGGCTAGTTGAATAAGCGTGGCCAGGCATTTTGCTTACAATGTATAATGTATACAGTGAACCATGTCTTTTCTTTGTCTAGAGTAGCATCTTTGGAGAGTGGAATTGCCATCCCTTTAGTCTGTATCTTTGCAGGAAAGCCTCAATTATAGTGTGGTGGGCCAGATATCAGATGAGCAAATGCGTATCCACATTTGAGCAGCAAATTGTGTATTCTTGTTCCCCATTACAGGCCAGCGTTATGGTTTGCGTAAGTGCTACGCTAGCTCCTCTGAAGTAGGAGCAAAAGCACCAGGTACTGCTAGCGGTATTTGTGGGATTACGAGGAGAGATCGGGTACTTACTAGTCACTGAGGAGGGAAGCAGAATCTGGTTATCTATGGGGAGAGGTACCACCATTTCAAGGATGTGGTGAGCAGGAACAGGCATGGGCTGCCAGGGGACCTTAGAAACATAGAACTTGCTTGGAAGTTCCCAGTTTTGTCAGGTATCTACAGACTGCTGTTGCAGGGGTAAGCAGTTGGACACAACCAGCCTGCTAATGGGGCTGCTGAAGACGTGACGTGGTGAGAGTGAGAAAAAGCCCATGGTTCATGTGGCATAGCTTTGGTGCAGTGCTAAGCGTACTGTTGGGAATACTGCGGTGATAAAGGTGGTGTAAGGACTGGCGCAGAAGAGAAGCCTGTGCTGAGTAGGCATATTTCCATGGCAGTCTTCCTCAGAGGGCTCCTGGAAAGCCTTGTCTGTAAGCTGTGTCCCCTGGTGAAATACAGAGAACAGTGCCCAGAAGAGCAGTATCCTGCAGCTTTCTGTCTCTTGATGGCACAGCAAGGTGCAGTTTATGGCAGGCAATTTGTACTCTGGCTTTTTACATTTAAACTATTTTAAAACTTTGTTTTTATAACCCTATTTGTATTTGACTCTCAGGGATAACTTTGACAGTCTTGGAAGAGCCAGTGGTTTCTGTCAGGAGCTGGCAGTATGTTAAAAATGCTAAGAGTAAAATGCCTGTGTGTGATGAAAAGAAATAAGAATTTCTGGATTGCAAGGCAGAACTTATTTGTGATAAGTATCCAACGTTTCTTATTTTAAGATCTACATTATATTGTTTTAATCTTAGAAGGGAATGTGTTTACAGCTTTGATATTTAGAAACTTGTCCATTTTTGTTTATGAAAACTTAATTCTGTAATTTATTTTATATTAGTTTTTGGTATTATTTTTATATTCTTGCATTTTCTGTGGATGAAACTAATGCAGCGACAATGCTGTCTGTATAGTTAGGGCATTAACACAATTAAGTTATTTTTGGAGTAGTTCTTTAGTTACTATGATGCTTTGACAATTTTTATAAGCGTCAGGCTATTGTCCCGTACAATCTGCACTCAGCCTGAGATTTAACATGAGAGTTGCGTGACACAAAGTGTAATGGCATAGAGATAGCTCTTCCTGCATAGAAATTTGCAGAAATGATGGGTTGTAAAGAGGCTTGAAGATATCAAACAATTTGAGTAGGAATCCATAAATAAAGATGAATTTCTGCATTCACTGGTTATACGATTTTATCACTGTCTGGTGTCCATAAAATGCATCTTCCCATTAAAGTTTTGTCATGCAGCTGATGAGGTTCAGAAGTGTTAAAAGCTTCCACTCTCTTCCTTTTAAATTCTGCACCCTAAATTCAATACTAAAGCTCAGTTAAGCAAAACCAGAAATCGCCATTTCCCTGTTCCTCCTCCGCCGGAGACAGTACCGTGATTCTCCCTGCTCCCTAGTCCCACAGCCTCCAGCCCACTGCTGACGTTTCTTACGTTTAACCCTGACAGTCAGGCTAGTGCTAACCACTGTCGCTTCCTTGAGCTAATAACCACAACTCATTCCTGCCATGACATACCTTTTCCATATACTGCTGTCCCTTTGATCGTCAACTTTGCTCTCTCTGAACTGTAACTTCTCCTCCAAGTCCCCTCCAGCTGTAGGACTTCGGTGGTTTCTTTCTCTGTTGCTGCAACATGAAGCGGCTCTGCTTTCCACCTCAGCTACCCACTTCTCAGAAATCTGACTACAGTTTTTCCCTTTCCTTTTTACAACAGGCTTGTCTTTGCTGTGTTGTCTGATGTCTTTGCTTTGCAGTCTGCCTCTGCCCCCACCCTGCTCTCCCTTTCTCCATTCCCCCCACTGCCTCCCTGTCCTCTGTTTTCTGGTACTTCTGGTGAGGCAGCGCCTTCTCTGTTCCTTGAAAGATTCCCTTAAACTCTGCTTTTTCCAGCATTCTCCAAATTGTTCTCTCACCCTCCCTGTAAAGAGTTTGAGATGTGGTCTAATAAAAGGCATTGTTCCTGAGTAATGGAACTAATAAAGCCTGGTTTCCTACCAGAGTCCTCCATCTCCTGGATGCCCCCACTCTCTGCACAGACAGAGTTCCTATCTTCTTTCCCTGTGCTGTGCCCTCTCTGCATGTTCTCCCTTGTCTCTTCACTAGTCCTTAATTCTGTCCCATGTCTCTGATCTCTGGGGCAGCACGTCCTGCGGCTGGCTTGGTGTTACACACGTGCTGAAGGACTCTAGGGGCAGGTAGGCAGGCACCTGCTCCCTCTTGGAATGGCTCAGAGCCAGAGACGTGCCTGCCTTGTCCTCGGCAGGCAGGTCTACTTGGGTCTAAAACCTGCAGTTTTTCCTAAAATTTGTAAGAACTTCATATTCATTCCTCTCAAATTTGTCCAAGTATGTCCTATGGGTTAAAAAATCGCTGGGAGTTGCAGGGGTGGAGAAGATAGAGGAGACTAATATTCAATTTACCTACATTGCCTTGAAAAATTGGGATTAAAAAAAGCAAATATGACTTCTGTCATATCGCTAAGCATTAGACCGTGACATAACTCATCTTATTCTAGTCTCACAAAACATCTAGCATGTCATGCAAGTGATATAAATAAACATGCAGTGGACTTGAAACATACAGACAGTTAAGTACAGTAGATGGCTGACAGTTAGCTGTATTAGATATTTGAGCGTCTTGGGATTCTCAAAATGGGAAATAATTTGTGCATTTAGGTTAGTTGGCATGAAGATTATTTACTCAGATTTAGAAATGAAACAAGAAACAAAGGACCCATCCTAAAGCTGTTATATGTGAACACCTCTATTGCTTTTGACTATTTGGATGATACCACATTGTATTTACAAATGACACTGCACTTTTTAGAGTCATTTTCTTTTTCAGATGGAATATTTTTAGGATTAAAGATTAAGTTTTGCTGATGTTTGTTGTGGTAAGGTCATAAACAAAATTAAGAAAGGTGATACTAGCGTTTGGTAGTAGTTTCAAAGAATTCAGGTCCAAATACCCAGACTTCTCCAAGCTTGCCGCTTGCATATAGAGTGGAATGTATTCTGCACAGCAGTGGCTTTGCATTAATGAACGCTTAAGCAGCAGATTAAAATGTCTGCTTAAAAAATAGGTTAGTATTATATAATAACACAAGTCTGGGATACTAATAACAGTGAAGATAATTTTATTGAGCAGATTAAGTGCAATTAGATCTCAACTACAGAATATTTAAATACAATACCAGATCAAAACCCAGTCCATGCAGCTTTACTTGCTTTCCTTCACACCTACAGGATCAGCACCTGACAGCAAAGTAAATTATCATTTTTATTGTTGTTCATTTTATATTGCCATGGGAATGTACATCATGTTATCCATTAGGATCCAGACAAACAAGTCTTTTCTCCACATACACAGTCATGAAACAAGACATGATTGAAGACAGCGAGGTGTCTGCACTATTTGAAATTCTATTAGAAATTGATAAATTTGCTTGTCAGATTTCTTTAAAGGATTGCATAGATAAGAACTGCCTATAGTATTCCCATATGAAAAGTCATGAAAATCATAGCTTTATAATAAACCCATATGGACTGAGAAATTGTTGTCAGTTCTTCCTCTTATAATCTATTTACTTAATTTTAGTCTCCTAAATAGTGAAATGGAGACACAAACTTGCAGTGGTTGGTAACACTTATGACCTGATGCAGTAAACTGCTTTGATCCTTTGAGAGGTCAAACTGTGTGTGTTTCTAAGCAAACATTCCCCAAGGCTGCTGAGGTGTGAGATGTCTCTTCCCCTTGCCAAATGTCCCACCTTCGCAATAGAAAATTAAAGGAGACTTGCAAAGAAATGTGGTGTGTTAGTGTATTTAATCTTGTCTATAAATTGCTGTGAGAATTGTTGAACACAGGGTTTGGTGTGGTGCTTATTTTTTTTAATTTTTGCACAGTTTAAAAATATCCTGACAGCTCTCTTCTGGGTTGGGTAGAAAGTGAATGTATTAACTCTAACTGCGTTAATGTTCAGACAGAAAGGCATACGGTGTTTTTAATATAGTAAATAGAGAATTACTTGAATCTGACTTGGAGCTTCATTTAGCTTTTCAATACATTTCTGCTGTATAGCTAAAAATATCTTATCTTCATGCCCTTGACCTTTCTCTAAGACCTGTGGGAAGATTAAAAAGCATAAATGAGAATAAATTTAGAATTAGCCTATTTGAAGAAAATGGTACCAAATGACTTAGCTATTCACAAAATGGTATTAAGTTGTCAGTCCTACAACATGTCCAGCCTGGCAGAGCTGGGCAAAGCAACCTGCTACTACAGCAGGGCTCTAGTAGTCCTAGAAGTGGGAAGGTAGTTCATTTTTCATTCCCCACTCAGCCCTTTCCCTCCTTGCAGAAGCTGCTAGCAAGGTGCCAATTATGATGATGATTTCTGTAGCTCAGATGTCTAACCCTTAACATCCCCCTTTCCACCTGGCTTGTTCTGTGTAGTTCACCATGCAGTGTATAAATACTTTCAGTCATTACCCTCTTGGACTGTATTTGAACTAGAGACTAAAAGGGGAGGTTGTCAATATATTAAAGACATCGTTAATGGCATAACCACAGCCATAAACGGTGAATAATTGTGATGGTTGAGCTTTATTTATTTATTTATTTGTTAAAAAATGTGTCGGTATCTGGGCATCTTTGATGTTACAGGGATACTTCTGAAAACAGATGACTTTTAGTGATACGCACTGCTAGCAGCCACTCTGCAGTGTTCTTAATTATCTACTTTAAATTATTTACTTAACAAGACAGAGAATGGTTGCACTTGTGAAGCTGTCATCTTTAGGGCTTAGGTACTGCATTGCTGTGCAGTAATTGTACAGTCTGATACTAGCTTTCATTTATGCTAATTGCAGGTAAGCTTATAAATTCCTCAAATTATTAAAAAGAGAGTTATCTCCTTCCTGTTGTGTTAGGTCAAGGATTTAAATGTTGCAAACTTTCAGTCCTGCTTTAAAGAGAAAATGTCACCATAAAAATCTTTCAGATATCAATACTTTGTCAAGCTAAGAAAACAAGAAACATTATTCTATTTTGCCTATCAAAATTGTATTTGTAGCACTGCAACTGTATATACTGATTTTGATCATTATTTTAAATTAATTCAGTGATTTAAATATGTATTTAATCCTACACAGACAGACATAATAAAACTAAAATCATACCTAAAAGTTAATCAATAAGCAACTATACCTGGGACACTAAGAGGAGGCAAAAGAAACTGATTTCATAAATGGCAATGTTTTCTATAAAGCTGTTCTCAGTAGGATCTTCAGAGAAAAATCACAGATTTCTGTAATGCAGGCAATATGCAATATCTGGTTTAGACTGTGAAGAGAAATGTAATTTACAAGTTACAGAATGAATTATTTTGTCACAGAAAGAATAAAACAGAGCCAATGGTTAGCTCCCCTTGAGCAGTAATACGTGCTAATTGAAGGACTCAGGATTGGATTGTAAGAGTCAATATTCAAGCTTGTACTTTCTGTCTTTAGCCATACTGAGAAATATAATAAATTATTCTGGACCTGGACTGTGGTGAGAAGAACTACTTCCCACTGCAGCTATCAGGATGGGAGACGTGTAAAGTGCTTGTAACAGATAGCTCCTCTATCTACGGAGCAGGTTGTACTTCTTCTATGGCAAAGAGTGTCGCTGATAGATTAGGCTGACAATTCATAATGTTCCTGAGTGTGAATGCTACATGTTGAACAAGATCAGAGTCTCAAGGAGCATGTCGTAGAGAATTAAGGTTTATTACTTATCCTTCCTTGTGGTTTTCAGAATTTTAAAAGGATTTATAATATTTGAAATACGTTTAAACTCAGAAAACCTTGGTATTTCAGAGTAATACTTTACAAATCATCTTTTCCCCAGATTGTAGCTGAGTGCAGTGGTCTAACTGCGGGTAATGTCTTTTTGTTGTGTGACATGATACAATAACAGAAGAGTATTTTAACAAAGTTCCAGAAATTACTGTGCATATTAGGAATGATTTATTAGACTATAACAGGAAAGCTAGAAAGGTTTTTAAAAGGTGTTAACTTTTCAGATGTGTATTATTAGTGTGCAGTAAATGTATTATTTTGAACTATTTATTTTTAAAGAGTGGCAAAAGTATTAAAATACATCTCTAAGTCACTCTGCAGCTATTTAGAGACAAGGTTTTGGCTAGCTGCCCAAAATACTGTATAGTAGGTATTTGGGAAGAAGAGAAGGTTTCTTTGAGGTATTTTTACCACTGGGGGACTCCTGCTGTTCACATTTCTTCTGTACAGTTTGGAGTACCCCAGATTTGCTTTAAATGATTGAGTTCACCTGAAAGGTGCGGGGTGTACTTGTGTTGGAAGAGGTGCAGCCAGCATATTTGTCATAGAAGATCATGTTAATTTTAATTGGCAAATGAAGTGTTTCCCTATTTCACATTATAACACCCAAATGTTAACCCAGGTTGTTTCTCTTTGCATCTAATGCTAGCATGAGAAGCTGCACGGTTTGCAGAAGATGTGGCTGAGTTGATTCTTTTGACTGTTTTATCCTTAGCTGTTTTAAGACTTGAGTGAATAGGTGCTGGCAGGACTCTAGCTTTTTTCATATTAAATGTAAAAGCTGAGCTAATGTATATTTGGCAGACACAAGCACTTGGCGGTCAGGAAACTTACGACTTTAGCTTTTTCTCTTTTGTACAATTCCTTTCTGACACAGGCTTGAAATTACATTCAGACACTCCTTTTCCAGTATGTGATATGAATCAATGCTGTACCAGTGCCTAAGATCACCTTTGCTGATGTACTTAAAATCTGACTAAGATGTATATTAAAGGGAGAGTTAAGGTACAAACACATCTCTAATTCTGGGTCTGTCTGACTGGAAAGTTTCTTTTCATAAATCATTCAACAGCAGGTTTACTGAAAGGAAGGTTAGGAGACTCATTTGTGTAAACTTCCAGACCTTTCCCCCAAAATAGCTCTTTTCCATTGGAAAAAATGCAGTTATCCTAATTTCCTGACTGTAATCTAGGTTGGTCATTCTGTGAGACTGCATTTTTCTTCCTGTTAGGAGTTTTCAAAACCCTTACAGGTGGCATCAGAAGGGCCACCAGTTTGTGCCATAGTGCTTTTTAGGAAGGACTGTACAGAGGAGAGATGTGTCTGTACATATCTGTTCATGCAGCTGAACAACAGTTTGCAATTTGTAAAAAGCCAAACTTTCCTGTTTGTAATACAATGTGATGTCCTTAAACCATAGGACACTAGGTCAGCATGTTTTTAAAGACACTAGCAGTGTAAGGCCAAATATTCTCAAAGCAGTATTTGTTGCTGTTGGATTGCAAGCTATATCACAGTTTATTTACTTGTACTAATTTTTCTGTCTGTGCTGTTGCATCACAGTGAAATAAGTTCCAGGGTGTTAGTTGGTAGGAAACAAATATGCAGAAGTCCCATCTCACATCTGGCTTTCAGAGCCCATTTATTTTATTAAAGTTAATAAAGTGGATTGTACTTCATACAGACAATCACACCACTTTTATTTAATAAAACAAACAAGGAAGAACCAAGTTGCATTTGCTTCATAAGGAAAATCTGTCTTCTGTTGTTTAGTGAATGTATCCTGTGATGGCTGTCATACAGCATTAATTTTTATGCTGTACTTAGAATTTAAATAGCCAAATTTCTGGCAGATTCTTTTCTGCGTTGGTGACAAGTAAATGTTGAATAATCAATTGAAATGTAATTTTTTAAAAGTAACATCTGAAATGAGGTAGACTAGTAGAAGGGAAGAAGGCAACATTTTGCGTGTGAATAAAACTAAAGAGTTTGTCAAACTCTCAATTGGAGAGCTTCAGGTAGTGTAAAAGACATATTTGAACAGAAAATCCTCTGATTGTTTTCAGTCTACTTTCACGTGTATCAAAAAGCTACTCCACTGAGTACCAAAACTTGAGAGTTGGCAACGTTTTCCTGGAGGAGAATGTGTAGTGCCTCTATTTGCTGTTGAAGAGAAAGAAACAACCAGTTTGCTTTCTAACATGGTAGAATTCCATGAACTCTGGTGTTATGTTATATTCTAATACAATCAATCCTAATTTGTAATGAAGCATAAATGTTATTCAATTTGTTGCTATTTTCACTGGTTGTCAGTTGGTCGCTAATGGGAAACTTAGAGATATGTTACAGGGAAATTTGGTTATATGGAGACCAGTCAAATTGCAGCAGCCATTTTGCAAGCAAAACAGTAGTTGTTAAGGTCACTTGGCAGAGGAAGAGAAGTGATATTTGCATGTTTAAACCTGTATATTTCATCAGGTTGCATTGTTCTTTGAAGAATATATGTTGCAGTAATTATAGTATTATGCCAATTACTTCTTTTAATTACAGATTTTTTTTTAATATGGGGGTTAGATCAGCTCTTGTGAAATTGGCTTCTCATTGTTTTTCCATTCATGTATATTGGAAACACTGGGGCAAAATACGTTTTATATTATTTTGTCTTTTCATCTGGAAAGAATTTTTTTAACCTGGAGAAGCCATATTCATAGCATTAAATTATGACAAATATTTATTGTAGAATATGTTTTATAGTTAACTGCAGAAGAGTGTTTTCTCTTGCTTTTAGTCACAGGATACCCATTTACATTCTATTATCAGGGTCTCGTTATGGGTACTGTAGGCCCTCAGCTACCATTGAGTCTCCAGTTGTTTTACATCAGAGTTGGATGAAAATCAGCTTCACTAGATCAGATTTTTAGTCCCTCCTTGGGCAAAATTTTTGTTAAGATCAAATGAAGCTTTCCCAAGCAAGCTGCAGAATATAACCACTGTCAACAATGATGTTTCTTTGTGTATTCTAGATTGCAAATATACCTTGTCTGTGAGACCTCGAGATGTTTTGATTAATTGCATCTTTTGGAATGCCATATGTGTGTTGTGCCTGCTTTATTCACACATAAAAGGGACACAGCTATTACCTTCCCTCTAAGTTATGTGAGGAAAGAGGATTATGTTTACCCTCTATGGTATATTTCTAAGCTCCATAACATTAAAAAGAAAATATTTTTCATGCCTTTGGTCTAATTCTAAATGTTGTTTTTCATTAGTTATAAAAAATATGGGTTAAAAGCTCGCAGAGGTTTTATGTAGGCTTTCATGCAGTAGTCTGATGCCTCTGACAGATAATCCTAGAGAGATCTCTTCCACAAAACAGGACTTGTTCTTGATAATTATTCTCATATTACGACTACTGCTTCTTTGCTTTGAGCGATCTGATAAGGAGACTACATCACGCAGAGTCAGGAAAATTCCTTCCAAATAGAGGAGATTTTCATGTGGGCAAATCTTGAAATTAAAGACCGGTAATTATTTACAATGCATAGGTGGTTCCATACCCTCTCTTACATTGACAAAAGGTCATCTGATAGTAACACATGTGTGTCACTGTTCAATACTTTACTTCTGTCTCATACTGGTGAAAGTTCTTAAAGACCCTTTTAGTGACAAAATAGGTTTTTGTGGAACACTAATGTCCTGTTTGTGATGCTTGTCATGCATCTTGTGTGTATTTTAAGCACTGCCGTGATCATCGTCTGACTCTTAAAATTGGTATTCACTTCAGGAGGGCAAGCAAGCTTTAGACAGTTATGGTATAAAAGCTATATGCCTTGCTCTATCAGGAACAAATAGTGCTGAGACCTTGTATGAAATTCATTCATAAAGATGATGCCTGCATTTTGCAGAACAGAATTGGTGGCCTTATGTTTCTCCCCTAAACTTCATACTACAGATGGAGAGGATTATTTATGTGGAAAACTCAGTTTATAGCTCAGCAATCAGATAGCAGCTGTATTTTCCTTCATTGCCAGATCCTCAGCAACATCTTGTCCTGTTTGCAAAACCATCTAGTTTATGAAAGTTAGAAGGCTCCCCAACAGAACAAGCTGCTCGTATTTGTAAAGTGTACAGCCGCTAGATCCAGAGCTGATGCACTGGGAAAGCAGTATTCCCATCTTTGTTTAATTGATAATGTTGGCACTTTTCATGCCACCACTCTGAAAAGACTGCAGCTTAGCCATCACTCTTGCCTGGCTTTATGCTGGCATGCACCCAAAGAAAAATAAGATCGCTTTCTGTATTGGGTTTATGTGGTGGGGTTTTGGTAGGGGAGGAGGGGCTGCAGGGGTGGCTCCTGTGAGAAGCTGCTAGAAGCTTCCCTGGCTCCAAGTCGGACCTGCCACTGGCCAAAGCCGAGCCCATCAGTGATGGTGGTAGTACCTCTGGGAGAACAGATTTAAGAAGGGAAAACTTGCAGCAGAGAGGGGAGTGGAATGTGAGAGAAACCCCTGGGCATATGCCAAGGTCAGTGCGGAAGGAGGGGGAGGAGGAGCGGGGGAGGAGGGGATGCCCCCGCAGCCCGTGGTGAGATGGCAGGCTGTCCCCCCCAGCCCACGGAGGGGAGCAGGGGAGCAGATGCCCACCTGCAGCCTGGGGAGAGAGGAGCCCATGCCAGAGCAGGGGGATGCCCCCCAAGATGGCTGGCACTCCATGGGAAAGCCCGCGCTGGAGCAGGCTGTGCCTGAAGGACTGCAGCCCACAGAAGGGACCCACGCTGGAGCAGTTCGTGAAGAACTGCCGCCCGTGGGAAGGACTCACGTTGGAGAAGTTTGTGGAGGACTGTCTCCTATTGGAGGGACCCCACGGTGGAGCAGGGGAAGAGTGAGGAGTCCTTGCCCTGAGGAGGAAGGAGCAGCAGAGACAACGTATGATGAACTGACCCCAACCCCCATTCCCTGTCCCCCTGCGCCGCTGGGGGGGAGAAGGTAGAGAAAATCAGGAGTGGAGTTGTGCCCGGGAAGGAGGGAGGGGTGGGGGGCATGTGTTTTAAGATTTGGTTTTATTTCTCATTACCCTATTCTAATTTGATTGGTAACAAATTAAATTGACTTTTTTCCCCAAGTTGAGTCTGTTTTTTGCCCATGACCATAAATGGTGAGCGATCCCTCCCTGTACTTGTGTTGAGCCACGAGCCTTTCGTTTTATTTTCTCCTCCCCCTCCCACCGTGGGGGATGAGTGAGCGAGCGGCCTCATCGTGCTTTGTTGCCGACTGGGCTTAAATCATGACACTCTCCCGTGGCCGCTTCAGCTCTTCAAGATGGTTTAGTCAGTTAAGTACACTGCTGACAAGATCTGAATTACAAGGAAAAGGGGAGAGAGTAACTACTACTCCACCTTCTATCTCGCTGTGTAGAAGCAGTGAAAGTTAGGGGTCATATATGCAGCACTACACAGTGCTGGGCATAGACCTCAGAAGGTCCCAGGGTCAGACAGCTGAGGTACTTGCTGCTGGCAACGTATTGTAGTGCAGCCCCATTGACCACAATATTGCAAAAATCACAGATATTTATCAGACAATTATTATTTTTGATATGGTAAAGCAAATTTGGGTATATTTTTCACAAATACACTTTTTAAGTACCTGAAATTTCCAGTATATAAATGCTATTTATAATATATTTCTCTTTGATACTGGTCATTTTTGTCATTATAAAACTTGCCTTCATCATTTAAAAATAGGTTGTATAAAACTTTGATAATTTTTCAATGTTTGATTTAAATTACTAAGTTCAATAAGCTTTCTTTGCCCAGCTTATCTGTAGAAAATATATGCTTTATAAATACCCAGTGCACCAATATTTAAAAGGCCATGTGTTATCTGAGAAAACTCATGCAGAGAATCAACAGCTCTACCATAGGAATCAATCAGCATAGTACTGCAGACAAGGGACCTTTTGTACCTCTACAAGTGCAGAACAGCATGAATTTTACAACTGCTGAGTGTACTCCTAAGTTAATTACCATTTAGAGGCTAAATAAAATAATTCTCTATAAAAAATTGTGTTGAAAAAAAATTTAGTGGCATATAGCATCCTATTTATTATTTATTCAACTATAAATGGTAATCAGAAGTCAGATTTGAATCACAGGCTGTGGGGAAAAGTGCATCTTTTCAGTGGGGTTAATTAGCTTGAGTAGAACAAACTGCTAATGCAGCTATCTGGAACTTGAGTTTTTATTCAATGTATATTTATGCTATATAGACACACCCTATGATGCCAAGGTTTTATTTTTAATAAAGGGGTTGAGAGCATCACGATTGGGTCACTTAAGGGATTTAATCGCAAAGAAGCAGCTTTGTTGCTTAAGAGTTGTTTAAACCAGTGCAGTATATAGTGTGCACAGCACTGTTTCAGAGTATTTAGTGTGTACACTATCGTGTATGCTATAGTGTATATACCCTGCAGGAATTATCCTATTATCTTCTACTAGTGGACACGTGATTCCAGATTTAACTCATTGAGGAAGAAAAGATGCCACAGGTGGAAGAAGGATGCTTCATGAAACCCTGAACTGAGCGGATTAATTGCGAGGAGGAGGTGCTGTGAGTGTTTTTCCCTGTGGTTCACAGACTGTCCAGTGAACCTGCACCATCTGCTGACTCTCACTGTGCAATCCTCAGCACCTCCACCGTCTTTGGTTATGTTCAGGCTTGACTGAGATCAAACTTTCCAAGTGTAGGGACAGCGGTGTACTTTCTGTGAGGTATCTGGCAATTGCATTTCCTTCCTCCATTGACTTTTAATTATTATTATATTTTTGCCAATATTATTGAGCTTTCAAATATTTTGCATTGTTTCAAAGGAGGTTTGCTTCCATATTAAGCTAAATAAAACTTGTCAATAGCGTGCTCAATTTTTATTGCTCTGTGTAATCACTGCTATAGACTATATCAGATTTCTAGTACTCTCAAATTCTTCTCTTTCAAAGTACCAGATCTTCTCAGTCAATGTCTGTTTCACTTCCAGAGTTCTCTTTTTTTTTAACCAAAAAACTTTGGAAATACTTTTGTTGCTTTTTACTTTCTCAAATCTACTTTTGGAGAAGTCCCATTTCTCTCAAGCATTTGACTTGCTTGTTGTGTAGTTGAGCACATTGTATTACATCTTGCCATATAAAGCCATGAAATGTAACTGATGTGGAGAAATTGAGCACATTATAGTTTCTAGGGTAATGACATTGGAATACATATTGCTTTCAGGAATAAAGAATTGCTTTTAAATATCTATAAAATGGCCGTGTTTAGTATTTACTTCTGACGGGATTTAACAAAAAATTCTGTGTTTTCAAGTTAGAGAAATTAATGTCTGCATTATTTTAGGAAGCACTTGACCACAAAAAGTCTTGCTTTGACATAGGCTGGAAAACAGATGGAACAAAGAAAGGGCACATGGATAGTTTCGATTCCTTTTCTTTCCTTCTGCTTTGTTTCTAGTGCCAACACATTTTGGTGTTTCTTTGTGTTTGGAGGCTTCTGAGTGTTCTATTGCAATGCCTAAGGGACTTGATGGGGCATATTATGAATTTAATATCATTATTACTGTTACTATCAAATCCTTGAGTTTCCAGTTTCAGAAAGAGAATATGTTCTAGGTTGTAAACATCTAAGAATGGGAAAGAAAGAGGCAAGGAAAAGTAACTGAATCCTAACTATTGGCACCTCAGGGGGATGAAGGGGTTTCTCAGTCTTTAGGTTTATCTGCTGCTGTATTTGGTATTTCCTTGCTCAGGAAAAAACTATGATAGTATATAGGAGAAAACAAAACTGGTCTAATTAAACATTTTTGGGGGATCTTCTTCCAACAGACTTGCTGAAACCAGCTGCATCTTGTGGTATCACTGGGGAGAGAATTCATTTTTTCAACTGAATTAAAAATTAAATTCCTCATAGGTTCTGCTAAACTTCCTAAAATTCCCATGAATATCTATTTCCTGAGTCTTTGTGGAATCTTTGCTGTGGTGTCACATCCAAATTAAGATTCTTTTTTTTCTTTTCTCTCTTTTGAAATCTTCCACTTCTGTTTTGTACAGCAGTCTTCATTGTTAGGCCTGTTGCTGCATAGCATGACTGTATCACCTGCATCCTCTTAAAAAATGCTTGGGTATCAGGGATGTATAAACTGATTCTCCCATTAAATGTGTGTGTGATTGGTAAACTACTGAGAATTTTTCTGAAGGAAAGGTGAGGTATAAGTGTAAAATCATTATCAATGTAGTTTACACCAGTAAAATTTTCTGGATATTGATTAGGGCCGGAGCATGACAACAAGAATTCGATACTAGGAACTGAATCAGTATCTAAGCTTTTATTGCATTTTGCATCCACAGATTCAGATTACACAATATTTTGGTGCCGATTTAGCATAGTAATGATTACTGTCATTCTTCTAGATTTATTTTTAAAAAAGTGTGCTGAAATAAATGCTAAGTAAGAGCAAGACAGTATGTGCAGTGAGTGTCAGTCACCATCCTATTTGTATTCAGACCTTACTTGCTGTAAACAGTAAATAGGACCTCTGAAATACCTCTTGTATTCTCCATAGGGAATATATAGATGTGATTTAATTGTCAGTTGACTTGTAAATACAGCTGAAAAAGCATTTCTCAGAAAGTTAGAAAAAAGATCTGTGAAGTTTAGCAACTTGAATCCATTGTTCACTTGGGACATATAAATTGTATTGGAGAAGTATTTCTCTCTGGTCTATGATTTTGGACAAAGAAATGGAATATCAGTTTCAAAGAACAGGGTGCTTAAACAAGATGGTCTTATTAAAAATGCATATTTATATCTGTTTGGCTTTTTGCATGTGTTTTTATTTTCATAGGGGATATCACATTGTAGTTTATCATTTAATGAAACACTCTTAGTTTCTTTTTCAGCGACATAACTTAGATATAGTAGTGCATGTTTTGGGAAAGATCTTATTCACGATACATGCCTTTTTGGGGACAAATTGTATGACAGTCCGTGCTGGTGTGCTGCATCTGTTATACCAGTAAAATTTGTACTGGTTCTCAAATAGTGTTTGACTATTCTGGATAGCTGCATTTACAGAAGCTCTTTTCATGACGGAAACTAAAAACTGTTGCCTTTCTGTCTGATGTGCAGCTGCTTCACATCTTCTTTGCTGGGTATTTCTTTGATGCAATTTCAACAACGATCAAATTTGTTGGTGACACAAAACCAGATGGGCCAAGAATGCTCTTGTTGGCCAGGCCAAAATGCAATGACCTCGAGAGATTAGAGTGGCAGAGGCCATGGGGAGCAAAGGGAGATTAACTGCTTAATAAATACAAAGTTCTGTAAGGCAAGGGTGAAGAAGGATTGGCAATGGGAGGACCTAGCCACGTTTGTCACATTAAGGGAAACTAATTTTCCAGATCGTTGTCTCGGTTCTGTCCTAACATGTCTTTTTATGAAAACAAACATTTCAGACTTCACAATCCTAAAATAGCACAGATGAAGTGAGAGGGAGCTAATCCACAAAATGAAAACTTTTGAGGATACTGCTGTAATATAAGTAATTTACGTTTCAACTCTCAAACAAGTGACCTTGCCAAGGTATTTGGGAAAAAAAAGTAATCTATATTGCTTTGCTAGACTCAGATAAGTCATCAGTAGCTGCTAGAGGGATGGAGTTTAATATATTTTTATATCCCAGGGAGTTTAATAATACAGCCTAAATATTTGTACTTGAGTTCCTTATGCCTGAATTACATGTATTGTAATTAAAAGTAATTCAATTTAAGAAATTCTAAATTGATATAAATTGATGTATTTGCATACATCTACTAATAAAATGCCCTGTTCTGAATTTGGCTTTTAGTTTATGAACAGAAAAGAGCATTGCACTTCAATGTATGCATTTAAAAACATCACTATTAAATAGAGTTGCCTTGTGAATTCAGTATGATCCATAACCATGAAAGCCTTCCATAAAACCTGTAAATTTATTACAGGTTCAATGCTATTTTTATTATTTTATTTTTACATATGTAATCTGTTAAAAAAATCAAAGCTGTAAAGCATTGTAGCAAAAAGCAGTCCATTCAACATAAGCAAGTGTGTGGGGGATTTCTTTTTGGTCATATGTTTTCTCCATGGTCCTTTGGAGCACAGCTAGCATTTATAGCTTTCGTAACAGAGAATCATACTTTAAAGATCTGAGGCAGGAAAAGATAAAACTATGGCAGAATGGCCTTGTATTTTGCATCATATTGAAAATGGGAAGTGATCTGGGTCTGATATTCTGAAACATGTGAATTGCAAGGGATGCTAGCAAAATGTCTAGAAAATGAGTCCTGACAGCACTGCACTGAGATAGTGGAAAACGTCTTCAATTGTACATACTACTTGGAGACAGAATAGACACCGAAGCAAAGAAAATGGCAAGTGGAGGCTTGTTCCTAATCATAAAAAATGAAGGGAGTCCAACAGCAGAAAAAATGGCAAATCTTTTTAAAACATGTATCAAAACCCATGGTAATTCAGTGGAGCAAAAATAGAACAATACTGTCATAATTGGTTTCCATGAGGCAGAACAAAAGGAGACCCGAAGACCTAGAGAAAGGGATTGTACTTTTCTGTCCAGAACCTTTAGTGTTATCAAGAAACACAGGCCTCTTCCTCAGAAGAAAAATATTTAGGAAACATTGAAAATCACAGATATTTACAAACTAGCAGCCCAGTAAATACAAATTAGTCTTATTAGTCTAATTTTTGACTAGATGTATTTAAAAAAAACACCCTATTTTTTCAAACTTTTTTGCAGTAGAAATCCTGCAGTAGAAAGAATTATGTTCTAAACTTTAAAGTAAGACTTTAAACTTGTCCTAACATTGCTACTGACTGACTGTGTCCTTGTGAAGAATCATACAGCTCCAATGGTTGAATATTCTCAGTAATAACATGTAGGTATAGGGGAGCAATCTTTAAAATTTTTATAAGGACTTCAAATGATAGGCAAAGTATTTTGTCACTCCTTTTCTGCAGCAGTAGTTATGCTGTAGGGTGAGATTGAGCACTGATTTTTTTTTCTTTTAAATAGATCCACATTGAGACATCTACTTCATCCTTTCTTCATTTGGATATATTTTGTATAAAGAGAAAAGCATATTAGAATTTCTGTGATTCCTACCAAATAAAATAAAAAAAGAAATATAGTTACTTAATGTTTTGCTTTTGTACAAAAGACAGGTCCTGAGTGGTATTATAAAATGTATTTAGTCCTCCTTTGAAGGGTAGCGGAGCTTTGGCTCTCCACTCTAGGATACAATGGAGAGAAGAGATTCTTCTCCCAACATGCAAGTTGCAGTGAAGCTGGGATGCAGTTTGTAATGCTCTTTGTGTGTAGGAAGAGCGCTTTCTCACTTTGTGCAGTGCTGTATTTAATAGAAAGAGCTTCTCAGTCCCTCCCTCTCTCTCTGTATCTACAGAGATATCTATGTCTATCATATATACCTATCTATATATCTATAAACAACTGCCATAGCAACTGTGGGTTGCGAACTGAACAGGGTGCAGGCAGTGCTGTGTAGCAGTGCAAGGCCCTTTGCTTCTTCAGAGCATACCTGTCTGAACTGATCATCTTTGCAGTTAAACTGCTTGGTTTGCTGCTTTTCAGACTAGGCAGTAGTAGGGAGCATGGCAGCCAGGAGTTGGATGTCTGGATCGGAGATGAAACATGCTAATCTTCACTTTTTGTGAGTTAGTGTTAAGTATCTATGATCCTTAACACCCATGCCCCTACATGAAAGAAATTACTTCTCCTCCTTGTTCACAGCCCCTATCTCTTGTCCCTAAATTACGTTACTACCAATGAATTCCATTTAATGCAACTAATTTCTGGCAGGAACCCCATAAAGTCTCAGTGTAGTGATCTGCAACAGAGTGAGCTTTCCTCTGTTGTGTCTTGTTGTGTTATTTCCTTCTGAATCTTATTTTCTAAAATGAACTGAAAAAGTGGTTGTCTTTTGGGGTTCATAGTTTTATTTTATTTTGTTTATAAATGCATCCTGTTCTATAATCTTTCTTCAGAATATTCTTGTGGGTGGAAAGATAGTTGAACATACTTATTAAGAAAGATGAAGAAGGTTTATTAGTTGCCTAAAATGTTTATAATGTCTAGATATTCTATTCTGTCTTCTTAATTAGTTTTATGAACTATACCAATTTGCACACTGAGGTTGTCTGGATATTAGAAAGTATTCAAGTGTAAAATAAGCGTTAGGCTGATGCTCTTATGCTATTATTTTAGAAATACGTTTTGGTTTATTCTAAGAGAAGTGTTTTGTTTGGGCTTTTTTATCTTAAGTTACAGCTTTTCTATCCCTGTACTCTATGATATGATTTACAATCAGGTTAAGTGGACTGACTAAATTAATATCCTAATGAGTGTAGTTTATTTTGGAAGATGGATTATTGTCCTGTTTTGTTACCTTTCTAGATGATTTCCCATATTGCAATCAAATCATTACCCAGTTTGGGGGCACTTCTGAAATAGATTTAATGTGTATTATGTTTAACTTTATACATTTGAGCAATGTGTTCGTCTTTTTCCCCAGATCATGTACAGAAGCAATATAAGCATTCATTCTGATACAGCCTTTAAATATAAGAAATGGTCCCATTCACGCTAAATCAGGTTTTGGCCTTTCTGTGGAGACAATCAATAAAGTGATGGGATTCTCCTTTTGTTGCATGCTGTTAGCATTAGAAACTCACCCAGGGATACAGCTTAATGCTTGCTTACTTGGCAAATGTGATTAAACTGTGACTTAGATAGAAGGAGAATGAGAATAATTGTATGTTAGAGGCAACAAGGCATGGTAAAAACTACACAGGTCCTGTAAAAGAGCGTGTGGAACTGTGAAATTCGTGAAAGCTCAAAATAGGGCAGTTCTTGAAATGATCAAGTGCAAGGGGAAAGCTTAGTCTGGGATTCACGTCATTTTGGAGGAAGAGAAAGGTTTTCTTCCTTTGTCCGATTTGCTTGCCCTTGTTTACGGGGTAGAAGGTTGTTGATCTTTGGTTGGGGAAGAAGGTAATGTTTCAGTATGGAAGGAGGAGTTACTCCTTAAGCTAGGAAGTTTCCTTCTAGTTCATCCAATCAGGTTCATCTGACACAGAAATAAACTGGTTTTGTGTTATGTTCCCATCCAGCATGACTCATTCCCTGTGCTACTCGAGGTTCTTCTATCTTGTGGCTTAAGACAGAGAACTTTGTATCCAAATGTACATCTATCCAATTTACTGGAATCTTTTTAAAACTGGAGAGAAATCTTTTCTCTTTGACCAGACTGGTTGAGATCATGTGGGTCTTCTCTTTGGAGCTGCACTGTGAGCATACATGTCTAGGACAGAGAAAGTCAGATCTAGGTGTTGGGGTTTTTTTTAATATTACAGTTGGACAGAGAAGGTGTAGTTCATTGAGAGCTGCAGCTCTGTTCCCAAACGTGAATGACCTCTGAGATTTTTTCATGGTAAATCTCAATTTTCTTAGATAAAGCAGTTTGAAATGTTTGGGTGTTCTCTTGGGTACTCTCGATCCTGATGCTTATGGGAATGAATAGAGCTTGGGTGGGAGTGGGAATTAATTGCTAGAGACAGAATGTGAAGGTGAGAAGGTGAAAGTTCTTCCAGAAAAGGGAAATTATTATACTCCCTGAAAATAGGAGACAGCTGATACAAATATCCTATATGAATTTCTGCAGACAAGATATATCTGAAACAGGCAAAGGGAATTAAAAAAAAACCCAAACCCAACAGAACACCCACATAACTCTTACTTTTAAAAATCTCATGACTATGTTGTATACAGCTGTCTGTGGTTCACCGGACGTGTGAAGAAAGAATTCTTGAAACAACTTTTGTACAACAACTTTAGGAGAGAGTCCAGGAATGGATACTTTGTCTTCAGAAGACCCATGTCCCTAGGCCTAGGATTCATCTTTGATATAGAGTTACCTACAGTAACTTGCTGCTAAGATCATCAAATTTCACATTGCCAGCATTTGTTTTAAAGACAAACATTTTCAAAAGCTTTATTCAATATGCAAAAAAACCTGGTGCTTATGCTTTCATACTGTTCCCTTTGTTTTAAGACCAGTAGCTTTATTGATACAATAATTGATCTTTGGACAAATTAATCCTAACTTATTTATTGGTTCTATTGATATTATTGTTGTAGGAGAAAAAAGGAGAAAATTTTATGGATTGGAGTTAGTTCAGTGCCCACTTAAAGGGAGATCTAGATAGAATGTGTTCTGGATTGTTCTTGTGTAAAGCTCCTTTTCTTATTTGGTCACGATTAACATTTTAGGATAGTCTTGTAAATAGGAGGATATTTTTGTAAAAGCAGAAATGTACTTTTGTACCATGAGTGGTGATTGTACTCAAATCTCTGATTTTTTAAAGACAAATTTTTGGGTTTTGAGGGGTGGTCAGTGGCAATGTACAGCAAGTGCCGTCTTGATTTACACAGAAGATCAAGACGACCTTTAGTGCTCACAGAGCAGGCAAGGCAGAATCTCCCAGAGATGGAAGATGTACTTGGCTATTAAGAAGGAAGCTGGCCTTGTGGACAAACAACTAAATTCGGCTCCCCAGCTATGTTGCCCAGCGTATCTCCTGGCTGCTCTCTGACAGAGCGTTTGTTAAGCCAGTTGCACAGGTTATCTATTTGCTTATGTCCCTGCAAGCTGATTATAAAATGTACAGTGTGAAGTCCACTCTCCATCCTTGGAGGTTTCAAAACCTGTTTGGATAAGCCTTGAGCAACTTGGTCTCATACCGCAGCTGACCCTGCTTTTAGAAGTACTTTGTACAGAGACCTCTTGAGAGCCCTTCCAACCTGAATTATTCTATGATTTTATGAATGAGCAATCAACAACATTTGAGAATACGTGTATATTGCATTTGTTAAATAAGGCAAAACTGAGTTTTTCCTAAATGGTATCTGGATGTAATATGCAGATCTCATTATGCTGTAATATGGCATTACTCTGTGTATGAATAACAGATTGTAATAGAAGGCCAGTTCTTCGTGGGTAAAAGTCATTGAAAGTTTTGCCATCCACAGAGAGGAGGTTCAGAATTCTCATTCACAATTCATGAGTCATATTCTCTATTGCCTTCTGCTTTATGGAACCACTGTCCCTGCACACAATGGGCAGAAAACATTTTATCAAATCAGATTGGGCCTGAATGTTTTTCACTGTGCTTTCCAAGGACATTGCGGGTAAGAGGCTCAGAGAAGGATGACTCATGTTTCTCCTCTTCTCACTGATTTGCTTTGTTTCAGAGACCCTTCAAAGAAGGGTATGTGCTGTGGTGGGAAGAACTGATCCACCAAATGAGTGGTGTAGACTTCAGTGTCTCCTCGCTCCTATTGCAGATCCATGACATCCATTTCTGACACCATTTTAAGATTAATGAATGAAATACCTAACTTTGGGAGTGGATAGCTATACGCTTGTTGATGTTTTCCCAAAGATTTGGGAAGCTTGTACGTTAATTAAATTAATTGAATAGTGAATACACTTTTCATTCATAGAGCTATCAAAATGCAGTCCATAGTAGTCTATTTATTTACACAGTTGTCTGTCTGCCTCTTGAACACTAGGATGTATTAATGAATACTGGGGGCATATGGTATGGGAAAGAAGATGCTTACTGTTTGTAGGCTATCCATTATTTATTTCCAGAGGCTATACTATAATTTTTTTTTTCCTACAGAGACTTTCTGTGTAATGCATATAACCCAACATGCTGTAAGTTGCATTAGAGGTTATATTTAGTTGAGGTTGAACAAACAAAACTGAAAAGGGGATTAGGCTGTTTTTTTAATAAAATATCTGTTGTGGGAATGCGTATCTATTGGGAATCTTTCTAATTGGCTTGAGCCATCTAGACAGCTTTGGCTATAATATATTTTATAAATTAGAAATAACCATAACCAAGAGTATAGACTGTATTTCTCATGTTATCACAGTATCTATTTATACTGTGAAACAGTCTTTCTGTTTGCAAAACACAAGACAGATTTATCATTTATGATGATAAAATCTAAGTGCTTTATTTGTGAGCACCATTGAAGTGCAAAGAATAAATTTAGGTTTATTACTAAATAGCTTGCCATACTTTGTAAAATTTGCCATTCTGTTTGTAGGGTTTGCCAGTCAGTAACACGATATGCTGTTAAACATAATCTTACAAAAATTTCTCGTAATTGGAAACTCGGTAGCATTTTTTAAAGACTGGAGCAGTTGTTGTTATACTGTTATTTCTTCACATTATTATATGAGAACAGTTTTCTTGTTGGGAGGAGTTACTAACCTTACGAACATTGAAGTGCTAAAAACATTTAAAAAATTTTTACTGTGTGCAAGGCAGTGCTTTAAGAGTCACTGTGTAAAGGCATAGAGATTCTGTGGTTATAGTTTTCTTCTGTTTTTAGATGTAAGGCAGTTAGAGTTGTTGGGCTTGATATATGGTTTATTGCTCTCACTATTTTAATTCAATCTTTGCTTAGAATGTTGAAAAAAACCCAAAGTTGGTGTTAGGTTCAGCAAGTGTAATTGAAAAGTTATAAATACAATTGCTTTCTGAATGACACGTTGCATAGTAGCATGCTGGATGTTTGGCAGTATCATATAAAATCCAAACTTTTTGTATAATGACAGCTTAATTCTGAACTTCTCAGAGTAGAAATATTTTAAAAGCAAGGAAGAGTGGTGGTGTAGCTTGTGTCTGAATGAAAGGGCCATAGCCAGGCCCCTGAACATTGCCACATTTGCACATACACCCGCACATATATCAAACTATGACAGACACAACAGCCGGTATTTTTAAGAAGTTTTCAATGTGGAGACCCAGGGAACTTTTTAGATGATTTATGGATATTTGAAACTGGCTTATTTTCAACAAATACTGAGGAAACACTTTTTGAGAAACAAGAATTTTGAAAATTGTCTGTAGTTGTCAATATCTGCATAATTGCTGCAATTATGTAGCCCTCATTTCCAAAATACTAATTGTCTCTTAACTCTGTAGTAAATATTTTTTATTACTTTCATCCCTTTTATCCTTTTTATTTCCTTCTCTGATAAGTTTCTGGAAGGAATGGGTTGATAATTGAAATGTCTAGAATTCTGAAATTTCTCAGTGAAGTAGTAAAATTCTCATAAAGTGTCAGAAGTACTCTTAGATGGGATGAAACCTCCAAAGGAGTGACAGGCCTTGGAACACCTGTGGGAGCACATTGCACACATGAACTGCAAGGTCTGCTGATGGGATTCTGGTGCTGAACGTTGACCGATGTTGTAAGTACAGCCTCAGCTTGCTTCAGCAGCGATAGTGAGGGTGCCTTTCTTCATGCCAGCAGTATTTGGTGTCTCCCCTGCCTCATGGCATTTGGTACAAGTTGATTAGGGGCAAGTCCTGCTCAACACTTTACTTGGGCCCGTAGGATGTTTGCTTTGCTGCATCACCTGCACTGTAGCTTTTCAGGGCTAGAAGGCTGGCAGCGTGAAGGTCACGTCAAGAGTTTTCTTTGGCTGTTAATGGAAGTAACAAAAATTTAACAATATAAAAGATGATTGTAGCCTGCAGAATAGCAATATCAATGTTCCTGTTGCCTAAAAGTGCAGAGCATGTACCACTTTCAAGGGCAATATCTACTTCATTCTTAGTTCAGAGACAAGACAGTAACTGAGCTTTCATAACTCCGGCCACTGAAGTTGGAGCTCTCTGGGCTGGTGACTTGATTTCTGCTTTAATGTTAGTGTGAGACAGGATCAAATTACAGAGGGGAGTACCTAATGCCAGTAAAAAATCTTCAATTTGAGAAGATTGTCAGAAGGCTACGGAAGACCACATAAACGTATGTGCAAACCCAGTTTTTTGTTAATGACCTTTTGTACAATAGACGTCAAGTGGATGAAGGAGTCCAGATGGGCTTGTGCTTTCCCTGAATCTGAAAGCTACATGAAACTTCTCTTGTCCCTGACTCTCTGGATGTCTCCTCCTCATAGCCCTAGACCTGTACAAAAGAACCAACCCACTTCGGTGCCTATTTTTACCTTAAAACCTGTCTTCGGAGTATCAGGACACCATATGCTTGCTCTATTTCGAGAGACTGCTTGAAAAAAGTTGTACTCTCAAGTGCCAACAGGAAATGTTACTTTTGCTGGATTTTTTGTACAGCTCTCTAGCCCAAACAGTGCCTGTTACAAAAATATAGTAAAAAGTATGTTGATAGGAATGAACATTTTTTGTTATGAGCCTATGCCAAAGACCTAACAGATATGGAACCTGAAATTCCAGGGAGTCTCCTGATGTATCGCTGCTTCAGTAACCTGCATTTATAGGTGAAGGAAGGGTTGAGAAAGTTGTTAGTGACTCTTGCAGTCAGCATATGTGCACCTGAAGCAAAAGAGTGTCTGTTTGTGTTGGTTGCCTGCCTGTGGTGAGTGAGAGTTAATTTGTAGTCTTGTATTTAAAGAATGGACAGATAAATGCTGAAACAGTATTGTGGTTTGGCAATATAATGGTTTAGAGTAGAAAGGATTGGGAGCAGGTAACCTTTGATAAAACATTGTAAAAAGTTTCCCCTGAGTAATCGATATGTATTTACTGCCTTAAATTTGTCTCAAGCTTTTTTTGGCACATCTCCAAAGGTTCAACTCCTCTCACTTTTCAGATCTCCTTTATTTCCCAAATGCCTGTCTGATTTATATTGAACAGTTTTGGGAAAAAAAAAAAGAATCCCAAGCCCACATGCCGCAAATGAAAGATTTAAGACAAAAGATTTTAGTGAAGGAGGGAGGAAGGAAAGCAGAGTTTTAGTAATATGGCAAGGGGAAAAAAATGGAATTTATGAACCATTTCAAACTTAGCAGTGTAGGAATACATTTATTAATTTAATGTCAAATTGTTACTTGAAGTGTTATATCAGCATTGGGACCAAGGGGGAAAAGACAGGCTTGTGGCATCACCATCATGCTGCAGAGAGCAAACTCGAGGCGGTACAACGGAGCCCGCGGCGGGGAGGAAGGAAGCTGCCCTGGATGGGAGCTCATGCATCTCGCTTCCCCACTGGAGGAAGGGACTGAAGCGTGACTCTCCTGAGGCAGCGTATCTTGCATTGCTGCCAAATCTCCTGCTTTTGGCAGTAGTCTAACACTTTTATGAGTCATCTATCATCCTACCATTTTTTCAGTTTTTCTATCACCAGTGTGAAACAACAGATTTTCCCCTCCTCCTTTTCTAATCCTGCCCTTGCTGTCTGTTTCCAGGCTGCTGTATGAGCAACATGCATGTGCTCATCTGTTGCTGCCCAGTGACGGGAACTTGTCCCTTTGTCACCCTCCCTAAGTGCTGGATGGTGTCCATTCAGCGCAGCTTCTTCCCCATCCTTTTTCTGAGGAAAATAGCTGGCAGGTTCAGGTGCCGGAGCATGTGTTAGGATATAGGCTAACTTGTACTGCTGTGAAACGTATCCCAGTCTGTATGTGTGTATCATCCATTTAGTAGGGAAGGGGGCCATGCCGAGGGCAGGCTGGCACCTAGCCATCACATTGGCTACTGTATGAATTTCAAATATGGCTAAGTGGGGGCACGGCAACTCAGGTCTCAGGCTAAAGCCATGATCTAGCCCTTAAGAATTACGGGAAGCTGCCAGGGCTCCTGCTATCGTCTGTGAAACCCTTGTTTTGACACACATACCGTATTCTTGTAAAACATCAAGATACAAGTTCAGTATTCATTTCAGCAAACAGGAGAATTGAATTCTCTCTTCATTAGCAGTGCGTGAAACAGTGTCTGCTGGTTGGTTCAGGGCTTTGATTTTTATTCTAAACCCAGATGGAAATATTTGCATAAGTCCTACAGTAGTCCTTTGTGGGGGCTTTTTAGTTCTTCTCACCCCAGTTAATATTGCAAACTTAAGAAATCCTCTAAAATTAATCTTTTCCATTATGCCTGTTTCTGAGTATTATGAATATGACAGAAAGATCTAGAAATTGCAGCTAGTGCTGCTTTCCAAGAGGCTGTGAAGCTGCAGTGATTATTTGTGTGTCGTGTGTGTGTGTTTATCTCTTTTGGCTAGTGAAACCTTCCATGTTTCCCCATTTTTATTTCCCCTCTCCACACACTCCTTCCCAGCTGCCGTAACCAGTGCAGCACTCGCCCTCTGGCCAGTATGCGGAATAAGCTGTTTGTGAGGCTGCCGGTAATGCCTCTCAGTCCGCCACTAGACAGGACACATGCGGAGACGCTTGGCATCTGCGCTCCGACTCGCTGTCTAGCAGCCTGGTACCACCTGGTACCCTCTGGTCCAGAGTTTGCTGCTGTACTTGGTCCTGAGTACTCTGCAAAGAAACCCTCCCTGGGCCAAACGCATCCCCAGAGCAGCTTCTGCTGCATCGTTGTCAAAAGGATACATTTGGTGGGTTTATGCTTTGCATTGCTGGAGAAGCAGGGTGTTGAACCGTATTTGTTGTTGTTTCATTGAAATTCTACTTACAGCTGTAGCTACACTGCTTAGCCTGCATGGAAAATATCAGTCATTTCTTGGGTTTTCTCTTTTCAGTACAGCAGATCCCTGATTTCCTGCGTGGGAGCTGCCATGCTTGGGGTTTTCTTGTCACCTACTACTGGCAGTATGATAGGGGAGTGTATGTATGTTTAGTGCCCCATACAAGGGGTAGAAGCACTTACTGAGACAAGGCCTGAAGGATTGGGAGGTTGAAGAGGGAGGTTTTTTACTCAACATACTTTATTTTATTGGAATTGGTATTTATTTTACTAGTAAAACATAATTCCCCTTTCTCTGTTGCCTGTTTTTACCCTACCAATGATTTACTTTCCATTTTTATGTTAAGTAGCATGGTGTCTGTACAGTATTTATTTTTAATTGTGTGTTTGTATGTGTTTGTATGTGTTGAATATAAGTAACAGCCCAGTGTCTCTCCAGTTTAGAAATTCTGCTATCCAGGCTGTCACAGAGATTCTTTCATGAGCCATATCCTCAAACTCCCTGCAAGTGGTTTTTAAATGCTGGGGCCAGTGGACCGTAAGTTTTAGAGTTACATTTGTTAGAGATGCCATTCTGCATTCACTGACAAAGTGCTCTTGCATCCTGACACCATTTCCTGTTGCCCTGTCTCCTGTTTTAGACCAGTGTGGAATGTATTAAGAGATGTGTTTTCTGAAGTGTAATAATAGGTATATAATAGCCTAAATTACCAGGTTGCTTGGCTCTGTACATGTGTGTACATGTGTTTCATAAGCAAAGTCTGTATTCATCCTGAGGTGTTCTCTGCATTACGACAGCATGGCAATCAGCATAAAATCAAGAAAGGACTAGATGAGCACTGTATATGCAGTAGTCAGTGGATTTTGAGTTCATTTCCAGTTGCCACCCATGTAGCTGTTCTTAATATCTTTTGGTGACAGCTCTTATAACATTAGAGGTCAGAGTGAAATTGTTATCTATTTCATCCTTCTAAAAGCATATAGATGTAACATCCTTTGGACCAAATCCAATCTCTCTTTCCCTTGGGGTGCAAGTGTTGAAAGTATGAAAAACATCACAGCTGCAGTGTTTAGATGTATGGGATAGGTGCAAGCAGTACAGAGCTGGTAACTTCCATGGTAGCTGTTTTCACAATGGTGTGTTGAAGATGTTGAGAAGGTTGGCAGTAGCAGTTGGTGAGCCTGCAAGCATACAAATTACTGGCCAGTGCCCCAGCACAACATCTACATAGCAGGCATAGATATGTCATAGCTCCACAGCTGTTCCACCCCTCCTGTGACATTACATATGGTGAGTGAAGCCTACCCATTGAGCTTTCCTTCCTCAGGGGAGTATCATTGGGCTGTCTCACCTAGCAGCCTCTGTATATAAGATTTTTTGTAAATATTAACAATGTCCTGATGTCACATTTGATAATTCTGCAACTGTGGACTAGAGGCTGAGTGATATTGGTTATTGTCCTCCTTTCTTTTTGCACCTCCCTGACACCACAATCCTCCTTTTGCCCTTTACTTACCTTTCTCCTTCCTTCACATTTTTCTTTCTCAGTATGGCTTTTAAAATAAAAAAATACCTACCCAAACTAACTCAAAAATTATACATATATCATAACTTTCTTTGGGTTTTTGTATTACTAGTATTATCCAAATCAGGTTACCCAGCTGGAAGATACATTGTGGGAAAGCACATCTCTGAGTGGAAAGAGGTGACGATACCCATGAAAAGTAGTTAACAGCCGCACAGAGCAATAGAAACGATTCTTTTCAAAGGCCCAAGAGGTCATTCTCACTTGTATTTGTTTGATGCTCAACTGGAAAAAGGAAATTTCTCCACTTCTCTTTAAATAAACTTTTTATCTGGAATGTCATGGTTGCATGTCACCCACTATAGCTAGATTTGTCTAACTTCTTGTCAAGTCAGGGTTTATTTGTACAAAACTAATTTTAGGGTTTTCTTTTCTATGTAAAATGTTAGGGTTGTTTTTTTCCCTTTGATTTAATTTGTCAGTATCATGTAGCATTTCTGCCTCCATCTCTGTATCCATCTCTAGTCAGTTTGTGGATGATGGCACAGATTTGACATTTGGGTTTCTTTAATGGCTTTTAGGGAACTAAAAAAGGCTGACAGTCACTGGCTGATTGGTATGATAGGAGAGATCAAATTTAAAATTGACACCATGTAGCATCCCAAAGTTGGAGCGATTCAGGTTCGTGGATTTCCTTGTCAGAATTAAGGTGAAATGACACCAGGGGAGTTCGAACATCAACATTTATTCAACCTAGCTAACCTTGCCCAAGTACAAGTGAACTTATCAATATGAACCTTGCAACATGTCATTAAGCCGCTGTTTGAAAAGAGAAGGGAGGTGTAGAAAAAGTAATGGAAAAAAGAACATGGAACTGTATCAGAAGGAGAGCCCTCCCATTGAGTCACGAGGTTCAGAGCAGACCCCCATGCTTTCTGGACTCCTTCTCAAAGAGGAGCCCAGGGGCGGCTAGATCCACTCCTAGTCTCAGACTTAGTCAACGGTTTATGTTTAAAAGGATGAGGTGTAGGGACTGTGGAAAAGAGAGAAGGGAGAGAGAGAAAGAGAGAAAGAAAGAATGAAAGAGAGAAGAAAAGGGTTTCACCCGTCCTGGGTCCAGCATTGGTCCACCCAGCGTAGAGATCCAGTTCCGGAGGGCACGCACTGAGAACTCGTTCTCCCTTCTTTTATAGTGTGTTAGTTGATGGTCTCGACATGCGCAGTTCCTGTTCCCGGGGTTCTTTGGAATTGGTCAGTGAGCTTTGTGGGGCGGGGGGGGTTCATTGCAGAGTTGCCTCTCCTTCCCTGCTGGCATGACCGCTTAAGATAGAAGCACAGTCCCATCTTCCGTGGGGCCTCCTCCTCCAGGTGCATATGCTGTGCTCCTTCTCCTGGTCACTTAAGATAAGGAATTGCGGCTTTGGAGAAGTGCAGTCCCACCCTCTGGCAGAGGGGCCCTCTCCTCTGGCCACATTGTCCTGTTCACAAAACTCCAGCGTTTTTACAGAGGCTGTTTTCTCCACCAAAGTTCTTTAATGAATGTTTGAGACATTGACTGTAATTTGTCAGACTGTCACACACCACTTTGTGTAAAAGTAAATAAAACACCACTGAATTTTTAGCTATTTGTGGTATGCTGAATTTGGACTTTGATATACAAAATAATTAGGGATAGAAAGACTTGATAAAGAATATGAATTGAACTCAACTATTAGCCATATCAACATTTCTGGAACTGCAGAAGAAATTTTTTTTTTCATAATTATGGATGCAAAAAGTATGGATGCATAACAATGTGAGGTGCCAGTAGGAGCATAATTACTAAAAGTCTTGTGAAAAAGAATTATTTTCAAATTGCAATAATTCTATCAAACTGTTTTACCATTTGTTTTCTGTAAGTATGAAATAAGAAAACTCATTGTTTTAATCTCCAAGTATAGTTTGTACCAGTGGTGTAAAAATTATATCAGAAGTTCCTATTTCTTAGAGGGAAATTTATACTATGTGCTACCACAGAGCCAGAAACTGTCTTATACCATGTAAGCAGATAGTAACTTGAGACCAGCATCAATCACTTTTGTCTTTCACTTTATTTAAAATATGACATACACAAGTATAATTTGGCTTAAGGATCAGAGACCAATTTATGTTCGAAGTACTAGAGTAAATAGTTTTTCTGTTGTCTTTATGTAAGTTACACTGAACCCTTATCCAGTTGTCACAAGGATGTCAAGTCTTGGAGAGAAACTTTCTAAATAATTCTTTAAAAGAGGGGAGCTAGTGACAGAGCTATGAATTCTCTGTGGCTTTAGGAATTCATCATTAGATTGTCTATTTTCATTTTTATAGGAAAAGTAGTAATTTCTTGAGAAAGAGGTAGGAAGTGAATTTAAAAAACCAAAACAAAACACAAAAAACCACCAACACACGCTTTGAGTCCCCAGTGATGACACTCAACTGCGGGGGCTTTCCACACATTGTGGATAAGTAAACAAATGGATTGTTGAAATTGTTGCAAAAACACATGCTTTTGCCTTAGCATTGGTCCAGAAAGATAAGAAAAGCTGTAAAATGAACCATTATTTTGAAGTAACATATGCATAATCTCTTGCCCATTGATTACAGCGTAGAATCACTTTAAATCCAGTTTCCCTTGCAGATACTAGCTAATTCTTAAATAAGGAAACCACAAATGATATTTTCTTGAATCACTTAGTGATACTGAAACACAGATCAGAATTCTAATTTCTTTTTGTCAGTTACAGATAATATAAAGATAAAAGCTGTTGTAGAATATGAATATTAATTTGTTAGCCATACTGAAAAAACCCTTCTGACCACTTAGCCCTGTGTTTTTGAAGCAGTATTCTGGGAAGTAGCTGATTGAATCCCATTAATTTAAATGAGAGTCAAATGACAGTCTGTATGGACCTCTTTGAAAATTTGAGGTTTAGTTCTTTATTCTTATTTCTTTCAAACTATTGTAAAAGACTTTCATGTATTTAGTGGACTTTCAAAGGCAGACATATATAGTGCAGTTAAAATACTACAATTTAGTACTTGCACCGCCGAAGTTGTCATTTCCTGCAGAGTAAAAGAGTATAGTTAAAACATGTTGTTTTATTTGATGTTGCAAGATTTAAGGCTTCTACTTGTTCACAGTGTAACTGGTGAAAACTTTATTGCCTGTTGTCAAAAAAATAATTTTAATTTAATTTTTGAAACTTGAATCTAAATCTTAGATCATAGTTCCTTTATAATTACACACACTTACTGGAACAGCATATGGTGAAAATATATAGAACTTTGCAATATGAAAGAAAAGAAGGGAAATGCTAGGCTTTTATGTTGATTGCACCTGTATGGGGGCTTTATAAGCTTACAATTTGAATCATTTATAGATACAGACTCAACATAGCTCTAACATAACTAGTACTGCAAAGCTTTTTTTTTTTTTCCTTCTTTTTTTTTCTTTCTGCTGACTGAATGATAGGCAAAGCAATTTTCAACAAATGACTCCCAGTAGGCTGTCATCATGGAAGCCTTGTAATGTTGCATTTTAACCTTAGCACTGGCGGCTATCCAGAAATTATTTCGTTTATGCCAAACTGTTCTGCACAAAGCACTTGCTCTTTTACTATATGGGAGGAGAATAAACTTTAAACCTTAACATTCCCTCCATCTTCCCATCAGTTTATCAGATCTTTTTCATCAGTGTTCTTCTATGCTTATAAGGGTGTAGCAAAAGTGAAATAGCAACATGTCCCTTTTTTTCTTGGGGTCATCTCAATTTCATTATGGAAGGAGAAATTTGAAAACTTCCAGGTGACTTAGGTGCCTAATTGCCATTTGTACCTTTCAGAATATTTAGTGTCAGAATTTGATGATTACAAGAATAAATTCTACTTCATTATATCCAAGAGGTTTTCTCTTCAGTAGTTTGGTTTGTTTTAAAACTCTTCTACACACCCTAGTGCAGGGACTCAGGTGGTATGTTACTGCCTTCTGTAAAATCTTTTTTAGTTGTTATTTTATATATAACCATTAATCCTTTCGTGTGGGCTAAGAGCTTTTCTAAAAAACCCTAGAAGATAAATGATCCCTTAAATTAAGCCTGAATCTAGGTTTTATTCAGGAAGAAGTCATGAATAGGCTGGTGTTCAGGTCTGGTAGCTGTAAAGCCTTGTAGTTTCTCTATGCTCTGTTTCCTAAAACTTGCACTCCTGTAATTCCAGCAAACAAAGTAATTTGGAACTGAAGGTGTACATTTTAGCTAATCTCTACTGTGAAGTATAGTTGTCCTGTGTCACTAGATAGAAGATAGTGTGTAACTAGATGAAAGATATGTTTTGGGTTAAATTCATAAAATATCCTTGAATTAATCTTCCCATGTGATCTGCATTTCTTTATCAGTAAATACTGTAATAACTTATAGGTAGAGATGAGCAGGTATTTGCACAACATTATGTTACCCCATACATATGAAATCTAGGGTGATAGACTTGTTGGCAGTACTTCACATTAATTTTCATGTAATGAAAATACAGTTCTGAGTTATCCACAGCTCAAAAAATCATTTCCAAACTTGACAAATAGCCTCTTGCTCTGTCCTGTGCAAGTTAGTCTGAACTGCAGCACGGTACAAATAATGGCTTCAGAGAAGACTGTGCTGGTTAGTACTTTAATCGCTCCCATTGAGGCAAGAGGATTGTGTCTGTGTTCTTGCAGATCTTCTTGGAGATAGTATTCAGAGGAAAGATCTTACCTACAAATAATGCTTTGCGTTAGACATTGATCCACTCCTTTAAATTGTTGTCATATCACATTGGCTCAGGCAGCTGATATTTTCAGCTCCTTCTTCTACTGAATTCTTTTTTTTTCCTTTTTTTTTTTAACCTCTCTCTTTCTGTGGGAGGAACTTTCAGTCATGCATTAAATGATTCTTGGTTAGACAGTGCTTTTACACAGGTAGGACATCGGCCTCAGAGCCACCAGACTAGCTTCTGTTCTGAATTTGGCTATTAACCAACAGAACAACCTGCAACTCATATTCATTTTAAGTATAGGTCAAAGTTGTTGCAGAAGACCCAACTACTATTTGCTTAAGTATTTAAATATGGACAAAGAAGCCTAATTTGAAGCTTCCTGCTCTAGAAGTCTTGACCTCTGTGGTTTCTTTGGTTTCGTTTCGCCTTCAGTTTCCAGTGTTCAGAAACTCCAACTACACATAATTTACCACTCTGTAAAGTCAAATAATTTCAATCAGGCAGTTCGCTTACTAAGGTTACTGATGCCATTTTGTGCAGTATTTTTTGTGGTTGCAGTAGTGGAAACATAAAATTGTCTCAAGAACAAGGGCATTTGATAAGGGTCAAAGCACTGGCCTCTGTTGCTAGAATCTTTAGAGCAATACAGGTAAAAAAAAAAACCCAAAACCACAACCCATGAACAACCATGGTATTCCAGTGGCTGAGACGTTATGCTACCTAATAGTTCACAGAAAGATTCTCTCACATATCTGAAGTGTGGGAATACAGAAATTAAGAACAGAATTCACAGGCACCCAAATTCTCCAGAGATGACCTTCTGGGATTTGGTAAGCGGAAAAGTAAAAGCATTTTTAGTAAAAATAGAAAGGAAAAGAGAATTCTAGATTTAGACCTTATTTATTTATTTATTTAAGAGACTTCAAACATTTTGTAGTTAGAGAATTTCCCTTTCAGTCTGTTCCTTTTACGTCAGTGTGTTTGGTTCCTGTACATGATTTCTACTGCCTGAAGCATATAATTCACCAAATATGGTTGGGGAAAAAGGCAAAGTTTCACTAATAAGAATCTCACATAGACTATTAACTTGAAACTTCCAGGAGACATTATTAGTTGCAGGGATAAGGGTCAGGTCTCTTTGTGTATCTATCTTCTGTTGGCTTTCAGCCTAACAGCTTTAGGGGACATTAGCTTGGAACTGAGCAATATAAGCAGAAACAAGTCTGGTGGGAGCTCACAGATGCTTGTAATAAAAATTGTTAAAAATTGTTTCATTAGTTTGCAAAAAGCAGATTTCTTGGAATACTGTACCTTCTTCTGCCAGGAATATTTAATTTCTTTTATGTTCTGTATGTGAAGAGCACAAGCAGAAGCTAGCTCACAATTAATTATGATGATATATGGGACTTAAAATGAGCACTCAGCATTTTTCCATTTGCATGCTCAAAACAAAAGATAATTGGGTAGAAAACAATACGGCATTTAATACAACTGTTCCTTTAAGTGGCACATTTTTCCAAAAGATGAAGAGATATCAACCTTCTAGAATTACATAATATCATAGACATATAAGTAAAACTAATCTGATATGCCACGTGCCCTCATTTTGTAAGTGCAATAGCTCATTTAGCTGTTAGCAAAACCTTGCTTAGTGATGCATCAATAATTAGAAACTGTCACTGTCTGTATATGAATAACACTTTTTCTCCCTCTTGCTATTTTGCTATTTGGGAAAAAAAAAAATCATATATCACATTTCATCTGTCCTGGAGTACAAACATAGTTGGACACTTCAAGATGTCTATATAGAATTTTTAAAATATCACAAAGTTCAGTGTAGAATTTTTATACTAAAATTACAAACATGTTGTTTTATCCAATAGGCATATAGGAAGGGTTGCTCTTAAGGTAACACATCTGCAAAGCAGCCTACTCTATGTAGTGTTTAATTAACATACTTAGTTTTCATACAATTGAGAGCATGTATTTTAGAAATGAAAAACATGTTGTTTTCTTATTTGAAAGGAATATTTGTACTTAAACCTGCTTAGAAGGTCAGTGGCAAGCCATTTACTGGTGATTTTTTAGCAGACAGGCTTCTCTGAGCTGATTGCTGTTCATCCATTAGGGGGAATGGGCACAACGAAGGGCACAGTGAAGTTATGTCTGTCAGTAACTAAACTGCCAGAAATCATTAAACCACTGTAAGCCTGGGCTGCAAACAAGACAGACAGTCTTCCTAGATGATAGTGTTTCAGTATCCTTTTCTCTGCAGATCAAAAGAGTGTCTTTGCAAACCTACCCTGGTACAGATCACCTTTTGTGAGGACAGAGTTCCTCTGTTCTCCAAGGCATGTGTTTTATGTGCAACACCACTTTGTGCATGGCCTTTTTCACTGGTTCTGTTGCTGCCTTTCAACCTGAGTGCCAAAGGAGGGACAATGTATCTGCATGTACAGATTTGGGGTCAGACACATTGCATGAAACTACTTTTAATTCATGTTTGGAAGCCTATGCTGTTCCTTTTAAAAGTCGTTACATATAGAAAAGAATCTCGACTGAACTATTATTAAAGTGGGCAGATTTAAACCAAAGCTACTGTAAACATTCCAGCAGCTCTGCGACAGTGATATACAGGTTTTAGTGACCTACCTGTGGACTCCAGTGGGAGTAGGTGGGAGAATTTCCCTTTTCATTCAAAGACATGTGTAAGTGGTTAGTGCTGAACAGTTTTTCATCCATTTTTAATGCTCATCTGGGCCATGATCATTCATTGGTGGGATCCTTACTCATCTGTGTAAAAACAGCGGGGGAAGAGTATGATTTTAGGCTGAATGACACTATGTGGGTGACTCTGAGCCGTGCTCTTCCACTAAAAATGATGGTGGTGCAAAGACCTGCTTGCCTGAAGTCTAGGCAAGATCAAAACCCGAGTGACAATTAGATAACTCAGGTAAATGGAGATAAAACCATTACTCTGGGAGGCACATATAGCCTAGACAACCCTCCATTCTGGGTAGGGGACAATGCAGAGCTGATTTACGATATTTACATCTATTCAGATTTGTAAACGATAACCCTTAAAAAGAATTTGTTGACACTATTTTTTCAGTCTACTCACCATAGCCATTTCTCTGTGAACCAGTTTATTTATACCCATATGAACCCCACATTTCAATATTGCAGTGCACCACAATGTACTGGGATAACTGCAAAGGTTACTTGGAAGCTCACAGCTAGTCCTCAGTGCAACCGTTCACATTACTTAATGGCAGCACATTCAGAGAGTATATTGCACTACTCCAAAGGAAGAACTGACTCCCTCTTCACTGGTGTGTCCCTCAGGTTGCTCATACAAATTTAGAAAGCCCTCCTTGAGAGACAGCTAGACTCAGATAGTGCTACAGAAGTGCGGATCACCTAAGGTATATTCCAGCCACTGTTTAGCTGTAAGTATCTGGGACCGGACAAATTTTAGCTGGCACTAAAGCAACACTAAAAAAGTTGGGTTTAATATGTAAACTAACTTTTTCCAATTATTTTTTAAAGGAAATTTAAAATAATGTAATAATAGTGTAGGACTTGAGAAATTCCCAGGACAACTTACTCACCTGCTCCAAATTCCTACTGTCTCCAGGCTGGTGGGATTTCAAAACTTGATTCAAAGACCAGCTGCCTGAATTATAGGAAATGTATTAAAGGTGCATGATGTCATGGACTCACATGCGTACATATATATATATGAATAATTGGATGACTGTAAGAATACGGACATAGCCCCTTTGTCTCAGATGGTTCCTTGACACACAGTGCCAAGGCATTCACTCCCACACATGGGCTCTGGAGGGGAAATTTCCTTTTCCTCCTGCTGTATGTAGAAATATGAGAGAGCATTTTTTTTCAAACAGTGGTCTTTGTTATTCACAGTCCGTAAATATTTATGGGCTGTAAGAAAATACACCTGCTACTTACTGCTCCATGTGAAACAAAAGCACAAAAAAGAAAATGCTGTAAACCAAAGGAGATGCTGAAACATATTTTATCAATTACTGATAAGTACTAGAAGTTAAAATGTAATTTTTCGGAGACAAGATTAAGAACAGATAGCAGTGAAGTTACACCATGCCATTGAAGAACCTGGCTCTAAGGGCTCTACTTAGTAGAAGTCATAAAGAATGACTACAACATTCTCAAAAATGGGTGACAGTTGAGTGGATTGGAAGAGTAAACTCTTCTCAGTACGTTTTCAGAGATGCTTATAACAGGATAGCAGGATAATTGTATAATTATAACAGGATAACCTGCCTGAGGAATCCCTTTTATTACAAGGCTGAGGGGATTTTATGATCATGCTCTTGTGAATTGGCATATGACTGTGCACTGTTTTATATATTAATCTGAGAGACCTCTTGGTTTAGATGGGCTGTGTCTACATTGGATTCAGTGTGCAAACATTTGAATTAAATTTGGATTTTGGTGCCATGTAGCCTCAGTAGTATGCAAAATACTCCAGACTGCAAAAATACATCCAGAAACTTGGAAAAAAACCCTTTTTTTGAATGCTAAACTTGTACTGTCTTAGCTACATGATTCTCAATACCAAAACTAGGTATTTGAAGCATTCAGGAGAAAATGTGCTTATTTTTATTGATGAAATACCCACACTAAGAATTCATAATGTTTACTAGAATGAAAATGGTTAGGTAATAAAAAAAAGCTATAAAGTTATAGTAAGATACCATCTTGGTTAGGAGTCTCATAAAAGAAACCTTTTTTCTCCCTAGATGTTAACATGACCCATAGGTCAGAGACAGCAGTTTGCTGTCTCTAAGGTAGACACAGTCATTTCCTACCCAGGGTTTCTGTAGATGGAGCTGCTGGAGTGCCATTTTGTTGCAGTTCTTGCCATTTCTAGTAAATGTGGATAGTCCTGCTTATATTTTGTGAAAAACAGGAGACAGTACTGTGTCTTGTATTCTTTCCAATGGGAACATGAATGATTGCAGTATTTCAAAATCTATTGTGCAGTAAAGGAACAACACTATGCTGTGATTATCACTTTCCATTGCCAGGAGCACCGTATAAACTGATTTGAAAACTTGCTTGAGTTGTTCTTGTCTTGGCTTCTAAACATTTGCCATGGCATCTAATAGCTTTACAGTAGTGCACTGCTTCTGAAATGGCGAACCCCAGTCCAGGTCCAGACAGGCAAATTTTGATTGGAATTGCCTCTGTTACAAGCGTGTGATGTCTGTAACTTTCCCAAGGGGAATCCTAGATTTCTTACCTGTGACATGGGGAGAAGCTTCCACACAGTGACAGAGCGCTGAGCTTTGATACCAACTTGAAGTTTTTATTAGCAGGCCTGGTAAAGTTAGAGCTGGCTCATTGCTTCCCGCTGAGCAGTCTGTGGTAAGATCTGATCAGACCTTGGTAAAAAATAGTGGATGCTGGTAAAATTAGCTTCTGGGCCTTGAAAAATATTAATTGAGTAGTCTTCTAATAGTACATTGTAATTCAGCTTAAACAGCTTAAGCAGTATCTATTACATGCTGGTAAAGTGGCTCAATAATGGAGGGCTGATTCATAACCATCATAATCACTTCATTGCGCTTTTAGTTTAGATTTGTTTTTCTTGCTTTTGTGCTCAATAGAGTCTTGATAGCTAGAAAATCCTTTGAGTTAAATGTTTGTGTTGCTAAATTTTGGGGTTGTACCTATGAAATAATGAAATAGTAAAACAATTAAAGGGCAGTATACTTAAGTGTTATTGCTTTACTTGCATTTGTGGTGTAAAAAGACTTTCTGACTGACATACTGACATTTATATTTAAATCTTTTCTATCATCTTGGAAAATCCTGGAGTTGGATATTTTTGGGGAAGTGTCTTTCATTTTTGAGAATGTTTTGCTTGCTGTACTGCTCTAAAAACAGTGGCTTCCAGTATTGTCTGAGCTGATCAGGAGTCTGAAAACACTGCTGAATTTGTAAAATAGATTATAATAATACTCATTTTGCTCCTTTCCAAAAATTCCTTTGCTCCAAATATGGTGTGACAATGATCAGAAGTGTTGCTAGAGATCCCTTTGGTGTCCCCGGGGGAGCTGCTGGTGAAGCTTAAGAAACTGGTGGGCTCAATTATTCTTACTGCTCCTTTGGATGTTACCTTTCCCCATAGTTGAGCTTCTGTAATAGGTCATGGGATGATACTGAGTCTTATTCTGTAGAGCTAACTTTGAATTACTACTGCAGTGTGATTTCATATGAAAGACATATGATCCATTATAATGTCACCTCTGTAGGGGTCATGCAAAGTGCCTTGTGGGTGATAGACCGTTAAGTCACTACAGCTGTTTCTGGAATTATTATATATCTGTGCTCAAATAATTTATCTGGAAAATGGTGATTAGATGATATTGAAGTTGGCCTGTTGCTGTAGTCTTTGTTCAGGTTTCATGTCTTCAATTGTTGGCTCAGTAGCAATGTCCAAATGTGCAGACAAAAGACATGATCTTCAGGGGGACTCAACTGGTTCTCTAGGGAAGGCAGAGCTGTCTGATCAGCAGACCTTAGGTCAAGGCTTTAGATATGCCACTGATTTACTGACTGATATCTCTGTCTCAGCTTATCCATCTGTTCGATGGGAATGAAATCACTTCAGCTTTCCTCCAGATCAAATTGTGTGTGCAACTTTTTATAAAGGACTTTGAATATATGCATTGCTGTGTAAGTAATGTAATGTACTGTGGTATTACATTGGGCCGGAGTGGATTAATTTAATTAATTAATCTTGATTTAAATCATGGCTTAAAAGTAGCCCCTCTTTCTATAATTGATTTAAATTTTGCTTTGTGTGTTACTGTCTCGTGATTTTTCTAAAGAAAGATTGATTTTTAGTTGTTAGTAAGCATTGATTTTTCAGTGAAATACATTGTGGATTAAACTGATTATTCCTGTTTAGGAGGAGAGGGTTGTAGGGGTTTTTTGTGTGTGTTTGCTTGGGGTTTTTTTTTAAATCTTTGAAGATGTCACTCTTGTGGAATGATTTGCTTGTACTAGTTTAAAAGAAAAAGCTCCAGGCAGGAGCAGCAAAACTGCTCTGGACAGAATAAGAAGTGGCTCAATTATGAAGCTTACTTCCTTTTTCAAAATAAAGGCAAGGATTAAGTTCCACTGGTTAACTGCAGGTGAAAGGAAGCAGAGAATTTTAAGAAGAGATACCTGAGTAAGCATGACAGAGAGTTGTGTTTTGGAAGGGAAGAAACAAAGATATTTTGTATATTCAGCATTGTGGTGACATGTATGAGGTTTTGAGAGAAGCAGAAAAACAATAAAGAAGTAGTAAGTGAGTTTGTAGGAAACAGAAAGGAGCAGAAAAGGAGAAAGTGTAAAAAAAAGTAATTAAGAGTGGAGAGTAATGGGTAACTTCATGTAACTTTTTTTTTTAATGGGTGACCATAGTGATATGGTCAATGCAGGCAAGGAGAGTAATTATTTTAGCAGCTATATTTTACATGCATTAGAGCATAGGGAAGATGACCTTAAACAGGAATTTGCTGTAACTCATGCAAGTAATGTGAGGTCTTGGACAAAGATTTTAGTGGAAGGATTGGAAAGGACAGGGTGGATATTGGAGATATCATAGAAAAGTAGTGATAGGATTTGATGACATCTTGAGCTGTGATCAAGTGATGGAGAAAAGAGTTGAATGGGCCATGAAATTTGAAATCTAGAGAATTGAGAAAGATAGTGGTATTGTCAACAGTAATGGCAAGGAGGTGAGAATTGGAAGAAAAGATAAGTTCAATTTTCAAGAGGCTGACTTTGACATCAAAATTGTGTGTTTGAAAAGCAGGCAAAGAAGTGACATAATCTGCAACGTAGGGGAAATGAAAGATGCAAGTGAAGATCGGTGATTCATCAGTGTCAAAATGGTGCTGGAAGCTAGAGCAGGTGAACTCTCTGAGAAAGGACTAGGGAGGAGGACTGGCTGAGATTTTGCACTGGAGATCAATGAAAGCAAAAGGAAGAAAAATGAAGCGCTGGCCTGTCAAATCCTACAGTGGACAACCATGGTGGGAGAAAGGAGTGAATTAAAATGCTGGTTTCTGATTTTTAGGAGGAGGAATCTATATTAATTAGTGGAAGCCCAAATGGGATGTCCTAACACTCCATTCTTGCTGCTTAGAAGTGTCCTTCAGTTTTGGTATAGTTTTTCTATCCAACGCGTAGGATTCATTCCTCAGGTCAGGTCTAACTTGATTCAGATTATTACCATTGGGTAAGTAGAAAAAGATGTCAGATGTTGCTATCAACAAGTAGATGAGGAACTTCTAAATTTTCCTTCCATGATTCAACCACTTTATTTTGAAATATAACTGTAAGCTATTATAAAATCTTGTATTATACACTAGAATAAATAAAAACTCTCGTTTATCAATGTTAAGATGATACAAGAATTGAAGACTAAGGTTTTCAAGTGTGAGTAGAGACATTTTATATTTCAATTTCAGAATATCTTTTAAAATATATTTTAAAAGGGCCTTTGCTTCAGTAAGTGGATACTGAGAAAATCAGGCTTCTTCAGCAGTGTCTATTAGGCACTTTTTGCCATGCGTAACATACCCCAAATCACTATGCTTGAAAAAGTCTTGCGATGCTTTCAAAATCTTAAAAACCTTTCTTTTTCTGATAGCTTATTGTATTGGAGGGAGCAGTGCAGATACACTGCAACAGTGGACTGAGTTCAGGTGCTGCACTGGGTGTTGCTAATGAAACTTGAGCTTCTTTTGCCTTGCTACGCAAAACACAATGTCGGTGCATATGCTTGCCTGTCCTGGGTGCTAAGTTCTCCTTCAGATCCTTTTCTCCGGCAGCACAGGCAAGAATTCCTGAGTTTTATCATAAATTGTAAACAGTCACCAGCTCTTTACATGCATGAGAATAATTTGATTAGAGGCCTTTGAGAGAATTGTACATGTATTATCTTTTATTTATAGTACATCTTAAAGAGCATTTAGATGATCAGTTCCCCCTAAGTCTCAGATACCTTATGGCAGGACTTCGGAACACATCCAATAAATCCATAATTCCTTCTGAGACATTAAATATTATTTTTAGTTTAAACATTGGGAAAGAAATCATTTTTTAAAGCTTATTAAAATGTTATATGAATATTTTTCAAATATAATTTATATTATCACTGGTGCATAACCCTTCAAATGAATAATTCACGGCAGTCAGTAGTCACTTTTGATAATCTATAGTGGTATATTATGTTGGTTCTGCTGAGAGTTTAACACTTATGGGCTAAGAAATAAAACTGGAGGATCTAATCCATTTGTTTGCCTATTCACAGTGAGGAATATTTTCTTAAATTAAAACCTATTAGTCTGAATTCTGAATCTTAAAATGGAATCTGTTTTAGCTCGTTTTAGACTCTTATAAAACAGGATTATGATATATAACATATTGCAGGCAAAGAAATATGCAGACTATTGATTTTCAGCACAATTTTCCTATCACAGACACTGAAGAATGTTTCTAACAAAAATTTATAGGACATTAAGCAGAGAAATTGTTTCAAAAGGAAGATGCAGGAAATAGGATAGACTCTGTCTGTTAATAATTGGGTGTTACAATTTTTCTGAAAAGCAGCTGAATTTGAAATGGTTTTTCACCACACATTATGATGGTACATCTAATATAAAAGTAAGCAACAATGTAAATGCTATTTTAGTAATATTAGTTGGACCCGATCCACATCATGTTATAAAAGTATGCATTTAACTATAAATAGTGATGTAGAAGTTAAGGTTTACCAGAGGAAACACTGGGATATATGCAAATGATTTAGCTTCTTCCATTTCTGGTCAATTAAATTTTAACTTCTGTAGCTGAGAAATATTAGTGATGTACATTATTGACTTTGTTGGTTGGTTTTTGGCTGGAAGCAAGGGGGGACCCACTGGTATTGTCTCCTGGCAGATACTGTGCAATACTGCACAAATTGTGCTGAATTTAAGGAATATGCAGATGCTTCTGTGTGGTGGGACAGGGAGATGCTAGAGCACTGGACCAAAAGATAATTTTAGGAAGCACACTTCGGCGGTAAGGGGGTGGCTTAGGGAGAGCTTTTTTTCTGTTTAGATGTTAAAGAAGCTGCCTCATGTGAATTAAATCCCTTGCTTATAAAGCCCTTCCTCTTTACCTCATGTTGTGGGCAATGAAATCAACCCAAACATGCAAATATTGATTTGCTTGAAACAGTATCAAGGTAGATGGAGACTGAGTCTCGCAGCAGGGACATGTTCAGAAGACATGGATGCTGATTAAGGTACATAACCTAATAATTAAACCAACTGCTTGTTGATCTTACAAGGAAACCAAACCAAACCAAAAAACCTACAACCCAAACACTTGTTTTCTTGTATCATGCACTTCCGAAGAGACAAGGCTCTATGGTTTTCACTATGAGGTAGCATGTCTAAACAGTAAATGGCCCTCAAAGCAATTGCGTTAAATATTTCTAGTTCCGACAGTTAAGACAAGTGGCAAATCAGAGAAAAATACAAGATTATATAGTTAGTGGAGCTGCACCTGCCAAAATTGGGTGTGAATTTGGTTATAAATGAACTTGGTCAGACATTTGGGAACCTTTTACGACATGCTCGCAGCATACAAGTGACTTTTAAGCATAATGTGAAAAAATACATTTCCTTTTAGGCAATAGTGGCTATTAAAACCAGTTTTTTAAAAAGACATATTGTATGAAATGTGGTTTTGGGTTAACTCTTGGCAAAAAAAGTTGCCGCTTTTTGGCACCTTATTATGGAAACTATAGTACCTGATAGAAGATATAATAGCTACCTAAACCTTTAAATGCTGCTTATATTCCACAGCATAGAAATTGCATGTCTGTGTAGTTTTAAACAGAGTTGGTGGCCAAGTCATACAAGAACCAGTTAGCTACATCAGAATTGGAATTGCTACACTGGGTAGCTCAGGAAAAGGTCTTTCTATTAATTTATCTCTTCCTTTGTCAGAGATGCTTTGTACAACCTTAAAAACAGCCTGTTACAACAGGCTCCCACTTTTACTGGATGAACAGGGAATAATCTGTGAAAGTTGGTTTGTATAGTATGTAGTACAGCTATTACATGACCCTGGGTAAAATGCCAGGATTGTACTTAAGGATTAGAGTCTGCTAATATTAATAAATCATTCAAAATGTAGGGCTTTGTTACTGTTTTTTTCATGTCAGGTAAATGCTGTCATTTAATTACAGTAAAGTATTTCATAAAGGAACAAGTTTTATTCTATAAGTTATTACTTTAATAAGCAATGAAAAGGTAATTAAATAACTTGAATCTGTTTTCTGAACCAGAATTGGCATTCAGTGTATACTTGAAAACTACTAGTAGAAGAGATGAAACAGATACTGTTGCAAGTTTTGCATAAAGAACAAAAGCTAAAGTTTTTTTAAACTGGATCAGAAGGATAATTAGAATTACCATTGGGTCTTGTCATTGTCCTGCCTCTGCAACACTACCCCCCAACGTGATATGACTTTGGAGTATAGTCCCTGATTGTATGCTAAAAGAGAAATCCTCATGTTTAAAAAAAAAACCACAAAAAAATCCCCGGTATTATTTGTGAGTCTGGTCTAATGTGCCTAAATCAGAAGTAAATGTATAATTAACCTTTTTTCATGATAAATTAACATTAATTTTCTTAGGATTAGTGGGAAATAGCATAATATAGGGCAGGTTTAGCATTCACAGTAACTGTCACATGGGACCTTTAACACTCTTACAGGATTAGTGCAGCCAGTGATTCATCCTGTTACCATGCACACAGAAATAGTGTGCAGCTTCTGACCATCAAAGAGGCTTTCCTAATTATCAGCTTTTACAAGTGAGCATAGAAAGATTAGAATATAAATATGAGGAAGATGGCTTCAGAGTTCTTGAGGGAACAAGATAAAATGCACTCTTTCCCCAGCGAGTAGTTCGATTTTGAATGAAATTTTGCAGTATTGTTCAAGAACTCATCATTAGGAAGATAATGAATGAAAAGGCCTGTTGTTAGGCCTAAGTGAGTGTGGTGTCTGTATGTCTGTCCCTCTCTTTTTCTTTTACAAGGGCATTTCTTCCTTGTCTTATTAATCTGAGCATTCTTTATGCAAGGAAAAAGACGAATAATTTTTGAAGAGTGGGAAAGAACTTGAAAAGCACTGGTTCAAAGTGTATGGCTTTGATGGTACTGAGAAACAGGCCAGCTCTGTTTAGGTACTGAAATACAGATTCAGTGCTTAATATTTGGAATCCAAGAGCCCAGAAGCAGAATTCTTTTGCTTAAACACTTGAAACAAAATAGGAAATGAAAATACAGATGCTTTAGAAGCATCGTTCTCGTAAGTCATATTAGTCGCCAGAAACTCCTCCCTCAGCTGTGCTGCGATTCATGTTTCTCTGAAGCCTGGCACAGAAAACTGGTTCAAAAGTTGACAACGGCCACGGTTTGCCCGACCTGATGCTGCTCCCCCAGAGCACGCACACAGACAGCGACTGCTGCTCAGCAGAGGTAACGTGCTGGAACGTTGTGTACTGTGCAACTCGGTTGTAGATCTGAGTTCATAGATGAGAGAGAAATTTTTCAAGCAACTCAGTCCGCTTTCTTTTTTATCTTTATCCTTTACTGTAGATGCAACAATGTATTGTCCATAATACACCAACCCTGAGCTTTCAGTGGGGGCTCCTTTGTGCCTCCTTTGCTAAATATCAGCCCATGGAGGAGGAAATGCAGAACTGCACCACCTGAGCAATACCTCAGGAAGACAAAACATGCTTACAGCCAATCCACTCTTAATATATTGAATATGCCCCGGTGAGCTCTGCTGTGTAACTCAAAGAAAAATTAGTGGGGATCATGGCTCCTCTCTGAGTATAAGAGACTAGGTTGGTTGGGCCGTTAATCCATGTCAGCCACCAGTCATCTGCATTCTCCTGGACACATTCCCTTTTGCATGCAGGGTTCTTGTCCATGTAGATTTCAAGAATTTAACAGATTAGTCTGGGTTTTGTGCATGTCCTAGAAGTTTAGATGCTACCATGTAGGCTGCCATATGTCCATAAATCTCAGACATCTGGCAGTCCAGCTGGAACTGGTGTGCACATAAGATCTCATATAGCCATGTACAGCAAACACTGGGAGGAGCTGTATTCCCTCCCTCAACGCGGGCTATAGAGCTGACTTGTGCACAGAAATGTCCTGAGCTGTTGGACTGGTTCATTGCACATGGACAGGAGTACCTGCAGTCTGTTTTTCTTTATGTTTTTTTCTTTCTCTAAACCGTGCTATTTTGTGCAGGACAGCCTGGGTGAATTGAAATGAATAAGGTAAAAATGTTTATTCATTTGTAACATATATGTGGGCTCAGGCCTTTGGAGCCCATGCATTTGAATATGTAGGGCTAGATTCCGATTTTACAAACAGACCATAAATTCAGAGCAGCTTTTGGATCTCAGTCTTCATCTTAGCAGCAGAGATCAGCATGGGAACTGCTCAGTGAGACTTTTTTTTTTCGTTTCTTTTGCTATCCTGACTATTCATATTTACCGGGAAAACCAAGAAGGCTGAACTTGTATGGTGTGTGTTGAAAACAAGCCTTTCTGTGCTTAATGTATATTGGAGAAATTGTTCCAAGAACAATTTATCCATAGATTGTCACTGCAGTGCTTTCAAGGGCAGTTTCATCTTGGGCTATCGGCTGTTGTAAGTGCCAGTTGCACAAAGGCATATTTAACTTGTGCACTCAGTTTGCTGTATAGTCAGATTTAGCATTCATGAACAGATACAATTTGCTTATTGTTTGGAACAGTTCTTTTCCTTTTATGTAAATTCTTCATCTTCTCTTAGACTCCAATACCTCTATTACATGTCAAACAAGAATCTGATCATAGGGCAAGATGTCTATATGTGAAATAGAAATTGAGCGTAGGTTGGGGCAGCCGGGTTCCTTTGTCTTTTAAATTACAAATTACATGGAAACCAAGAAGTGATCAGCATGTATGTTCTGCTAGAGGAAGGCTATAGAACTGCACCTTTCTAGACAGATCCTCTCTGAATTCTGCACAAGGTAAAACCTACATATAAATATGAATCCTGATAATATGAAGCGGTTTTATATGAAACCGAAACAGTTGCATGAGGTTATATATGTAATTATCTGCAAACCTACAGGCACACCTACTCATAAAGTTCAGCACTTTGTATATGGATGTATAGGGTAAGGGTCTTCATTTTCATCTCGTAGTGCCAGGGACGTGGTGGCTTTGTATTGTAATTAAATCTTTGTAATATCAAGAAGAAATTACTGTGCTCCAATCTGAAAGTTCATTGTGCAGCTAAATGCTTCTCTTTGCATAGAAACTGTTCATAATTAATAATCTGTTTGATGGATTATTCGTGCCAGACTGGATTGGCATCTGCACTTTGGACACGATGTACCTGATTGTACTAACAAGTTATAACAACATGTATCAACTACTGTAATTATCATATTGCCACTGTTTTCTACAGATGTAAAGATACATAATTCAAGCTGACAAGCCCAAAGATTTTATTGGAATGACCTGTGATACCCTAACTTCTCATTAATATACAGCCAAATGCACAATATCAATTAAGTATAAGATACAACCTCAGGGCTTCTTAACATTAGTAGCAGTAAAAATTAATAATGCAACAGAAGTTCTTACTATTTTATTTTCCTACCATGTTGAAGTGAAGAACTTTGCAGTATAAAAGCCTTCTTAAAAATGTGTGTTTTTAAATAGTCAGTTCTTTTTTGTGTTTTCGATTTTTACATTAGTATGGAGTAGGAGTAAATAGCATTTAAAATGAAGCCATTGTTTATTCACAAATCAAATAAGCTACCGACAGCTGCCCTAGTGGCTTCCTCATTCACTTAAATTAATGCCTAAGGCCTTGGGGTGAATAGTCTTCTGGGGAGAATGTGGGCATTTATTTTCGATTTCCATTCAATGTTGGGTCTTTTAATGCCAAATCCTATTTAATGTGCACATGTTATGTTGAACTGTGTGCAAATTTATTCTATGGACCACTTGACAGAATTCATACTATTAAAGTCACATACAATTTGTTCTTGAAAAATAAGGTCTTTACTTCTTTTTTGAACAAGCGGCGTACAATTCTGTCTTTATTTTAGTTTAAGATCTACATAGTGCTGAGAATAAGTCCTACACAATAGTAGGTACTTTTTAACTAAGCTTGAGGTTTGATGTTTTGGATTTGTTCCAAGCCCTGTCCATTTAATCAGGATTTTCCTGTGCCCTCAAGTGTTGAGACAGTGCTGTGATGCATGCAGTTCAAAAACTTGAGGGGGAGGGTAGTTTTGCTAGGTTCTAGTATCCTTCTTTCCCCCACCCCCAGTTGGAAACTGCTTAAATGTATTTGGACACTTACATTATGTCAGATTTGCAAAATTAATTAGGCCCTATGTCCACGCAAGGACTTACATCCTGTGACAAAAAGGAGATGAGAGAATGTAAGAGTGATAACGATTCTGTAACCTAGTGGTCAGCCTTCTCCTGGGGAAGTGGAGTACAGTTCCAGTTCTGCTCCAAGGATTGCTTGTGCATTTAACAGAAATAATTGAATCGGATGACTGTCACTATCTCATTTTCTGTCCTGGCCATGTGTTAAGATGACTGCATTTTTTGCAGCACCCAGTTTGTTAAGCAAGTTCAAATAAATTCCAGTAAGCTTTAAGCTTCTTAGGTCTGGGAGAGAGAAGAACATTTCCTATGTGGACTTTGAGGGACTTTGTTATCAGCTAAATGGAAAGCTGCTCTGTCCATTAACAGTGAATTTATGCACAAGTGCAGAGACTGAACTCAGAATATGGTTTAGTGACATGAGTGGCATTATGGCCATGACCAAAAGTCCAAGGTCTAACCTCAAACACGTGGAAACTTCAGGGCTATAAATAAAGTGGACTTCATGTGTGTCTCTTTTCTAGCATCTGAGCAGGGGCCTGGAACCTCATAATTTTGGATTAAGTGCTTAGTTTCCAGCTAAGAGCAGGCACAGATATGTTTGAAACATTACTGGAAAGCTGGTTCTAGATGGCTCCTAGCAGAGAACGGCATTTAAAGTTGAGAAAGAAACCAAGGGCCAAAAGTTTGAACTTCTGACAACCCTTTAGAGGGAATGTAATTTTCCTTCTTTGCACTTGCAAGTTTCACTAGCTTTTGTTTCAGAGTGCAGTCTAAAGCCTAGATTAGACACAAACTTTTAACTGGTAAATCTTGCATAGATTACACCTTTTTTGTTGCTCTTTTGCTTCTTTCTGCTTTCTTCTGTCTGTGCAAATTCTCAGATTTGCATAACCATACCTGAAGTGGAAGGTGAAGTGTCCTTCTTAACTTATTTCTCTACCTTCCTATTTCTACCTTTTCTCCTGTCCTTCTGTCATGGGTAAAGGTTATATCCCCTCTACTGTTTAATGTTCACTCTTGCTTTATTTTCTGGATTTAGAAAGGAGTGATCTCAGCCATTGTAGTACCCCTCTGACTCCAAATCTGCTGTGTCTTCTTCCTTAAAAAAGTGAAGTTGGTGCTAACGCGTGCTTCAGTTCCCAGATTTCCCAGTTTACAGCAGCATGGAAATGACATGGCTTTTGAAAGCTTTGCAGAAGCCTGCAAAGTTCTTAATGGCATCCATGTTATGACAGGAATGTTGTCAATTTTAGGGATTTTTGCCACGTTAGAAAAGTTGTAAGCAGCAGCTGAGAGGTGGAGGTTGTGTCGTTTCCTCAGTTATTTTTGTTTGGGGTTTTGATTTGTGTCAAACACCTCCACCCCAGCAGCTTCAACAGGACAATTCTGCATTTACTTTACATTAACTTCACTTTTGGAAGGTTCTTTGAAACCATAAGGGCTGGGAACAGTGGCCAAATTTGTCAAGCCTGCATACGTGAAGGTATGCATTTCAGTTCCTCTCGAGGTACTCAGATCGAAGTGATTTTCAGAGCTGCCACATTTCCCCAGCTACCAGTAACTCAGGATGAGCTCAGTTTGTTGAATATCTATAGAAAAAAACATTGCTTTTACTGAGAAGTATGACATGAGGTAACTCGGTATACCCTTTTGCTCTTAATGTACTTTTTATTTTTGTAAAAGCTTATATTCTGAAAGAATTAATGGTTGCAATTCCTCTCTTGCCAAAGAGAGCTTCCAACTCAGCCTGTAGTAGCAGATTTGTCTGTACTTGCTGGAATATCAGTTATCCTTGTTTGCTTTTTTAATACTGTAACTGTGTTCAGAGAAATGGGAAAAAGTGGGCAATATAGAGTAAAATTCTGTACTTGTAAGAAAGGGGAGGAAAAAATGGTATGCTTGAAAATCTTTTAAAATCTGTTTCATAAATCGTATTTGCATACTCAGCATGTTACATGTAAAAAATCAGCTTGTAATCTTTTTAGATATTTTTTTTAAGCAGTGCTTTGGCATATTATATGAATACTTTTCTAAATGGCTTGTATTGAGTGATCTGTTACCTGTTGATTGTCTTCTGTGTTAGTTTGGCCTATGTTTACACATGCCATTTACTGTTTTCATCACCCCTCCTCTGTTACTCCATCCCCCAAAACTTCATTCTTCAAAGTTCTCTCCTTTGTAGCATTTACCCATTTAAGGCCACCCTTTTCTATTCTTGAACGTTACTCTGTCAGGAATACAGAATTCTGGAGCATAGGGGGCAGAAAGACCCTGTTAGTCTAACAGAATCAATTATATAGTAATGTTGTGCCCCTTGCTTAGGGTGGTGTCTACCACTGGAGGCATGTCTTTGGTGTTTCGTATTTGAGCTGTGACCTGCTGTCTGCATTTGCCTGTGCAGTGGCCCTTGTGTCAAATTGTTCTGAAGGGAACCACAGTCTTCTGGTAGTTAAAGCTGATCTTTCTCCTCTGGAGGACAGAGCTGTTTCCTTCAAGTGTGCCAGCTAGAAATATTTCCCATAATAGATTAAACAGTGTAAGTATTAAATAGCCTTTTATGGAACAGCGAGAAAATAGAAAATACAAGTCAATGATACATCATTGTTTTTACCCATAAAAACTATGGAATTATTCTTCTTGACTTTGATGAGAATTGACTTAAACTCCGGGGCCTCAGTCAAAGTACCTGCATGCCAAGTTACTGTTTCAGCCCCTATGTTTTCATCCTCTTGGGAGCCTTAATACTTTGGATCTGGACATAAGAAAAGAAAATTAGTTATAGCTATAATGATCAAATAAGAAGAATCTTTCTTTACATTGAAAAGATGTTTTCAGGATATGAAGTGACCAGCTTCCATTGGAGCTGGTTTCACTGTCAGATCTGTAGTACGTCTGGACAGTACCATCCCTTTGTGGCACCCACTCCAGTCCTGAGTATGCCTGTTAAGGTTGGACCAGATGATCTTTTGAGGTCACTTCCAACTTGGGCTGTTCTGTTATCCCAGATAAATTGCAAAAGGAATTTACCCAAACTTACCTGTTCCTTGGAAGTGCATTACTTGTTCTGTGGGCCAGACAGGGGGAGAATCTAGCTCTATTTGGCCCTTGGCCTTCTTCTCCCTAACAAGGTGGCCTCTGTGCACCATGTGGGGGATGCACTACATCTCACATGCTTCTTTGCTTGGGGGCTTCTCATGATACAGCTCTTTATCAGTTTATTATGGTATGCTGAAATTTGAAGTCTCAGAATGGGGTGGACTACAAAAGGAATAAGAAATTTACATTAGCTCTTATCCCAACCACCCTCTCATTTGCATGCACAAATGATAAATTCCATCTTTTCTATTGCCTGGGATATTGATTTTCTTTTTAAATTCCTCTTTCAGGGTACATACCTATTTTCCCTTCATTGCTCTTTTATGCACCTGTTTAAACACACCACCAAGAACCCCTAGGCTTGATACACAGAAAACAAATCCTTTGTGAATTTTTAATTAACCTGTCTATACGATTTGAACCGAATAAACAAAATTTCTTGCATATATTTCCATTAACTGGCCTTTTGTGTTCTCACAGATCTAAGCAAAACCTTTCTGGGAGAAGACTCAATTAGCATTTCGATCTCTGTTTCACTTGAACAGTTCAGGCATGTTTTTAAGAATGTAGCCTTTTGTCTGCAGATAAACACAGAATTAAAATCCAACCTAATATATCAACTAAATTAAAATTGGACAGATTACCCATAACCATCAGACGTTACCTGTGGAGCATGTTTTGTCTTTGCAGCCTGGTGACTGAAACTCAAAAGTGTCTGTGTGTGGCACTTCATTCTAGAAGTACCACAAGGAAATGGGTTTGTGCATCCTTGGGTGCATGGGAGAAAATCCAGACTAGGATACCACACCAAAGGAAGATGGTGGTGTATGTTAAACTTCCCTTATATAGGAATAGTCCATTCCAATCTGTGTACCTTTTTCTGTTCCCCCCCCTTTCTGAGGACTTTGGCAGAAAAGAAAGAAGTCTATAAGAAGATGAAAGCCCACAGGCGTTCTTCTTGGAAACACCCTTTTGTCAGGTAAAAATTGGCTTGTACAGATCCGTGCAGTAATAGATGGAAATGAAAGTATGAATTTCTATAAATACAAACTCTGTGTGCTGCTGTTTTAAACAGTGCTCTCCAAGATACAGTTATATTCTTCCAATAGAGTGTAACACCTCATTTACTCACGCGTAAATGTTGTTTTATAATGGCAGTGTCATTCATTCCAGTGTTCCTGTGTACAGATGTAAACAGATCAATTCATTTTCATTTTTAATTTGTCTTATGTTTTCTCTGCTATCACATATTTTAAAAGCAATAATTAAGCAAAGATGTTGCACTGTATTATTCTAACAGGCTGAGGAAAATAGCCTTAATTCCCAAGTTCCACATTCAAACAAAATAGTGATAAATATGGTGGCAATAGAATGAACACCAGTTGTTTTTCCTACAAAAATGAATCCAGCAGCATTCCTTGACTGCAGTTAGCCTTTGGGTCTACAAATAAACATCCCACATCTACTTCAGATGTAGGCAAAATGCAGTTGACTAATTCTGCAGGCAGTTTATAAACATATTTTGATAGGTGTGTCCTTCTAAATCTTATATCAAATCAAATGCGTGTCACACAGCATGACCTAACATAGCTCAAAGCAAACTAGCACATGCAGAATTCACATATGCATTTGCAGGAGAAATACAGTGTCTTTGTACCTTGTCTGCCGCTCTCTGTCTTTTCATCTTTACCATAATGCTAAAGATGTTTACACTAGCAGTCCAAAACACTTCACCAATGTTGTTAGTAATCAAAGAGCTTTTGACCTTTCCAAAAAACTACTGAGGTTCACTTGTTTGTTTGTTTTAGGGGCTTTTAAATTCAACGTGAAGTGCATGTATGCACAGATGAATAGAGGTTGAATCTTCAGGCCCTTTACTAATTCAGAGTTCCTGCTAACCTTGAATGCCTTTAGAAGATGTTATTTGGAGTAAAGATTTTCTTGAGGAAACTGAGAACTGCATTTTGCTAGACCTCTCAAAACAAAGACTTTCTTTTATATGTGAAGTGTTTTTCAAATGCCACATCACTAAAATTCCTACTGTTGTCCTTTGCTGCTCTTTCAGCCACTCACTTGGCTGGAGTGTAGTTACCGCGATGAGAATCTATAAAAGCAGTACTTTGACATGGCTTTTTTTGGCCCAGGAGAGGCTATTGTACTAATAGCTCTAGAACTGTATCTGAGACTTTCAAACTCTTTGGCTGATGTTAAGCTGCTTTGCTTTTGTGAATGTCCCTTTTTGGCAGGGACAACATACATGTGAGCTTCCCTGTGGGGTTACTGGTTCTTGTGGCTATCAGTATCCAACATGCAGCTGTAAAACCTGCAGCCACTCTGCTATGTAGAGAGCGTTGCATAGTGATTTCAGAACACTTCAGTTTATAACCTTTCTTTGAAAACCAACTCCCTTAATGATATTTAAACATGGATTCCAGATGTGACAGTTAAATATACCCACCCCTTGGGAAATTAGCAGTGGGTTTTTTTCTTTATTCATTACTGAGTGTCCTCTGCCATTTTTCATGCTCTCCCTCCCATTGTCTCTCAATCTCTCTGTGTACTCCACATTACAGAGGAGACTGCTGTGTTTTGGTACTTACATTCTCGTGAGGTAATGGAAGAACAGCATTATCAGCTTACTGTAGCGGCTGAAAAATGTAAAGTCTCACTGCACTTAATCATAGTTACAAAATGTTACTATATAGCAGCATGTTGAGTTTCACGTTCCACTGTATACCTAGTGTGTGTATATGTGAGAGTCTCGATATGTTGATGCATTTATGCACAATAAGAACATGACCTGTTAAATGGCCTTTTGGTAAAAATGTGCAATTTTTGACCAGCAAAGTTTCTTCTTTTTCTTTTAATTCCAAGTCAAGGGTGGCTTAACTGAACAGTCTTAAAAATAAGTGGCAGCTGCGTAACCATGAGTTTTGATCATGGATGGAAATACCTTATGTCATGTCTCAGCTACAAAGTGGTTTGCCTTAGTTTTCAGAGTAGGTTTATTTGAAAGACTATGCTAGAAAGTAACATATTATGCCAAGCTGGAATATTGAATAGCATGCTAAGGGAGTTGTTTAAATAATATCTAATAATTACAATAGTTGAATATTAGTGACAAATAGGAATCTGATTAACTTCTTATGAATTGTTGTAGGATCCAAAGGCACTGAAATAGTTTTCCCAGATACTAATGAACTTTGAGTTTCTTTGTACTATTGAGAGCATATTGATTTATCAGGCACTCAGTTCTCTACGTCTCTAGTTGATTTGGGCACTGACTGTTCCCTAGGTGCTGGAGCTGATATATAAAGACCTACAGAGCAGACCTGTTGCCATCAGACCTTTTGGCAAGGCATTGCCATCTACAGATGCTGCATTTTGGCTTCACAAACATCTGCCTATAGATATCCTTCTCCCAACTCCCCCCCTCCTTGAGTTCTCTCACTACAATGCACACGTGGAAGGAGGTCATCTTTTTGGAGGTCTAATCTATTCAAACAGATTTCATCTGGTTTTTCAGAAGCTGTCTTGGATTGCATGCCATTGAGATTACTTCTATGCAATGCAGCACAAAGCTGAATCTCATCGATCTCTGTTTAGTGTCCTTTCATCTTTTTTAATCTATACTTCAGGGAACCACATTTTAATAATGAAAAACATCACTTTGTTTATCAAATTAATGTAGACAGTGACCTGGCCCTCTATTAACATTTGTAATATACTTAGGGCTCAATTTAGACAAATTTATGTTACCTGCTTAGTAAATTAAGATCCTGTAACAGAAAAATTAATCATTCATAATTGTTATTGACATATGCCTTTCTGCTTTCAGAGAGAACATGTTAAAATAATACCTAATTAAAAACAGTATGTGTAAGAATATCATAAATCTATTTATGGCTAAATGCCTAGTGGTCCATACTGCTTTCAAATTTCTGAATGTATGGTGGCTTAAAGACAGTATATATGTATTTTCTAAACTGTACATTGGTCATTGATTTTTAACCCATTTAGAATTATAACTCATACAGCAAAGTAGACTTAAAGTAGTCTTTGTCATGCTATATAATGTTGTGTATTGGTTTACGGTTTATGGATCATTGTTTTACCACTGGCAAGTGAAGTGTTCAGCCTTTTCAAGTTTGTTTCCTGAAAAACTGTTATGGCCATTTTAAGAAGAAAAAACTTTACTGGGCTAAGAGCTCATTTCAGCTGTCCACATTTGAACAAAATTAACCTTGGCTTCCTCTGTAAATGTTACTGGGAAGTCTGTCAGACCGGGAATGTGGCTTTGACTGATGAATCAATAACTGGATGAAAATATAAGTTTCAAATTTACTTGGGATATCATTCAAGACACGTTGGGTTTTTTTTCTCTAAAATACATGAAAAAGATTTCTTAACAATGTGTAAAGTTACCTTAAAAGCTTTATTAGAATTTGGATTTTGGGACCCACAAAAGAATCAGCCTTTCAGTAGTGCTTGGGACAATGCCTAGTTCCATTTATTTGCAATATCAACTAAGACCTTAGGATATATCAAAATTTTGTATGGAAAGATGGTGTTATGATGAAGAAATTACTGCAGGACGTAAGATTTCTGCTCAAGCTATCTCTTAAATCCCTTGTGAATACACAGATTTCTCATGTGGTCTGACCAAGTCATAAATACTTTTTCTATGCCTAGATTCCGTAGCTATAAATTGGAACTATAATGTTGCCCCTCTGAGATACTAGGAGGATAAATGACAAATTCATTAATATTTTGTGGTAGTAGAAAGAAATATGTAATGATTAAAAAACCAGAATTACTCAAACATCAAATATAAAAATCTATGCTTAGATCTGTTGATTTGAACGATGATTTGCCTGCTTCAAATCAAATACTAAACAGATTTTGCAAAAATCCATAATGAAATCTCATCTTCAACTTGCTGGATTTCATCAGTCTTTTTTTTTTCAGTAGCTTGAGTCAAGAGATGATTTAATTTTACTTTAAAACAACTGTGGGTAGTGAGGCAAAATAATCCCACAGGAAGATTCCAAAACTCCATGCCCTTATGCTGAAACCTGACTGCATTTGGGAGATGCTCTGTGGGTGGGCAGAAAGGTTGTATAGTGTGCAAAGCAGCCACTCTCTGCAGCAGCCTTCCAAGATCAGGATAGCACTCAAGCATTTAGTGTTCCAGCATGATGTGATCTGAATTGGTTTTAACTGACACATTTCTTTTGCACTGTGACTTCAGGTCACTGGAGCTGGCCATGGATTTATAGAAGTCTTGCTTTATGCCTTCCTGGTTTTGCTAAAGACAAAGTAGTAGGCCTCCTCTCTGTCCCCAAAAGAAAACATTTGCATAGGTGTATATGAATAGATGTCCTCTTTCTCCATCCATCACTCTCTTCTGGGGCATCTTCTGCGCCTGTGGTGGCTCCATGCTTCCTCTCTGTTAACGCTCTCTGCCATCCTCAGTAGTGGGGAAAATCTCATTCCTAGCATCCAGTTCATTTTTTAAAAGTCTGGGAGGAGAAACATGAAATTATTCATTTTTGGCAGGCTAGTGGTTTCTTTGTTTTTGTAAGCTTTGTGCATCCTTTAGATCTCATCTTTTACCAGATGACATTCAAGCTCTTCGTCTCTACCTTTAAACCTCAATCGCTCTCACTCTCCCCTACATACATATTCTGCCTAAACTGCCTCTCCCCATGTTATCACATCCTTCCATTTTGCTTTTCATCTTGTTCTTTTAAATTGTACTTTCCCTAAGATGCCTCCTCTGCCTCCAAAGTCTTCACTTTCATCCTCTAAACCCTTGTGCTTTGTCTTGCTTGTCATTTTTTGTTTGTATCTCTAAGGCACAAACTTACCCAACTGTATGTTTACTAAAAAATCTATATAAAAAAAGGGACTTGTGTGTATAATTATATTAATAAAAAGGAGGGTTTTTTCATAGTAGATTCACGAGTTTTGTCTTTCTTTTCTAATCGATCCAGATGTTGTATAATCAGACAAAGCGTTACAACTCATGCTTATCGGTTTCTGACTTAAAACTGGTTGGAGGCAAGAAGAATGGTGTGAGATTTTAAAGAAAAACATAAGAAATCAAAAGAAAAATATTTGATAAATTTTTAGCAAAATGGAGAAAATAATTCAAATCTATAACATAATTTTAACTTACCCTAATGACCTGTAATTTCCTTCTTCTGAAATGTGGCCCCATTACATTAATCAAATTGACATTGTCATGATATATTACACTCATTAAAATGGTGATTCTTTCATTTTAGTTAGTTTACAATTCAGTATCCATGCTATATATCTAGTGACAGCGTTGTACAGAAAATTAGAATTTTGTGGGGTTTTTTTTTTTCCCATTTTGGCTGAGCCAAACCAGCTTTTTTTAAGATTTGGCATTAAAATCATACTGTATTGTTTCAACAGCTAATTGGAACAATTTTTGAATAAGACATATACAACAGTGCATACTTGAAAATATTTAAAATATATCAAATAGTACTAGATCAAGCACCAATTTGTTTTATTGTCTGTTGCTTGCTTTCAGCTATTGTGCTGGAAACTGATTTGAATAAATGTTTCTTACTTTCTTTCTATGGGCCAGATTCATAAACCAAAGTTGATCTTTATAGCCATTTGTTTTTACCAAATCAATAAAGCTTGATAGATCTGTCCCAGTGAGTAATTCAAGTATCTATCCAGGATGATTACTGTGCCATGTGATACCCATGCCATCTTACATTCAGGCAGCCAAGCTTTAAAATTTTCACAGGGCACTAGCTGAATTGTTGTTGAATTGAGAAATTTAACTCATTTATTGCTTTCAAAGAGGTAGATTGGTCCATTTGTTATTGTATTTCTTTGACTGAAAACATGACTTAATAAATATATTATTGAAAATTAGCAATGATTAGGGCAAGTTTTTAGAAGTTTGTCTGGTGATGTTTTTGTCCAAGTTTATTTTCCACTAAAAAGAAAAAAACCCATAATGTTCAGATATAAAGTAATTGCACTGTTCAGCCTCTTACGATTTATGCATGTGTTAGGAATTTAAGAATAGAAAGACTTCTGCAGTGAATTGGAACAGACGTCCATCTATCCCTATCTGACAGCAGCCAATAACAGCTGCTTTCCAGGACACTTTTGTACCTTTTTCCATTAAACTCTACTGTAGTGCAATAGGTGTATATGTGGCATGGTATCAATTAATTTGCTGTTAGTACAGGTGGAGGTAAGACAGGAAATGGTAATTAAAAACTAAATCTTGAATTCTGCTTATAAATTCCTCCTTCATGGAGGTGCTAGAACAGACTTCTTCCCTAATTTAATATACAGATTTCTATTATGCATGATTTATGCAGAGAAAGAATAAATGTCATTCTCATTTTTTCTGTGTGATGCTTAAAGAGCTGTAGATTAGATTTCTTCTGTGTTGGTCTCTTCTGAAGATGGGAGAAGGCTATGAAATGAGAAAGAATCTGACATCTTTCAGTGAAGCAACAAAGCTACTCCGGATTTTTGAGTCTAATTGCAAGCAGAGAATATAGTTCATTGTATACTCCCAATTGCACTGAGCATTTTACCCTCAAAATTCACGGGAAACTCCTAGACTGAAAGTTTACAATAAGCGTATGCCATTGCTGCACACTGACACTGAAGCGTTGAAAGTGATTCCTTCAAAAGGTATTATCTTCTGTCACTCTTTGTAAGAATGATGGAGGTGATCCACATATGAATCATGTTTATTACATAACGTTCAAGAGCCATTTGGGAATGAGGTACCATTCTGCCAGGCTGTACGCAAACATGGACTACAAGATAAACCCTATCCTGATGAACTTACAAAGTAAATCACTAGGACAGACAGAGGGACAAAGCATGCAAGCAGTGAAGAGTGTGATAACTGCAAACACTATTTTAGTTCTATGATTGATTGATTTAATTTTATGAAACCTGCATGTTAGTGAAGACTTGTTTTTCTCTCTTAAATGTCCACTATAAATATGTTTAATCAAGGAAGGGGAAGTAGAATGAAAAATCAAGTGTGCCTGACATTGATAGAAATTCTGTTTGGAGAAGTTGGTCAGGAACAGTTCATCCATGTAAAAATATGATCCTCGTAAGACTGCCAAGGTCATTGAGGCCTGTGGTGATCTGATGAGTAAATGCTGGTCACGCCTGGAGGCAGCTTTAGCTTCTGAACTCAATTCTTCAAAAAATGTAAAACAGTTTTACAGAGAATGTTTGTCATTAGCCTGTCAAGGCCATTTCCTCCTTGTTTTCTTGGTGCCCTTTTCAACAGCTGTATAGCCCTTTATGTACCTGTCAGCTGTCCTAGATATATACAAATGGCAGAAGTGCTGGTACTGGTTTGCATTCTGCCGTTTTGGGAGGTAGCTCAGCCACCTCATGGGACGTGCAGCTGTGCATACATAGCCCTTTTTAATGGCAGGTCATCAGCAGTCTTTTGTACCAGTCCATTGTGGTTGGTATGCCCAGACTAATGGCTACTCCCAGTAGATTACAGCAGTGTGGCCACCTTAATGAGATATGCCATCCTGATGTCTGAATGAAAATATACGGTAGTTCAAGATATTCATATATTCATGTAGAAACAGGCTCAAGTCTTTAATGAGAACAGTACTAGGTTATCAGAAAGATTAATCCTTTCATTGCTGGTTGTCCATCATCCCTTCTGATTTGCCATCAACCATTCACATGTGTAAATCCTCAAAATATTTGGTGCAACTTGAATGCATCTGCTTCTCTCCTAGACATACTAGGCGCAGGCAAACAGTTCATAAAGAACATTTTGTTCACCACAACTTCTGGAAAACCTTACTATACTTACTTTAGTGCAAACGTGTCTTCATTCTGTAGTATACCTTGATGTTTGAATTTGCACATGATTTAACATCCCTTCAGCATTCGTATTTTCTTTGATCCCCTTGCTTATTAAAAAATGCAAATCTAAATTGTATCTTATTAATGTGCTTCTTTGTGCTAAAGCTGTGGGGGGTTAAAATCCCAGCTTTGGTAACGTATTTGGATTCTTAATGTGCAAAGTGCAGAGAGAGTTAGACTTTCTGCAGGCCATATTTTCTAATCAACTGTTATGAAAAAGATTTTTATTGTGCTTTTATTTCTTGCTCTCATGGAATTTACAGAAATAAAAAGAGTAATGACTTCATTGTTATACAAAAAATATTTTCAACCATGGATGGAGATCCTTATTAATTTGCTGCGATTTCTCAAAAATGACAATGAGGAATCTTCAGTGAAAATTCAGAAAAATATGTATTTTAAATACACGAAAGCCTTTTAGCTGGTTGATTGAAGTAAATAGTAGTTTTTTGTCATGGACCTAGGGCCTGGATTTTGTAGTAGTAAACAGTGGTCACTCATTTTTCCAGTTAAATATAGTAGCTTTTAGGTACTGAGTACATCCTTTCACTATAAAAAAAAAGCAAATGCTGTAAAATTACTGATGCATTTAAGGCCATTAAACTGCTCCTTGTATTTCCTTTTTGCACAACTTGACCTATCCCTTTGCCCTGGTAAAAGCTTTCTCTGCATGTTTAATGGCTTTTTTCTTAGTGTTACTGCTTGTTTTCTGAATTGCTTCTTAAGCATCTGCTTAACTAGTTGGGAATTTGGGTGGGTCATTGTGACTTACTTAGGATTCTGCATTGCATAAAAATATTGTAGCAAAATGTAAAGCACCTGTGAGATTGGTTAAAAGAAAGTAGGTAAATGTTAAACATCATTTGATGTACTGCCATGTTACTTCTTCACAACTTACTTTGCAGCAAGGTTTACATACAAATTGAGCTGTTCCAGAAGCAGTCCAATCATTAATGAGTTTACAGAAATATTTGGATGAAGACAAATGAGAAAAGTTGACTATTTAATTTTTTACAGAAAGGCAAAAATGACCTTAGAATTATTCTTAGGAAACAAATAAAATAGGGAAATTTTATGCAAGTTGTACATTTGTTGAAGCAGCTAATCCTTGTGTTGTTTCTGCAGTAGCTGCAATTTTAGGACATGCAGATCCACAATAAATTGTTGATTATAATAAACTATGCTTCCTTTACTTTCCCTTTCCTGCTTTTGCTGCTTCAGAAGCTTGAAGAATCCAGCTGTGGAATTAAGATGGCATGGTCTACCATAACATGGAGTGGATACCCTGTAACTGAGTTTATTCTAAGCTTTTGCAAACTCAGAGGAGAAGGCTCTCTTCTAAGAGCCATTCTAACATAGTAGTACCTCTATCCCAACACTTTAATTTGCCTTGAAAAGAATTACTGATTAGGGAAGGACAAAGTGCTTCATCCAGGAACCAGATCTCCTTTGTTTATAGCAGGGCTTTCCATAGTTTTGCACTTGGGGGATCATTTAATGGCTATGGCCCTCATCTAAAGGCCATAGATTACATTTGATTTGACGCGGTATTCCCTGATCCCATCTCTTTTCAGCTCCCTACCACACAGGGGGCTGAATGCTGAACAGACTGACACTTCTTCCAGGAGCCCTTCAGAAATGGAAACTGATGCTCCTGGCACTGTCCTTTCACTAGCTTCGTGAGATGTTGTAGATGAAGAGGAAATGCTGAGAGAGGGGGTTTGGAGGTCCCCAGGCTCTGACTGACAGCTCCGCAGGGACAGGGCTTTGGGGCACTGATTAGCTTCTCTAGTCCATTTGTTTTCACTACTTTCCTGAAGAGATAGAAGAGGCCCTATTATCCCTTAGGCTCAACAAATCATCTAGTTTTGTTGAGGACAGATGCTGCGAAAAAGTCTGACTGTAAAGTACACGTTGTAGAAGCCCTTGACTTGCTGGATCCACAGCCATGTAGCACTGGGGCTCATGACTTGGGTACCATCTTTGCTGTGGGTAGTGAGTAGCCTTATTTGTGCTGTCTTGCTTCCCGTTGTTGAGACTCCATCTGGATCTGGGTGTTTCTTCAGCTGTATCACATTCTTTATAGCAGTAGCCTTTAGCCGCTGTTGTCCTAGTTCAAATAGTTCGCCCATATGTTGACCAGAAGAGAGATTAAGAAAGATTGCAGCTTCTGGCTCAGGAAAACAGGAAAGAAGGTAAGCAGTTTCATGCATCTGAGATTCAAGAGGTCCTTATTTTATTCATCCTGGTGGTTGGATACAAGTTTAAGAGGGTGATGGGGCAACTGGTGGTGGATAGGTTGTCCTAATCTGGTGGCCTTGTGGTCTCTTTTGAATAAAGACACTTTGCTTGTAGCTTGGGGCTTTGAAGCTCTAGAGATGTGAGTGCACATTGGAGGATCCTGGTTTTGCCATAGGTGGCTTTAGTTAATTTGGATAGAAAGGCTATCCATTTATGTGTTCAATCATAAATGAAACAACAGTAATAAAGTTTTGGCCAACTTTGCTCTGTTTCAGAGGCTGATCTGTCAGAATACTTCTACTTCTCTGGGCCACTGTGGTGAGACAAAGTCACCAGAAATCTGGTTTAACTTCTCAGTTGGGGTGAAAGTTTGTTTTCCTTCTCCAGAGTAGCAAAAAAACAACCAAAGACTGTCAATACCTTAGGCCTCACTTCCTGTGTCTATTTATTCCTTGATGATCTGTATGTATTGGAGGTGAAAAGACAGATTTTTTGACTTTGAGAACTACTATTGTCTACTGGTGAAAGATCATCTAAAAAGTATTCAACGTTCAAGCAGTTTAGGAAGGCAGTTTAAAGATTACGGTATGCTATCACAGGACATGGCACCAAAAAAAAAGTTAAAGATTTCTATTTCCTTTTTAGTTTCAAGTTAAATTGTGTCTTGAATAGAAACGAAGAAAAACACACACGAAATGTTAGGGTTTTTTTCCTTCTGATGGCATGAAAATACTCCAAAAGCCTGATGAAATTCTTTTCTGAGTACTTAAAACAAGCTGAAGCTGTCACTGTACTATTAGCAATTATCTTTGAGAACTCATGGAAGAAAGAGGGCATCCCAGGGGGCTGTGGAAAGACTAATATAGTACCTACCTTATTAAAAAAAAAAAAAATACACCATCAATAAAATAAACCTAGGAAAAAGGCCCAGGGAATTATGATCCAGTTCCCAAACTCAGTGCTTGGAAGGATGATAGAATAGGGTATTAAAAAAATTGATTTAAAAGCATCCAGGGGATGTAAGGTGATAAGAAGGGTCAGTGTGGAGTCATTAAGAACAAATGTCAAAGCAGTCTAATATCCTTTGTGACAGGGTAATTGTTAATTGGTCTGAATTGTAGTATGTGATGTTTAGGTTAGATATTAGGCAAAAGAAATGTAACTTTTAGAATAACTAGGCACCGTACGTAATACCCTGGAGGCTGTAGCATCCCCTCCACTGGGAGATACAGACCGATATTTTGCAAAGGATGGGCTCAGTTTGGCTTGCCACAGGAAGATGAACTAGATAGCCATTACGGTTCCTTCCAGCGCTGAATTTCTGTGATCTTGTTAAGATTTCACAGCACAATCCAGGTTTTGAACTGCTTGGTAAAATACTTGGCAATGGGGCTTTCCTGAATTTATTCATTAGTGTTTGCAGTAGGAAGGCAAAACACACTTTTTTCTGCCATTTCCTATGGAAATTAACTGAGTTTTTTTCTCACACATTTACATACACCGTGTGAATGTACACTGTAGTCTCAGGTAGGTAACTTTCATCTGCAAGCAGTTTTTCATGTTCAGTTATATATTTGTGTGATGGCTTACCACATGCAGGCCAGAGTATTATTTTCAAATATCTCTTTAAATCAGCAAACCTCTGTGTCCTTATGGAGCCTGTTGGGTGACAGTGAGATGAGTGTGACTGTAAGAGCTCTGGCTATATGGGTCAGATTACAAGATCATTTACTGGTTTAATCCATTTTTAACTGGATTAAAAAAAAAAAAAGAAATAAAAACCACCTCTGTTTGTACTATACATTTCATTTTGTCCAGGATTTAAGCAGAAGGCCCCAAAGTACAAAACTACTGTGTCACGGATTCCCGCAGGCAGGAGTTTTCCTTTTGCGTCCTTTCCTTATGCATTCTGCAAGAGCATAAAAGCATGAACTTTATCCATTGTATGCAGCTAAAATATAAAACCAAGTTTTGCTTTAATCTTGACTGTTACAGTTATCTCATTCCTCTAGTAAAATAATGAGTGAACGCACCCCATTTGGCTTAAAGCAACAGATCTATATCCAGTTAATTTGTGGATAAATATGGGTTTCTGCTATTGATGTTTCTTGATCCACACAAAGTGGTTATATTAATACTGAAACATTATTAATCAATAGGTAGCTCTTTAAAAATACATCACTAAGACTAGCCAATTACCTTTAAGTATATATCAAAGGCGACAGAGCAATTTGACTTACACTCATGGTCCATTAGAGAGTTCCAAACATTTTAATTATAAATATATTTTTATCTGCAGTGAAACTTAAAAAGAAAATTTAAATTTCTCATTCTAGCCTCAAAAAATTAAAAAAACTCCAAACTTATTCTTCAGTTTTTCAGGTTTTTTTCATTCAGAAAAGTACAAAAATAGGCTTAAATTCATTTTAGTCTCCTGAATTAAAACTAAATAAACTGTGTGTTATTGCATACTATTTTTGAGATAGTCTGCTCTGTAAGATCACAAAAGTAAGTTAAAAAGACAGATCATGTCATTGAAGTGTATAGTTCTGTTTGGTTTTGTAACACTAATTAACTCTATTGACTTTCAGCGGAATTCCATTATTCTCCCCTCTACCAAATGAAAATTTGGCCAAACATACAATCTATCTGTAAATTCTCAGAAATATGTTCTTTATTCAAAGAATATCAGCTGTAATTTTGGGAAGCATACAGTGTATTTTTTATACCTTGGTGAAAGTTTGAATACCTGTTTGAAATGTAAAACCTACTCTGACCTATTTATGGAGTCGGTACTGATGCTTCTGCTTCTGCTTTAGGAAAGGAATGTGTTGGCTGAAGTATTGTGTTGTGTTTTACAATCAGATGAGAAACTCTATATTTTCCTTTGAGATTATCATACCATTCTTCATATAAATTTCCTTATTTAAGTAGACTATTTCCCCTCTGGCTCATGTCCCTCAACAATTACCCAGCATAAGCAATCTACAGAGAATAGCATGAGGTGTAGCTGATTGTCATTCAATGCAAGTGAAATCTTTAGGTGGAACATTAGTCACTCTTTTAGACATGTTAGCTTGAAGTGGAAGCAGTCAATTATAGAGTAGAGGCTTTATGGCTACATTATTACCATCATACTATTAGGTTTTCGGCAGTAGCATTCTGTGTGATCGATCCGTGCCAAGACATTGATGGATAGTTTTGTTCTTCAAATGTCAAATATGTGGGACTTTTGTACTTTATTTATTTACTGGTGCACTACTGTACTGTGAATATCTCCCCTTTCTACATAATTCTAGCTTTAACAGCTAATCATGATTCATTTTATTTGGAGTTTTGGTGTTGATTTCAATAGTGTTCTTAATCTTTCTTTCTCATGCTCTTGAATTACAGAGGAAACTATACTATTGTATTGGATGGACACTTAATCGGACGTATGAAATTTTCACAGCTGTATGAGGGCCTTGGCGAGCAAGAGTTGTTGCTGATTGAGACATGCATGTGCGTGGTGGTATGCAATGTGTAATGAATTTTGAGATTCTGTTCTCTGCTCAATGCTTCTGTGTGTTGTGCTTGTTTGGGGGGGCTGGGCTCTTTATTATTTTATGTCTCTCATACATCACAATAATTTTAGAACATCGCTAGCTTCAAGACAGGTTTATTTTAGGTCACAGGCTTTAATCTGAGTACTATTTTTTAACTAAATATAGGCATTTGTAAGTATATTCAAAAGTAAAAATACTGCTATTGACACTAATCATCAGGTATAGAAGCCAACTATTTTTTGGTTTTGATGGGGATGAAGAAGAATGTAAATACAAAGAAAGAGCAAGTAGACATAGGGTGCTGTTAATCTCTTATCTCCAACAGGACTGAGAAGAAACTCTTCATCAGCCCGTTTGTGAGGGGCACGGGTTCTAATTATTTTAACCTTCTGCCAGGATTTTCCTAACAGTGTTACCGAATCCATTCTTTAAGAATAAGAGGGTAGAGAAGAATGGGAAACTGAAACTCACCAAAGTTTTCTGCTCAGTTTGGTTAAGCATCAAAGTTTGCAGACAGAAATTAGCAATACAAAGGCTCCGCACCCATCCTGCATCCATGGCTTCAGTGACACAGAAAGTCAGAGCAACTGTCATAAACTAAATCTATGTTTGTGCAAGGAAGTTCAGGGAGCTGTAGTCTCCATGTTACCACTTCACATAGCGATCAGTAGGCTGTGTTACGTTCCAGAGGAGTGACTCCACCGCTGTACAACTATTGTGCACTGTACAATTGCTGTCTCTGCAACACTGTACTGGCTGCACCCGCAATGAAGGGAATGTGATTAATATTGTTAATACCGGTGAATTAGTATTTCAAAACCATCCATTTAGGTCAATACTGCACAAGTGTCCCAGCAGGATGTGGGTTGGGATGTCAGTCTCATGGCTGAATTCCTGACAGCAGTAACACTTTTTACCTGATCAGGAGTGTTAACATTGAAAAAAAAAAAAAAATAGTGATTTGGGTAAATGTTCTAGTTTTGATTACAGGAGTATTATACACTCTTAGTTCATCTCTTATCCATGTGTCTCTTGGAGAGTGTTGCTGGTGCTGGATAGGTATAATTCACCCCTCCAGAATTGGCTGCAATTCCGTAGCATGCATGTGTGTGAAGTGACTCTGAATAGAATAAACTATTTAAATGTAAATCATGTTGTCATTTTCCTTAGTGAGGATCACTCCTCCCTAATTAGGAGGACATTCATTTTACGTTAGTGTTCGAACATTGAAATAATTAATTTTAGTGTAACACTGGTTTTCTCTTTCAGTCGTTTTTACTCCTACGTACATGTGTATTCACATATTTGTAAACATGTACACTAAATAAAAGCCAATGCATTCTGTATGTATTTTAGAGTTAAAATGGAGCCAAGGAGAGTGTAAGCTGATGCCCAGTTCATGATAGCACTTAATCAAATGCTTAGTTGATTCAAATGGGTTTAAAGCACAGGCTGAATTAGGGCATAAAACTTGGATCCAGAGTTTATTGAAGCAAATGGAAGTCAAAATACTGTGTTCAGTGGGCTTCAGACTGGACATTAAATAACAGACAGCTGAGGCATGGGGGCAGCACCTCAAAAAAGAGGCACGAGTGCCACGTAGTTAACAATGAAGTCAAAATAATTTGATTTCCTGCTTGCCTTTTTCAGGAAAAACTACATTTTAACATTTGGAAAAAAAGAGAAGTTGGACATTTATTTATAAGAGATAAGTAAAGGCAAACCAGACTAGCTCAGGGAGAGGGATCAGTGGAGAGAATAGGGGAAAGACCAGAACACTGAAGACAAAACAGAAAGAAGCTTCCTGTTGATTGCCACGTGTCATACACAGCATAAGTGGAAGTGAAATGTAGTTTAGAGTAGGCAGTGGTCTAATTATTAGTGTGGTCTAATTTATTAAATAACATAACAATCTCAAGTTAATAAACCCCCAGTTGCATGTAGGTAAGTGACATACATCATACACAGATGCCTTACCTTCATTTCGTGCTACTTTATCTTCTGGACACACAGTAGGATAGTGACCATCATAATCATTATTAAATCTCTAAGTCAGTATCATTTAAGTTACTTATTTCCGAAGTATCTTATTTCCCTTGTTCCATTAAGTGCACCTGCCTCAATGCACAAATCTCCTTGATCATTGTCTTTTGAAGTCTCTGCAATGAGAGTTAAGATGAAGTTAGCAGCAACTCAGTGACTGCAGCTCACATAAGCTTCCTGAAGCTGATCCACAGCAAATCCATGGATAGACAAGAGTTACCAGTATTACCCTCTTCACATTATGGTAAATTTATTTGTATTCAACAGGATTGCATTGGGACCAACTGATAGAGAAAAGAAGAGCAGCTGGTGGTGGATTAATGGAATGAGGCTCATATTGTTTGGTAGATAGGCCAGATAACTGCCCCAAATGGTTTTCACTAGCAGCAGGGAAAGGGGGGGTTATTCCGTGCCTCCACAGCTGCTGTGACTTTTGTTGTTCTCCGACTCTATTGCTCTCTTTGCTGCCATGATGGCAACCTTCGCCCCACCCCTACTGCTGCTGTCACTAATTGAGCATCTGCCTGTTTCTGTTACTGCTGCTTTTGCTATGATTTTAGTCTCTTCTTTTACATGTGCTAATGTACTTTTGTCATGACCACAGAGACATCGTGTCTACCTGATAGGAGATGCAGGAGAGTTGTAGAGCTTCTCTTGTTATGCTGGAGAGAGTATCTCTCCCCACTCTCTGCCTTCAAATGTTTCCTGATTTATCCCATCAGCTGCTGTTGTCAGACTCAGTTCACAATCCTTCTCCAGCCCTCTATCCTCTCTTGATTTTCCTTCCGAAAGAGTAATACCGCAGAATAAGCAGGATAATTTTTCTACTAAGGTTTTATATACTTTGACTCTTTTTTCAGGTTATAGCCATCAGGAGCAAGCTGCTGTCATAGATAAGCTAATATATACTCCTGCAGTAGACAGTCAATGCGTGTAAACCATCCCTACCTACACTGGTATTGCTTGAGGCTGGAGTAAGCTATGCTTCAGCAACTCTTGAATTAACAGGTTTTGTCTGTCTGTAGCAATCTCCTGAGTACAACTCATACAGTAACTCTTGGTCAATGGATTTTTTGGTAATCTCCATTTTTTTTTTTTCCAAATCTGAGAATAAAATAGCATAAGTTTAGACACCTAGAAAACATGACTTATGTTATGAAGAAAGAATTCGTAGATTGGGGAGGACTAGTTTAAAAGAAGAGTGGAGAGATGGGAGAATGACAGTCTTCAAGAAGTTAAAAAGCCATTGCTAAGAGGAAAGGAGTAAAGTTAGGCAGGAAACAGGGGAATTATGTTGCAGGAAGTGATAGATTAGATACCAGGAAAGAAATATAATGGGATGCATAGGGAATACTGGATAGCTATTTGGAGAGGCTGTGGAGTTACTGAAGAACAGGTTAGAGCATAGATTAGGCAGATAATTAAGGTGGGAAGAGACCTTTGGAGGTCATTGAGATCCCACTCAAAGCAGGGCCAGTTTCCACCCTGTAGTCCTCCTATCCAAACTCTGTTTTTCCAATTTGTCTGCAAGGATTAATGTGGGAGTCTGTATCAAAAGGCTTGCTAAAGTCAAATTTAAATTGATACCGTACTCTCCCTCTGTCCACTGAACCAGTCATCTCAATGTAGAAGGCAGTCAGGCCTGATCTGACCTTGGTAAATCCATGCTGACTGTTTTTCGTCACCTTCTTGTCCTTTATGTGCATGGATATGGCTTTAAGGAGGACTTGCTCAATAATATCCCTGCAACTGATGTTAGGCTGACCCACCTGTTATTCCCTGTATCCTTCTGTTTGCCCTTCTTGAAGTTATTTGTGACATTTGCTTTACTCCAGCCATCAGGAAGTTCCCCTGATTGCCAAGACCTATGAAAAGGAGATCAGCCTCACAGTGACATTGGCAGATCCCTCAGCACTTTTGCACGCATACCCACTGGTCCTATGGACTTGAGTATGTCTAAGACAGCATCAGTCAGGATTTGTTCTGGCCACAGCTGGTCTTGCTGTGGGGCAGGAGAGTGCATTATTTTATGAAATCCCTTCCAACCTTGTGATTCTAAGATCAAATATGAATGCCAGCTTTATCATATATGAGGTCTTGTCTTTCTAGGATTTCCTTCCTGCTCTGACAAGCTCTCCTTCCTTGACATCTCCTTTCTCTGCTTGAATCTAAATGCTGCAAGCTTTTTCAGGCTTTGGGCAGCCCAAAGTCTGCCCAGCTGAGGAGCACAGAGAAGTTCCTTGGTTCCTCCACTGTGCATTTATCCATCTGATGAGCTAAACGAAGTTCCCAGTTAGACTTTTGAGGAAGAGTTTTTATCTCGTGAAAAGAGTTGCTGTGTGTCATATATGCCTGTTATTTAAAAAAAAAAAAAAAATTGAAAATCCTACCAGTTAATTTTTACTTACACACCATTTGCTGAGCTTCTACTTGTGCTTTGTCCATGGACAAATTTCATGTGATGCCCAAATTTGGACATATGGATTCATATTTTTGTTCCTGGTGTTGGAGTTGTGCCCATTTGTATGTACATTTATAGTCTTAAGTTGAGGGCTTTCTCAGCCCTTTTCCTGTTGTGCCAGACACTATTCACGTTCCCACCTTCGACCTCTTTCCCTTTGGTTCACCTATTACTCTTCCTTTAGATGTTGAGAAAAGGTGCGGTTCTCTATGTGCAAAAGCACCACTTTATTTTTTTTTAATATATCCTAACACTTTTTACATGTTCACTGCCCACATTTTAACAACTTTATTGTTTAATGAAATGAAAAAAATAAAAGCGAAAAATACAGCTTTATTGACAAAGCAATTCTTGGCCTGTAGTTGAAACACTAAAATATGTGTTGGAAAATTTCAAAATATTAGACCCCAAACCAGACCCTATATTTACATTTTATAACATATATTATGGCTGAGACTGAAATAGGACAAGGTACAAAAAAGTAATAATCATAAGCTTAATATTTTGCATAGTCAAAAATACATAGTTAGTTTATTAAAATGCTCTAAAAATCCTTGTTAGTAATTCAAAATCCAGTTATAGTTCTAAAGTTTTTCTAAAAATGTTTGGATGTTTTGCTTGAGCCTTTGTGAAAGTTCATTTCTTTTAAGTGTCTTTCCTCTTTCCATCAGACTTAATTTTCGTATCACACTGAGCTCAGATATCTTAGAATCAGCCTTAAGTTAGACAAAAACATTTGGATTATTTCTCACGCTTATTAATAAATATATAAGTAGCTATCTTGTGAAATGAGACATGAAGCCAAATAGTATGGAAACATTCTGTGTACATATACACATGTGTGTACAAATGTGTATGTATGTATACATATGAGAAAGGTCTAGGCCATTTTAAAGTAAGAATATACTGTGCTGTTAGTGCATATAATTGTAGAACTCCTCTGATTTTGGTGCACCAACATAATGAAAGCAAAATCTGAATTTAGTTTCAACAACAGGAAACTAGTGTGGTTAGAAAAAAATACTATATTCAGAGCTAAAAACCTTTCCTTGTCTGAAATCTGTGGTTATTTAGGTTTCGATGTCATAGCTAAGAGCATATCTGGCCCCTTCTTTTCTGTAACTGGCATGACTTCAGGAATAAAGCAGTTGTTAGTGAGCAGAGAAAGGACTTCGGAATTTCCTGCACTCCTGCTGTGTAGATTCAAATGCTAAGTTTAAATAATGGATGAAGCTAAGATTATTATAATTGATCATTGTATGATTTATATGGAGTAATTATAACTAGGTTGAGAAAGAATTTTCAAAAGCTAGTTTCCTGGTAGCCAGAGCCATTAAATAACAGTGTGCTGCCAAAACAAAAATTAGGTAGGAACCTAGCCACAGAGTTCAGAATGTCTGTCCTCCACCTGATTTATAACTACCCTTATGATGACAGTATCAGGGGTATTTTCTTATTAGGAACAGTAAGAGCTGTTTGAATTGTTTTTCTTATCTTTCTAACAGAACTCTGTATTGTTTTAAGCTTAGTCAAGCATAATAACTGGAAAACTGCAAAAATCTAATGTATAACAAAACTAAAAGGTGCGAGAGGTTGAAAAGGTTAATTAAAAGTGTAATGATCGCATTTACTGAGACAGTCCAATTAATCACTTTATTCCACTGGTCATGTGATACAGAAACCATTGCTAGATAACTGATTTCTAGTGCCGGCATACATGGTCTGTGTTCATTAAAATGTGTATTTTTCTACAAATGGAAATTGAACATTTTATTTTCTGCTTTTTTTATTTATTTGAAAATATTTTAAAATAGTAGCTAATGTTTAACCCTGTATCCTCACGTAATAGTTTCTCCAGGTATACTCCCTCTGAACAGTATGGCAGCATTGCCCCCTTGATACTTGTAGTCTTACAGCCCCATGGGAGGTTTGCTTACAGCTTAATGGGGTTGTAGGTATAGAAGAAATAAAGCACTAGAAATACATCATTATGTAATGTGATCTCTCTGAAACAGTGTATATTACCAACAAAGTGAATTCTCAAGTGTCAACAAGCACATCTAAATGTAATTTTTACCACGTCAACTGGAAAAAGGCAAAAAGAACCTTGAAGGATCAATTACAAGGGTCAAAACCTTGTATTATCTGATTTGCTATGATATTCATACAAGCTTTATTGGAATGGAACATAAATTTGAAAAATCGTGAGATTAGAAAGGATTGCAATGCTAGACCAAAGAGCTAGAAGCTTTCTCCTGGTTTATTTTGCTGGGGCAGCACTTTAGAGGGAGCCCATTATAAGCAGGAGAACAGTAGTTATGTTAACACGGTAATTAATCAAGCCTGGGGAAAAGAGGAAACAAGTTGTGAATTCAATTCTGCAGTAATAAAAAGAAATGCTGAAAGTTGCCCTGTAAATTGGCATGACTTTGGTAAACAGTCCCTCACTGTGTCTTGAGAACTTGCGTGCAGTAAATCACTTCTCATGGCAACCGTTTGGGTTTGAATATTTTCACAGGTTTATTCTGTATTTCTGTGTGTGCTAGTTCTTTCTCAGTTCTGTTGACCTAGTATTTAGCTAATAATAAAATACTGAACTGTATAACATGAGAGCATATGCAGTAACACATTTTCACTTTGAATATTTTAAGGGGAAATTAATTAGAAGAACTCAGCTGAAACCGTGGCGATAGCCTTCCACATCACAAAACCAGCCTCTGACTCAGTACAGAGCATGAATTGTATATGGAATGACTGAGATAACACCCTCAGAAAAAAATATATTCTGTATATGGTCCCAGCCATGCATAATCCATTCCTAATGCTAGTGCAGTGTAGATACGTTAAAATGACCTTTACACCCTAAAACCCTTTAGGGTAGAACTGAAATCATTGGTACGGTAATGTGAGAAACAGTGACTGGATCAGTTTGCAACAATTGGAAGTTTCTTTGTTTAGCAGCTTCTGATTTTATTCATATTTCTGCCTCCTGTGTGAGATACCTTGGACAGAAGAAGTAAAAGTAGCATTAAAGAACCAAATTCTTGAATTTAGATTATTGAACATTCAGAATAACTCTAGTGAATAAAATAGATTTAACTATGCTGTCCTCAGTGCCAGGTGGAAAACTAGGGACCCTGGCATAAACTTTCATTAGATTTGTAGCAGAAATGAAAGGTGATAGATCAGGGTATTTGTGTGAGTGAAGACAGAAAGAATTTCAGCAGCAGACCACAATGTTGTTAACACTGGGGAGCAGGGTTTCCTCTCCCTCCCTGCTCTCGTGGAACAAAAATTTAAACCAGTTCACTGTAGGGTTATAAGACTTCCCTCTAACATAACCTGTAAGTTAAGCAGATGTCCCTCAGCCAACCCACAGGGCTCAGCCACCTCTGAGTTTTCTGCTCAGCCTTCCCCATTCCTCCCCAGAAAAGACTGAAAGTATCAAAGGAAATCTTAAGACATCATTTCTCCCCTTTTTCATCAACACATATCCAGCATAGGAGTTTTCTCCTGCAATCTTTATATGCAGTGTCTATGAAATGCACCAGGAAATGGTCAACTAAAGGTAGCAGGATCTAACTCTAAATTGAGATAAGCGTCCTGCTAAGTACTAGAGCCCAGATCCAGTGGTGAGCTTGGGCAATGCAAAATGCAGCATGTAGGGCATGTGGCCCTCTTAGTAGAATACACTTCCAGGAAGAGACCAAGAGATAGATTTATCCACCTAAAAGTCAGGAGCCCTTGCTTCCAGGTGATAATCTAAAATCCTTAGCAAGATGCTCCGAATCCTTATAAAGTGCACAGGCAATAGTGTGTTAAAAAACACAGCCAACCAACCAACCAACCAAAAACCCACCCAATAAAAAACCCTGCACAATAAATGTCTAGATGGACAATAAGAAATACAGAAACTGAGATTTGTTGGAAGATTCTGGACCCAAGGAGCCAAATTCACAGCTTCAGGCAGGTGCATCTGCCCACACAGCAATCAGTGTATGCTCCTGGGAGTAGGGAGTCACTCTTCTTTTAATGGGCTCCTAGCAGAAGATGTCATGGTGCTTTAGTCATTATTAGTGATCAGAATAGTCTTTGAGGAAGTGGGATGGCTTTGCTTTCTGCTCTTCTCTACAGGTTTTCACAAAGCCTGAGAGGGTACCCTATGGATTAGGCAGTAGGTTGGTCTGGAAGGAAGGGGAGGAGCGATGGTATAGAAAGGGTTATGTTTTTTTTAGAAGGGATTAGAAGAAGAGAGCACAAATGGGATGACACTTCTGCAGACTTACAATTAAAGGAGTCATCTTCAGGGAGGCAATCCTGGTTTCCAGTCATTGCTCTTGTGAGAGAAATAACTCTCTTTCCTGGGTGCAGGCCAGAACCCAGCAATCTGCCTCCCGGGGAGAGGTCTCATCTTTGGGCTGAAGCATGATGCTCTCTCTTGTGTTTTGCAATATGCACTATTTCCTGGGCACCTTCTTGAGAATACTCAACAGCGAGATGGTTTGAGAACCCTTCTGGGAAATGAGAACAGTGGTTCTGACTCTCCAGGTCAAGGAAGGCATTGAACCAAAGTCTTCTAGATCCCGACTGATGATTCACCAGCAGAGTCTCATAAAAACGAAGGCCAGGGTGTTTTGAAAAAGACTTTGGGTGTAGCAGCTGTGCATAACATGGTAGCTGAGTGATGAACACTTCCAAATCATGTCTGTTGGTTCATACTAAGCAATGTAAATGTTCCTGATCTCTATAGGGCTTGGACAGGAGACAGTCTTTACCTCCTCAAGTAGATTTATGGGTGTATTCAGAAAAGGATTCTAGGCACCTGTGGAATTTGTGTTATCAAAGACTTACATGACTTACCAGGAATGTAAAATGTTCCAGCTTTGGTCTTGGGAACCTAAAAGTCTCAGTTTAGGCAGTTTTGTTTGTTTATGTCCTTTTGTTGCTCTAGCCCTGGGTGTGCCCTTCTGCACACAGGAGTCAATCTCATACTTGTCACCTGGTGTACCTACTGTTGCTGTCAATTGTGATTTCAACATGCATCTTGTCGTATTTGGTAGTGCTTTGAAAGCCCTGGTTATAGCTGATAATGTATTAACTTTAATTTAAAAAGTAAAGCTTATTATGATTATGGAAAAGGATTGAAGTAGGCCTGACTGTTCTTTAAATGCTAGTAGAAGACAAGTAGAACCTCAGAATAACATGTACATGTATCAGTCTCATGATTTCTCAGGGGTGACTCGTTTTTTCTCTGCCATTTGGGATTAGAAATAATTTGTCCAGGAAAATGGTAGTTTATTTGAATCCATTAAGATGCAGATGACAATATTTCCCATGCTTTCCTTATTTTTTAATCTGCTCTTCTTACAAAGCAGAATTACTTTGGTGAATTCCATAGCAGCACTTTTGTTAAAGTGGGATCGTGGTTCTCCTCTTTATTCTGGTCAGGTTTTGGTTCCTATATGCCATATACTGCACCTGTGTTGGAGTAGGCCCATACCCATGTGGTCACCTCTAGCACTTTGTAATTTTGCTTTCCATCACATTAACATTTACTGCTCTCTTTACAGCATTCCCTTCACTAAAACCCCTAGAAAACCTACTAATGCTAATTACTTGCAAATAGTAATGGTAATTTTAATGCCAACCTCAGTAAATTGCTTTTTATGTGCTGTAAGAAAATTGAAAACTAAGTGTCCATTTTGCTGTTTAATAAGAATCTTATAGAACAAGTAATAGTCCTTTCGCTCCTTCCATCTAGTGGGAGTATGAGTAAGAAGCTCCCAATATCCACGGAGAATCCCTTCTTGTGCACCATGGGGTTAACAGGAGTTGAGGAGACAGCCAAAGGCTCAGTAGGTGCAGAAATGAAATAGAAGTGGAAATGCAAGGAAGATGAAAGATAAAGGTGAAGAGACTGTGAAAGAGGGTGAAGCATAAGAAAGAACACACAGGGCAGAGCAAGCCCTATTAAAACTCTAGAAACATCTCTGGATGAAAGACGAGCGTTTGGCTGGCTTCTTTCTGCTGTCGTATGGGAGCTTGAGTCCAGAACTGTTGCAGCTGTAACAATGTTGGGCCAGGGTGAGGGGGGTGCAGGAGATAACAAATACCGAAGTGGTTACACCCTGTACTATAATACAAGGCCTGCTTTTTCATCAGTAAAATTTATCAGAAAAAACATCTCACCTTGCATGTGTGTGTTACATGTGCAGTAGAAGACCTGTGAGACAGTGATCCACGTAGAGGTCAGTTAGTATCAGTAAGCCAATTGTTGCTGCCTCAGAGTTTTTGCACATAGCGTACAGCAAACGGCCTGGTAGGAGGACATTTTTAGGCATCCTAACTCTACGGGTGCTTTCCCACCAAGGCAGCAGCTCCTGGCTCTGGCTGTGTTCTTCCTGACTCTGCCTGCACCGCATCAGGGTAGCACCCATACCAGCGAAGCAGCTCCCAGCTGCTGGTGACTTCTGCTGGGAGACAGCATCCCGGTGTTTGCAGATCTGCTCTGCTGGGCCCCTTGCCATGGGTGGGAACCAGTGGCTCACACACAGGCATGAGGCATCACTTGTCACCTGCCTGGAAGTAACTTACCTCGGAGTCTGCAGTGATTTGGCAGGAGCGCAGAGCTGCATTGTTTGGCAGAGATTTCCAGAATGGACCCAAGGCAAAGTGGACTTGGGAGAGAGGAAGCTCTGCGTGGGGAAATGGTGGTGGGAAGGAATCATTACTTGTCCCAGGCTGCTGCTCTGACCGCCCTCGATCCATATCCAAGTGCCCCAAGAGAGGGGGGAACTGAAAAAGGATCTCCTTACAGACCTTTCTCAAAGGATGCTGGCAGGAAAAGTAGCTCTGGATTAGATCCATTTGCTCTTAACGTAGTCAGTACCTAGTAAGAGCCAAACTCCTGCCTGTCTTAATAATTTAAGCTTTGCAGAACAGAAGCTGGGTGAAATTTTGACCTTATATATTACTGCTGCGTAAGTAATCCTCAGAAACACTCTCAGTATTGTTAACTGTTTGTAGTTACCACAGGACTTAGGAATAACTATGTTGTACTTTTGCAATAAAAAATAAAGCATAAAGTGTGTTCTGGACCGTATGTTTTGCATTAAAACACAATTTAAAAGCTTGGGAAAAGCTGGCATTAATGAGAAGAGTTGGTTTAGACAGTCTTGTTTAATTCAAATGCAGCTGATGCATATCTCTTACGTGCTGTGTTAGTCTTTGTTTTAAAAGGTAGAAATAATTTGTATAATGTGATGATAAATATGCCAGAAACAATAGCTAGAGACATATGTATCAAAATAGAAAAGGCTAGTGGCAAGTTACAGCCAGGGGTAGTTCTAGAAAAAAAACCCAAACACCCAAAGACCTGGTCGATGTTCAGAGTTGACATATAGAGGAATGTGAGTCTTGACTAGATATAAATTGTGTGAAAGATATGAATGAGCATAACTATTGTTTGTGAACTATTTGCACCTAATTCAACTTTCATCCAAGATAACTTTCACTGCTGTTTGTGTCATCAGTGAATTGGCTTGTGCTCAATTTTTAAAGAAGGCTGATTAACCTGTCCCTTTTGATCTTTGAGGTGTTCGTATTCACAGTGCCTTTTAATTCTGTATCAGCATTTACTACATTTTGGAGCCTTAATTGAAAACATTTATAAGATTATCAGCAAAGAGGTGCTTTATTACATCTTGGGTTTTCTTTTAAAGAATGCTTTCTAATAGATCATACAATAAGCTGATGTCTGTTCGTATTGAAATGCCCCATTCGAAGCTCTTCCATGGAATCTTGTTTTAAAGAGTGGAATTCAGCAGTTGACTCCCAGGCACAAATAACCATGTAATTACTCTGCAATCACATAGTAATTAGCATGTACTATTCATATATTGCATAATTATATGCCCTGCAGATTACATAGTAATTATATTTGTACTAGACGTATAATTCTATATACTGTATAAAAAAAAACTTTGAGAGTTCATAGTTAAGATTATAGTTGTAAGCTCATGTAATACAACATTTTATGTAAAAACATTACAATTTTATGAAAGGGTTGTATTTTGGATATCATCTCTTCTGCATCTGGTGTTGCTTAAACTGTGGTAGGCTGCTATTATGAGAAATGCTTGGCTCTGTTATTTATAGTCAAATGTTGCATGTTTATAATTTTGTAATTTGTGAAGATAAGCCAAAAGTTGCAGATAATTGTGCAAGAAACTGGTATTGGGAAGGACTTGGAGTGTGAATGTTAAATGTACAAAGGTTAAATGCACGCACCCACTGAATGTAGTTACAGCATATCACTAGAGTGAAAAATCTAATGCTACTTAGGCATTGTGTTACTTCTGGCTAGGTGAGATACATGGAATAGTAGCAGGTGATGTATTTGTATAATGTGAAGCATGTGCTAGCACCAAGGCCCACCTTGGGCACAGTCAGTTCAGACAATTGCAGTACCTCGGTGTAGCATGTCCACCAAGCTACATCATCTTTTCCTTCCATGGAAAAAGATAAAAGGTTGATGTCCTGATCTAGGAATGGGAGGCAAAGTGGTAGGAGAATGTAGAGGAGTGGCACTGAGTTGTAGAATGGCCTTGGACTGAGTTTTGGGGAAAAGGTGGAAGATCTAGAAAAAAAGGGTTTTTTAAGAGGAACTTAGAGCTTTAGATCATTTGAGATGTTTTATCTTTGGCCAGCCCCCCCTAAGAGGTTGCTGCAGAGTTTTAGATATTTGCAAAATGTTTTGTTCGGCTTGCACATTCTGTAGCAATGGGAAGTTAATGTATTTTCTTGGATCTGTGATGTTGGCGTTCCTAATATCCAAAGCAGCATTACGATTATTCTTAATTGAATTTTTCATTCTAATGCCAGTTGCCTTCATTTTCAAGCAAAGCATATATTGGGTTTTAATATCTCGATAATGTATTGCAAAATTAAATGTGTAATTATAGTCTAAACTTTTACCCGAGTTTAATTTTTCCTATAACTTGTTGTAGCGTGTGCATGTGGGTGTGTGAGAGGCATACTCCTTGTTTTAAAGCATTTCATTCACAGTCACTTTTTAATTCTACATCAGCTTCTTCAAAGCTTATAAACTTCATAAAACTTCCAGGGTTCAGGTGGCATCTATAGATCTTATAAAAGTGTCTTTAACTAAGCATGGAGCTTACAGGCCTTGTGGGTGGCCTTAGAGAGCTCACAGTCGCGGGGCTGCACCTGCTTTCCTTTCTGGCTGGGTGGGCTGTTTTCATACCTCAAAAACTGTAGTAACAGGCATGTGGCTTTTACATTCTGCGGAGTACCCAACTTACATTTAAATGTTGTTACCTGGTGTAGAAACTGAATGTCATTTATACTGTTCAAGGAAAAAATAAAAAATGTCAGAGCTTTACAAAAGCAGAGTTGGGAGCCCATGTTCTCACTGTGTTCTTGTGCGATAGGCCAAACGTATCCCTTCCAATTTACCAGCGATTTTAATAGTTTTTTAGTGAGACCAAGTCTTACCCAATATTCATCTTGCATGTCTGCTACAAAGAAGATGAAGTACAGCCTGCCCGGTGTAATCGTCATGTATTTGCCAGCATTCTGATCTTAACGCATGCCTATGCTCTTGTTCACTCGTTAAACCATTACCCTAAGAAACGTAAGGACTGGTCGCAGTTTCTGGCACTGAAAGTTTTGTATGTAACAAATATATAACCAGGATCTCATTAACAGTGAAATAAACACAAACATCAAAACACAATATAAATGTGACGCATTTCTTACTGCTGTTGTGTTGTTTTTTCTAGTGGAGCCAGTACTTTCAAAGGGGAACAATTGCTTGGATGCAGCAAAAGCTTGTAACCTAAATGATACCTGCAAGAGGTTCAGATCTGCTTACATAACCCCCTGCACCAGCAGCACGTCTAATGAAATCTGTAACAAGCGGAAATGTCATAAGGCCCTCCGGCTATTTTTTGACAAAGTTCCCCCAAAGCACAGCTACGGGATGCTCTTCTGCTCCTGTCGAGACGTAGCCTGTACAGAAAGGAGACGGCAGACTATTGTTCCTGTGTGTTCATATGAGGACAGGGAGAAACCAAACTGCCTGAATTTACAAGAATCCTGCAAGAAGAATTACATCTGCAGGTAAGATAGCACATGGCAGGGGAGTGATTAATGAGGTACCAGAGAGAACATTTTGGTACTGCTAGGTTTGCCAGGACTAAGGGTCAGAATATCCACTAGGGAAAAGGATGAGTCAGGAAAAAAAGCAAATGCCACTGACATCCTTAACAGAATAACAAAAGCCTGCATCTGGCTACAGTGTGTGCCTTCTCCAAAACTGTTCACAGCTACTCCCTCGCACTGTGGAGGAATCATTATACCCCCAGTTTAATTTTTACAGATTTTTGTTGGAAACATTTTCATATGGTGTCTCTGTGAAATGATGTCTCAGAATGACTTTTATGTCCCATTAGTGACCAGGTGAAAATAGTATTACTCATTATAATGGGATTTATTTTCATTGCAATCTTACATGTGAGCACTAATAACTGTGAATACAAGCTACATGTTGGTCTTTGTAAATGGTCACAATACACAGACTACTCATGGGCTTTTTCTTCATGGAAAGAAACGGAGTCCACATTTGCAGATTAGATCCCACTGTCTTCTTAGAGCTGTCTTGGGCTTGGAATTGTTTTATCTCCCCTCCCCTGACAAGGGTGCTGGGCTGATACAACTGGAGGGTCATTGATTCAGTGACCTAGTTCCCAGTTGCTTTCCTCTGCCTGTTCAGCCCAGAGAGGCAGCACAGAGCGCTGCTTCACAGGACAAACTGGGTCCTTTCGCCTTCAGCGAGGTCCCTGCAGGTTGTCACACAACAGTGGCATACAGGACCTCCTCTGCCCTTAGGAAATGCTTTCTTCCTACTTAGCATTGTGTATGTTTATATTACAGCGTTGCTGTGCTAATGTTGTATTTTTGAAGTTACGCCCAAGAATCTTGCTCATTTCTAATGTGTAAATTCCTTGTAGATTATCCAGTTCTGTGAATTAGCAAGTAAGGAAATAAACACTATTGTAAAATGTCAAGGACACTGAAGATATGATGTAAATCTTACTAAGTACTTACATATGCCTGGTAAAATATTTACTTTGAAGTTTGTTTGTAAGATCTCCACTGCTGATCTTAAGCATTTAGCCATAGCACCTCAGATGTGCCTGAGTGTTGTTCAGAGTTGAGGAGGCACGCAGCGTCCTACCCTCGGCAGCTCAGGGGAAGTCTGGAGCCAGTTTCCTGCTGACCCAAATTAGAGCAAATTTAAATCAGAGCAGGTTCTTTTTTTGGCCCGGTGAGTTGCGTTCAGCACCTTCACAGCTGATGCTATTGCAGTTTATGAAAGCTGGATACATGTAGTCCTGTAAAACCACCTGTTTTCCATTTCCATGTTGTGCCATTAGTCTTTTTGCTTATATATATATTGTCTTCCCTATACACAGGCCCTGTTAATTAGTAGAGTTACAGTATCTTTATTGTGTTTTCTGCCAAACTTAGAGTGTGTTACAGTGCCAATGAAATGGGAGAGAGGATTTTATAGGGAGACTTCTTCCTATTATTCGGGCTGTAGTGTTCAGGAATAACTTAGATAAATTAATGCCATTACTTCTCTCATGACTGTGTTTTCCTTTGGTCAGCTTTGATCTAATGCTGTCTCAGCAGCTAAGTTTTTAATGGCGTTTTGTTTAATTTGACTTCACGAGTCTGGTGTTATGCTTTCTCCATTGCAATGCTGCAGAGGAAAGCTTGGTAAAGTCTCTGCTCCTATTGCCCTAAGTTACAGCTGGCACTGGGGTGAAAATGGATTTCTTTACAGGTTCTTCCCGGGCTTCTTTTCTTTGAAATACCAAAATCAAAAAGTTTGAACTCTTCCAAGGCTCAGTGAGACCTGGCTGTGAAGGCGAGAGGCAGCACGGGTAAAAGGGGATGGGTGGGCAAATGCCTGCGGGGTCTGGGGCAGAGTCAGTGAGTGCAGTACTTAGGTCCTATGCCTGGAGGTAAAGCAAGCTTGATATGTTGCTGAGAGTCATCTCACGTAGGTGTTAATACCTCCTGGGCTGTCTAAACTGCTAGTGTATTTAATACCTTCCCTCTCTACTGTCATGGAGAGGAGAAATCAGCAGCTGAGCTATTCCAGCCTATCCATAATAACGGCAGAAGACATTTTGTCTCTGTGACTTGTGCACTTAGAGGGACTTGGTGTGATTTGTTCCCCTTGTCCTGCAGGAAAGCAGGGACTTGGGCAGGGGAGGAGAGAAAGGGGAGAAGATCTCCTGTATTGGCACTGATAAATATCAGTCTACATAGTAATTCCAGATATGTTTAGAATAATTAAAAGCAGTAGTCAGTAGACATATAATTCTAGCTCTGATAACTTCTATTTCATTTTGAAATCAAAAAGAGTATCTAAATGGGAGAATAATTTGAGAATACATTATGCCTACTGTGAAACAAGTAGAAATATTAGAAACTATTCTTTGTGTGCCTATTATATCTATTAAAGCTTCTTCATAATGCTAGTTAAGACAAGGGGGACAAGTTCTAAAGGGTTTCTGAAAGTACCTTGGTTTACGAATGCGGCGTACTCAGAAATGCAAGATTTGAATCTGCTCATAGTGTGTATAAAATATCAACTGGGCCTGTGCAAATAAGTACTTAAACACTCAGTTTTGGATCCTCGTTAAAAGCTTTGTCCTGAATGCACAAATCACTGAATCTGTTTTTGAAACAGTGTTAAGAGCAGAGAAGCGATTTGGCCAAAATGCAGGTATCACTAACTGACAAGGCAGGACGCTTTGCTTATTTTTTTTTCTTTTTTATTCATTAATCTATCTGTTATATAACATAAACTCTCAATTGAGGGAGAAAAGGACCAGAAATGTCAGGAAATGCAAATAAGTTGTGACTTATGTAAATAGTCCTAATTTTTCACCTTCATCAGAATACTGAATGGTTCACTTTCATTACCAGTTTTCTGCTGCCTCTACTTGTATCCCAGTCCATATCCAGCTTTGAAACCAACTGGAGTCTGTCAGGCATGCCTGTCAATGCTCACTGAAAAGCAAAGCAAAAAACCAAAGAACAAAAAGAAGCCATTAGAGTTCCTTTTTATTATGAACATTAACAAAACTTCCAAGGAAAGTCAATATACTGTCAAAAACTTTCACCAACAATGTTGTCCTGGAATAATTCAAACCTCAGGAACCTCCTGTTCTGTTCACTTCAGCCACCCATTAAACTTCAGAAAGTTGACTGGCATGTTTTAAAAATACCATTCTGCTGTAAATGCAGGGCAGTGTGCTTCATTTTTGCCACTATCACGTTTAACAGTGTTTCAAATACTATTTTCTATGAGTAATGAAAGTGTGAGTCATTAGTTTGGTGTTTTTAATAATCTGTGTTTTGAATTTGCATACTTCTCTGTCTCCTGGATGCATTCAGAAGGCACTGCCCAGAATGATAATGATACAGACAAATTGTTTAGTAAAGAACAGTATCAATCCAGTCATGTGCTGCAAAGATCTGAAAAGAAGGGTGGCATAAAATGAGGCATTTTTTGTTCACATAAGAATCTAGTGACAGCATGTTTCTTGTCCTCCACAATTACTATGTTCAAAATGGTTGGTCAAATCACTGAGGCTTGTTTTTAAGGTAAAATAGACAGAAAGTAGTTCTTGACTAACTTCAGAAGACAGCTGTTTGGACCTTTTTTTTTGGCTAAAATAGATACTATTCTTAATGTTTTGCCTTTAGTTTTGTAAAAAGCACATGTTGCTGGCTACAGCTATTTGATACTGAAAAAAAAAGAGAAAATGGCTGCATAATATATTTAAATAATTTTTCCTCATGGGATAGCTGAAGGATAATAGTGAAATGTCCCATTAGATTTCAATAGATGGGTCATCTCCCTGAAAAGACAATAAAGATATTTTTGGCACTGTGTATTCAGAGAGCTAAATCTTTATAAATGTACTTTCATTGGTGTGTTCTTACCCCTTGACCAGTTTCTGGTCACCTGTCCTATCCAGTCTTAATTTTGTTGCAACCACCCAGTCATTCAGTTCTGTATGAAAGATATCTGCATCTACAGGTATAAGAACGTTGTGTGAAAATATGCAAACATTTTCAGCAGTGCATAAAAGAGTTCATCCACAGTAAAAGCTAGAACAAAAGCTCAGCTGCTTGCTACGTTTCCTGAGAACGTAAGAAACTTGCCAAGAAATTAGTTTTCCTTCTTTATATTCTGTTGAACATTTTTAATGATAATTTACCATGGAAAGGGAGGGACTGTATCTATGTTCCTTTCCCATAAGGCATGTGCAATCTGCAAGTGCTTTATACCAGTACCTGTTTGTAAAAGTGGCTTCTCTGTGTAAGACTTCTGGGCTGTTCCTGCAACATGTACCATTACTGACTGCAAACCCTACACCGTCATGGATAAGATCTGCCAGAGGAGGGGGTGGTTAAACACTGTAGGCAAGTCTATGATGAGATGTTATAAATGTGCAGTCAGCCTTTTTTGTCCTGCTACGGCAGAGGGAGGGCACAGCACCTTGTGTTAGAAGAGAGCCTTCTTCGCTTAAAGCATTAACGGGTAGCAGGGAGGAGTGCAGTAAAGGGTTGTGTGGGGGGAGAGGGAAGACGGGAGGAAGAAATATGCCCTTTTCCTCAAATGTTCTATTCCTTAGACTTATCTTTCATTTTTCTCACTTTCTCCCTTGCTTTTTTTCTCATGCCTCATCCCCTTGCTTAGTCTCCTTTCATCTTCTCTTTCCAGATCTCCCAGTCATTATCTGACTTTCACTGCCTCTCCACCACGTTTGAATTCTCTCTATTATGGCCACTTACAGTCCCTCCTCACCTGCTCCTCGCCGTGTTGTTCTTTTCCTCCCTCGATATTCTGCCACAGTCCAGTGATCTTCTATAATTCAGAAAATGAGAGGGAAAACATAGGTGCTACCTCCCTTTCTGAACCGTGTAGCTTATATTGGTTACAATTCAGTTGGCCAGCTACTAAGCCTGACTGCTCAGTCTCAGACTGACTTGAGCCTGATGTGTTAAAAGGACATTATACAGTTCTGTAAAACAGAGCCGGATTTGCATCCCTCCAGGGTATTTATATCAGTTTGGCACTCAAAGCTGTCTGGCAGCTCCTTGAGATGATTGTTTTGCTGTGGGTATGCAAAACCAGGACAGCAACATAGTTTTTGTAATGCTCTTGAGGACATTAAAACAGGGACACTCTTGATTTCTAGAGACATGCAGGCTATGCCTATATCGTACGTTTGGAGACTGAGTCAGGGAGTGGGCGAAAAACCTTGTGTGCTGCCTGACTCACCCTGCACTAGATGTAGGATGTCTGCAGTGTAATAGGGTTAGCTTGAGCTCAGGCTACCTGCAAATCCTCCCTGCTCTCTGCACGTGGTATCAGGAAGGCTCCTGTCTGCAAAATACCAAGTGGGATAGGAAAAAAAGTAAAGCTACCTTTCGGCCCATATACTGCAGCATGCCCACAAGCTCACCTCACATCTATAAGCATAGCCTGAATTTGAAGAAGAATGATTTTTATATGTATATATAAGCATATGTATATATGTATATATTGCTGGAGGTACCATATTTATTTAAGTGAAAAACACCCCAGGTATTAATTCACTTTAATGAATTAATAGTGAGGAATGATCACAGTTCAGAAAATTCAAAAAATGGGATCTGGGGGCAGGTGGGACAGAAGCTGATGTGCTCTGCAGAGGAAACATGATGGCGCAGTGGAGTATGTGTGGGGAGAATTGCTAGCCTGGAAAAAATTATTAATGCAGTCTCTGCAAAATAAGCAAAACCCCTTTCAAGTCAAGTCAAAGTAAAGATAGAAAATGCTGCAATATTGTATTATTTTCTTCCCGTCTAGTCCTTTACATGATTCATTACATTGATGTCTTTTATTAGCAGAGTAAAATAGGCGAAGTATTACTCTCCCCTCCACCCCATAAACAAAGGTCATTTTAAATTTCTTCCCTCTGAATAAAACTCTGAATGAATCAAGCAGTTCCTCCTTAAAATATATCCATAAATCCCTTTGGAATCCAAAAATCAGAGCACCCAGCAAAACAAGACTGCTTTGTCCCTGTTAAAGTGTAGATGGATCTCATTCTGCGGTGCCAGGATCTGCTTGGCCAGTCCTCATTTATACTCTCTCTGTTCTGCTTAAGAGGGTCTTGAAGATTAAAAGCTTGCTGGGTGATTGACATTTCTCTGAAAGAAGCAAAGACACAAGGATATAGTAATTAGAAAAATGGCTCAGCTTTATTCCTGCACCCAACTTTCACATCGCTTTGTGCTTTAACAACGAAGAGAGCTCACGCACAGGGGGTTTATGCTCCAAGAAGCAGTAACTAGACAGTATCTTCACACTGAGGTCCCTCGTCAGGCAAGCTTGAAACTCTCCAGGCAGCATCCTTCAGTCAGCTAGAACCTCTGCTGATTGCTGAAACCCAGTCTCCACGAAAAGGGAGTGTAATTCTTTTGTGCCCATTACCTGCAAAACACAAGTTATACCTCAACATTGTCAGAACTGTTTGATTCAGATGACTTCTGTTGTGCATGGTGTAGCTTTGGCAGTATCCCTGATGTGGCTGAGGTCCTGCTTGTCCTTTCTGGTTACTTTTAAGGTTAAAACAAACCATGGCACTGAATATTCATTATTACCTGTCTACAGGGCTGAAAAAGTGAAAGAGGGAGTAAAGTATGTGTGTGAACATACAGCAATTGTAAAATAAACTTGGATACAAATGATTAGAGTTTCATAGGCCATATTTAGATATCCTGCCTTCCACGTTAGTCCCTTTTTAGCCAAAACGATTCGGTAGGCTGAAGTACTCACAGCCACCAGTAAACTTTAGCTCTAAGAACTTGGGGGCATTTGTATCATCCAAATTTGGTCCTTCATCTCTGTGTATCATTTTGTCTGAAGAGGCTTGTTTTGTTATTCTAAGTGAGAAAGGAAAACTGCCTGTATAATAGAAGAAATAAGATGACTACAGATTAGAAAGATGAGCCAGGAAAGGGGTTACAGCAGGGCAAATGTGACCCATTTTGTTTTCTTCATTTATCATGGGGGAAAGATTAAACTACAGATATTAATGAATCAGTTTCTCCTAGGTTTAGTTAAAAATATTGAAATCCAGGAAAGTTAAATTTGGTCTTAAACTTTAATAGACATCTAAATTTGGAGCTACTCATGTTCTTACGGATAAGCAAGCACTTAATTGCTTTGCTGGGTGGGGTTCCAGTAAGAGTACTGCTACTGCTGATTTGCTGAATTGTTAGTTGAGAGATTTTTACAGAGAGCAGGAGTTTAGCACCCATCGGTTTGCATGAGTAGTTTCCACCCACTAATCTGTTAAATCTGCTGAAGAGAAGATTTTTGATCCTTTTTAATGTACACCTGGTCACATTTGGCTAACTTGCTGTTTCTGGGGCAAAGAAAGGGTGTGTATATCACACAACAGCATTTTCTTTAATAAATCAAAATGTTTTCTCATTTGCCTCAAACCATGTATATGCTACAGGCAAGAAGCTGCTGTATGTTTAATGTGAATAACAGAGCTATTATATCAAGTCCATTCCCAGTGTGCTTCCTCTGACATCAGTGACTTCAGTGGATTTATTCCAGGAGTGAATTTGGCTATTCCTGTTCTGTGTAGGTAAATCTTGAGGCAGTACTAATTAAAAGAATGTCAACTGATTTTACCATTCCATTATGCTGGACTTTGTAAAGGTTATTTATATCATTCTACATCAGGCCCCAGTGAGAGAATATTTCTGGTGGCAGTTCATCTATTAAAATAGCTGCAAGAAAATGTAAGCACTGGAACTAAAAATAAAACTTTGTTTCTCAACAGAGCAAGTGACAGCCACATGCATATTTTCAAATTTTAGCATTTTAATGTTTACTGAATAGAAATTGCATTGCTTTCATTATGTTTTAAGCAGTACCATGTTACTGACAGAGTAACTACTGTTAAGTGGAAGCCAGATGCAAATGTACCAGTATCCACAAAGACTTCTCAGCAGAGGTGGTGGTTGTTTCCTATGCTTTGATTATCTGCTGGCTTTAAAACAAGTGACACAGAACAAGTTTTCTGGTGTGTGTTTACTGTGGAATATAGATTTTCTGTGTGAGCTGACTGTGACCCTTGCCTAAGATTATTAATAGATGACCTTACATTCACATGTTTGTGCTTACACTATATTTGTTCAAGCACATTCTATAAACCATTACAGCAAGCTTTTCTATTATAAAGCAGATATAACTAAAACCTCTGTTAAATTAAAATGACTTGTTCAGTTCACTTTCTTTTGTTCCAATTCAAGCATAAATTGCAGGGGTTGTCCTCTCAGTTACCATGCTCCCTTTTCTAATTATGCACTGTGAAATGCTGGAGATACATCTCATTAACTGGCCATCATGCAGCATTGCAAAATATTCTTCAGAATGGACAATGTCTTTCAGAGCAACTTCTGTAAACATCTGGATATATCACAGGCTGTCAGCTCTCAGCCTCAGTGGCCATGTTCAGTTTTTTTTGACAGCGGAGACAAAAAAAACCTCTTAAGACAGCCAGATCATCCTTAACTGGTAAAAATTGGTTATTTTCCAGTCTTATGCTACAAATCAGTGCTTTTTGTACTAGCATTATATATCCATATAGCTTCTAAAAGCAAGTAAAACATGTTGAATAAGATCAATGCTATATTGGTTTGCTAGTGCCAGAACTTTTCGACTTGCAGTTTGATGAGGCTTGTTTTGTTCTGCTTTGTTCTTGTTTTGTTTTGCAGGGTTCTGCTTTTATCTGCTGTAGTTCTGATTTTATATTTGTTGTCTTACTCCTGAGGTCAGAACAGTCTTTAGAGTAGCTTCAGGATGAGTTTCAGCTATGTTGGCTGCCTACAGACCCTGCTCGACTTGAGTGCAAGGACACAGTGGGCACCCTTTCTCTCCTTCAGCCACATCGCTGGCAAGGGGACACGGAGCTGTTCCCTTCAGGAATGCTGCCACACATACCACAGTGCCACTGAGGGATTTTCCTGTGCAAAAACCATCCCTACATAGCCTTAGGAAACCTGATGATCCAGTGCACCTGCCAACAGAAACTTTTCTGGTAAAGAGAGAACTTGTATTGGACTTTCTAGATTAGTTTTTTTGTCTCCAAACTCCACAACAGTTTCATGCTTGAGTCAGAAATATTCTATTATAGTTTATTCAAGTGGTTACAGAGAATATTATTGTCATGGACATCTTTCTCAGATACTTGGAACCACATCTTTTCAGTGTGCACTCACGATATAGTTGTTAGCAAACACGTAAGCATCCAGTGGCACACTCAAGGACTTGCAGTGGCACTAATTTCTTTGGCTTGCTTTTAGAGAGTGACAATGATTTTCTTAGGTTTCCAGCCTGTAATTCAAAGACACTCCTGTCTGCCCAGCTAATGAAGTGAGAACAACTCTATCCGTAATGCACTAGTTCTTTCCTGAGTAACAGGCTATCAAGAGACACTCTGAGGCTTGGGCATCTTTAAACATGACAGTCATGTATATTTAGAAGCTTCAAATTAAACAGCGTAAAGGAAATGAAATGAAATGAAAATATACAAATTCACAGTACTCGGAGAGCAGCTAGTGGATTTGTTCATGTTATTGGAGAGCTTTGGTACAGAGACAGATAGACTAAATAGAAATCTTACCAGCATCCCCTGATAGAAGTCACAGACTGACAGTTCATCCTATCATTTTGTAGAAGATTCTCAGAGAAGTGTTTTCTTTGCAGCTGAGAAGACAGAAACACATTATGCATGCTTAAAATCAATGGAAGGAAACAGAGCCCCGCAAAACATATTTAATATAGGTTTGATTTCCTGTGGAATGCTTTCCAGATGTTCTCTCAAACAGACCTCTAAAAAATGATGTGAGGTAATTTTTTTGCAAGCAGAAAGAGAAAATTCTGGTTTGTGTCACTGCATCTGAGAATCATTGTTCTAATTCTTTATTGCATTACCTTGTGCTCAGGATTTGCACCATATTTTTCAAAATTGGTTTTATTACACAAAGAGTCAGTAGTGTAAAAATACTTACATTACCCAATTGCAAATAAATCATACTTCTTTAGAATCACATTTGAGCTTAGTAGTTATCCTTAAACCCAAAGGACACCTAATATATTAAATTAAAATTACTCTCATGCACGATCTTGAGTCACTTAGAGGATTTAACCAACATTGATAAACTATGAGATTAGTGTTTTGTTAAGTTCTTTTGATTTTTCTGTAGCAGACATTGTGTAAAAAGATCTAACAGGTCTCTAGCAGATGACATGAGCAAGAGGAAAGGATAATGTTAACAGAAAATGGTATATAACTTTATTTTGCTTTGCATAACATACAGTCATAGAACATGGATGTGGGGTATGTTTACTTTAGAACACTTGTTACTCAAAAAAATTAGGTTTGTTAGTAGAAAAATAGAAGGAATGTTTGTGTTGTTAATTTTAAAATATAGACATGCATAGATGGAAATATTTTTAATTTTGCATGACTGAATTTCTAATAGCTCTCCATTATCTGGGGTACTAGATGTCTAGAAGGCCCCGGTAAACAAAAAGCCTGGATAACATAGGTAATGGCAGATATGGTGGGGAACACGGTAGAGACAGTCAGCCAGCCAGTTTGGGTGGAGTGTGGGTGCTCAGCTGGAGGAACCAGCTTTGGTGGACTGTCGTGTCTGTGCCCGATGCTCTGAGCAAGCATTTGTGATGCAAAGGGGCGTCTGCATGAGTCTTGTGTGGTCTCTGGTTGTTTCTGTATCCAGTTATTCCACAGTCCAAATAGGCTGCCTGTATGTAATTGGGGCTTGTCTGTATTTTACTTCCAGATGAACAACACAATTTTTAGAGATAAATTGAATCCAGAATCAAATATTTGCATGGGCTTAGGCTGCCAGTCATTTAAAATAACAAAACAGAATCAAAACCAGACAAAAAACAACTTCTTTCGGTTAGTAGCTGGTATTTGGTGTCCAAGATCCTGTAATGGTTTCTGCCAGTGATGCAAAAGATTTGGGTCTGCTTATGGGAGAGATGCTGCTTTCGGTATTCAGGGCTGGCGGGCCAAATGGTCTGCCATCAGATCTTTACTTTTTTACCCTTCCTTCCCACTTCCCAAAAGGTACAAATGCTGAGCTGTGTGTCAGGGTGCAGCATGGGCCGGGGGCTCCCTGGGGTCCATGGGGACCCCCCTGGGACAGGCAGGGCAGGACCTTGCAGGCAGGGCTCATCCCCCCACCCCAGCCAGGGAGCGGGGCAGCCGGGGGCAGCCCCGGACATCAGGCACCTCCCTGGGGATGGGCTGGGACATCGGCTCACGGGTGGACCTGGCTCAGTGGAGCCCATGGCTGGGCAGGGAAGGGCTGTGGGGGGCTGGAACCGAGGTCCTACGGCATTGCTGGGGCAGGGACTGAGGCCTGGGGGGACTGGAATGGGGTCCTGGGCCATAGGCTGGGTAGGGGAAGCCCTGGGGGTGGGCAGGGACATTAGTGCCCTCGGGGTCTGGACACTGTCATTGAGAAGGAGGGTAGCAACCAAAGAAAAACTCAGCTTTTTGCTGAAAAAAATTAATGGAGTTGCTGTTTAATAAATATATGTAAAAATGACCATTTAAAAAAACTGTCAAAATTTATAGGTGCTCACAGGCGCTCAATAGTGTGTGTACATAACTAAGGAGGTATGAAATGTATTAGTATTACACGGCTCTAGTGTCTTTTAATGAAAAAAAAATGGGTCAAAGCTGCATTACTAGGTGCTGGGAGGGTCATCTCTCTTGTGACGGAGCTGCTCTGAGGCTTTTTTCGGCTCACTGGTTGATAGAGTTTATGTAGTCTTTGCCTCATTTTCTCACTGCCCACTCACCGTGCGTTTATGAAACAAAGAGAAAATGTATAGCTCCTCCAACAATGAAGCCATTAGTTTGGCCACATACCAACCCCTCTTGCCACTATTGCATCCCAACAGAAATAACACCACCCAAGCTCTACGGGAGCTATTTGTAGCTACAGAGGAGGATACTGCATTTGACCCCCACAAAAGAAGAACAAGTATTTGGGCTTGTTTTTTTCTATAATGGTGTCATTTATCACTATGACACATATTCATTGACTTAGTCTGAATTTTTCAGTGTCAGATATATATTTCTTTTCTGTTTTGAATATTGATGCAGCACTTCCCTTACGTGACTATGCTGTGTCTGCCAAATGGTGTCTAGACGCTAGAGCAGCTTTGACTAATTAGTGTAGTCACCCCAGTCACTCAGCTTTGGCATTTACGCACTCTTTATGTTACTGCTGTGGAGCCATAAATAGGTACCTAAACACAGGCAGCAATGTAAAGAGAGATGGCGGTGAGCGTGTCCAGACTTCACCTAACATCACTGAGGTGAGCGCAGAGGACAGCAGCCTTCGCTCCCTGCGTTCACTAACAGGGCAAGTAGTTGTAACCACTCACTTGGACATCATACCGTACGTGTGTGCAGTCAGCGGGAGGTCCGGATTTGTTGTCTTTCTTGGTCTGAAGGTCACCAATGCAAAGGCAAGGCTAAGAGAGAAGATTTGTCCCTCTCAGGGCTCAGCCCCTCCGTACCAGCAATTGAAGATGCGTACAGCCAGAGAGAAAAAAAGAAGTCAGAGAAATCTGACATGTGCTAGCCCAGCGATAGGGGTACTTCCTGGGGATGACTCACATGTCTGGTTCGTAGAGTTGCTTTCCAATAGGCCACGAATTATACCAGATCCAAGCTAAAAATGCAGTTTTAGAATTTTTCTGCAACTTCATCATTTATATCATGCTTTTAAATATTGCACCGGTACTGAAGCTGAGTTGACCAACTTTAAAGAGGGAGAACTGATAAATATCAAAGATAACTTCAGAACATCAAAGAACTTTTACAAAACCTTGAGAATAAAAAATAGTGAAAACCTAATCAATGTTGCGTACGCAACAGGCTGTGCTAATATAAAATTAAATTGTCTCAAAAATTATATGCAGATTAAACACAATACTGCTATTAACAAAGCTTATTTGTAAGCAAAATTTGAAAGTTTTGATTTATCCTGCTGAGTATTTGAAGAACCACTATCATAAGGAAAGCAAATTAACTTTGTTTTCTTTGTATTTTTAACTGTTACAAATGATTTTACTGCTACGAATACAAAGCATTAGAGAATAGCAGGTTTGGGATTTTTTTCTCTTCTCAGAAAGTCTGTTTGTTGTTTGAGCAGATTTTCTTTGAATTTGCCAATGGGATTATTCTTATTTTTTCAGTTAGTGGTATACAAAGTATTTAAAGTAAGCTTTCCAGAAGATCTGCAGTTTACTTTGAAGAGATTTTACAGGGCTAAGATAACCAGCATTTAATTTGTGGCCCTGCAAAAAGAATTTTTTTTTCTTTTTTTTTCTTCCTACGAAGAAGATTTCTGGATAGTTCTCTACAGTTACTTTTTTTTTTTTTTATGCAAGGGAAAAGAAAAAAATCATTAATGCTGCTGTGCACAAAGAGGATTTGTGATTCTTCAACAGAAGAAGAAAATAAGTTTCTTATACATGTGGTCCTGCTGTATGTTATGCGCAATATAAAACTGCTGTCTCTATCCAGCCATCTAGCAAATAGATACACATATGTACATTGCACATGTAAAATTGTGCACACTTGAAGGCACACATGTTGTGAGCTCTGTTTGTTCTCTAGATTACCAAACTGCTCAGTCATGAGTTAGACACTTACAAGTTACTACCTACAAGTTGCTTCTTGGTGAAGGAACATTAAGATAACCCAATATGCATATTTTTATAGGACTTCAATCATCTGATTGCTCTTTTTCAGCATCTGTAAAAGGATTGTCTCTTTTACCCTAACAGTTCTTACTGTCATGTGCAATACTTTAGGATAAATGATTCTGTGGTTCCTAATTAGGCTAATTTGTCTCTCTCTAGATAAATAACAGCACCACTGTTCTGGTATTGCTGATGAGCACTCTTTCATCAGTGCCAGTCTACTGGAAATGTTTGGGGCTAGTTCTTCAGTGAGCGTTAATCAGCAGAACTTTGCTGAAAATAATGGAGTTATTTTATGGCAGATGGAGGTCTGTCTCCATTTTTATTTGCTGGCCTTAACTTTATCTCCAGTGGAAATGAATCCACATAAATATCAGGTATAGTTAACAGCTCAGGAGAGAGAACTTTGATAGTATGAAGTTTGGATGACTCACTAGGGAGGACGTGTATGATGATGTCCAGTAATGCTTGGACCAGAGATATCTGAACTATATTTGGCTTATGAAAACTTAAATGTGCAACGTTGTCAGACCATTACCTTTTATGACCACAAAAATTCTTCAGAAATTAGCATAGAAATCAAGCTGTATGCAAAAGGGATCAGCCGAGCACTTTTTAGCCTCCTTTAGGGTTTACAACAAATAAATTCTTTAAGCAGACTGGGTAGTAAATGGCTGGTGTTATTCCATAGTTATCAGTCCTTAAAAACATTTAGAGAAGAGGAATGTATTAAATGAACTCTGGACCAATGCACCTAATAATCTGAGGGAGAACTGGATATTTAAGAATGATGAAATGATTGCAAGAAAAGTTTTCAGGATTTTCAAGACGCTGGTCATATAATTGCATCTCCAAAAAGATTTATTTGTGGTCACATAAATAATGAAATTTAAATCTGAGGAGCTACTTTGTTTTAGAAACGCAAAAATACTGCACATACAGCAGGCTTGCTCTTTCTACCATGGCAAAGGTTTTTCATACTAGATAGATGTAATAGGCTCTTCTGTCCTAAAACAGACTTCATCCAGGTATTAGTAGAATTTGTAAAAACCTTGGAAACTGTCTTTGTTCCCAGTTGCTCACAAGGCTGGATCCGAGCCACTATCTTAATTATTGACTGAGAGAGGAATCACTGCAGTGACATAGGGTTTCCTTGCCCCGATTTTCTTCATGGTGCTGCTATTTATCTCTTCCCATACCTTGGAATCCATTTCTTCTCAGCCTGTCCCCTGGTACATACAGTATATATTCACCAGCAAAGTAAAGATTTTATGGAAATTTAGAAATTTATGTATACATTTAGGGCATCTTGAAGTATCGGTAGAGAGCTTGACTTTTTAAAGCTATTAAAGGCAACAGGGTACAGATGTTCATCTCAAGGTTAAATGTTTAAATAAGGGAAGGGAGGGAGTGAAAAGCTTACAGTTGACTGTGGTTTGAAGGCAACCATGGATTTGCTGGTGTCAGTACAGTTAGCAAGGGATGGAACTGAAAAGAGGTCATAAGAATAGCTCAGATGAATTCAGGTACAGTTTGCATACGGTCTATTTATAGGATGTTTTCTCAAACTAAGCCTGTGAACCTTTTGAAGTTTGCCCATCACTACTTTCAGGCCAATTAATGATGTACATCCAATACCATTCTGAGACAGGTAAAACAATAAAGCAAACAAAGATAATTAGTCTCTGGAGCATGTAAACAAATAAAGTAAATCACTTGCAAATCACTTGTTTCTGCTAACTTTTGTGTTTTCATTGCGAAACTAGAAAAGGGCGTTTATATTGCAAATCTACATAATGCTAGAGCAGTGCTGAAAATGCATAGATAATACAATTCTGATTTTGAGAGGGCTTTGCAAAGATTAAGCACCTGATCCTGAAACATCACTGTGACTTGTTATATACAAAAAACCATTTTCATCCCTTTTTCACAGAAGAGAAGATTGAAGTAGGGAGGTTAAATAATTTTGTTCACAGAGATAAAGGTCTAAAGAACACTTTATAAATAAACAAAAGTTACTGCTCCAGGTTTACAAGTCTAAGTGAAAGCACCAGCGGAGCTGAGGAGAGCAAGCCAAGATGGGCAGGAGGGCGGCTGTAGGATGTGGGACCTTGACCCACCTCAGTGATGCCTCTCAAATTTTACAGACCTGAATGGGAGCATTATGTGGCCTTTAAAGTGCAAATAACCAGAAGAGTTCCTGGCTGCTAGTCCTTTCTTTCGTTTTCCAACCTAGTAGTAATCTGTTAATTGCAATACAGCTTCACTCCTAGTCTTAAAGCACTTCCTATAAGTAAGCAGTGCTCTCCCCGCTTGGACATGGGGTAACTGAGGTAAGTGAAGATAATACAGCCATTCAGCAGCAGAACTTGATGCAGAACACACATTCCCTTCTTCTGAGCCGTGGGCTCAATACTGTAGACTTCGGATAAATGCACATTTTACAAGAACGAATAGATTCTCAGTACCATGGCTCCGGGGGGCTGTGGAGACCATGCCATCTGGATCTGCCTGCTACCCCCAGTTCGGCCAGCTGGTTCTGCAGGGCAGTCCAGAGCAGGGGTAAGCCCATTCCCTGGAAACTCAGGGCGGTACCAAAGCAGGTCCTGCCTCAAGTCAGGTAGTAAGAGAACTCTGTGAGCACAAACATTCAGTTTTGTGCAATCAGTAAAACAGCAGAAACGGTGTTCTGAATCTGTAGAATAACAGATTCCAGTTAGAGTTCAGATCCAGGCAAAATGACTGCTCATATGATAAAATTGCTCTTTGTCTTTTTTTTTTGGCATGAAATTGCAGAGCATTTCTTTTAGTAAAGGGAAGACATTTCCCTGTTGATCTGTCCCTTTTTACTGTTTTCTTACACTTTTTTGTTCTGACTTCAAAAATGGATTCAGGAAAGAGATGCATCTTAGAAAAAGACTCTCATCAGCTGAAATGTGTCCAATATACATTTAAGTTAAAGAATATTAAGCCTTGTCCAAAAATAAGAAGAGTGTAAAAGGTAAGAATGCCTGCAGGCTTGATTTTTAAAGATATGCATTTTTCTTCATGTTGCAGATCTCGCCTTGCAGATTTCTTCACAAACTGCCAGCCTGAGTCACGGTCTGTTAGTAGCTGTCTGAAGGAGAACTATGCTGACTGCCTCCTCGCTTACTCGGGGCTTATTGGTAAGAAGGCAGGGAAAGGTGGGGGCTTGCTCAGTCTAAGAAAAACACCCCAACTGTATTTTGAAGGCCCACATAAAATAAAAGCTGTGGAATGTAATACTGTACAATATGATACTAGGCAAAATTCTCCACCTAAGCGTATTGGCCGTGTGTTACCTTACAGAGATTCCTGGGGTAAATTTGTACTTTGCAAGGAAATTAAGGATAGAAGATAAGGGGAGAAAGGTGCTTGAATTTGAAATAAATTCAATCTTACAAAGTAAAGTTTATTAAGGTGGTTGAATTTGGACAGGACCATGACGTAGGAAGTTAAAAAGAACAAGTGAAACTGCAGCTTGGTTGATTTTGCAGCTGTCATCATGAGATTGGGTAAATACCTCTTGGTCTTCAGGGAAAGTTTGCAGGACATTTGAGGAATGAGACAGTAGACCAACCCAGCCTTGTTTCACTTCCAGCCTTGTTTCACTTCCAGCTGCTATTCTTTCCATCATGTCCTTCTGTCCACTCTAACTGTTGTCTGAGATGCCTGTCAATGGAGGTGAACTGAGACCAAATTTATCTTCTGAAATTGTCTTCCCTCCCCAACATAATTAATTTTGTTTGCTGTCACCTTCCTGACTGTCAACAGGCACAAGGGTGCCTTTATGCAAGACAGTTTCCATATACCACACGCAGTATTTGATTCCTGGAAGAGAAAGATCATCTCAGGAAGGTGAACTTGTAGAAATACCATGGTTGGGCAGTAAAGAATAAGTGAATGTCAAAACTCTGAAACAAACAAATTTTAAAGGCCACCAGATAAGATGTTTTTAAGCTTACAGCCTGCACCTGCTGCGATGCAGTAATATCCCCTTCTGTTGGGCGTGAAGGTCCCAGCTGAGGCCCTGAAGCAGATCCTGCTGTTAAGTAAATGTCTCTGGAGATAATATCCAAAATAAAATATTTCTAAAATAGGTTGGGTTTACTGAAAAATGACTGAAAGCTATATTCACTGGCTTATTATTCTAGCAGCTAACAAGTGAGGTAAGTCCATGTGGCAACTGGTAAAATAAGATGTGATGGTTTCAAAGGATATGCTTCTATGACTTAAGAGATGAAGTATGCAAAGGGTATAACATATGAACAGTTATGACAGAATGTCATTTGACTCTAAAACAAGGAATTGAATAGCCTTGAAATCTGATCTAGTCAATGAGATTAAGAAGTCTAGCTGCTGGCAAAGAGTAACTGTTACTAATAGATACTTCTGGGTAAGAATTGCCAAGAAGTTCTTGCTGGACTTAGTGAATTTTGCTGGCAGTTTTGTTGGATCCATTTTTCAATTTAACCCCAAGGATGACCCAGTTCCTGTAGTCAGGTGTTTTTGTGTTACTGTGGCTGAGCATGCTGCAAAACACTGTCATGCGTCAGAAATGTGGAATGGATCCCTAAGGAGTTGAAATCAAAATCCTTCCTCCTAGCCCCTAGACACATGCAAAAAGATAGGAACTGAATAGTGTTACAAGGGTTTTTAGTTCTTGGTAGTAATTCTGATAAACTAAGAAAATTACCAAAACAAAATTAAATGTGCTGAAGCAGTAAATTCCTTCTTCCGATATCAAGCTGATATAAAACTGAAGTAAATTATGTGAAGACCATCAAATTTGTAAGATGCTGAGATAGAAATCAGAGGTACAATCTTTCAAGTGTCTGCTTAGTATATAAAAAACACAGGAAGAAGAGACAGATAGACTGTAGGTAAGAAGCTGTTACAGATCCATTCATTCATCAGAGCTTCAGGATCTCCAGGTGTTTTAATTAAGATAAAATATTGCTCATTAAAATAAAATATTATTTAATTTAGCCATTTCATTAAATGTAGCACAAATTGCACCTCTATAGAGTTTGTTCAGGAAATTGAGAATTCTTTATGGAAGGTACAGTGGATATGATTCTGCTGTCACATACAGCGATGTAAATCAGAGTTAACTTCACTGAAATTAGTGGAATCCCACCTGAAATGAATGACTTAAGTGGAAATAGAGTCAGGCACAGTTTTTGTATGAGGTGGTTTACAAGTTAAATGGAGAACAGTCTATATAGGGTGCTTTAAGTGCATCAGGGTGTTACATATATAATTTTAAAGATGTGTATTTTACAGGAATTTTGAAAATATTAATTCATTGCTTTAGGGTCTTCATTATAGTAATAGGGATAAATTAATTTTTTTAAAAAAATTAAAGGAAAAATATAAAAAATTATTAAATGCAGAATAAGACTGGAGCTAGCCATGTTTGAGATTCAGTACTTTGGTTACAGCCTAGTTAAACTATCTGGACCTGTCTGTACTCCCACATCAGTTAAGTATTGCTCTAAGTGCTGACTTCAAGATCTGCTTTAGTATTAATTTTCTGACACATTTTCCCTTGTCTTTGGTAAAATCCTTCTAATTTCCCTGGGATTCCCAAGAATTCCATGAGAGTTTGTGTGAATAAGCTGGAGTTGCTATGGGCCAAAGGAACTTCAGTCACATGCCCCTCGTCCTGGACTCGCCATCCATCTCCTCATTCTTAATTGACCTTAATTTGAGCAACCTCTTGGCTGTGTTCAGGTCAATTTTTGTTTTTTCTACAATACGGAGACCTGACTGCCTACTATTGTGACCATCACAGAACTATTTGATACATAGAACACAGAAAACCAAGCATGTCCTACTTTACTGCCAACTGTCATGGTTTCTCTGATCCATTAGTGTCCTTCAGCAGAATTTCCAAGATGCCAGCTAGCGGGGAGGGGAAAGGGGAAGGCACACACATTGCAGGGAAGTAAGAAAATCCACCCCAGGAAACCAAGCATATAATCCGCTTGGGTTCACATCTGCCCCCAGGTTTAAATGACAGACTGATTTTCTACTAGCTGCTCTTTCAGCCACTCTGTTTTTGCTGGATGTACAGTTTGTGTGCTGTGTATACACATTCCTAGTCCTGTCTTCCCTGTATTCATCAACCCTAATCGTACCTTGGTATCTGTTACACTTTTAGCCCCTATCTTGACCCATTTTAATTACCTTATTACCTCTTTGTGATAACAAAGTCTTACATCAGTGACCTTTTAATTTCCTTAATACCTTTCTGGTTTTTTAACCCTTTACTAAGCGTTTGCTACTTAGCCTTTTTTTTTTTTTTGAGGCCTACTGTTTTCTTTCCATTTGCAAAATCCTCTTGATTTTCATTTTCTCTCACTTCTTTCAGATCATGTTACATGGTTGAAATAGTGTACTGAACCATCAAACGGATAATGGACAGATATTTTCATTTGTTTTTAATTTAAAATCATTCCTCTTCTTATTTATCTACTGTCAAGTTTTCATTAATGGTGCAAATGATATTTGCCTATTTTACTAAATTCTGTACCTCCATTTAATAAATTTTGAACGGTGCTATTTACTCATGTGCTAATCTCATGTAGAATTTGAGCAATTATTACTGCAACTATCTGTTAAAAGCTGGAAGTAGATAAAGGTATGGGATTGCATTCTAATTTAAGAACACCCCAAAACAAGACAGAAGATTTTTTTTGTGAGTTTGGCAGTGGGACTGCATTCATTTTCAAATACATTACTGCCTTTCTCAGGCCAGCCCTTAATGTCTGTTCTCCTTTGTCTCCCATGTCATGTATGAAGAAGTTTGCATGTTGATTTGTTCAGTTCCCAGCTCTGCCTGGTGACTGAAAGGCTATTTGACATCATTCTGTGATTTGTGTTATTTCTAATGTTCCTTCTTTTAACTTGATGTTTGATAGCCCTTTCCTCTGTGTTATTGCAGACTCTTGGACCCTGGACCTATGGACCAAATTTTCTCTGCTAGCGTCCACTTTGGGTCTCTAATATTTATCTTTCATCTATTCCATCTTCCTAGTGACTACTTTGATGTCAGTTTTGAGGAGATATGATCACATTTCCTCATGATATATAGCCTCTCCTAGAACTGTAGATTACCAAGTGAGGAACATGTTTCCTGAAACAGCTGTCACCAGTACAAGTCTGGAATACCTGCCCCTTTTTATTTAATCTTTCCTGTTGGTCAGACAAATAAAATAACGGTTCAAACTTCTCAATCCTTAGGGAAGTTTGAAATCTCTGACCTGCTGGGGCAATGCCTTCCGTGAGACTACTTGTTTGAATAAGTGCTGATCATTTAACAGTTGCCTGATCCAGATGAGTGATGAACAGTTGCTGTGTATCTTTTAAGACACAAAATGCATTCTTTGGTTTCATTTCATTCTTGGTAGCCTTGAGTTGACATAGAAATGTGAGAATATTTACCCAAGAATTTGTAATAAAGTTAGAGCGAACCTGTGGTTGCAAGTTGTTGACAATACTTAGGAAACAATCACTGTAGTGAAAAAGTAGTGACACACCAAGATTAATAGTAATTTATTTCCTGCAAAGAATCTAGTGTACCATTTTATGCATGCTGGTTATGTGTTTGCTTTGTTCATCACCATAACCCACTCTGTTGGCAAGTCGCTAATGAGCACTATGGGGTTAACGCTCCTTCAAGATGTATTAGGGCTCCTTTCAGCATGACTAGCATTCTCCTTGCTCCTGTGTTTCAGAAGTGTTTTTTTCAGGCTTGCTCCAGACTCAGGGAGGAAGCTCAGGCCTGGATGTCTAGTTTCAGCCATCTATTTGCAGCTAGAACAAAAATGAGAAAAAACACAAGTGAGGAAGAAAAATTGGATTTTTAGAGTGCAACTCTAAGGACACAGGTCCACTTATGTTTGATTTGGCAGCAAAGCTCTTTTAAGAGGTTCCCACCTTCTTCCAATCCATCCCTCCCCTGTGCCACAGTTTTCCCCTTGTCAATTCTGCTGTTACAGCTCTCTGTGGGAATGCAATATAAACCTTTTTGGAAGAAGGGAATGGGTCTTTACTGCATGAGTCATTTTACAGTCCCTAAAGTGGTTGCATTCAAAGAACCGAGGGTGTGCAGTATGGCATAGGGCTGGGTGTCAAAGGGCATAGGGAGCCAGGAGCTGTTAAGTCTGGACGTTAGAGCCCTGCCATGGGTCTGCATTGCGATTCCAGCTCTGAATACATGACTTACCAAGTGCTGTTTGCTATCTTCTTAGAATGGAAAAAATATTTCAGTGCAAAGGTTGCTCACAGTACTGTACTTCACTCTTTATTAATAGGCACAGTGATGACACCAAACTACATAGACTCAAACAGTCTCAGCGTTGCCCCATGGTGTGACTGCAGCAACAGCGGTAATGACATAGATGAATGCCTGAAATTTCTGAATTTCTTCCAGGACAATACATGCCTTAGTGAGTACAAAATCCGATGTCTTAAATGTGTTCTAGGATGTTTTCTGGAATTTCTTTACTGTTTAAGTATGTTATGATACATCAAGGCCATCTTTTTGCACTTCATAAGCATGGTTCTGCTGTAGGTGTAAGAATTAAACAAGCAAATATGCCTGATACTATGGTTTATGGCCAAGATTGCAAACGTGAGAAGCTCTTGGAAAAAAATTCAAATAACAAAGTTGTATCGTGCAGAAATATGTTTACATCACAGATCATGTTAGGACCCTAACAGTCAGGCAGCATCTGAACCAAAAATTTGCAACACCTGAGGGACTTCTGTATAATTTATGAACTTCATATAAAAAAAGACATGTAGTTTATGATATGAAGGATTTGCTGTAGGTAAGTATAAATTGGATTGTGCTTGCAATTTATAGCCAAGCTTCAGGTTTTTTAGGCTACTTGATCTCAGATGCCTGTTTTTAACACAGGTCTGGATGGTACCTATTTTCAAGATTTTGTTAAATTATTGAGGGGTTTTTGTTTTTTTTTTTTCAGTCAAACTCACTTCCAAATTAGGGACTGTTATAAATTTCAGAATGGCTCAGTGGAGTCGATTTTGGCAGGTTCTCTCTTCAAATTTCCTGTCTGCCTGGAGCAGCGTAATTGGATGATGTGGAGTGTGCATCAGAGTTTTAATTTCAGATAAATGAGGAGACCAAAAGAGCTTGGCTTCCCTAGCCTAGCAGAACAGAAGTTGAAAGGATACGTGATTGTCTTCTGAAATTGCATTAGAGGGGCAAGCCCAGGGAAGGAAAAGGATTACTTAACCTAGAGGACAATGTTGGCACAAGATCAAAAAGCAAGATATTGGCCATACGTATTTAGGCTCGAAATTGGAAAATTTTTTACCACCAAACTAAAGTTAAGAAATAGGCTTCCAGCAGGAGTTTTCGGGGTAAAAAACTCTTACCGGTTTTAAAAGTCATATTTCATCAGCTTATGAAAAGAAGCATACATAGTTGCTTTTTTCAAAAATAGTGAATGAACTTGATGATCCAGACTGTCCCATCCAGCCCTGTATACTTGAGCAAATGCTAATGCAGGGTTCAGTCTGTATTTTAGTATAGCGGTCTGAAAATCTCCATTGGTAGCTTCCCAACAGGCAGCATGTTGTGAAGACATGAGGAGCTTTGCATACAAAAAGTGAGTGACTTGAGTTGCTATTTGATACACTCTTTATTAAACTTTGGAAGAATGAATAAATTACTCAAGATCATTTAACAAAAAAACCCAGAAAACAGTTCAGACTATGATTGGATTAAAGTTAACAATATAGCATCAGACCTTCTTCAAACCTAATGGGGCTATCATTTATATATACTGTAATACATCAGATTTTATTCATTTGTGAATATATTATTGCCAGAATGTTACAGGTTCCTTTTAGAACATAAAGACAGAGTGATCCCTTGTCCTTTCTTTTGCTATCAGTAAAATAGCATTAATGAAGACAAATCAAAGACATTAGAGGTTACTGTGAGACAAATTATAGTCATCCTAGCTGTAAGAGATGTCTTCTTCATAAAGAAATTAAAGATGTTTCTAGTTTAATAAAAAGTTTTTTCTCTTACAGAGAGTGGAAAAAGTTCCAATTTTTTTTTTAATTGTTGTTGTCATTAATGGGCTTTACAGTGCCTGAAGAAAATGTCATTTGTTTATTGGATGAGATTAAAATCCCTCCTACTTTTTTTAGACAAAACAAAAATACTTTTTCCACGATGGAATGAAACTAGGAATTTCCTGCTAGTCTGTTTTGCTAAGGTATACTTCCCCTTCAAACTGGAAAATAAACCAGTAATTCGGGCCATTTACAGAAGATGTGGAAAACCTGGCTTAAATGTTTATTCAAAGCCCATTTGGTTATTTATGCAAAGTGGCATAGCTGAGACTGTACCCTGAGGGTTAGGGGACTCAGAAAGCAGGAGACCTAGGGTCACATTCCTACTGTGCATGATGTGGAGCTGGGATATGAAGCTGAGTTTACCATGTCCCACATACACACCCGAAGTCCTGGTCTTTCTTGTGCCTCTGTATGCGCTTGCCTGGAAATTCCACTCTAGAGTTGAAAAGCCTTTTGCAACAGAGTGGAAACCCTTGAAACTAGGGTGGAAGTTTTGATTTCAAAAGGTGGGTGTGAAAATACAAGTGAAAATTCCAGTCTGTTAATAATTAGTCCCAATAAAGACAAACATTGCATTGTTTTCTTTTTACATGTATTAGATAAAGTGTTTCTTTATCTCAGCATTGTCCTGCAGAACATGGCTTTATATCAGAACTGTGAAATTGGCCCAATCTCAAGAAAGCTAAAAGTCCAAATTAATAGGCCCCAAGTAAGATATATTCCACCCTAAAATTTGGGGCTGTGTATTACCTTGCTTGTACTTTTATCCTTTTTATTGGAAGATGCAAGTTTATTGGTAATATTACAGTGGTCCTAATTGCTGCCTATCCAGTTAGGGTTTGGCCAATCTTAAATTCTGGAAATCCATCTTAAGACTTTATTTTAGCTACTCTGAAAATGAATGTCCTGACATTCATTTACATACTCTAGAAATCCTACTGAACTGAATGGGATTCAGTGTATCTACCTATCTGTTCAAAGGATTTGTTCACACCTGCTTCATACTGCAGCAAAAGAAATTGGCAAGTGGGAGGAAAAGCATGAAGTAGTCAGTTAGTTAATAAAAATTATTGAAAGGACTTTTACGAGAGCAGTTACACACTTGAAGCACCTCCTCACAGTCATTATGGTTTTTTAAATCTATTTGAAATACGTATGAAAATTATATATATAAAATACATATTTAAAATATAATTTATATTACGAAAGTACGAGGAGGGATGGAACACCTCTCCTATGAAGACAGGCTGAGAGAATTGGGATTGTTCAACCTGGAGAAGAGAAGGCTCTGAGGAGAGCTTGTTGCAGCTTTTCAATACCTAAGGGGGATTATAAGAAAGATGGGGACACACTTTTTAACAGGGCCTGTAGCAACAGGACAAGGGGTAATGGTTTTAAACTAAGGAGGGTCGATTCAGGCTAGATAAAAGGAGGACATTTTTTATGATGAGAGTGGTGAAACACTGGCACAGGTTGCCCAGAGAGGTGGTCGTGCCCCATCCCTGGGAACATTCAAGGTCAGGTTGGACGGGGCTCTGAGCAACCTGATCTAGTTGAAGATGTCCCCGCTCATTGCAGGGGGGGTTGGACTAGATGACCTTTAAAGGTCCCTTCCAACCCAAACTATTCTGTGATTCTATGGTTCTATCATAGAGTCATAGAATAACTCAAACTGGAAGGGACCCATAAGGATCATCGAGTATGATTCTATGAAATAATTAAAGAAGATTAATCGTAAAGACCACTTTTACTTAGAAAACTGGAAGGATTGCATGTATTTCTGTGATCCTTCTTGCAATAATGGAAACAAAGAGTTGCTGTTAATTTAGGAAATCATAGGAATATATTGGTTTTATATATTGCCTTATTCAGGTAAAACCTAGAAAAATATCATTCCACTCTTCCCACTTTGTCTCCATCAACCCAGCTGATTGTGGTGCCTTTTATGAATTCTTCTCTTTGTATGTTGGAGTTCTAAGAACTAGTATCAGAATAAAATACATCTTTTTCAGATGAGAATTAAATGTAAATTATTTTATAAGGCAAGGAATACCACTGAGAAGTAGTATTAATAACTTCCATATATTAGTCCCCAGTGAAATTGTTTGATTTCTTCTACAAAGAATTTGAAATAAGAAATCCCTAAATCCATGTTGAATCCCCAAAGACTTGATTAAAAACTGTTTTTCTATTTGTTTATAAAAAACCCCAACCAATTTACTCATGCCATAAACACACTCTTTAATCCCATGAAACTATGATAAGCTTTTTAACTTTTACATTCTAAAGTTTTAGTTTAAGCATGCTTCCCTCACCTAATTATGCAGATTTTGATTGAAAACTGTAAGGAAAAGATTGTCTTAGTTAAACCATTTTGTAGTTATAGGCATATTAGTTTTACTACAGCAAGCTGTAGAAATAAATTAATATTTTGCCTGCTCTCTGTTTTTAGTTTGCTATGTAACATCGCCTGCCTGAATTAGGACATAACATTAAAACTGTATTCTAAATCTTGAAAGTAAATTTTTGAGGCTTTTGGGTGGTAACAAATATGATTACAGTAAGTCCCAGAGCTTCTGTCAAGAATTACTGGGAACATTACAAAGAAGAGGCTGCACCAGATAATTATGTGACCCCAGACTCTCAGTTCATGTTTCTGACATGTTCAAAATTAAGATGCATTTTGCAGCATAAAAATTGAGTTTCTATAAATACACATTTTCAATGGAATAATAATAATAATGGTTACAAAGTCAGTTCTGCTTTCTGCCATTTGTTTAGAAATAGAAATTTTCCTGTGATTTATTTTTACAGAAAATGCAATTCAGGCCTTCGGCAATGGTACTGATGTGAATGTGTGGCAGCCAATCTTACCAGTACAGACCACTACAGCCACAACTACAACGGCTTCCAGACTTAAAAACACAGGTTCAGAGACCACCAACAATGAAATACCCACCCACAACGATTCACCAGCATGTGCAAACCTGCAGGTAAGAGAGTCTTGTACTTGTTGCAGTGCATAAATTGAAGTTTTTCATAGATGTGTATACGGAGTAGTCTCCTGCTGCATAAATAGATGCCTGCTTAAATTGGAATATCTGTTTATTCCCATGTTGTAGTTAAAACCCGGATATATTGTAAAATATCAGACACTCCTATTTTAAATCAGAAACATGCATATTTCAAAGTTGACTTTATTGACTCTCTGACTCAGAAACAGGGCATAGTATTTAATTTGTTATCACAGGTTTGGATATGAATGTGGCACTCTCCAAACCCCGCCAGGATATGGCAGATTAAATTAATCCCCTGAGTAATCCAAATTCAGAGGCAACTCTTAATGTCAGCTAGCATGTCCTGCTGCCTTTTTTCTTATGTTATTGGCAGTAAACTTAAGAGGTTTTTTGGCTGAGTAGGGCTGGATATTAGAGAAAATGTGGTGCTACAAATTACATGATGAAAAAGCTGGACAAAGATGGAAGCTATTTTGAATCAGGCGCCTTCCTGAACTGGGGTCAAGGTTGTGATGTGATTTTGGCCAATGGCTGCAGCCATATTCTTTGACACTTCAATTAGGCTATTCATGGTGCATCACTGATTCTGGATTTAAAGAGGCTCATCACTTGCTGAAGGCAATATACTAGCTCTTAGAAAGTTTGAAGAACTTGGGCAGGAGACAACAGCAAAATCAAGGCAGGAAAGAGGTAACAGGAAATGTAAACTGGAAACATCTTTAGGTCAGATTAGAATCTGGGGTTATAAACATTTCTGGTGGTTTACATGCAAGATCAGGTCAGGGATAGATCAGCTTGGCCTGTTTATTTTTGTCTTTACAGAAGGAAAATTGCTATGTGACACAAACGAAAGTGTCCAACTTTTAAGGTCTCATCTGGTATTAAGATACATTTTTTCTGGATTCCCAAACTCTTCCACACTTGTAGCATTCACATTTCACTTACTTATAAAAAATTGATTTTGTATTCTTCATATTAAACTGTATCAAAGTTTCCGTGTTCACTAAACCGGACAATTAGCATCCCTCAGAAAAGGATTTTGCTTCTTAATTTTTCCTGCACCACTCTCTCACCTTCATCCTTTTCTAGTTTCTCCTTTTATTTTGCATTGGCAAATTGCATATAAATTAACAATTTTCAGAGGCATTACGGAGTTACAAAGTATATGGGGTTAATGGTAGATGGTGTTGAGTTTAGGTCCTTCTGTTTTAATTCTATTTTTCACATCTATGTGTTCATTATTAGTTAAGCTTTGTAAGTCATTGATGCAAGAGAGATAGTTGTAGGGATATATTTCTATATGCAGTAGTCATTTGACCAAATAGAATATGTTAAAAAGAAATGTAACCTTTTAAACCTGAAACTTGGAATATCTTGCATTTAAAGCAAGACCTTGGTGGGATATTATTATTCATGTTATAGTAAAAAGTTGTTTTATGGGAGAGGTCACATTTTCCTTCAGTGTTTGTAGTCCCCTATAGGGTAAGGCCTCCAGATGCTACCAAAGTACACATGATAAGGAATGAACTGAAGAAATGGGAAGTGATCACATTGGATTCAGTTTGATTTGCAAATGGTCCTCAAGCCTGAATAGATGTCCCAGTGCTTCGAAAATGAATGAAATTCTTCCCTGTCCTTACTCCTGTTACTCTGGCATTTTGAAGTCACATCCCACATAAGTTTATCAGCACTGGTTTAAAGCTATATTATGACTTCAAGTGTACCCCTGATATACTTGACACAAGAAGTAAAGTTCTGTAGGGAAAACAGCTTCCTTTAAATAAATTCCCTCTGCTGTTTTGTAGAAACTATAGATAAGTCTGCACTAAAAGGTCACTGAAGTTATGTGAATCAAGCAGTTCTATTCTTGTGGAGTACAACATTCTGGTGCTCACTACTCCCTTGTGTCAGAACTGAAACACAAAGAACAAAACTCTTATATTTTAATGCATTTTTCAAAAAATAACTTACGAATAGAGCCAAAACAAGCTCACACTTTTTAAGGAAGAAACCTGTGTTTGTTGGACAGTATGGTGCCACTTTGCACGTGAGACTGAAACCTCAATGCAAATTTTACAAAAGAACTGGAGGCATTTGTATCACACTTGGAGAAGTGTATTCATTCCATGGCTCTCCTCCCATGAAGAATATGCCTTTGTAGTATTTTCAAAACATGAACTAGTGCGACCAAAAGCAATCTGAAGGGCTTTGTTATATGCTTAGCAGTTGAGCTGAAAGGTTTCAAAAAGGCAACGTAGCCTAAACACTATGAAAAGTAGAATTAAAAGCATTAGTCTCAGCACAAAAAGACAATGGCAGAGCAGGGATAAGGAAATGATCAGTGAGATGCTATAAAGCTGCATATCCTAGTTAGTGGGTTTAAAAATACAGTGAAAGAAGAAAGAGCAGGAAGTGATTGATTAGTATAAATTGCCATGAACAAATACTAACCTCCTGGCCTTGTAAAATACAGGGCACTAACCCAATCTGCCAAGAGTGTCACTGACTGAGCAATTTTTGATACATTTTTTTCTAACTTGTTCAGTATGGTTGTATGAAAAGCAAGAATATACTAATGGTTTTGTCGCTGTGCCATGTTCTCTTGCACACATGCAAACCTGGGAATAAGAAGGGTTGTGAATGCTTGAAGAAAATATGAGATACTCTTTGTTTACCTGTATTCAATATTTTTTTCGAATACCTGTTGAAGGTTTGGACTTCTAAATAATTTTTGTTTCGGTGATGCTGTTTAGAAATTGTTCTTCATTACAACTTAACCATTGCTACAAGAATTTACAGTTCTCCTATTATGGTGGTATTTTCTTATTTCAAGTTGACACAGAGAAATGTTGATTTCTGATATGTGTTTATTTTATGTTTACATATGGATGGATTTGTGTAATATACTTTTTTTTTTTTTATCCCTTAATTAAATCAGCACTCCATCTTTGGCAGGAAGATGCTTAACTTTGTCAAGCATCCTATAAACTCTTTTATAAACCTGGCTTCTAACAAAGTTTGCTAAACACAGAGAGTAAATAGTGGTTAGTTTTATATAAAATGCTAAATTCAAGTATTCATTGAGGTGCTTGACATCTTGCAAAGGATCCTCAGCACCACATAAAAATAATTCATAAAATATTGTGAACAAAAAGGAAGATGAATGCCAACAACATTCTCCTTATACAGGCACATTTTATTAAGTAATTGCCATCCCTATCTTTTTTCCTGATAGCTTCACTCTAACATTTTCTATTTAACTGACATATTTGTTTATCCTTCATTCTCAGTCATAACTTGTGTTCAGTACGCCAGTCAAAAAATGGTTATGGTCTTTCAGTCTCACATTCTATCACCACTACTTGAACCATCATGTTGGATTATTTGAAAGGGACAAAAGAACAAGTTTGGATGTGTACTCACACCATGTATTCATCAAGAAAAATGCTGCTTCTGCATTTAGGAGAGATGCATGGAACTGAAAGATGACAATGAATTAACTTCAAGTGATAGATTTGATTAGATTAGACCCATTGTAACTACGTCATCAGCAGAGGTAAATAAAAACCTAAGAATATCATACTGGGTTTGCTATAATATTTTAGAGGACATTTTGCACAAGACAAAAATGATAGAAGTCAAGACGGTTAAGGCTGTTTAAGTCTAAATTTATGCATCAAAATCTATCAACTCCCTAGCTAGTTCTATACTTTGTTTTCCCATGTTTATTATCAATGTCTTGCTCTAGTTAACCTTAGTTCAGCATTCAGAGGGAATTTAAGGTTTTTGTGCTTTTGAAGAAATATAAGCAGTGGACACATATGATTGAGATACAGATGGAAGGTAAGTACTTTTCAGTCAAGTCCAGTATGTGAATATCTTTGTACTCTCAGCAGCAAAACTAAAAAATTATGAGATAGGAATTAAAAGCTCAAACATTTTGTGGGGAACAAGGAGCAAAAGAGAAATCTAGATACTTAAATAAGTCAATTCTTTCTATTTGCATGTAAGATTAGTGTTTAGAACAGACGTGGGTCATATTGCAAGCTGTTCTTCCACAAATTCACATAATTCCACATAAACTTGGGATTTTAAAAAACACCTATTATGGCGAGTCTTAGGACAAAACCCGTAGACAGGGCTTGTGATTCTCTGAGGAGACTAGGACTTAAACGTGACTCACAGACTGAAAATGACTGTGCTTTTCAGCTGTAGATCTATCTGTTGCAGATCTTCAGCACTGTGTGAGGAACTGCTAATCTGGTGTTTGAAGTACTGTCTATAATTATTTAATGTAGCTTCGCATGTGCTAAATATTATTATTATAAAGTATTGTGTAGGTGTTTGGAGAGGGTTAAAAGCTTCAGTGTAGTGTTCTGAGGATCAAGGCACAGCAGGTGTGGAGCTTCATGGACTGGTAATTGGGTGGTGGGTGAACAGAAGCAGGAAACACAGGCAGCATGTAGGTGTGTTGTTGATGTGGGGATAGTACAACGGCTGAGACGGTACGCTGGAATAGAGACAAAGGGAACTTGATTTATCCCCTGAGCATCAGCATTAACTCTCCCATATGCCTGGCACCCTCTTTCCCCCATCCCTTCACACAGCCTGTGATCTTTCTGTTTCTTTATCATTTTGTGAAAAACAAGCACTGTCCTTTCAAATGCCCCGCCTGCTCTGTCCTTTGGGAGAAGTCATACTTGGACCTCTTCCTCCAGGCATTGCAACCACACAGAAAGTTATAGTCTGGGGCAAAAGATGGACAGGAATATAAAACTCCCAATGCTGTGCCAGAACAAAATAAAAAAAAAAAAAAAGAAAAAAGAATATTGACTAAATGTTTCATTTGAAAAGATTTAAATTTACCTCCCGTGTTTTCAGGATTAGCTGATATAATGGGGTCAGCCTGGTGGTACAAGTGATTTAGAGAACACCTATTGGCAGCTTTTCTTCTGAAAAAGCAGCATCTTTAATTTGCTTCAGTAGCAATCCTGTTGTACCTGAAGAAGTCTTGTGTGCTTTGCATGTTCAGATTAAAATCTGACAGCCAGGGATAAGTTAAAGTTTCATCTCTAATCTTATACTTCTAATTTGGGGAGCACCTAAGAAAATTCTGTGTTTTACCAAAACGGAGACTGCTTTGTCCATTGATTTCATTGGCATTGATTTCAAGTGAAGTTAATCCTTGTTTGCTTCAGCACCATGCTGTCCTCAAAAAATGTGGATATATAAAATTTGGGTCCTCAAAAAATGTGGATATATAAAATTCCCTGAGACTGTATTCATTTACTACATGACTCTTGCACCTTTCAGACAGAACCAGAGAAGGTGAGCTCACCACGAGCGAGGGACAGGTTTGAGTTTTCAGTCTGTATGGCAATCTTGGTGTTCACAGGCAGGGAAGTGGTCAGCGGTCCACCTACATTACTGTGCAAACAGTGGACCTCAATGCCAAAAGGCTGCTTTGCAGTGAACATATACATACATATGCACTAGTGGTATGATCATGTAGACTGCTCCCACTTGGAGCAAGGTTGCGCTTGGGTTCTTCACTGTCTTTGCCAAAGAATTTCAGGACCACACAAGATAGATCATTTTCAAGCTTGTTGAAATCCTGCTAAAGTTAAGGATCTGATTAATAGAGCTGATTAATTTCTAAGTACAGAGAGACTTTTGCCTCTCTTTTGAACATTAAAGGAACGGTTTGAGGATGTAGCCAAGTATCATACCCTTTAGGCTCAGAAGTATCATATTAGCGTCAGTGTTGCTATGAGACATCAGCGATCAGTAGTCAGTAGAAAATTGTTCTCATTTACCAGCCTTGGTTGAACTTCTTAGTCGAACATTGGGCTCCATTGCAGGATCAGTCACGATTTGTGGAGTAAAATACAGGCTAAAAACTCTCCGACAGTGTAAGTCAGCACATCTCTATTGTTATCATCAGAGCTACACAGATGTACAATGATTAACGTTCAGTCTCTTTGGCATGTAGAGCTCTTTGTAAGCTGGACCTTATATTCAATGATCAGTACTCTGATGAAACATTTTTAATGTTGGAATTCGGCTGTAATAAACTTATGTTTCCAAAAGACAGCAAAATGGTTTATTTTGCATATTAGAATTACAGTTTAAATTATGGTTTTTTGATTAGCATGCTTTTCATTATACGGAAGTATTGTGCATGTATACTGCTGGAGAGCATAATACTTCAGAATTATTTCATCAATGATAAAATATTTTACAGTTCATTTAAAAAAAAAGTTTTAATAGTCTGAGCATCTTTAGTGTATTATAATAATACAGCGCTTTATAGCAGACTGTAAAACTCCAGGCTACAGTTTTAGGAATCATGCAATTTTGTTTTATAGTTTAATAATTGTTCAATTGAAAATGAGTATGAGGTTACTAAAAACCAATTTAATGACTTACAAAAATACAACTTTATTAAAATGTACTACACACCTTTACAGAAAATTGAAATTTCTTTGGACAGATTATAGTTCTTATCCTCAGAAAGAATTTTGCAAATTATTGCTACTAAAAGCAGATGTAGCATTTGCAGTGTTCCCCTAAGCCACTGTTGTTTCTACGTTTCACATCAGTATCCTCTTATAGGAATACCCACAAAAATACAAAGTGCTGGAATAAACTGGAATCAGAAAATTGGATCACATCAGATAAGCCAAATCAAACTATTCATAGCCCATGTTATTACTTTATGTGGTTCTTCATCATATTAAAGGTATTCCTAATGCCAGCCAACTTTAGTTCTCAATCAAATATCTAGTCCATCATGTCTTTCCCTTTTAAAACAGATAACTCACTACAGCCTGCAAAAACCAGCCATAAAATGGAGTACAGTATTATAATTTAATTTTAAGGCATAACTACTACTAATAAAAATTCTAGGTCATTGCATTGCGATGGTAGATGTTTAATCATATTGTCTTTGGAAGTATAGTTCATAATATATTGTGCGTTTATGGGACTTGACAAAGTGCTTTGTTTAAGACATATTGTTTGCTGTTAACAAATATTAGGTTTTAGCCATGACACTGCTTCCATTTATACTTGTTCAAGTGAATGTAACTCTGGTTATGGCAGCAGGCTGACCCTGTTGCAAAGCAAGTGCAGGCAAAAACGATCGTGCCACCAGGTTTTTAATGGAACGGAGAATAAGAATAGAATCATTGAAATCATTAGTATTTTTTTATTTTAACTGGAATAGCTTGCGGGAGTCCTACTTATAGACCAGAATCCCATCATACTAGCTATTCCACAGGCTCATAATGAAAAGGTAGTCCTGACCTTAAAAACCCAATGAATTGCAGTTAACTTCAGTGAAGCTAAGATATCACCTCATAGCCTTCATTTATTCTGAAAACCACATAGTGTATTTGAGTGCTCTAGAAACAATAAATATTTTACTATTATAAACTATGTTAATGCACTGTGTTATCCTCAAAAAGTGTATCCACAGAGATACATGAGGAAAACCAAAGTAAAAGACCGGTACTATCTCAGATAATTGCTGCAGTTGTCAATACAAAGACGTTTCTTTCTAAAGTATGAAAATAGCTTGGCAGTTGCCAGAATAGATCAAATTTAACAAATAAAATCTTTATCAATTCTGCCGTTTTTGAAAAAATTGTTATTTGCTAGGCAAGCAAAAGGATTTCACAAGACTTTTATAATTGAAATGTATTTTTAAACACTGTTACTGAAGCAGGTATTGATGTTTTTGTTTTGTAGTGTGACAGTTTAGGACAAATGACAGCATGGAGGCTAAATAATTCTCGATAGCGAAGCATTTTAATCACAAATGCATACAGTTTTACAAATTACATCCCTTCTCCATCTTGGGGGGGATGGTGCAGAGGGGTGACAATTCGGGAGCAGAGTAGCAATTTGTTGCACAACCTCCTCGTTCCATGGGGGAGAAGGATCACTGCCAGAGAGGGACCCTGATGCGTTGTGCACAATCCTGCTGCAGGGTCATGGGGTTTGCCTCATTTCTTGTCCTGCTCCCTGAAATCCCCAGAGGTTGGAGAGATGTTCCCAGATCCTGGAGTAGGGTTGTGAGGCTGCCCGCCCCAGAGTCTTTTCCCAAAATCTTTGTTCCCCGGTATTTTTATGAGTCCTTGGGTGTATGAGGGGGTAGAGAAGAGCTCATGGATGACTACTGCATTCAGATTCCACTATGATTCTCTGATTTGCTGTCACTCTTGTTGGCTCTTGCAGTCTGCTTGTTGCAGACACTTCTGGACATTTTTGCGCCTCTTAATGATCAACAGGATGTTTGCATAGATTAGCTATCTATTTCGTAGAGCACACCAAACCTGTGCTGGTTTTTGGGACAAGTGGTTGATCATATTTTTTCTACTGCTATGGCAAAGTGTCCATTAAAGTTCACTTTCTTATGCTCACAGCTCGCTCTGATTTATTTTCAGTGCAAAATAATTTTAAAGAAGATAAGAATTGGGTAATATACAGAAGCCACTGCCCTGTTGTGGTAGGTCCTGAGCAGCTTTCAGGGAAATAGCATTCTCCACAAGCCTCAGGAGCCTTGTGCACATGTTTACTTATCTATTTCTTAGTCGTTTCAAGTGTTCACATTGCTTTGTTGCTGGTTTTAGCTGAATCATTATGAAGAATGTAGTAGAGTTAAAACATGTGAGGAAGGTGTATGAATTTGAGTACTCCAATGCTCAGAAAAATAGGAAGGATAAGCTGATGTTACCCACTGGATGAAAATGGGCTTGAAGGCATTTACCATATTCTCTCCTTTTACACACCTTGCAGAACATGCCAATTGTGGAAGTGGATGTGGCAGCTTTGTTCATCCTCTTACACTCAGTCTCATGGCAACATTACTTTCCCTAGCACAGAACTGTAACCTTTCCTCTGGAGGTCTAAACATCTCTGCAGTACCAGCAAAGAAAATCACACTGCTTTTAGAGAGATAGATTCCCTTAAACTCATACATGAATAGCAGCTCTAAACACAAAGATCCTTTTTAAATACCTTCCTGTACTCTTGGAAACCCTCCCTATTGGAAATAATAGAAATTCAAGAAATACACTATTTTATCATGGAGGAAAGTTCCCCTTCAGGAAACGATAACCAAGACTAGTTCTGCCTATTTGTGTGATGTGAGTTGTTAGACTATTAGTCTCAATTTACTGGCATTTCTACACCATGTCGAAACCTCACTTCCAGTTAGCCATTAGTCTTTATTAGATCCTTTTCCTATCTGTCCTTTCCTCTTTTTTTTTTTTTTGTCCTTTCTTCTTGCAGATCCATTCTGTAATCTGGGCACTCAACTGCCTCATAGACTTATTCTGGTATGAAATTATCAGTATACATTTTTCCATATTCCCTCTAATGATGTCATGGCTAAATGCAGATTCAGGGGGAAAAATACTGCACAAGACTGAGCTGGAGGGGTGCTGAGCCCATATAGCACAGGAGGAGTCACCATGCCATCACTGGCTTGGCTGCCTTGGAAGAAGGGGAAGGGGGAAAGGGAAGGGGCTGGGCGTTATGGCCATACTGGGGCATAGTTAAGAGATTGGAGTAGGTCTGTATTTTGACTTGGGAAAAATGTGTGAGGCAACCCTGCTTCCTTATCCTTGAGTAAAGAGGATACATTGCCTTCCTCTGTCAACAGCAAACCCAAGTACATTATGAATGTTTATGCATATAAAGTCCTTTGAGTATAAAGAGGCAATCGCACGACCTAATCGAATTCTGCTTTTCTTTATACACTTGTAAAAATGGAATAACTCCACAGCTGTGTAAATTACAATTATCCTTAAGTGTACATTGTAATTATCAGTTACTCCTTACATATGTATACATCATTCTTTGATATTTCTATGTAAACCATAAACTAATGTTCTTAAAAAATAAACTACCCAGGCTCACAGTTATTGTGTGGCAGATATGATCAAAAGCATTTCAGTAATAATGAAGAAGATTTTTTAGGAATAGTTTCTTCCTTGTAACCAGCAGCAAATGAAATATAGAAAAGCCCAATGGAAATTAGAATACAATAGTAAGTAATCATTCTAAATCATACATTGGTGACAAGGCAGCATAGCTGCAAAAATAGTATACTGTGGAAGAGCTAAAATTCAGAACATTTTCCATAGCATGCTTAAATTTTTCAAGTAGTCAAACCAAGTTTATAGGACAGAAAATGAAACGCAGTCTTTTAACCAAATTGGCTAACATATACTCTTAATAAAAAAACATTAATGATAACAAAACATCTGAACATAAATATATTTTTGTTCTGCTTTTAACCTGTCTGTTCATTTTACTTTTAGTCTTCACTGTACATTAGTAATCAAATACTGGAAATAAATCACACCCTTTATCTCCTACTTACTTTTTATCACTATGACTCCTAATCAGCTGTCTTACCTGAATAATAGATTTCTATGTTACTCTCAAGCCTTCTACTCTACAGCATTTTTCAACTTGCTATTGAGTTCCAGAACATGAGACGCTGTCACCCATTTCAGTTCCTTGCCTTTGAAATCAATAGGAGTTCAAAACATTTATTTTAGTCTGTACTTTGGAGGAGAGCCTAACTATTTCACACCAAATTATAGTTCTAATCAGTGGACTTGGCCTAATATTCCCACCTCAGGTTAAGCTCTCCTGCATGCCTAGCTCTTTCTGTGAGACACAAGTAAACAGACTGACTGTTGTGCATAATGGAGGATATTTTTTCATAGGTTCACTCAGCATGTGTCCTAAAGAATTATAGGATTATCCTCCCTCATGTCTTTCTTAAAACAGAATTAAGTATTCAGGGCAGTAATTTACTAAATACTGCATTACATGGTACTACTTTATTTTTCCAGATTGACATTTTCAGAAGCCTCAAGTTGCCTCTAATTCAAGGCTAGATATGCATTACCACATGCACATAAACATTTGGATGTACTGAATTCATGCTCAGATTTGAAATGTGTGCATTCAAATTTGTTATGTACATTGCAGTTAAGACCAGGTAGGATCTAAATGGCTACCTGGAGCCATAAGTACCTAATTTGTGCAGAGAGTTGGGTAAGTGGTCATATAAATTAAGTGTGCGTGGATGAAAGCAAAGCAGTTACAAGAATCCAAGAAAACCTGTTCCTAAATTTGTGTCTGCACAAATGTAAAAAAGTGGCTTGATCAGAACTTTTCTGACCAACAGTGTTTAGTATGTTTTTTACAATGGCTTGCCCTCCTCTAGAAAAAGTAGTGCATTAACAGTTGCATGGATCCGAGTTAAATTCTTGAAGACCATTATATAATGAATTCTATGTCAGTATGCTATTCTGCACACTTCAATCACATACGCACTGTAATTATCTGGTTCTGAGGGCAAATTTAGGGATCTGTTCTTGCAGGGAACTAACTGCCTGTATACTATTTCAGAAGTCAAATGCAAATTCAGAAGGAAAAATTGTCCCTTTTTTCATACTGATTTTGAACTTAATTAGTTTGACAAATTCATGCAACTATTTGCAGAATCATGCTCTCATCAAGAGTTGGCCTAACCCTTATTACTTTTGATTAAGATTTCCTGATTATTCCTAAGGATTCAGTCACGGTTATTTGCAGATGAGAAATTCAGATTGTTATAGGCACAACTGAACAGGTTTAGATAAAAAACACACCCGGTCTATACCCAGAGAACAGCTTAATGAGGATACTTGGGAATCATTAATTAAGCAGAGGCTTTTCACCTTCAGGCTGATGGCTCAGATACAATGTTGTATTTAGTAGCAGTACAACTCTTTGGTAAGTGCCCTTAGTGAGAGAGCTCTGCTCTTTGGGAGCTGAACTCGATGCCCTGGGTCCGCATCACAGGGACAGCCCCTAAAACACAAGTCATGCTGGCTCATGTTGGTGTAACAGGGGACTGGACTCTGGTGTTTCATGAACATTTAAAGAGAGCAACTGGCAAAGCTGCAGCTCCAAATAATCTCCAAGCCAGTGAGGCGCATCTGCTCATATATGCTCTGCAAGTCCTCATTCATCATCTGCTGCCCTTTGTTATGTACAAAGCCTGTTGTAGTGCAATTACATTCATCCATGCACAGCATATCAGAAATGCGATGTCCCATGCTGTTCATGTGGTCACTGAGTGTGACCAGCATAGTGATATCCCAGATCCCTTTTAAGGATGCTGTTCTCAAATACTAGAGAGGCTAATCCCATCTTGGCCACTGAACATGGCATCTCTTCAACCCATTAAATTCACTTCTCACTGGGACAGCTCAATACACTAGTTCAGTATCAGTGGTGGTGCGCATATGCAGCCTGCATATACAATATACATACGTTAATATACAGGAGACGCAGCTGCGTTATACTCATCCCTCATCTCCAGTAATGCTATCTTAGTTCTGACTTTCCACCCACTGGTCTGGAGGTAGGAGGAACACAAGAAGCCATATTGTTGTTGTAGTCAACACACACTCGGATGTATTTTTTTGGAATGCTTCCTCTCTGGAAACTTGATGACAACTTATTGACACTGAGACTTGCTAGTAAGACAAAGCTGATGCTTGCGAGTATTAGATGCATCTGAGTAGGTAGATCACAAAAAACACCCCTCACTTGGTCTGTTTTCTACTTGCCTCAGCTCAGTCCAGAACTATTAATAAAACTGTTCTGCACTCAGGGAAATATTTGCTGCCAACCATCATCAATCACGATTCTCTTCAGATAGCACTCTCAAGATGTTTTTCTAGGTGAAACCTTCTAATCACTCTCTGGAGTCCCACTAAAGGATGTTAAAATTTGGTAGCATAGGGCACCTTCAAGATTTTTCCTGTAGGGTTTGCAATGGAATTAGAAAAATCTGAGGATACAGGAGGACTGTCCCTTTTTAACAGAGCAGCTCATCTCACAGAAAGGGAAATGAAGGGCATGGGGAAATATCCTGAGTGCTTTGCGATGTTATAAACCTATATCCCATTAATTCCTCAGTCTCTTTGATGAAGCGCACTGCCTGAGGTGCAAATTAGTGCCACTTTTGTGCATTGAACCTGTCCTCTTAAGAGAAGAAGTGCTCCAGAACCACCTCCTCATTTCAAAAATACTACAGAATAGTTGTCAGTATTGACCTGAGCTAGATTAAACTAGTTACCTTGGAATATAAGGCTGTATATCCCATTACTAATCCCCTGAACTATCCAGTCTGCCACAGCATAATACTTCAAAAAGTAGGCAAACTAGTCACAATAAATCTTCAAAAGGTTCTTCCAGTTTAGTATGGAAACCTTACAAAATGTACCCGAAGTGATCCTGTTGATCTCCATTACTTGCATTATTAGCATTCATCTATTTGTATTTTCTGGTTTATTAAATGTAAACATAAATGTAAGCCTTCTGTCCTTCTGTGAATGATTTGTGTGATGAAACAAAGCAGGATCATATCCTGTGAATACAATTTTGCATAATCTGATAATTATTTGCTTAATCTGGTTATTATAGGCTCAGATTTGTTTTAATGGGGTTATAATTACTAAACATCTAACACTGACAATAATTTTTGTGTCTAAGAAATTGTTTCAGTGATTGAAGAAATTTCTCTGTACTTCTTACTGAGCTCAAATTTGAGGCCATATATACAGATGATATTAGGAAGTTACTTTTCATTTTCACTTGCTGCTGCCTGGCCAGTGGAAGAATTCCCCTTGGTGCGGTGGGATCAGGGCAGTAAAGAATAAGGCACCTTTCTAATAAGGTCATGATTCTGCAGACTCCTCTTACATGAGAGTTTCTCTGCTTATTTGAATAGCTTCATTAACTACAGTGTAACTGTTGTGTGTGAGAGCATCATTCATGTATAAGTAATGGATATGAAGAAGGCCACTATAATATCATCCATTAAAGTGTAGTCCACTATAGTATAGCCCATTAAAGAGAATTAGTGTTAGGATTTCAGTCCTAGTATTTTTGAGAAGGGATGATTTTTCTCTCCTTCACTCACTTCAGCAGGGGAAGAATGAATGTAGGATGCTACATCAAAGTCTCTCTTAAGTATTGAGTTTTAAGATCCATGCTGCAAGGGTCTTTTAATAACGTTTAGGAAGCTGACAGGACAAGCCAAAGCCTAGCTTAGCTAATGGAGATCTGTGGACAAGACCAACAGGATGTTTATTTTTTTTCAGTCATGACGCAAATCCATTGAAACATATGCTTTTTGTACAAAATAAAATGCCAACAATCAAAATTGTGTGATATTAATTCACTTTTAGAAATTAAAATGCTATCAGAATTTATTAATCAGGAATACTAACAATGATTTTGAATGCCTTTCTACAAAAGTATAAAGGCATATATTCTAATGAGAATAAAAATAGATTATTACAGACACAGGTAGAAGCTATGCTTGAAGTTGTCTTACATTTCGCATTAAAAAAATCATGCATGCAGTGACTTTGAACTTTGCCAAAACATTAACTATTTGGGTGAAATTCTTCATGTTATGTGTGTGGCTCTGGCTGAATTATTGGGGAATAACTGCCTGTCAAAACCACAGTATGCCCTAATTTGTTTTTGTTATAGACTCACCTTGGTAAATTTGACTGCATTATTTTAAAAAACCCTCTCTGATATTTTTATTCTGAATGGTATTTTCAGTCCCAGAAAGGAACATGGATACTGAGGCAAGTACTGCAGCAAGTTCACTAAAATTTCAGCCCTGCCGGTTCTAAGGATACATCTGTGCACCTGCAGAATTCAGCCACAGGATTAGAGGAACAGGGAGAAAATGCTTTAAATTTTTATTTCAGTGGCACTTCTGGAGAGCAGATTGTGCCAAAAATGCAAAATTCACCCATTATTCCAAATCACAGCTGTTGAAGATTGAGTTACTTTAAAAGAAAAAAAACAGTCTCTAAATCATGTCATGATTTAATGGTACTTGGGTACAGGCATAGCCACATAACTGTGGATGTAAGGAAACTAATAAATTGGGCTTAAAATGCGCAAACAAAACTGAGGAGGGGAGGGCATAGCTGTATGATGGGTGCTCAACTAAGCGGCTAGTTTCTTCTACCTTTCCGTGCAAGGTCACTTTAGTATCTGCAGCCTTTGCTTTTGCCTCCCTGTAATTACAGCAAAGTCGCTTTTTATCTGAAGTGTTGTCGAAACCCTTTTAAGGCTTTCTGTGTTTTCCTTCTGGGCGTAACCTTGCCAGGACTCACAACACACACGCATACGTGCATACGCATATGGTTAACAAAGGGAAAAGTCTTGAACGTTTTTAGTCATTTAACCAAAAGCAGATGTTCATGGTCATTCTCTTCCCTTCCCTTTTAAAATTTATGAGTGAATGCAGTGCTCAAGAAACCAGCAATAATATCAGTTGCTTAAGGTTGGCATAGCATGAACGGAAGCTTCCTGTAATGCTCAGCGCTCAAGGCCTCGTGCAGACTGATGTTCAAGCAAGCTTGCCTGATCTTTCCTTCCAGCTGCAGAACCAGAGGACACCACCCCTGGTCCTGCTGCCCGAGTGCGGAGGCAACGCGTGACCTTGTTTTCTTAATCTCTTCCACCTACTGACAGCTGGGAGCTGGATGTCTCATGAGGCCGACCGATGCGGTGAGCATCCCTACTGAGCCCTCTCCCTGCAGCTCCGCTTTCAGCTTCGGAGGCTCCCAGGTTGTTCTTAGCGGAGAGTCACAGCCCCACACCGTCCCGTCATCTTCTTGGCGTGAAGGAGAACTTGCCTGCCCAAGCGCAGAGCAGCACGTCGCAGCCACCCTCCAGCCTAGGCACACTTGGAGGTGTGAGGTACGGTGTAGAGGCACCGTAGCTGCATTAGGATGGTGCCTCTTTTCAAGGCTCATTAGTGCAACGCGGGCCTGGGCTGTTCTGGCTGAGCTGCTTTTAGTCCCCTAGTAGCCGTGGCTGACAGCTGCTCAGGAGTGTTTACACCACACTCCAGTGCACCACGTAGCCCGGTCTAATAGGGGAGGTAGGTACTTCGCCGGCTGCCAAACAGAACAACTTTGTTTGCATATTTGGACACGCACGGGCACACACTCCAGCCTGGGGAAGTGTTGTGGGATCTGTAGTTCTTCAGTGGCTTACCTTTGTTCAAAATTAACAGCTGAGTGTGTCTTTTAACTGGGATTGTAATGGCTTTGTGTTCACGCTGCTTTTCTTTAAATGCTCTTTGGTGCGCAACAGCCAAATGCTACCTGTAACTGCTGTGTATGGCACTGGGTTGATAGCTGCCATGAATCACTAGGGAAATGGGTTTTAATAATAAAATCCCAAACAACTAGACTTTGGATTACATGACTGTTCAGTTTTATAACTAGAGGAAAAAAAAAAAAAAAGAAAACCTAGGCAGCCTAAGCCACTGAGATATTAACCTAACAAAACTTACTCCATCTATGCTTTTTAGTATTCTGTTTTCTCCTCTGCCCTTCTTAATGCAAAAATATTTGCTTAAGGCAAATCCATAAAAAGACCATATTAGGAGAATTGCGTAATATCTCCTAAAAATAGGAAGGAAGAATCTAGGACTGTGGAAATTCATTTTACTCAGATAAATGAATGACTGAACACGAAAACAAAATTGTAAGCAAGTTACTGTACTGCCATGAAAGGTAAGTCAGTCAGTTCAGTTGTCTTGGCTGGGTGTCATATTTTGTGCTGTGCGCACTGGGAAACTAATTGCTTGAAATAAATATTTGAAGATCTCTGTGTCTGGTCCTTGTAAGCTGTTTGATCAGTTTGGTGTTTCTGATAGGATCTGTTTTTTATAAAACCTTTAAGATTGCTGTTAGGCAGTTTTTGTGCCATATTGTCCCTGCCATATAAGTGCAGTGAGAGATGGGGCTTAATTGGGTCTCATCTTTACTAACATAAGGATCTGGGAATGGTCCAGCAATAATTCGTATGGCACGGGTCAACTTTCCTTCTTTCCACCCTTGTTTCTGGTTGTTTGGGAAGATTACTGACCCCCTCCCCCACCCCTCCCAGTCAAATTTTCTTATAATTTTAAGATTGAAGAGGTTGGAGGGAGGAGATTTTCTTCTACCTGTATTGAACTTTATCGACTAATAGGCCTGTTTCTCAGATTTCTAAAGTCTTGTCTGCTGCTAAGTATGTTTCTAGCTACAGCTATCAAGAGACCCAAGTGTCTGCACTCGACACCTGTTAGAGCAGAGCTAATTTGATCCATCGTTACCCAGTGGTCTGGGGAAGAGACACCATTTCCAACCCACCTGGCCCTGTCCAGAAGAGACTGGGCAGTGCTCCCTTGTTGGTGACTAAAGAGCTGGAAAGCTGGCTTTAGCAGAACAGGGACCTACATGTGTCCTAGCCCCTCTTCCCACAGGATTGATTCCTCATGCCTGCCCTGGGGTGAAGATTTCTTTTCAAGGCCCTTTCCTCCTGAAGGAATGCTTGGAAATGTTCTCAGGAGACCCACCACCCCTTTTTCCCTTTCCTGATCAGAAAATGAACCTCCCTGCTTTGCGGTAGTCCCTCTGTGCCTTGTTTCTGATGCTTAAGTACTCAAAACCAGCAACAATCTACTGATGTTGAGGGATAAGGGGACTTTTTATATGCAATGTGTGTTCCCTTAAGAAAGCCAGAGCTTTGTGAAGGTAGGTCTGTCGCTGTGTGGTGTAGCCCACTGAGCAGCTGTCTGCTGGTTTTGGATGGGGCCTGACCCATGACTTCTGAATGCTTGAACTGGGAAACCAGAGGGTGGCTGGGCCCAAAGGCACTCGGGGCGTCCTGCAGTGCTCAGGACTGCCTGGGGTCTGCCACCCTGCCCAGCTGGGGCAAAGCTGCAGGGAGAAGCAAGACAAGAGCCCCGTAGGAGAATGGGGAAAAACTGTGTAATTTTAGGATAGGTACAAAGCTATGGGGGTCAGGAGCTTGGTGATGGGATCTGAAGGGACTGGCTGATAAACCGTTCATTGCGCTGCACTGCAGCCTGTAAAACTCTGTGTGTGTTTTCCCCAGTGCATATTTGGGCACAAGGGGATAATTGGTTTGCTTTCTTTAATGTCTCCCAGCTGAAAAAACTTGTGATTTGATTCTTACTATGCTGGGTGTTATCTACATAGCTTTGGAGACTAGTGCCAGCAGTGTCTTGGTAATGCTGGTTTTTAAAAGATACTTTCTTCACTCTACAAAGTGGGATGACAGAACTGTAGTGCTTTTATGCAGAATGATGACTGATAATTTCATGCCCCAAGCTTGCATCTTGAGGGCTGATTTAGCAGAGGGAAAAAAAAAAAAGCAGCAGAAAAAAATATCTGACTTCTTTTTTATAGGATTGCGCAAAGTTGATTGTTTTTATAGTTTAAATAGCTTTGCACTCTGGCTGTACGGTGTGGGTTTCAAAACTACTCTGTGCTGAATTGGATCCTTATTTTGGTGGCCTGTGTCTCTGACCCACACTTTGCTAATCTGCCCTGTTGAAAGTAATTTATACTCCAGCGTGGCATAGTACTACTGTGCTAATAAGAAGATACTATTGACAATTGTGATAGATGCACATACCGCTTACTGAGCGCAGAAGAGTTAAACTGATTGCATTTTTACAGTCTGTATATTTCTCTGCTTATTGTTTGTACCCTGCTGTTCGAAAAACAGGTTAGTTGCATAGTAAATCTCTCTAATCAACACAAGAGAACAAAAAGAACAAGCACCCTCATTTTTTGTAGCTACTTCAGAAGCATGGTCATTTGAAGGATGTATTCTGGGAGATTTGTCCCTCTTCTTCAGAAAGGCTTGTTAATGTGGGCATAACTAACCAGGCATCTCAGGAGAGGACATAGGCACACTCATTAAAATTAGCTGAAAAAACAACCCACATAACAGATACCTATCGTAATGAAACTTCTGTTGTCTCTCACTGTAACGTGTAAGCACATAAGGACCATAAAGCACATAAGGACCAAAGCATGTAGCTCACGGCAAGGGACTGGTTTCTGAGTTCGGACACCCACTCTGTGCCTGTTTGCATTCAGGTCCAATGCATTTATTTCCCTTTAAGTGCTTCTTCTCTCCCCTCCCTCCAAATTAAAGCTCACCTCTGGAGCTGTCCCCAGTCAGACCTTTTCCTTGCTGTAAAGCAGATAAGCATGCTGTAGTGGATATAAAAAAATATTGCTGGATGACAAGCCATAAATAACGTGTGTACTGACTCCTGGTGAGATGCCACTGCAGTGTTTAATGCATTTATTAACCATGTAGTGCTATGATTTGTAGAAACTGGATGCATAATTGCAAGATAGCATTTCTGGGAATAAATTCAGCACTGTAGTGTCTGCAAAGGATGGCGGTAGGGGGATTTGGGGAGTGGGAAGCAGGGAGTTACTAGGTTTGGGAGGATCTTACGATGGTTATTAGGTGCAGGGCAAGAGGAGACTAGGTTAGGGTGTGTCAGAGCAAGAACATATGATTGAAGTCATCTAGGAGGCACTGGGATTAGAAGGAAACATGGAGGTCTACAGAGTCCTCTGGAAGAGAAATACCTCTATGAGCAATATTCCTTTCTCCTTTCAGAAAATCACTAGCTCCTCTGCTGCTCCTGATTCGCCTTTCTTTTTAGGAAAGAAATAAGTAAAATTCTGCTTCTGATCATGAGAGTTTTTTCTTTTCTGGACATGCACTTGGTTTCTTTACCAGCCCTTGACTAAGTCCAACACTTTAGTTCAAGTATTAAAAGCTAAATGTTGCAAAGACCAAAACAAGGCTGGTGTGACTAATGGACAGGATACTGAAGCTCATCAGGAGGTGCATGAATATGATTATCTTCCAATATCATTTGTTGCTCGTGCTACCACAGTGATAAGATTCTCTGTAAAAGCAGATGTTCATTTTTACAGAATATAAAAGCTTAAGTGAGTGCAAGGTTGTTGGCAGTATGGGGGCAGCTTCGTCAGAGTAGCACACGTTACTGAATTATAGTTCCCTGCGAAGCCAGGGTGAGTGTCAACCCATCTTACATAACTTTGTTTTACAGTCAGAGGCATGTCACAGCTGAGTGTATAAGTCATTAGCAAATGCTATTTCACCTCAGCAGAAAAATCTCATACCTCTTTCCATATGTTTAACCAGTTATTTTAAGCTGCTTTTCTTTCACTGTTTTTTTAATTATTATTTTTATCAGCCCAGCCCTGATTGTTTTTTGTTTAATGACAGAATTCCCATAGATCTTTTTGTCACCAGATAAGAACTTTATATTAAAATTAAAAAAAAAATACAAGTTTGAATACAGACTCATTAGCCATTTGTGTGTTCTATTTTACTCCTGTGGACTTAGGCACTTTAGCACCTTTGAAGGTACCTTCTTGCCTGTATGTTAGGCATGTAGGATACCTGAGATGGGGGTTGGCAGTGAATCTTTGGCATCGTGCATAATGACCAGCTCTCATTTCCCAAATTTGTTGATGGCGTAGATAATCCCTGTCAGAATTGTCTGCAGGTGTATGGGATGGACACACATTTCTATCGTTTAATTTTTTAGGATAATGGAAGATGTTATAAAGTACATATCCGATGGCTGAGGATATCCTTCATAATTCAAATGCATGTCTCCCAGTCTGGGTGTTTTTCCACCAAGGCTATCAGCATAACCTCCAAGCCCTGATTTTTTACCTCTGATAAGGTGTTCAATCACTGTAGCACAAATACAGCGGTTCTGCTACACGTAGAGTTTTTTCTGCCCAAGAGTAGGGCAGGAAGAATTTTCCCCTTAGGTTGTAATTAAAAGGCACATACTGTCTATAGCACTCTCTTCAACGAATAGTTGTGTGGGGGTTTTTTTTCTATTACTTGTGATTTAGTGATGCACTGTTGTATTATAGTAGTGCAGCCTATGCCAGCATTTCCATTATAACCTGTTTTTACAGGTTTATAACTCAACAGTAAAAATGTACTCTTCCAATTTGAAACTTGGCATATAATGTCTTATCTCATCCTCAAAATGATAGTTTTTTCTTTCCCTTCACCTTCTCCCCACCAAAAGAGGTTGCATTTTTGCTTATTTTTAAATGGAAGATATTGTCATTCCTGTTTTGATAAGAGAAAAGCCTGCATGATTATTAAAATTACTTTTCAGTTCTAAGAAAGGAGGACTTTATAATAGAGGATGCAAGTGAATAAGTGTTGTTGATGTTAGAATGGATACAAAGAAGTATTACCTTCCAAATGAAAGCTAGGGAATATTGATCAAAATGATTGAAAAGCTTTTTGAAGTTGATTTTGTTTCTAGCTGTTGATTTTACCCTTAAAGTAGTGTTCTCAAAGGTAAATATGTTTTAGCTGCTGCACTCTATTGTTTATCAGGCTGAATGAAGTAAAGGAAGACTTCACTGCATATAGACAAAATAATGATATTTTTATCTTTTCTCATTTGAGAAACACAGTACAGAAGGAACATAAATTCTAACTTTGGTGTTGAGACAAACTACCAAGGGTAGACTTGTAGTTAGCGCAGTGTTATGAATCCAAAGCAGGCATAAGCAGCAAAGCACAGTTTCCAACAGACAGATGCTTGTGTGGACTAGGAAATTTAGCACTGAATGACTAAGAAATATGAGGCTTGTGTGGTCCTTAGAGTTTACACTGTTGAGATCTGAACATCAACTCATACCTCCTCTGAAGCCTCACATTCCAACGCAATGTAGTATAGGTGTTTAGGATATAAGAAAACCAGGACTGAAATCCAGTTTCTCCTACTTTCCCCATCTCCTTGGAGCCAGCCATTTAGGAGTTGATATCTACCCAGTTGCCACTAAAAGATGTTTCCTAACCTGTGTGAATACCACCACCACTGCAAACACAGCAGGAAGGCGTCACTGTGTGGCTTGTTGTAGCAAATTTACTTCCAGGCATTTCTTTTTCCATTTAGATAGTTAAATTTATGCTTACCATAACCACTTTAATGGTACTAATTAGAAGAAAGGGTATGTAAGAGAGAGATTTCACAGAGGGTGTGTATTAATGAATTGAGCTATTATTTTGTCATATATTTGAAAACTATCAACATATATATAGTATGCATTCTTACTATAGCTAAGCTGTCTTTCTCTTATATCCCAGCTGTTTTAGTTTTTCAGTTGTCTCTAATATATCTATTTATAAATGTAAAAGTATCATGAAAAGCAGGGAATGTGCTTCCTAATGAGAACTTCAGTTCCTTCATTTGGATTCTAAAATCAGTAATTAGGTAGAAGACTATTTTGTATCCATAGGCAGCACCAATGGCTCTCAGATATAAAATAAAATAGCCATACATGGAACTGAATTTTTTGAGGGTATAAAATAAGAATGCTCAGCACTTCCTCACATCAGCTTTAGTCCAGTCCATCTCTGCCAAAACCAGTGGAATTCTGCAGTGCAAAATGAATGCAAAACAGTGAGATTCAGATCCTCATTTTTTGCAGGAAATGAATTCCAGGTCCAACAAAACTTCCAGGAAGTATCAGACGTGCTCAGTGCAGTCAGTAGTTTCAGTGTGTAAATCCAAGTCTTCTGTTATAAGACTTGATTGTACATTTAACACGGGTAGCTCCTATAAAAGAGTGCTGTTTATGTTTCTGGAATATACAAAGAAAGAAATTATATTGAGAATCACTGAAGTACTTAAATCAGCCACAGCACCATCTATTGAAAATATCTTCAGCACCATGGAGATTGCTATTGCTATTATAGAAAAGCAGAAAACTCGCAGCCCAGTCATGTTCACTTGAGCAATGGAAATACTAAACACCGTATGATGCTAGACAGAGTGCACACTGCTGCTTTCATTTTGTATGATGCTGCCACCAGAAATGTTTCTTACTTGAGTCAGTGTGGAGAGCACACCATAATAGCAACAGATGGGTGCTCATCATAAGACATGGCCGAAGATATATCAGATCATTTTTTAGGCTTTGATTATCTAAAATATTCCTGCATTTAATAATATTCCATGTATAATAATCAGTGAATGCAATGTAAACAAACAGCTGAATTTGAGTTACAGGTATGTATTTTAAAAGACATTAAATGTTCTTACAGCAGCCTTCCAGTACCTAAAGGCAGCCTACAAGAAAGCTGGGGAGGGGCTTTTTACAAGGGCATGTGGTGATAGGATGAGGGGTAATGGCTTTAAACTGAAGGAGGGCAGATTTAGATTAGATATTGGGAAGAAATTCTTCACTGTGAGGGTGGTGAGGCACTGGAACAGGTTGCCCAGAGAAGCTGTGGATGCCCCATCCCTGGCAGTGTCCAAGGCCAGGCTGGATGGGGCTTTGAGCGACCTGGTCTAGTGGAAGGTGTCCCTGCCCGTGGCAGGGGGTTTGCAGCTAGGTGATCTTTAAGGTCCTTTCCAACCCAAACCATTCTATGATTCTACGATTCTTTTTGTAACTTTCTAGAAGAGACTTTGTGGCAGCCATGCAATGTATTAAAATTATATTTATATTTTCATGATAATACATGGAGAAATTGCAAGAATCATTAAGGATAAAATACTCCTGTGTTGTATATTTTCCTAAAACTGAGGCATATGATAGATTTTTTGTTAATGTGCAGTGGTATTACGGTAATTATTAACTGTCATATTTCATTTCTTCTCATGAACATCCAGCACCATTTTTAAGGGGCCACAGAACATAACATGTTTTTTGCAGCTCATGGCACTCGTCATTGTAATTACTAAGTACCCTTAGCTGACTATTTGAAGTTTTGCTGTAAATTCAAATCAGAATGTGAATGTTATTGGAAAACATGCAGTTACATTTGGAGAGTTTATTTGCTAATCATGTGCAAATCACTGTCAAAATTATAGGAGTATGACAACCCATGCAAATTTATCTAATTGTTTTGTACTGCTGTATGTATAAATTGTACAGGGAATAAATTTTGTATTTGTTCATAGGCACAGAAGAAGCGGAAATCCAATGAATCTGTAGATACAGAGCTCTGTCTTAATGAGGTAAGAGTATGGATCCTATATATTTCACAGCACAGGTGTCTCCCCATAATATAAAACAGTCAAAGTCTGTCAAGATTATAATGGGTTTACCTCACACTAAAGTCTTGTTAGTATTGTTATGTTTGCTTACCATAATGTATTAAAGAATGATCTTACTCAGAAATCTGGAGCTGGGCTCAAAGTGGCCTCCGATGACTGTATTTTAATAGCTGTATAGCACATGTTTAGGCAGATCCCATGGTAATTACCATTGCACCTTGCAAGTATACTTAGTTAATAATCTGCAGGAACACAAGATGATATGGCTTTTAACAAATACACAGAAATATACTGGACATCATCCTGTGGCTAATAAAAATGACCAATTTAGGGCATGAAACGATGTTCACATCAGGAGATGTGATGCTCATACATCAGGAGATAGACTGACAGCCCCAAGAGACATGAACCTCTGAGTGCTGTTTGAGTAGTCTGCTCAGCCTAACCTCCAAGGCCCCCTTTCAGACGTAAACATTACATCAGTTTCCATGTCTGTCAGTCCATATCCTTTGTACTGAGTCTCTCAGGAAGCTTAATAATTAGTGATGTACATAAATTAATTTTTACAGTGTGGAAGCACATAGCCTAGGCATTGGAGCAAGACCAGCTGTACGGGCATAAGCCACCAAAAGGATGTGACCGTATCTTTCAGGTTCTCCTTCACCATTCCAGATTTGCCCAGTTCTTCTAAACAATGACAGTTTTATAGCTCATTCCTAATTCTTTAGGTTCTACTAAGAATTTCCTGTAGATACTAGAATGTAATAACAAGTGAGGGAACAATGCAGTAATGTTAACAGATCTGTTGACATCTTGTGCTGGCTAAAAGACCTTACACAAGAAGGCCCTAGTAACTGTAGTTTACCATAAGAACTGCTGGTCCATCTTACCCCATACTCTGTGACAGCTTCCAAAAAGAAGATGCCCAGGGTTGAGTATAAGAAAGCATATCGTGATGATTCCTCTAATGCCTCTACTACTTCTAGCAGTTTGCATCTCAAGGCCTTCCAGTTAGCCCGTCCTAGCAGGTGATACCAAAATGAGGGAATGGCACGGAGGTTTATCCATGAATGCCTCCCTGGCTCTGTAGACAGTCGTTCCTGTGGATACTGATGCTCTGTACTCATTCTTTATATCTGCTCTTCTGGGTACTTCTAACTTGCGCCTTGGCCCATTGCCTCTCCAGGATGGGGGAGGCTTGTCCCCTCTGTAGAAGCTGCATCCTTGGGGATTTTCAGATCCCGCGTGGACAGGGTCTGAGCAACTTTGCATGGAGTAGCTTGGACTTAATGACCTTAGAGGTCCCTTCTGGTCTAAATTGTTCTACTACTGTGATTATACCTGTTAGGCTTTTCTTTTTACTGAGGATGATAACAATGAGACATATTCTTGCTACACCTCCTCCTTAAATAGTTCACTATAATCTGCCAATCTGTACTTACATATACAAACTGTTTAATTATTGGTACCAAAGAGGACAAGGAATGTAAATAATGCAGCAATCAAGGGAAAAAAGGCGTTAGAAAGAAATTTTTCATAAGCTAGAAAACTCTGTCTTTTCTGATCCCATGGATTAGATTTTTTGTTGTCCAGAAGTAACTTGTTAAACAGAGTTGTTCTGTTGGCTGTGCAGAAGTTGCAGTTTCTCTGTGCACCCTGCATTTGCTTTTTAAAATAAACTCACATGATAAACACAGATCGCTAAAAAAATTGCCATACTTAACAAGGGTAGGTTTTACACATGGGACCATTGCTAAAGTAGGGATTCTTTAATACTTTCTTCTTTTTTTTGAATTGTGCTGTACTGGAGTTTTTATCCTTTAAACTCACTTTAAAATCCTTGTGACATCTGTTTTTATGCCTTTTGTATCTTTCAATCTGTGACAGTGATATACAGGTAACAGTAGAGGGTGGGACGTGACCAAAAGATGAACTTCATCATGTAGATTTAAATATTTTTGCAAAGAAAATGTGTAATGGTGACCAAGGAAAGTATTGTGTCTTGCAGAATGCTATTGGGAAGGACAACACAGCAGGAGTCTCTACCAGTCACATATCTTCGGAGAATTCGCTTGCTCTTCCTAGAAGCTTCTATCTAAGCACACTGCTCACTCTGATGACACTTGCACTCTCACTCTGTTTGTCCCTAAGCTCATCAGTCGTCTTGTAGCTGCATTTCAAAAGGACTTGTAAAAAAAAAAAAAAAAAAAAAAATCTGTTTCCTGTCCTCTGTTGTTTATCTGGAATTCCAGGTCTGGGAGCTAAGCTGAGGCACTCCTGCTAGAACAGTTTCAGTCAGCTGGAATTTTTTTTTTCTCTCTAAAAAAGCTTCTTGTGATATTTAGAGGCTTTGTGAAATACTTGGTGCAGTGCTACATTCCAAACCCAAAAGGCTTTTGGGCATGCAGTGTTTTAAAGAGACAGTGTGTAAATTTGCCTGTAAAGCGACCTGGTTGGATTATTTTAATAATTATTATTTTAATTCTGGCTTTTACCCAAGAAGGAGGATGGCAGTTTTCTTAAGATCCTATTTATCTCATTGAATGATTTTGGTTGTCAAATTGATTGAACTTCAGACTATCAAGGATGCCAGGCTTTTGTCTAATGGTGAATGTTCTCCCAGAGAGTGGACTTTATGAAACATCTTCATTTGATAAATTGCTACTGATGTTAAACTCTTTCAGTGTATTAGCATTTTCCTCTTTAAATGTTTATGTACTGTAAGTGATTCTGCGTTCCCTCCTGAGAAGCCATTATAATTCACATACAGGTATAATGTATGTCTTTCAGTTAAATTCTCATAAAAATAGTGTGGCATATAACTTTCTAACAGTACATTTATCTTTTAATTATAATCATCTAGCCTTAACAAGGGTGAAGATTCTTTAACAAGAAGCAGCCATTGTGAAAACTTGATAAAGATACATTTCTTTAAATTTGAGGATAAGCGGTAGAAACAAATTTTGCTTCAGGGTTTCAGCTGTACAGTCTATGGTCTTCTATGCTTCCATTGTGATAATATAGTCCAGTTATTATACTGTTTGTTTAATAAAAAATGACATACAATTTATTTGCTCTAGTAAAACAGCATTATCTGTTTATACGTAGCTGATAACGTCAGCTCAAAAAGTTACCGGAACTTCATGCCTTACTTCTCTTATCACAATATTGTAGAGGGAAAAGAGGTAGTAGGATATCATTTCAACTGTGTTTTATTTCTTAGACTGCTAAAATCAACACAAAAGGATGGTTGATCCAATTACAAGGCAGCATCATGCACACTCACCCATGTGACAGGCTTTTCTCACCCTGGTAGTTCATACTGCAGACCTTGGCATTGCTGACATGATGAACTGTTTGCAAGACCAGTTCCATAAATTGTTTTAATGGTTTGGATGGCAATATTGCCAGTATACATGATTAGATCGCTTTGGTTTTCATTCAGTGACATTGACAGCCTGTGCTGGCTCATGATGATTTTCTGTGGTATCTAGAAGGAATTCTTTAAAGCTTTAAATGTCATCAAATAGGCAGCATTTCTCCTAAGGGCTGTCTTTATACCTTACTGTGATGGCTTGTTGACTGTTACAAGCAGTTATGACTAAATGATCAACAGTAACCAGTTTTTGTTTCTATTGAAAGTAGAAGATAACTTTACCAAGCAGGGAGTTCATCATGTTGAATTTATAGATTTACATTGAGACTTACACAATTATGCCCAGGCCTGCTCTGAAAAGTCCAGATCAGTTATTTGCAATACAACTATAAAGTACAATTACTGTTTTATAAACTGCAATGAAGTTTGGAAGTGTGCAGAATACACATCTTACTAAGAGATTATTAAACCTATTGACAAGTTCATCTTTTGATCTTTTTCTTAGCTAATAACAAACACTGTCATAAATTCTGAAATTCACTTATGTACTCGATTATGGTCAAATAACATAGGTTTCAAAGCACTGTGTGTGTGATAGAATTCTAGGATACTCTGTGCCACTGAACATAACAAATTAGACAATATTACTCTTTAATTCTGTACTGATAAGAAACTGCAAATTACTTTCAAAGGCATCAAAGCTGCTTTCACGGAAGAAAAATATAGCACATCATTACCAGCAAAGCCCATGTGGTTCCTGTTGCTCTTCTTGTAGAAGCTAATCAAATTATTGAAAACTAGTGACAACAGAAAAAAGATTACGAGATTCATGATTTAAAAAATAAATCAAATTATTTTATGTCGAAAGGAGTTGATAATATAACGTATTGAAATGCTAATGAACATAGCATTATAATTCAAAAGTCTGACATTATCCAATTAAAAATATTTTCAAAACAAATTCATAAACATTACAATTATTAAATCCATCTTTGATCCACAAAGCTTTCTTTAAAAGATCATTTGTATTCAGCACATTAAACATTTTAAGCAGTATCGGGAATTTTAATAACCTCCCAGTATAGTACGTACTTTTTGAAGATTTTTTTATATTTGGTTTGATTACAGTATCTCTGTTACATTTAATACCAATTATTAGAGCTTTGACACTGTGTGATCCAGAATAAAAGCTATTGATCACTTATACTGTAAACAACAACCTAATTAGGTTCTGATTACAAAAGAAATTGCTAGTTAGCTGACTCAATGACAGTTACCTTTGGAAATACAATTATGTATGTAGTAGAGGAAGAAATGGCGTTTTATACAGCTAGCCATGTTACCACCAAAAAACCAGACCACTCAAGCTTTTTTTCCTGTATAAATTAAAAGCATACTGAATTCTTAATCAAAAAAAAAAATAAACTGCTTATTAAACAGGCAAGAAGGGAAAAAAACCTTAAGAGTCTGACACTTGATGAGGTTTTTACAGGCGTCACCATGCAAATATTGGAGGGTTTTTAGATGTTGGATGTGGTATGGATGATGTCAATTTAGCATGGTGACCTTGTCAATGCAGTCATTTGCTACAGTACTGAAGTATGCAAATTGTTTAATTTTCGTCCCTTTCAGTCACTAAAATGCCATGTGTTGAGTCTTTAATGAGCAAGCTTAGGCTGGGCCTTATATATTCCTTTAATACGTTAATTTTATCAACATAACAATAATCTAGGAACCGTCCAACTACAAGATGTACATACAGATGATCTACTGTTTAAATTGTAAATTTAACCAATTCAGATGTGTGTAAATTAAATCATGGGCTACTGTAAACATACACAAATCATCTTTTTCATTTAATGTAATGGCACAGATGTTGTCATTAGTATTATTAGGAGTGTGTATACTCTGCCATGTTAAATAACCTGATTATTATGTTTGTTTCTTCTTAAAAGTAGTACGCACAAAGATAAAATTCAGAATGAACTGAAATACAAGGCTAAGGTTTTGCAGTGTTAACATAGATATTAGTTCCACAAGCTAGTCCAATGAAAAAGGCACTGAAGACGAACCTTTCAGATATTAGTTAAAATAATAGCAGTTGAGGCTTTCCCCTGCCCTAGTGCAGGCGCTGACATCCACCCACGGGCAGCAGTCCTACAGGAGTGTCTGCGCAGTGATTTGGTCAGTAACGAGGAGCGCAGCCTTCGTTTCACTGACTCGGCTCCCTGCGATCCCAGCTGCTTCAAGAGAATGGGGAGGGAGGTACTGAGCACTGAGCAGGAGGCATCCATCCATCTTCACTGGGGCACTGCCCGCTTCCCATTGAACAGCTTCATTCCCACTGTGTCATTAGGAAGAATTAGGAGGAACAGGAATTCTTAATCATTTCAAAGCATTGCATAGACAGACTCTGTCTGGAGACCTCTTCTCAGCATTTTTTTAAAATGAAATTATGTCCCTCTAAGACACAACCTTTTGAATATGAGGCTGTTCATAATTTAAGGGATGGTGCAGTTTGACTGAAAACACGAAAGTATACACCTTTGCTAAGCCTGTGCAATTAGGCTGGAGATGAAGAAAACAGAGAAGGAATCACCTTGAAATCTTAATCTGATTTTAATTTGTGATTGTTGGCTTAATCACGACGATATTTCCATGGAGGAGAGATGGTGAGAAACCAGTGAAGAAGAGCAAAACTCAGAACAGCTCCCTGAAGGGACATACATCTTATGTATGTTAAGTGACAGGAGTATCTCTTACTTAGCTTGTAATAAAAGAGCTGGATTCTGCTAGAACAGCAGCTCCCTCAGAGCAAGCAGTAAAAGATGGAAGAATAAGCAGTTATCTGTACAGCAATTATAACTTTCTTTCATAAAATGCAATTGTTTGTCTTCAACACCAAGGTGGATCTACCTCACTGAAAAATATACGTTCACTGATGGGACTTCTGCGTTAAAACTATTCTGGGCTAAAGAGGCCTCCAAGGTTGTTTTATGCCCATAGGGTTCGTCAGATTCTACCTGATGTCAGGGACATCAAATAGAAATATATTTGCTTCTGATGAACTTGGCAGAGAAATTAATCCAGTGACTTGTTAAATATTTCTCATCTTTAAATATTTGCTTTTTCTTAACAGCTCAGTTCCTCCTATGACATTTCAATTATTGGCTATTTCAGCTTCTCCTTTAACTTCAGAAGGTCATTTTCTCCATACTCTACAGTAATCCACTTTATAGATTTGCCTCAGTATTGTTTGGGTTTTTTTTCTAATTACAGCCTTCGCTTCTGAGAAAAAAAAATGTGACCAGGAATATATATCTACTGAACAACCAACACCTTTACAGGGGGAGGAAATTGCAAGTTCCTATTCTATCTGTTTAGCGCAGGTTTGACTAGAACAAGCTAAAACATGATACTGCTATTCCCCAGATGGAATTTAAAATTTAGTTTGGTACTGAATAAGGGTTAAAAAGTTTTAAACTCTCGCGATCTTTTAGAAATATTTAAATATTTCTAATGTATTTTCCAGTTAGAATTTCAGCCAAATAGATACAGTCTCACTAAGCAGTATTTTTTTTCAAGAGTAAGAAGTTTCATTGGGAAATTTTGATGGGTCCATTTTTAAGGTAAAATCAGGGAGGGTGGTGAATTCCTATTTTTAACTCAATATTATCTGGACTCTCATACACCTTTGTTCCGTGTTCTTTTCATCTGAGTATGTTCGCCTTCAGGGGACAGTTATGCTTAACAGATACATATTAGATATGGTCACATCAATAATCAGAAGCCAAGTCCTGCAACTCCTACTTAGATGCTCCATCTCTTTTATCATTTATAAAAGCCAGAGCAACAAATTCAAGATGGGCCTAAAGATTATCTGAAGTTTAAAAGAGCACAGGGTCAACCACCTACTCAGTAGCATTTCTTATCAATATAGACTGTGGTATTATAAACTGGTGCCATCTAGACTGCTCACTAAAGTTCTCTGAGCACAGTTAACCAGGGCAGCTGCAGTTTCTGCTTTTTTACCTTTGCCAATAGCCGAACTTTGCCATGCACACCCTTAGACTTAATTGCTGCCTAGATTACAGCAGCCAAACCCGATCCCACTTCAGCAAGGGTTCCCCTTAGCCCCTTTTCCCCTGCTCTTAGTTATTCCAACACACTTTAATTCTTTTGCACTACTTTTTAATCTGTCAAAAGGAGAATTTCCTAGAATCCAGGAGAAAATGAGTCACAGATTTAAGGGCAATTTTCTTCAAATTCCTCCTGCCAAAATACCACAATAATTGACCTCTTACGGACTTCTATCCTCCAAAGCATTGAATCCCCCCTGCCCAGCATCTTTAGTCCTTATGACACTAAGCAGGAGTTTTGGGGATTCAGCTTCCAGTAAATGAGGCCACATTTGTTTTCAGGCTTCTTCAAGCCACTCATTCTATGAATTGATGTTATGGATAAACGTAAGTAATTAGAGATGGTGTCGTGGCATTACACTACTCCCCATGTTGGCCAGCTCGTGTCAAGCCGTTTTCCAGCATTGGTACCAATGATGCAAAGTTCCTCATGACTCCTTCAGTTGGACATTGCTTTGACAGTAGGAGATGACATTCAAAGTCCTGCTGTTGTAAGTGCAAAAATGTTACGTCTTTTACTGTTTTATTCTTGTCTGAAATACAACCCCTACTCCACCCTTTTCTGAGTTCGTTCACTCGATCTCCTTGGAAGCACCAAAGAGCTGAAGATGGTTGACTGATGCCACCCAGTTCTTGGTATCAGTCTGAGTAACCTAACTCCATCTCAGGTCAGTAATCTCAGTCCATATTTACTGGCCACCTGCATAATGCAGGACCACAGTGGGCACTAACATGTGAACTCCGTCAAGCACAGAAGCCAGCAAATATGCTGAAACTCTGGAGTAATTTTCAAAATAGAATTCAAACATCATGGTCCTCTCCTGATAATGTTTATGGAATAGGATATATATGACAGAAGGAAGCTTTTGTCAAAAACAGGAGAAAGCCTGAAGATACAAAAATTACTGTTGAGGGAACCACCATGTATTTTAGCAGAAGATACTGGAGAAAGCACACTGCTGAGAAATAGAAATGTATGTCCCGCTAGGTAGAAGACAGAGAAATCATACTTTTTTTTTCTTTGACTTTGTGAATTGGCCCATGGAAACTGTTGCCCCTTTTGAGAGGTGAAGCAGTTCTCTCAGGAGTATGCTAACCAAAATGCAGCTGATGGGAGCACAGGGTCTCCTTCCCACACCCCCAAACCTGATTATTAGTAATGACATCCTCTGCATGCTTTGGGGTGGGACAAAGACTTTAACCCTTAAATGAAAGTTAATTCAGGAAGAGTGTTTGTAAGGCTTGTTAGAAATGGAACAAAGCCCCACAGTGGATTGCATCTGGGTGTGTGCAATCCGGGTTGAGCTGAGTCACACACTGCTCATACAAAAAAGTAAGTGAAGGTAAAATTGAAAGCAAAAATATGGTCTTGAATTTTGTATTGCCTCCTCTCTGTGAGGCATAAAATCAACCTCTTACCTCTCCCCAGTACCCTCCAGTGTTTCTGGATAAGAAAAAAAAAAAAACCACCACCAAACCAAAAAGCAGGCAGAGGAAGAAATTGCTTCAAAGCACTGCAACTCGTGGGAAAATTAACCGATGGCAATTATTAATCTCTATTCTCCCCTCCCCCAAAATTACTGCTACTGAGTTTGCTTAACAGGGTTTGTATGATGTTTTGTGTAGCGTTACTTAGTGGTGAAATGATTAGCCATGATTAGTACCGCTCATGCTGGGAAGGTGTATGTGTCTTTCACCTGAGGGTATGTCTATGTTTGCACTTTTTGTGTAAAGTGCAAGTTGACAAGACCTGCAGCAAAGAGCAAATAGCAGGGGAAGGCTCAGGTAAAAGTAATTTTTGTAACATTGCAGTGATAAAAGGATTAATTGAGGGTAGGCAGAAAGGATGCAGATAAAGGTAAAAGGTAGTATTTGGACCCAGGAAGACTGGCATTCACTGTGAACTGAGGATATCCAATGTTAGTATCTTCCTGCCTTTTTTTTCTTTTTTTTTTTTTTCTTCTCTTTTTACAAAACTATCTGTCTAGAACATGCTTCCATTTTCTGGAGGAAATTCTTGCACAAACAGTAACCTTCTTGTGTAAATTCTATGTTGTCTAATGGATTTCTGTACATCTCACTGCAGGTTATTATGTGTCAGGTCTTCAGTCATAATGGCTGGTAACTTGTTGTAAAGAAAAAAACAAACCACTGTTCACTTGTTCCTGTTGACTTAGACATTGCTCTGAGGACATTGCTCTTTGGACCGTCCACACTTTGGAAGTCAATTCATGATGTTTGGCATTTTCTGTTAGCATAATCCTCCTGCATTAGTATTGTACATATCCAGAAAACAGTCCTTCTCAATAAACATTATTCTCTTTTTTTATTAAAAAGCATGTTTTTGTGAGAAAAATTTCCTGGTTGGTTGTTCTGTTTTGATTTATACAAAAAAAAGGAAGCTTGACTGGCAAAAAAAAAAAAAAAAAAAAGCAAAACAAGCTTACTAAAGGTTGATCTCATTGTTCCCTGTTGTTTTACAGTCCACTATGATCTAAGAAAATAAGAAATAAAGCTTTTCCCTTTAAATATCCGTGCACTTGCTTGCTCCCTAGTCTTTTTGTGTTAGTGAATGTGGCCTGCAAAATTACAATGAGCAGGGAATATCAGCTGGAAATGATGGAAAGACGGGCGCAAGAGTGGCCAGCTGGCCCTATTCATACTTGTTGGCTCTCTGGCAGGCAAACCCGCCTCCACACCCATCCCACCCCTTCATCCTGGCAGGCCAGAAAGGAAGGGCTCCCTCCTATTTCCACACAACGGGAGCAAAAGAGCTGCAAAGGCTCCGAAGACAAAAGGGTCTGGGGGGGCAGGGGGGGATGTTTTAGGAAATGCTGAGTGTGCTGGAAGGGGAAGGTGGACAAACAAGCCTTCATGATGCACTTGCTCGTGTTGATGACTAGAAACCAGGAAAATTATTGCAGCCTTACTCCTATTCAAACGGAGACTTAACAAATGAATATATTCTGGGCAAAGAGCAGTCACACCCGCCTGCGGAAAACTGCGCAGCAAAGGGCAGGCCAGAGCCTCCTACCATTTTAAACCAAAATAGTTTCAGTTGCTGTTGCCTCAGAGAGGGGAAGCAAGGTTTGGGGGCAGGGTGCAAGAAGGAAAGATGGGAGTGGTAGAAATGCAGGTTAATCCAAGATGAACAGGCTGCTCTTTTAGGGCTGGAAAAAAATTTCCCAACTAACACAGCAGCAGGTCACTGTCCTACATGTTCACTGTCACGTTTTGGCAGCTCCAGAAGGGGCTAGAGTTGCATGGGGATTGATGCAAGCAGGAGGGGATGTTTAGCTGTCCTGGCATCGTTTGCTGCTCAGATGATCTGTGTTTCTGAGGTGGCAGGGGAAGGCAGCAGAATCTGTGTGGGAGCATCCAACAGCTCAGCTTGAGTTCCTGGGCCACCTATTGAGGTTGCTTGGATTTAGGAGTCACTCTGCTGCTATTATGGTCCTGTGCATAAAATGCTGCAGGTACTTCAGCTCCTGCAGTGCCAGCTCTAAGTGTTTAACCATTTCAAAGACACAGAGATGGGGAATGTGATGCACAAAAGCAATCAAAATATTTGACAGCACAAGTTAGCATTAGGCTTTCTTTCTATTTGCTTTCCTTCTTTCTCTATGCTGCCACAGCACCAGTGCTCTGAAAGATGAGAATGGGGAGGGAGGGAGAGCAGTGAAGCCTCTGTTCAAGAGGTACAGCTCCATGACAAACTCGCTGAGCAGCAGCCTCTCCAGGGACAGATGAAGCCAAGCTGTGTTCGACACCACTAAGCAGCCAGCTATGCATGACCAGATGGGTTCTTTTGTGTACATCGTCTGTGGGTTTGATTTTTAGGTTTTGTTTTGTTGATTTTTTTTTTTTTAATTTTAATTGTTACTATGCTCACGTAGGCTCCCTTTGACAATTTCCCTCTGGGCTGAGAGATAATGGCAACAGGGCTACTTTTACTGGACAAAGGCCAACCGGGTAAGTTAGTACCAGGGGTCTGCCTCGAAGGTGCACAGTTATAAGCCATTGTGCCACATTGCCCTTCTTCCACATGTATATAGTATGCCATTAATAAAGAATGATGCCTCATAGCATCAATCTCTTGTCATGACAGAAAGGACCAGTGTCCTCGTGAAGAAACTGCGTTCTCTCTCCACTGTCCTGGTTGCTGGGTGTTAAACCGACAATGCCTGTCTCACCAGGCAATTTGTCTAACTTTCAGTGGGAATGTTAGGAAAGTCTAGTGATGCCCAGATAAGCCGGGTTATCCACCTTTAATGACATTTATAGATCCATGGGTTGAGTTATGCAGAGACATTTTAAATGACACCCTGGCAAGCAGATGAAGAAAGCAGTTTGGCATCTTCCAAGCAGGCATATGATGGACACGTTAGAGGGGCAAATTGGCCAGCTTCCCATGAGGAGTTTTCTTAGAGATGCAGTTCCAGTGTGCCATTAAACCAGTAGAGGGTCTCAGCTGTCTTGGACATGGATTTTGAAAGGTGGTCTCAACCATTTTCCAAGTATGCTCCTACAGCTCTCCAAACCACTCTGCCCGAGCAGTCGGCCAGCCCCAACACTTGCAGAGCTCCTGTGTGTTGGCAACAAAACCTGTCTGTGTTATTGTCTGTTTCATGCTGGATTCTGTTTTACATTCAGAGACAGGAATATGATTTCCTGAAAGAATTTTTTGGTAACAATAAACTCAATTGTTTTGGTGATACACATGTCTTTTTTGCCCCTGGATGCAAATTACACACCCTAATTCTGCATCGCCAAATTTTTTTAGCTATATTAATTACAAAAAAACTGTAGAGCAACAGCCAGGAACAAGCCCAAAATAGGGACTGGGAAATGTTGCTCCAAAGTAATTGTGCAGGAGGTTTTTTGAGGGGTTGTTTTTTGTTTGTTTGGTTGGGTTTTTTTCCAAAGAGGATGCTAGAAAATATGTTGCTTTGAGGTAGAAAGCATAATTCAGAGAGTCTTTAATAAAAAACACATTTATGTTTTGTAGCATTATAAAATAAAGACTGGTAGTCAATTGCTTTGGAAGGACCTGGCATTCAAGCCTCTGAATTGCTATTGTATATATATTTTTAAAAAAAAAGAACAACACTCCACCAACATTCTCAGTGAGGTTAGCTAAACAGATGGTCTTTATCTCTGGGTTTGCGTGTGTACCACATCCCTCTTGCTTTCAAAAGAGACATTAATGCAAAAGTCTTAAAGAGAGGCTGTTGCAAAAGTGTCTCACAAAGTACACACACAGAGCTATACAAGCATAAAAACAACAATAAAAAAAAAATAAATCTACATTCACGAATCCACTGCTGGCCTTATTCTGGATTGGAGAGGCCTCAAAGGTAGTATTAACCTGGCTGAGCAGTGATATTTGCCTGTCTGTCAGAGGTCAGAATCTGGTGGCTATAAATACAGTTTAGCTTTTATTTGTCTCCAAAACAATATTTGTCAATAATGCAGTGCTGTTTTGAGCAGATCAATGGCTGCACATAACTCACTGCCTGAGGGCTTTATTATTAATACAAATGTAGGTAGGCTAAATATTGAGTGACATTATTAGAAAGGGATTGTCCTTCCCTCTGTGACTTTGATGTCAAATGAACTTAAAGCTCACTAACACATAGCCAGGATTCTGCTCGTACTTGCAAGAAACTGTCTCTCCTTCTCTGCCCATCATGGAAGTTGTTGAATAATCTGAGGAAGATGATTCAGACTGAGTTTTGGAGTGCTAGCAACCTGAGTTAGCATATGGAAAGAAGTTTGCCTTTTGGGGTGAAAGGCTGAGTCATGTCTGTTCAGCCTCTTCAGTGGGGCAGGATTAGACCGATTTGTGAGAGGCTCCTGAACCTTCGTACTCCTTAAACGTAGCGCACAGGGCTGTGGCATAATTAAGAATGCGCATGTCCTGGTGACTCTGGTTTAAAGTAGTGTCTTATTTCAAAAAAAGAAAGAAGCACATATTAAAAAAAAATTTACAGCTGAAGCAGGAGACTTTTCCGCTTGCAACCCGGTACCTGTGTTACCTCAGAGATTGCGACCCTTGCACATTGGGGTCTACACAGATGATACACTGCCACATAAATCTGACCTGCGGCGGGTCACAAGACCCCTTAGTGCAGTCCAGTGCCTGCTGCGCCTCAAATGCCACCACTTGCTACGGCCCCAGTGGGCATCAGAAGCAGCCAGATGTGAAGCTGAGGAAGATGCTTTCCAGGCACACAGCTGGCTGCAGAAACAGTCGTCCTGTCAGGTCCGGTGGTGCCCAAGTGCCTGATATGTGATTAGGCAACTGACTGGTGAGCTGTACCGTGTTATTCCCTTGAATAATGTTTAACCTGAGCTCATAAAAGAAATCCTGCTGACCAAAGAAGAGATAAATAGCTGCATATAATGCCCCTTGGTAGCTAGCACATTAAGTATTGCTGTGAGGGTGCCTCTTGAAGTGAGCATATATATGCATGTTTAGATAACTTCTTTTTTTAACCAATTTTTATAATAAATGAGGCGATCTTGTGCTTACTTGAAATGTAGCAGTGAGATTTTTAAAAATGCCACTCAGTATAGGAAAAGAATATTTTTCTGCTGGATGAGAACACAAAATTTGTGTAATTGGGGTGTTTCTTGTATGATTACAGACTATCTACACTTGACAATAACTTAACTTTCAACACCCACTGACATTAATTTCACTTGACTTCCTGTCTTAAGGTCAAAAACATTAATCAGCACTTCTATCATTAGCTCAGTTTCCTTTTCTATTAAGCGATTATGATCACTTACTATTAATGAGTCGTGAAGTTTTAATAAATTTTTGCTAGTGTGAAATTGCTAAACAGTAATTATGGCATATACTGTATGGATGGTTTGTTTCACAATGTACATTTTGCTTAACGTTGGTTAGAAACATCTACAAAAAACAACAGAAAATAATTAACTAGTTACAGCTGAGGATGTGGAATGGCATTTTTCACCACATTTATAGTCAATAAAAAGACAAAGGAGGTCATTTTTTTTGTCATTGCTGGAATTACTGTATTCCTGGACCTTGTGACTTTTGCAGTTCTTTATATGAAATGGCACTACCAAGGCTGCTTACTAAACAGGATATGAAAGAAAATATCACATCTTTTAAGAGCTATTGTTTTAACTTGTGTTATATGTCTACTGTTCTGGCATTGAAACAACAAGGTTAAAAAACAAAAGCCAGACCCTTTCTGTTAATACCGAAGAGAAATAACACAGCAAGTCCCATTGCCAAAAAGTAATGTCTGAATACTGGCTTGGCTTTCCTGTAGCTTGCCATTACTCACGGAAACATCTAAACAACCAATGCCAGATGCTCATTTGGAGCTTGGCTGAGGTTTTTATTGGTTAACTTATTTTAAACACTCGTCAACCAGGAGCTGCACTAACAGTGGCTGACAAACTGGAAGGTAACTCTGAACATAGAACATATCAAGAGGGTGTATTAGAGAAAACAAAGGAGGTTGCAGTGATAACAGTTTCTCTACTAACTGACCCTTGTTCCCAATTTTCTGGTATACTGACATCAGGGAAATTTGCTGAGAAGACTGTATCTGCTAGAGCCACTGCAGATGTACTCCCTTTTGTACTGAAGCCCTATCTTCTGGACCACCCAAGTGGAGGAATAGAGTCAACTGAGGCACACTGGCTTCGTTGAGTCCTATTTCTGTGACATTGCACTGATCTCACAGCAGTCAGGTACTTCAAAATGTAAGGTTAAATCCTTTTCAGTATTTGTTGCTGTACTGATAGTAAAATGCATGGAATGGAAGTTGTGTTGCCTGTTTTGAAAGCTCTGGGTGGGAAGCCATCTGGGTCAGTACTGTCCCTTTTCAGTAAATCTTATCAAAGTGGTGCTGAGAAATTGAAGATGGTTCCAAGAGGAGCCAAAAGGATGATGCTAAGAGTCTGTGAAAAGCATGGCTAATAGTACATCTCAGTAAACCTCATCACAAAACTGCTATGTATTGTCTTGAACACTGACTGTAGGTACCTAACAAGGAACAGAAATTAGAAAATAAATAGACAGTTTTCCATCCCATAGACAAAGCTTTAACAAGGCTGGCTGGCTGTTAAATCTAGACCAGTTCAGGGTAGAAAAGTGTCACATTTTTAGCAGAGAAGGTAAGTAAACATGATTTGTACTGTGTTCTCCACCATTGAACAAAATCTTTAAAACCAGACAAAGTGTTTTTCCCAGAGAAAAGTTGTGTTCAAAGAATAATTCAGGCAAGTCCTACACCTTGCATAGTGCCAGAGGACAGCGTCTTAGTCTATAATGGGTAAACCCGTTCTCTAGTATATCGTTGTCGTGGTTTAACCCCAGTCAGCAACTAAGCACCACGCAGCCGCTCACTCACTCCCCCCCCCACCCAGTGGGATGGGGGAGAGAATCGGGAAAAGAAGCAAAACCCGTGGGTTGAGATAAGAATGGTTTAATACAACAGAAAAGAAGAAACTAATAATGATAATGATAACACTAATGAAATGACAGCAGTAATAATAAAAAGATTGGAATATACAAATGATGCACAGTGCAATTGCTTGCTTACCCAGTTAATCCCTGAGCGGTGATCCCTCGCCCCCACTCCCCCCAGTTCCTATACTAGATGGGACGTCACATGGTATGGAATACGCCGTTGGCCAGTTTGGGTCAGGTGCCCTGGCTGTGTCCTGTGCCAACTTCTTGTGCCCCTCCAGCTTTCTCGCTGTCTGGGCATGAGAAGCTGAAAAATCCTTGACTTTAGACTAAACACTACTGAGCAACAACTGAAAACATCAGTGTTATCAACATTCTTCGCATACTGAACTCAAAACATAGCACTGTACCAGCTACTAGGAAGACAGTTAACTCTATCCCAGCTGAAACCAGGACAATCGTTCTGTACTGTTTGGGGTTCCCGGTTGCCACTTTGAGATGTCAGAACAGAGTCTTTGCACTGACTTTGAATATTCTTTGTATTCTAAAATACAAGAACAAGACACTATTCTGGTTATTTCAACCATAGAGCAATCAAGGCAGATCTTGAATGAGAGCATACATGTATGTGTGGGAAGGCTGGTATTCTGTAGGTCTGCAAAATGTCTTGTATTGGTTGACTCCTGCAGTGAAGAAGGATAACACCAGAAAGGTGCAGTCAGAGATACTGCTCCAACAAGTATTCAGTCATACCAGTGTAGAACTTTCAATTCAAATCTGGTGTTAGTCTATCAGAAATTGAACAGGTCCTTGCTTTCTATTATAAAAAAGTGGTGAATACCCTGGATCAGTAGAAAATAATGTCTTGCATAGCCTAGGATTAAATAGAAGTAAAAATAACTAATCAATCACCTTCCTGTGTCTTCAGCAATGCTGTGGCACTGTAAATAGCAGTTCTGTCCAAAGCACACATTGCACCATACTGCTGGGACAAGGTTATAACTTTGTTGGTAGCTGAGTGACCATCCGTCCTTGCAGACGTTAGAGTATCGTCTCCTTGGAGAGTTATAAAGCAATATCAGTCCATACTGGAGGAGCTGTATCACTCACCAGCAGTTACTGGGATCCATGCCTGTATGACTTGTATTAATCTGAGGAAGATTATTAAAACATTAATTCATAGCTCTTGTCTTCATCTTCCTGGCCTGATTCTCACAACGTTCATTACTAGGTAATGCGCAGTTATATCATCTAAGTTTTATAACTCTCTGAGGATACTTTGGGTCAAAAATGAGCTTGAGATTCCAGGGCACAAGAGAAATATAATTTTTATCTGAAGAAACAACAAAGTGTAGGGAGAATTATGACCAGCAAAAGTCATCATAGTCAAGTATCTACTGAAAGCAATTTTACTTTAATTGCACCTGAAACTGACAATTTCTGAATATGTAAAAAGACCAGTAATTGCTTTGTGGGGATTTGCAAGGATGCCTTGGATACATGCACTGTACAGGATTACTAGGAAAGCACAGCCATGCATATGAGGACATCCAGTTAACTTAAAACACATGGTAATTCCTATAATCAAATTTGTTGTATAAAGATTAAGCGATCTCAAGAACGAGTGGGTGACTGGATCATTAGCACCTTTCCCTCATTCATTAAGGGTGCCGGCACTCCTTAATAAGTGTGACTGGCACTGTTACAACACAGTAGGTTCCTTGCTCGATAGTTGAGGTGCATGACACGACATTCGTATTTGTGTAGCCGTGCTCTGAGAAGCCCCTTGGATAGGTGGGCAGCCAAAGCAGGTGCAGCAACATGTGGGGCTTGAGTCAACTGCACAACGACATTTTCAGCACTGTCAGGAATTGAGCCTTAAGCTTTTCCAAAACCCATCCAAAGTACCTGGGGACTTCTGAAAATGCAGGCTCGATCCAGTTTTCAGGGCTGGGCAGTGGCTGAACCAGGGTTCAAAATGCTAAAACTGGGCTTGGAAACTTAAAGCACTAAGGATGGGGGTGAGTCTAGGCATGCACATCTTTTAAAGAAGGAGGACAAACACCTCTCAGAAGCAATGGGCAGATCACAGGACTGCTTTTTATCCATATGTAAAAGGAGATGATAAACATGACAGGCCTTTAATGGAAAGCAGTCACCGGCCATATGGTGACGTCTGGCTAGGGGCTGAGATGATTGTTCGACCAAGCAACTGCTGCTAAGGCAAAGTCAAAGCTTGTTTCAAAGCTCATTCCTCACATTTGACAAGGGTTTGTGTTGCCAACTTCATTGTTTCCCCTCTGTACACCAGTTTCTGTCTACTCTTTTCATGGCTTTGTTCTCAATTAGTGGATGGCAGAGTTTAAAATAACAATATGTATTGGGTTTGTGTGGCAAGGTTTTTGTAGCGGGCTACAGGGATGGCTTCTGAGCCCATCAGCGACGGAGGCAGTGCCTCTGGGAGAACATGTTTAAGAAGGGGGGGGGGGGTTAAAAACAGCAACTGCAGCCGGGAGACAGGAGTGACAATATGTGAGAGAAACAGCCCTGCAGACACCCGGGTCAGTGCAGAAGGAGGGGGAGGAGGCGCTCCAGGCGCCGGAGCAGAGATTCCCCTGCAGCCCGTGGGGAAGACCATGGTGAGGCAGGCTGTCCCCCTGCAGCCAAGAAGGTCCACAGTGGAGCAGATACCCACCTGCAGCCCGGGGAGGACCCCACGCTGGAGCAGGTGGGTGCCCGAAGGAGGCTGTGACCCCGTGGGAAGCCCGCACTGGAGCAGGCTCCTGGCAGGACCTGTGGCCCCGTGGAGAGAGGAGCCCACGCTGGAGCAGGTTTGCTGGCAGGACTTGTGACCCCGCAGGGACCCACGCTGGAGCAGTCTGTGCCTGAAGGACTGCAGCCCGTGGAAGGGACCCACGCTGGAGCAGTTCATGAAGAACTGCAGCCCGTGGAAAGGACTCACGTTGGAAAAGTTCATGAAGGACTGTCTCCTGTGGGAGGGACCCCATGGTGGAGCAGGGGAAGAGTGAGGAGTCCTCCCCCTGAGGAGGAAGGAGCAGCAGAGACAACGTGTGATGAACTGACCCCAACCCCCATTCCCCGTCCCCCTGCGCCGCTGCGGGGGGAGGAGTGGAGAAATCGGGAGTGCAGTTGAGCCCAGAAGAAGGGAGGGGTGGGGGGAAGGTGTTTTAAGGTTTGTTTTTTTTCTCTCATTACCCTACTCTGATTTGATTGTAATATATTAAACTAATTTCCCCAAGTCGAGTCTGTTTTGCCTGTGACAGTAATTGGTGAGTGATCTCTCCCTGTCCTTATCTGAACCCATGAGCCTTTTGTTATATTTTCCCTCCCCTGTCCAACTGAGATGGGGGACTGATAGGGGAGCTTTGGTGGGCACCTGGTGTCCAGCCAGGGTCAACCCATCACACAGTATATATGCTGTAAATTCATATTTTAAAACAGATTTCAAGTTGATAATATTCCCTACACTTACTTAGAGAAAAAGCTCTATATTTTAATCCCCTTCCATTTTGAAACACTTTCAGTCCATTAAAGCCACATAAATACAAGGCACAAAACAATAACAGGCTACAAATCAATACATTTGCACAGTCAGACCTAAATAAGTATGATCCAGTTGCTGACTTGAAAAACTGAGAGTAGTCCAAAGTTTCCAGACTAAAATGCCGGTGATGAAATGACATTCAACTGTGTGCAAGAAACCCTGACACACTTGTCAGGTGGCACACTCAGTACAAGGTATTAGAAAGGTATTTATCAACAAGGAAGGCCAATCTTCTGATAAGGTAATGGAACAGTTAAAATTTACCCCGGTGTGAAGTGGGCATGGTTCAGCGTTATTGTGGACAGTATGCTGATAAAGTGGGTTGTTAAGTCGAATGAGACATGTTCAGTTCAGATATTCAACAGTGATTTCTTGTGAAGCTAGCATTAGGCCTAGCAGGAACTTTATAAATAATACACAATAAAATCATAGTCTTCAGCTTGGGAATTGGTACTAAGCATACAGACATAAACATGCTCACTATAATCACACATGATTGGTATCGCTGCAAGGGAACCTCAGAAAGCCTATAGGAAGAGACAAACCAGAAAGAATGACAACCTCTATTCATTTTGCCTTGTACATCTCGCATGTTTCTGCTCTGCAGCTGGTTACGTGATAAACGGCAGAGGATGCTTCAAAAGATCATACTTCAAACACCTGGGAAAGAAAACCAAGAAAGGAAGAGTGTTTTGTTCAATTATTTCAAATTATAAGCAATAAAGTCCATTGGATTCAGGCCTCAAGTAGCAATTTAAAGTTCAAGTCATTTTATACCATGATATTCCTCTCTTGCTTAGAGTTATCGCTTCCTGATCCTGTCACAAATTAACATTTTATTGCATCAACCATTAGTAATGGGCACAAGCAAAGGAAGGGAGACACACGTGAGTAAAGGGCAAAAGGCAAAGCAGGCATGAGAGGAATGACTCCGCTGTACCTCTGGGCAAGCAGGTATAGCCTGCTTTTATATATGCAGTTCAAATTCATGTTTGTCCCTTCTGAACAATAAAAATATTCTGTTAAAGGGTAGATGTGGCCATGTTTCACGCTAGTAAGAGTCTATAAGCATGTATCAAAATTAGTAGATTTGTATTAAATAATTTGTGTATGAAACATGGATTTTTTTTTTTCTTCTCTCATTTGACCCTCTGTTTCTATGAGAAAGGGAGAACTGAAAGGCCTGGGAATTGTTCCATCACTTTTGGGGTTCAGAGCCCAAAGACAGTGATCTGAGGCATCAGCTCTTTCCCTAGTTCAGCTGCCTCTACTTGAGTCTTTTTGCTGTGGAAAAAGTAAAAAACTAAACTAAACTAAACCAAACCAAACCACAACAAATGGGTTCCCCAGGGTGAAAATGTTGGACTGCTCTATGCATATTTATGCATGTACCTTTACATTTGATGGGTTCTGGCCCCACTGTTTCCTCCACAAAATATAAAGGTTTCCTCTGGGATACCCCCTCAAAAGTGACCTTAGTGATTCAGTTACTTTCAGCAAAATAAAGAAAAGCCCCCGTAGCTTTTTAATCTAGACGGTACTCATTTACAGTATTCATAAGAGCTCGTTAGTGCTAAGGCACACACATTTGTGTGCTTACCCAGCTGTCTTGAGAGGCAGGAAAATGCTGTTAAATCCATTTTATGGATGAGGACGTTGTGGTTTAAGCCCAGCCAGCAACTAGGCACCACGCAGCCACTCTCTCACTCCCCCCCTCCCAGTGGGGTGGGGAGGAGAACTGAAAAAAAGTAAAACTCGTGGGTTGAGATAAGAATGACTTAATAACTAAAGTAGAATAAAATGTAATACTACTACTACTAAAATAAAATATAATATAATATTATAATTAATAACAATAATAATAATAGTGATGAAAAGGAATATAACAAAATAATAATAAAAAACCCCAACAAACCAAAACAAGAAAAGACAAGTGATGCACAATGGAATTGCTCACCGCCCGCTGACCGATGCCTGAGCAGCAATCTGCCCCTCCAGGCCACCTCCCCCCAGTTTATATACTGAGCATGATGTCCTGTGGTATAGAATATCGCTTTGGCTAGTTCAGGTCAGCTGTCCTGGCTATGCTCCCTCCCAGCTTCTTGTGCCCTCCTTGCTGGCATGGGAAACTGAAAAATCCTTAATTTAGGATAAGCGCTACTTAGCAACAACTGAAACTTCAGTGTGTTATCAACCTTATTCTCACACTAAATCCAAAACACACTGTCCCAGCTACTAAGAAGAAAATTAACTCTATCCCAGCTGAAACCGGGACAGGACATAAAGGTTCAAACAGTCCAAATAGGGATTAAATTGAAGTTAGGAGACAGCCTCTCAGAAGGTGATGTATAGTATTTGCTCTCCACACTGCCTAGTCCCGAAGATGATGAGTTAATTAATTCAGTCAGCACCTTCGTGCTTGACTCCAGAGCTCATTAAGCACTTCTTCATGCTGGGAGGCTCCCTGGGTGGAGCAGAAAGGTGCCTGTCTCCCACCTGAAGTGCCATCAATCACACCTCAAGGATACACAGAAAAACGCCTCAACTCTGCCCAGGTTCTCAATGGAAAACACTGCCGGAGTGGGGTGCTGTGCTAGTACTGACTCCTACTGCTAATTTCTACTTCTCAAAGACCTCTGCAAAATGTGGGAAACCCAGAGACCAAGCCCTGCTTGGCCTGAAGAAGTTCAAATTCATACTATGCCCTTCAGAGGAGTACAAGCCACAGGGCTGTAGCCAAAGCCAAGCCTGGTCATGTTGCGTTCCTGTGCTGAAGCTGGTTTGGAAAGCAATGCCGGTTGAGCTGGTTGTTGTTTCCTTGTAGCTGGTAACCATCAATGAATTCCTCATCTGAGAGTTTCAAAATTCACCAAAACCACATAGAATTTCCATTGAAATCAGGGAGAACATGCGTACAAGTGTTAATATCAGTGTTGTAAGTGTTGCACAAGCTACAGCAAGATTATGACCACTGTCTTTCTGCCTTCTCCTGGGAGAAGGAAGTCAGATACATTCAAAGATGACTGACACCTTCATTCTTAATTTGTTTTTTTTCCTTTTGCATGACTACACATAAAAGATGGATTGTCTGCAGTGAATTGTGTTTCTGAGAGATTCCCTGAGTGGCTACATCCTACAGAAGATGCAGTTAAAGCACATTCTACAATGATAGTCCAGACAAAGAGCATGACTATCATTGGTGCACACTGTAGGAAAATCCACTTTAGGAAAATCATCTGGTAGCATATAACTCATGTTACTTGACAGCATTTTGAAAAGGTTAACTCATGAAAATCCATTATTAGCAGCCCTTTTTCGACTTCTCGGAGAAGTTTGCAGGCATTCTGGAGCCTGACCCAGTGACTGTTAGTGAGGAGGTACTACCCTTTCTTCTAAGCTTTATACACCACAGACTCCCCTAGGCTAGTCTTACCCTCTAAATACAGTAGACTAAATCTGACCCTATCTATCTTAATAGTAATTTGAAAAATCTTCACAAGCCTACATGTCTTTTGCCAAGAGCATGACTGATTCCATCACAGCATTAGGAAGTCCCACTGTGTTTATCGATGCAATTCAGACCAGTGTATAGCAGCAATACTCCGGTTATGTTGGAAGGAACTGTACTGGATGCTCTACAACTAACACATACAGTACCCCAAAATAGTCATAGTGCATGCAAATACTGCATTTTCTTGTACAAATATTCTCTTAATGGACCCAGAGGCTTGAGATGCATTATGATTTTGGTTCTACGTGTATAATCTTCCTTCACAGAGAGATTGTCCTAGTTCTAGTGAACCATTACGACCACACTGGGACAATCCCCGCTGTGAACAAGGAAGGGCACTGTCTTTAGTAGTGGAGTTCATCTTGATTTCAACAAAGCAGAGTGTAGCAGCGTGGCCAAACCATCCACATCATTCTGCAGAAAACAGCATATTACAGTTCTGGGAAGTTCTCAGTATTGTGGGAGGCTGCCCTTTTATTTATAAGATCTCGAATTCACTATCCCTCTTCTCTGCAACACAGAAGGTTATTAGAACAATTTCCCTTCTGTTCATTTAATGAAACCACTCATCAGGAATAGTTAATTAAAAATCCATCCTTTGAACTCTCTATTTGGAAACAGAAAGGAATTCCAAGCAGTTTAGCTCTCTCAGGAAATGAGGTGAGATGAAAGGAGTACAGGCACGCTATGGAAATGCATTGGTAAAGGACCTGTGGGACAAATGAAGTCATCAGCCCGAAGAGAGGGAAGAATCAGTGAGCAAACTCCAGAGTGAAGAAGATTTTGGCTTCAGGTTTGAGACATCTTAAATGTTTCTAATCTTCAGAGATTAGGCATTCAAAGCTAGCTGAAAGCCAGATCTTCTAGGCACCTCTTATCATTAGTCACTTCTGAGAATCCAGCCTTGTTCTGCTCTCTTCAGCCTGTACTTTTTCTCCTGGGCTTTAATTCTGTCATTTTAAGGCTGCATGGTCCACCTGTAAGAATGCAACTGGGTGTTATGCACACTGTTTTTCAGAAAGCTGACCAATTTTTCTGCACAAGAAAAGCATGGATATAATAATTTTCAGATAGATTCTGGAAGTGACTCTATTCACAATAATCAAATCAAGCCTAGAAGCCCAGGATTAATGATATGATAACTGACAAAAAATTCTTTCTACCCTTGCTAATGGAAGTAAGTAGACAAATAGGCATAAAGCTCTATATATTTTGAAAGAGATGAAATGCTTTCTTAAACTTTGCAGCTAAGAAAGAGAAAAATAATGCAGAGAAGCAGAAACAGAAGGTTGTTAATGGGCTTATCTCCACAGTTTCTGTTGGGAAGATTAAATTTAGCAATATTCTCCTTGTGAAATTACTTCCTTCCCCTGCCAGTAATTTTCAAAGCATGTGTCCCCAGGTATGGCTTTTTTTCTGATTAAAAAAGTGCTTGCTGACATTGGCCAATCTGTTGATCAATAGGTGTATCCTTAGTAGCTCTCAGTTGTTACCCTCTTGTGCTGCATGGGAGCTGAGGTTCCACCATTCAGCCATTCGTTCTGATTCAAAGCAGCCCCAAATCTCAACCAATTTGCCTATGGATACAGAACAAACAGATCTAAAAAGATGTGACCTTCATCTATCAAAACAGGTACCATCTGGAGACCATAAATGTTGTGATCCTACCTAGCGTAAGCTTCTGCACAAGCATGCAACTTGAAGTCAATTTTGGTAACTCAAGCGTAATGAGGTTCAACAATGTTTTAGTAAGATCACTGTTACAATTATAGGTTACAAGCCAGAAAGTAAGCCACCATCCCCATTCACCCCCTAAAAAAGAATGAAAGGAAAAATAAAAATTCATGAAAAGTCATCTTATATCATAATTCCTGTTTGACTGCCCTGTTTATGATGTCTCAGGGTCTATGTTCCATGCCCCCCATTCTTTGTCACAGCGTGTCACGTGTCCAGATGTCTTATGTTTCCTAGCAGTGCCTCCAACTCCTAGATACCGTGAGATGAACATGTGAATTAGCACAGATATTCTCCCAAGGAACGCTGTGCCATGAATAGCCTTAGGAATTTGTTATGCACCCAACTTCTCAGGAAAGCACATCATACACTCGTTCACATGCAGCTAACAGGATGACATGAGGCTGCATGCAGTGAGACCTGGGTCATTGACTGCATCCTGGTTCAGCAGCAAGCCCAGCCTCAGAAGTGCCTGCTCCCCAGCTGCTCGTTCTGCACGTCCCCTCCTGCCCCCCGTGTCTGATATGCCTCCCTTGTGCCATCATGATTGTTTGTGGAGCTGAGCCATAACCTGGATTCCTGAAATGAACAGCCTGAAAATAACTGTTAATAATAAACTGTTGTATCAACACAGCTGAGGGGTGATGAACTGCAAGAAGGTAGGTGGGAATTGGCCGGGGGGAAACGCATCTCTGGCCGGCTTCGCTGCTAAAACCTGTATCTCCCCGATTGCTCCTCTCAGTTACAGCAGGGGTATTAGTGAAGTAGCATTGATGGGATATTAAGATATTAAGAAGCTGGTTCATGGGGACATTTAAACCTTTTATTGCTGTTACTGCTGTGAATTTAAATAGCATACCACTTTCTGCTACACTTTCTTATGGTACCTTTGAGGACAACAGGGAATTCAATGCCAGGTCAGCCTGTGATCTCTGTAGTCCAGCGCCTTGTTGTACACACTGGCCAGCAAGACATTTCTAAAGAAAGTCCTTACAGCCCAAAGTTGCAGTTACAAATGAACCTGTTGCCTGGGAGGTTTCTTATTGGCTTCAGTGGTCTGAAGGTGGCTTAAGATTTTCACAAACACCCTGCTCTTTACAGAAGGGCTCATACCTAGTTTACTGTTTTAAAAGCATGGATTGTAACTGATACAAAGAATACAAATAATCAAAAAATCAGTAACACTGAAGTCAGATAAACTGTGCTGTTTCTTCTAATTTCAGATTTTGAAGCTCAGGTACAGTCCTACATATTTGCATTCCCATCATTATGCTTTGAGAGCCATGGCTGTGGATGTGTTTGCATCTACAGCTAACACCAAGGCTTAAAGAGCTGACAGTCCAAATAGACTAGAAAAAGGAGAAGAAATACGCTTATCCTTATTTTACAGATAGAGATCTAAGACAGAGAGAAATGAGGGACCTACCTGAGGTCATACAAAGAGTCAACAGCAGAAATTGAACAAAGATTGTCTGAATCATGCCCAGTGCGCTAATATCTTGACCTTTATACCAAGGCATTTACACTTCCATAGGAAAGAGTTATATAGATGGCTGAGGGAAAGCAGTGTACAGACAATTAATTATGTTTTACCTGCCCTTTCTTTCCTTGTCCCCAGTTACCTCCTGGCCCCACAGCCTGAATCATGAATTCTTGAAGAATTTTCTTCATTCAGGGTATCTATACATAGAAGATAAATAGAAGCTGGAGGAAAAATGCCGAGATGATAGAGTAGGTGGAGGAGGTTTTCTGTGCTACTAATGTATTTCAGTATGCCTCTCATCCGAGCTCTGTGCAGCTACTCTGAAGAAAGAGAGAAAAAGCCTGAATACTTCGCTTTTTCCTCTAGGTAACAACCGCAGACGGTAGGTGCTAAAGAGAGAGTATCCCAGCTCTTTAAAGAATGACTGATAAAGAGTTTTGTTAAAAATAACAGGAGAAAAAAAAACCCTCTGCTTTATTTCTTGCCCTGAGAACTTCCAGACATTCCCCAGTAGGTGCAAAAGACCTCAGGAGACATTGGCAGTGGTAACTGTAATTCTTGAGGGGGCCAGTGAGGATTCTTTAAAGCACTGATGGGATTCAGGAGCATAAGTCCCACTGACAGGTATTACATTCTTTAGGTTTGCCTGAAATGCCACACTGCAATTAACACCTGGAACAGCAGATTTTGTGCATTACCCTTCATAACTGCAGGTGATGTTGGATTAGATTTAATTTTTTATTACATTAAGAGATTTTTTACTTGTGCTGAGAACAAAGTTCTGCTCTCTCAGCTCTTCAGAGTCCTGGCCTCATGTTTGCAAGGGCTCTCAGGTATGGGGTGGTCATGACTTGAACCGTACACTTACCACAAACTCCCACTCCCAGCCTTCCTCCATATTCTCTCTCCCTGGTGATGCCATCTCTCCAGTGTCTCCTCAAAAGACACTGAACTGAATAACAACATATCTAGCCCTCAGTGCCAGATACACTGAATTGTGTTGGATGCTGCTCTGATTTACAACTTTGTGTGAAGAAATTCAGCACTAGTTTTAGCCTGCGCAATCTCTTTCTGCTCTACTGTTCTCTCACTTGCGTGGATGGAAACCAGGAGACGTACAAAGGCAATCACAAGTGCCACTGGTTTGAATAGTTTGTTAAAAAGTTTACATCTAGCACAAAGGCACACGTCCACATGCAAACTGTACTATCTGCTTCTTATATAAAGCACATTTGGGAAAAGAGAAACCGATTGTAAGAGAAGAATGGCTGCTTAGTCAGTGTCTTGTCCTTCACATGGGGAGCCACAGTTCTTTCCTGCCAGCAGTCGTCTGTACACTGGAGAAAGCTTTGAACAGCTACAATTCAGACACTGATCCCACTAATCCCGCTAATCCCATGCCCCGATGTGCTCCATTACCCTGTGAAAGGCAGATTTGGACTTTCACAACTAATGGCACTCCACGCTTCAGAGAGGTGGCTTGTACATTTCCCCAGACCCAGCCAAAAGGGGAACAGCAAGGTCACAGCCAAAGGAGCTACACAGCGATTGTGCCAAGCCATGAAATGAGCTCCCTGGAGGCCCATGGAGGCTGGTCTTGTTTGTATCCGCACACCAAAAGACACCGGTGGTCTCTGTGGCAGCTACAGGTTTACATGGGAGAAACTTCTTATCTCATGACACACTGTTAAGAGCAGAGTGAGCCAGCACTGTTGCTGGACTAAGTATCTGCTGATGCACAGACCTGGCCTTTGCTTTAGTCCCACCAGTTTCAGCAACAGCTTGTAATTACATGGAGATACATAGCCAAAGTGGACCAGGTACAGTGGCTATGGTAGTGGAATAAGAAAAACATTTTCGTTTCCCTTTCGGCCCTCTATTGCCACTGCTAAGCACAAGTATGTATTACCTTAGCCCACAAATGCTGTGAGCTTTCAATTAAAGATGGCAATGTCTGTGCGGGAACAGTAAGTTAAAGAAACATTTAATCCTAAGGAAACTTGTAGGTAGCTAAAAGAAGTGGAAAGATGCTGTGTGTGGATGCATGTGTGTATGTCTGAGAAAAGGCACACTCTTCGTACTGATAAACTTTAAAATATGATTTACTCTGTGCAGGCAGCAGTCTCAGACATCAAAGCTTCAGACACAGTGCAGTGTCAAAAAACCATGAAGCTTTAAGACTCGACCAAGCATCAACACCAAGCTGAGGCAGAAGCTTTTACTCTTGAGACCGCTGACTGAACGGATTAGATTAAAAAAATCCCACAACTCTCTAAAACTGCTAGTAGAAAAATAAATGACTAAATGTGTGTTTACTCAAGTACACCTTTATTTATCCTGCTGCACTCTACACATCAGTATTTAAACTCACTGCCTTTTATATGAAGGCTAAAACCAGCTGTATATGCACTAGTCAATGAACTAATGATAACAAATGCATCCAGCGGAGCAGACAAAGGTTTGCTTTTAATCTGAGAAATGAAACAAAGACCAAGGTAACAGTGTATTAGGCATTTTCTCTCATACTGCAGAGTGAGTTGGCCTAGAGCCATGCAGCAAAGTACACCTCCTTCCTTCGTGCACGCATTTTTACAGAGCCATTGATGATCCACCCAGGGTTATTGTACCAGATGTGTGATCAGGAATGGATCCAGCGGCTGGGCAGAGAGGCAAGGTGTTCTGCTGCGAGTGCTGTGGTAGATCCTGATAACTCAAGGACTACAGACTGCTTAGGCCCTTCTGTCGGTACAGCAGAGCTGTGCCTAAAATTACCATGGTGCCGAAAGATCGGACCTCCTTTTGCTGAGCTCTGTATGTGGTTGGAAAAAGCTCATTCAGCAAGGAATATCCAGATCTAAACAGGCAATATACATAAACAGGGTAAAAAAATCCAGAAGTGTTATAATTTCTATTTTATATATCAATAATAAAACATGGCAGAACTCGCAGAAAGTTATTTAAGGCCTTTCCCTTAATTTCAGAGGGAGTTACATACCTCAGTAGCTCACAGAAACCGTGCCAGATACCCACCCAAGCTTTTCACACAGTCTGTGAAAGAGATGGGAAATGACTACAAAGCTCTCTTGTGGGCATTACAGTCATGTATTCTCTTTCTTAGAGCCACATGGTTTCATCCTTAGATTTTGCCACCAAGTGAACACTTGAGGAAGAACCTCAGTTCAATGTTTTGAACTTGTGACACCTTCTACTCCTAATGTTCCTGTTGAAAAGGGACTGAAGTCAGTTTTATGTGGATTCCGCACACTTGTATAAGAAGGTGACTGAACTGCTAATGGGGGACTGCCTCGTTTTCAACAGCGTACTCAGATTTACAAATAGCCTGCACCAGCTGGTGGGCTGCAGCTGAAATGATAGTTGGCATTAATGCTGCTTGCACAGCTTATCTACAGGTCTACTTTGAGAGGGTTTCATTATTTGGACTAGAATTGGGCTCCTAGTATTCTGCACAGAAAAAGATATCCTCCCTTCCATCAAGATTTTACAGACTGATTTAATGGTAAGAGACACTGGTTACTTTCTCCCACAGTTTCTTTCCCCTCCCCATCTGCTCACAGATAGCAACCTCTCTCTGTGTACCTTGGTGGCAAATTTGCACACTTCAGAGCCTCTCACCTCCAGCCTGCATAGAGTAAATTGCAAGAAAGAAAAAGGCTAAAACCAACAACAACACCACAACCAAAAATTGATTTCCTACAATACAAAAGAAAACTGAATCTCTTCCTGTTGGTATGTAAGCCCTGCTGCTGACAAAGAACAAGATGGAAGGGAAAACAAAGAGAAAGATAAACGATTGAATGAAGATCCCAGGTAGGAGGCTGGCAGCTTGCAAAACTCCATCTCTTCTGCTACTTACTAACACTAAGACCATTTAAAAGGTACTGCATTGTTATTTCTGTAGCAGGGCAGCAAACCAAGCTTAGTGACATGGAACAAGTTGTCAATAGGCCTACAGATCTGCAGGAGGACTTTAATTGGGTAAGAACATATGTCAGGAGGGGGTGGAGGCTGAGTTCTTTTTATTAGCAAAAGATGTTACTAGGCATGGTAGCTTTTGAGAAGGAAAAACTTTTATTCCTTTGTCTCTTTTATCATAAAAATCTGCTAAACCACAAACCGTTCAGCTTTGCAATGAAAGAGTGCCTTTTGTGTCATTTATATTGCCCAACTGTGCTCTTATTATTAACAGTTTTATGCTTAAAAACAGCACTTGGAAAAACATGCTCTTAAGAGCTTCAACACTCCCTGCATAGCTTTCTTCCTTTGCTCCCACCCCAGAATCCCAATCAACACGTGGATTTTGTAGACAGGCTCCCCCCTCCACCCACCCAGTCACTTTTGTTAAATATTAATTCCTCCTCAGGTTCCAAAAAAAAGCTGTTGAAAACTAGCCTGAGACACTTTACTCCCTCCAGGAAATGCCATCCAAGACCCTTAGGGTGTCCGGAGAGCAGGAAGGTTAGGGGGTGAGAGGTAGGAAAAGCTATTGCCCTTTATGAAAGAAAGATGAATCTGAGAGACAGTCAAGAAAAACCTGTCAGGACATGGAGATTTGCCTCACTACACTGAAGTCTCTTGTCTTTGAGAAAGGTGGGGGAAATATGGCAATCCACACTCTCTCTCAGGAAAAGAGGAGCTTGCCTGAGCATGTGTGCTGTTTGAGTTCACAGATCCCGTGCAGCTGAGGAATGATAAGTTATCACAAGCTCTAGACTAGAGAGTAGAGCAGACATATTTTCATCTTCAGCCCACTATCCTGCTACATGCTACAATAAGCATCTCTTCTCTGCCTTTCTTCCTTTGTTCACCCTAAGTTAAATTAGTCTCGTCAGTGAAAAGTGCTGGCCTATTTGGGATAGACCAAATTTGGGAGATCTACCAAATCCCAAGAAACAGGGGGACAAGGGCCAGGACTGGCAAGTGATGATCTCTACCTATTTAAGATACAAGCAATAACAGTGGAAAGTTTTCCACTGCCATCCTACAGAGTACTCACAAACACAACTGTTTTGATCAGTAGAGCAATGCCGTTGTGTGCTTGTTCAGTCTGTGGAGCCGTTTTGGTGCATGCCAGCTAGGTAGCTTTTGGAGGCAGCTAGGTCTGAATCTCCAGTCCAGGCACACACCAAACATGTGCCAGCCATTAATGGGGATGTGATGGTCTGCACCAACAACCGCGCCTCTGCAGAGCTTTTAACATGCCTGGTGGGGAAGACTAATTTAGGGGACCAGACAGGCTACATCCAAAGTAAAGCCTTCAAGCTGCATACTGTGTAGGTGTAGAGGTCTCAGCCCACCTGACTTTGTCTGACTCTGCCTGATAGATCCTCTGACTGATCTGCCCTAAGGATGCCCAATTATTCTTGTACCCAAGGCCACAGCAAGTCTCCTGTGGCAGAAAGGAAGCCTAAAAAAGGACTAGAGGACTATGTAGTTTCCATGGGGTTTTTTTCAGACTACAGGCAGGGAAGTCGGATGCTTCCAGTGCCGCTTGAAATGCTGAGGAACAGTGGGTCTTGCTATGGTCTCCTCAGAGACTTGACTGAGCCTCTAGTCTGCCAGAAATTAATGCAAGAATCTTAAAGTAAGACGAGCTAAGACAACTGCAATGAAAACATGGAATGGGCAAAGGATTGATGTTTTGGGGATCTTTCTTTTGATACTGTCCATCTCTCACAGAGAGTTTCATAGTAAATGATTCTTAATTTCCCAGACGTACATACTCATTCCCCTGAGTGTGTCTTTTGAGAGACTCAGATAATACAAGCTCCCACGTACCTCTGGGTAACGTTTTGCCCTTTTTAGAAAGGACTTTGGACACACAGCTCTCAAGTTAAAATTGCATGCAACTGATCAATGTTCATGGTTAAATATAATCAAATAAGACATTTCTCCTCTGATTAATTTCAAGTGCATTGTCAAAGGTAGTACAGAAAATATCAAATTCACATTGCAAGGCAAAAGAGGCAGCACAACATCTCTGTACTTTTCAGCTGTCTGGTTTTATGAGAGGGTAAGGATGGTTCCACTCTCGGCAGGGAGGAGCACATCTCACATACATACAAAAAAAAAAGAAGGTGGTATTCTTCATGGTTCACCAATAGGGGACAGCCTTTCGCATATTTGTCAGATTAACATATTCTCGGATGGCATTTCCCAGAGGGAATAAAGTGTCTCAAGTTGTTTTTCAAGCTCCTGTGCACTGTCTGAACAGATAGTTATGAAATTGCCTTGCTAATGCTTACAGTGGAGAGGTTTTCTATTATATGCTACAGTGAAAACATTCAAGATATAGCTACACGTACTCACTGTCTCTAAAGGTACAGAACAGCTTGCTCTGTCCTAAGCAGAATGCCATGCAGTTAGATGATGGGGCAGCAACCAAAGAATATTTCATGTGATGGAGGAGCCAAATTTCATTGTGAAAGCACATGCCAGCTCACCTCAGCCAAACTGGTTATGGTGCACTCTACTTACAGTACATCAGCAATATATCTGCTCTGTCTCTTCTAGAAATTTTCAAATCACCATCTCTGTCCCTCTCTCAGCCCTTTTTCACTGTCTCCTTCCTTCTTCCCCCAAATGTCACTTACCCGCCTTTTGCCAAGTATTGTAGTTCTGCACCCAGAGAAACAGAAACATTTTATTCTCTCCAAACCCATCCCCTCTCCCCCTGCTGTTTCCCTTTCCTCCCATCCTATTGGCATTTATGAAGGGGGAAAAAGACTAAGGTGGTGATGTTAAAACATGTGGACTTGGGTACATGGGTTTAACAGCTTTAATCTGTCCCAAACTCAGAAGCTAACAGGGTTACAAAGGTAACTATTTGCCAGACCAAGTTACTCAAAGCACAAGTTCTTCTTCCCCCTACCTCCAGCCATGCAAGTATGCCCAAAGTCACTGTTTGTCATTCCTGGGTAACACAGCTCTTTCATTACAGCCATCAGTTTCTATTTCCAAGGTCACAGTTCGTTCTGTCTGAGAGCCGCTGACAGGGTCCAGGTGAATTTAAAGGGACAAGGCTTATTGCTTCAGTTTAGTATATATTTTTATGAAACCTGTATGTCAGTAACAGTTGTTGCTTTGACTGATTAGACAGTCTCTAAGTACAATGATTAAATATGAATATCATGGGATATTTATTCAGACTTAATCTCCCCCTCTCGATCCTTGAGACATTATCTGTAGAGAGTTGCTAATGCAGAAAATGTTGCTGCTATCATCCAAATAGCAATCTGAGCTATCCCATGTAAAATTTGATGGATGTACTTTCTAACAGTGGGGTGGGAGGTGGGCAGAAGGCAGGGTTTCCAACGAGCAGGTTTGAAACTCCATGCATCAGAGTTGTCAGCTAGCTGCGTATCAGATTTACTAACAAGCCTTACTGGGGCAGGGATTTCTAATTTATCACTGTCTTACACTGGAAGGAATGCTTAAAATACATGGACGGGGCTATTTTAGGTAAGACCTGCAAATTAATCTCCATCTTGTTGCATTCCCCAGATCTTTACAGTGAAAGCACCTGCAATGACTGTAGTTGACAAAAGGCTGCCTGCTTCAGATCTGCAAATAGCAAATAGTGTAACACCTATTGCAAGGGAAAAAAGTATGTAGAGGTACTATCCCGCTCCTGTAGTTCACACCTACCTTAATTTCATAATGAAAAATACTCTGTATTTTGAATAATAAGTATCCACATCCATGATAGGCTGTCCACTACATTTTTCGATGTTGTTCAGTTCACAACTTACCAGTCCATTTCTCAGACAGACTAAAATCTTTTCAGGTCTCTTTGTTTGCCTAAAGACTTCCTACAGCAGGGCCAAAAACATTACCCAGCAGACTCCCTCTGGCCAGAAGTTTTGTCCCATCTGTGAAGAGCTGGTCTCATGGCTCCTCAGTGACTCTCCTTCATCAGAAAACTGGGGCTGACTGATGTGCATTTTGGGTTTTGCAGACACTTGCTGCCTTCCAGCCCCCAAACTCATTCATCAGGAATATGTACCTGTTCTGCACTGATGGAAGAGCAGAAAAGATGGCCCCACACACCCCAAATGCCTTAAAGTTATCCTCAACTTCTTCCCCTGAGTGTATTAGATGAGACTCAGGCTCTAAGTACACCACAAGTGCCAGGTCTCCTGTTCCTTCTCACTGCGTTTCATCAGCAGAGCTCAGTGTTTGATCTGTTGTTGAGTGATTGAAGGCGGAAACAGTGTGGTCACCCTCGTGTTATTTAATGCCGTTTTTCCTCAGTTTAGCAATTAGCACAGTCACTGAGCTGTTTTACAGCAGGCGTTGCTATGCTGAATCGTTCTACAGCTGGACAGGATCAAAGAGTCATGAAGGGAGCCTGGTGCGTAGATCTGCCACATGTTCCTTTAACTCAGCTTTGGTTGATGTTAATAGTTCTGACTGTGGTCATTAATTCTCTTTCTCTCTAAGATTTTTTATTTCTTGCAACATGTCTGAAAGCTTTGTTCCAGACTAGCAAGCCTTGACAGTGAGCCAGGGAAGATGAGACTGATGGAATATAGCCAGGGCTGTGGCACTGTCCTGCAGAAGTATTTTACCCAAGAAAGGAAAGATCTCTCAGTGTTTCAGTTATCATTAGTGCTAGCGTACTTAAGAGCCCTTAAGAATGTGTTACTTCTTTTCAGAAATCTAAATATGACTACATAGCTAGTGAGCCTTAAGAACTATAGTTTTATAGGTATATCCTAGCGAAGCATTAATGGAATCGACCCAATACGGAGAAGACAAGTCAAAACTGAAAGAGTCAGCTGAGAAAAGCAACACAAACCTCCCACCTCCTCCCCAAAATATTATAGCCATACTTGTTCCCATATTTTCTCAAGTTTAAAGCTTCCTCCTGTAATAAAGGTTTTGCATCAATAGCTCTGTCTCAAATTGCTGTAAACTTTCAAAGCCAACAATGAGAGTATGACATCCCAATAGCTTTGGCAAAGGGCTTTCCAGAGCTTTATGAGTAGGTACTGCTGCTTGTCTCTCTACTCTCTTGTAACTAGGGCTCCAAAACATAGCACCCTGTATAGTCTATGGCAAAAGGCAGGGGGGAGCAGAATGCAGTGCTGAAGGTAGAGAAAGGGGAAGGAGATGAAAACAGTGTCTACAGTTACAAAAAGGACAAGGAAAGTGGGAGGGGGATGGTTTGACCGCACTAGCACATAGGGAGGATAAAGAAAACACATTAAAGTTGGATAAGATAATATACAGCAGAGAGTATGTGAGTACAGCCATGAGCTACTGCTTTAATTGTTTTATTCTGTTAACATAACAATGAATATATATTTTACCCATTTAAATGGCACTATTATGATTTTACAGAATTCTGGGCCTTCTTCAATTAACCCCATAAGGCAATATGCATTCCAACAGCAGCTTCAAAGGTATGGCTTTTCCACTCTATTAAACTCTATTAAGCTTGTACAGGTCATAAAACTGTAAACATGGCAACCTGATTATCATTCATTTTATCTTTCTCCTTCCCGTGTCTTCACCAAAGTCTATAGCCACTATTCCTTTACTCCTGTGTTCTGCCACTTGACATGATAGGCTTTGTTCTCTTCCTTCAAGGTCTGATTTACTTTTTAAAGACACTCTATTGACCTAAACACCTTGATAAGATAGGGAAGCCCAAAGTCTATGGCTGGGACTCAAAGCTGGAAGGTGTCTCCTTGCAGTCTATAGTCTCATGCAGCTCATGAGACCTCTCTCTTTGAGAAACTGTACTCCATTTCTTTAAATCTGAACAGTAATGCAGACAAAAAAGGGTTGACGGTTTTCTGGGAGTGGTGTAAAATTCTTCCAGCAATGAGGCAGAGTGTAAATCAGAACTTTTAGGGATAAATATTCTCTGTTGTAGGAAAGTGATTCTTGCTATTGCTGCATACAACTACTTCTTCAGTAGATCATGTTAACAGTGAGACTCATCCCTTGCTTGGGGATAACTTGTCACAGAGGATATGGATCCTATCATTTTTCCTCACTGTAAGGACAGATGTTTGCTCTGACTGGCAGATCTAAAAACTGAATTATTTTTCTCTCTGCTGAGAGATATAGTCCCTGGATAAATTTGAGCATGATCAACAGATATCTTCTTTAGAAGATTGACACAGAACTTGAAAAATGATGCACATGTCCCCTGGCAAGAACGTCCTCGCTGCAAAGCAGTGACATAGAACAGGAAACAAATGATCTATACTCCTTGCCCATTCCATCATTTTATCCTGTGCTCTACACCTTTATCAAGGCAATCATAAGATGAAGGCTTGAGACAAAGTAAAAACATGGTATATTGCCAAATAGTTTCTAATAGTATTTTTGGCTTCTCCATTGTTCATTATTCCTGAGGAGAAACTTTGTTCCTTGGCAACTAGATGTTGAGTGTTATTTCCATGCTGTGCAGGGAATTAAGACTTCTGTTTGTAACCTCTTCTTACCTCCACAGTACTAGGGCAGCTCAGGGAAAGGTGCTTCTTATTTAGCAGAAGCACCAGAGGAAGACAAAAAGTGGGCCAAATCCTGCTGTGCTATCTGTGAGCCAGGAGAGCTTGTCAGAGCCCCACAGCCTGCCCAGGTTCTTCTGAAGAACCTCCTGTGGTAGGAACTAGCCCGGGGGCTGCTCCGTGGTCACCATCCTCCACCAAAGTGGAGGTGGCCAAGGCGTTACATAGGAAATGTCACTGCAGCCATTCAAGCTCCAACACCTCCTTCTGGCCTGGAATAGGACAGAACTTCCCCCTCCTGCTTCTAAATGAAGGAAGGAGAGGTAATGAATGAAATCTGAAAAAAACAAGACATGCCAGAGACTCCACAAAAGCCCCTCAAGACTATGCCAGTGGACAATATTATGAACCCTAAAAACAAGGAGGGAGGGAGAGAGGAAAACCCAGCCAGATAATGGACCAATAATTCACCATGTCTAAAAAAATGTATACCATCTTGTTATTCAGTGCCTGTTTTCCTGTTTCTCCAGCCTTCTAATGACTTGCCAGATGGACCATCCACTGTGCAAGCAACTATGTGTGCAGCTAGAATTCCTTTGAAATGTCATTTGAATCTTTTTTATTATTGGCTTAATTTCTTCTCTGCATTATGCTAGCCCCACTTCAATCCTAAATGGCCATGGAAAAGGTTGCCTAGCGTTTAGACACAGAATCCTATTTAAATTGAGTTTAATACTGGATACTGAACACTGTTTAAATACTTCTTGTGTTCCTCTGCTACTTGAAGCAGGAGCTAATGCGAGTCTTTCTGGGGTTTTAAACAGTTTTAAACTTAGCCCGTTAATGAGACACATAACACACGAAGCATGGGATGTGGTGCTTACTTACACTCTCCAGATATAGCTGTAATTAAGCACTGCTCTGCTTAGCACCGAGACTTCCCCCAAATCTCATCTAGGTAGTGAAATCCTCCATCCCAAACGTGGAACCCCATGAATGACACACCGGGGGAGCCCTCAGTTCTGGGGAGGCAATATCCTCCTCCTCTTGAGCTGGGCAGTAGCTCTGCGGAGGGGCACAGCCACTACAGTGGCTCCCAAGAGGCGCTGGAGCACTCTCAGGACCAGCTCTGGTGCTGCCTGCCAGGCATTCCCACCGGGAAGGCTTCAGATGGAGCACCCTCAAGAACCTGCTTATCGGCAGCCCTCTTTCTTACCTCGGTGGCCGATGAGAGGGAAATCAGGCGCCCAGGAGACATAGGAAGGGATGAAGAGAGTGTGTTGAACTCAGAGCTGCCAGGAGAGGTTTTGATGTGACTCAACCCCACAAGAGGTTTTGAAGCTATTTGTTCTCTGGCAGGCTGCGTATACGCTGAAATGACCATGGCCTAAGTGACTAAATTAGATCAGCTAATTCAAAGGTTTGAGGGCATGATGTGGTTTATGTGACTTTTCCTGAATTTCATACACTTGAAATTTTGTGAGGATAAACCTTGGGTACTACCTCTGGCAAAGCTGCTTTGTGGAGAAGGGATGGAGAGGGGTGATACAGCAATCTACACATTTAAAATAGTCTCATCGAAGTGTTGGAGCACTACCAAAACTCTGACTTAACAACCTCTCTCTTGTATTTTGTTTGCTCATCATTTCCGCTCACTGTGCCCAATTTCAATTCAGATTGTAAATACTTCTGAACATAAACTATGTCTGTCTTTGTTTCTGACACTCACTGGGTGCCCAGCACTAATGATCACCACAGCCATTAATGACTCGGAGGATTCTGAGTTCTGGCTGTACTTCAAAGAACCTCAAATATCTCAAAGTATGGAAATTCATAGTTGGGGCTTTCAAAATATTAATTAATATGTACCCCACTGCTAACTCCCAACTCCCCATCTTTGTTCCATTCACACTTACTTTGTAAGGTGTGTTTATTTTTTTCTAATCAGTTACTTTTCTTGGGTTGTGTAGGAAGGCTGCAGCAATACACTAAGGATATAATCCACACGGAAGAGCCACTGTAGTTGTACCAATTATTTGCACACCACAGAGCTTTCCTTTTATAATTGACTTCATACATTCATGTCTTCAACGTTAAGTGCACAGCTTCATCACCACACTAATCTTTGTTCTGTTCAGAAAGCAAGTGTAGTAATTTCCTGATCTGGGCCTGGGAGGTTTATTTATGCAGACATACTGCATCCTATATCTAATGACATCTGTATAATTGGTGGTCCACGCAGAGGGAGCATTACAGTCGTCGGAGCCCCGCATGTGGTTTAGGCATGAGCTCCTCCTTGTCTCACTCTCTATTTGCAGGGCTCCCTAACTTAACCACTTGCCCCCAGTTCTCCCTCCTCCATGGCTGGAAAGCCTCAGGAATTGCCCCAATACCTCCCTCTCATTCTGTTCTGTACAGACAAAGCCTGAACTGGGAAGGAAAGCTTGCTGAGCCCATATTTTCATGATTGTGAATGTGGAGTATATGTCATGCACTTTTCTTTGGTCCGTGTCTGGCCATAAAGAAAATCAGGGCTGGCAGAACTCTACTACAAGATTTAAAGTAAGTCACCGATAAAACAAACCTGTTTGTAACAGAAATATGAGATTTAAAGTACATCACTGATAGATAAAATAAGCCTGTTTGTAATGGAGATAAAAGCTATTTATATTGCAGTGGTGCTGGGTAAACATATTTTTTTGAGTCAATAATAAAGTCACCAAGAAACGCATTTTCTGTTGTCCAGAAACTATTTCTGAATTCAGGTCAAGTTTCCTAATGGTTCCATCTGAGAAAAAAAATACTGAGCCAGGACTCTCAGAAGAGATGGTAGATGGTGTTTTTGCCTTTTACCCAACAGTTTAATGCAGACCTACTCAATTAATTTTTACTGAGGTCCACTTCCTCTCAGCAGAAAGCAGTATGCCATCTCCCACCCTGCCAGGATTTGTGTGTTGTCTTTTCAGCCAAGATGGACCGTTACAGCTGTTCCCTCATTTCCCTGTCTTCCCACCTAGCAAGATGTTAGAGAATGGTGAGCAACAAGAAATTTGGAGTCTTTTGCTTGAATTGCATATCTGGAACTGTGGTGAAGCCTAAGGGAAACGCGCACAGGATCTGATCCAGCCCATCCTGGTATGGCCTTGTTTTAAGGGTTCATACATCCCTCCTGGGACATGAGGTAGTTTTTCCTCTGACACTGTTCAAGCAAATGTTAATTGGAGCAAGACTTGTGAGGCAGTTCCACATCCCAGCTGAAAATCCTAACCCTTACACTGAGGTTCACACAGTCTCCCTTCCTTCCTCCCTCCTTCCTAGGAATGCTGAAGCGTTTCACACGAGCGGGACAGGCTCAGCGTGTGGCATCCAGCACCTGCTTCTCCTGGGAAGTGATTTCTATGTCCATCAGGCAGGGAAAGAAGCTAAATCTGGATCTCTATCTTGTGGTGACTATAACTAATCAATGACATACTGAATGAGAGGAGGATGGTATCTAAATACCTCCTACCTTTGTTAATTAGCCATCACCTGCTTTCTGTAATCAGTGTTCTAAGAATGACAGATTTTGGGTTATATTCCATAGAACTAAATAAATTACTGCATTTTATAAATTTTGATGATTTCTTACACCACTTGGTTCAGTATTTCTATTTTGATTTCTCCCACCTGAAATAGCCCTACATTGCACTCATTTTGACTTTTCAGTGCACTTCTATTTATACAGGGCTAGATGAATTACAGAGATGCTTTTAATAGCAATTTTCACACTTCTAGTGTCTAAATTTTGGAAGTATTCCTGATAAATTAGCTTACCTTTGAATTTTCTGGCTTTACTGATAGCTGGAAGCTTTAAAAAACCCATATAAAAATCTGAGAATGGTTTTTAAAACAACCTTGACAGAAGGAACAATATATCCAGAGGGAGCACTAGGACAACTTGCAGGGATACTCAGGAGCTGAGATAGTCTATTTTGCTTTGGCTTCTCAGTCTTCATGAGTTACCTGGCATTCCCCTCACCTGCCCTCCAGTTCCATAACCAGTGTGTCTGCTTGTAAATATTAGGAGCTGCTGCAAAGGTAATATCTCAAGAAGAGCTTGAAATTATAATAACAAAAAAGTATCTTAACCAAATCCACTCACCTACATTAACCAAAATCATAAACAGTTTTGCTCTCCCCTTTTAGGTGCAATTTTCCAAAGAGTCTGCGTACTTGAAACATTTCTCCCAGCTTTGATCTAAAATGCCTAAAAAAGGGAGGGGTGGAGAACTGAGACAGGCACTGAGATCTCAAGGATGCCTAACTTTGGCTTTGCAGGTTTGAACATTCTTATTGTCAGAATATTAGTTAAGGACATTTCTGGAGAGCCCAAGTGGCCATCTGAGGTCTGAGACTGAGCTGGACATCAGCCGCACAACTAAACCCTTTGTGTCCATTAGCCTGAAGCTGTGAATGAAGAATGCACTGGGCAAAACACTGACGTCAGTGAAGTGGGAGGGAAAAGCCCCTTTTTCCTCTGAAGGGGAAAGGGCGAGTTGCAGGAGTTCACCCAGGATATTATTGTATTGCCTATGGTTGTGAGACGGGAGGCCCCTTTTTTAAAGACAAATGTGCAATAGTTGAAATTGAGCTAGCAGAACCTGCCTGAGGAACAAACTCACCTTTTATTAAAACAAAAGAAAGCTTGCCAGAGCTGCTAGGCTCAACACAACTTGATTAAAGACATTGGGGAATTTACCAATCAAGGAAAGGGCAGAGCATGGTAAAAATAAGAAGTGCTAGATCAGTTAAAAGTAGCTAGAGAAAGCCCTGAGGCTCTGCAGCTGGTCATTACTGATGCAAGAGATAGACTGCCTCATGGAGAAGGGATATAATGGGAGAAGAGCAACACATTAATCTGCAGAGTTCAGCATTACAGCTGACTAATCACACGTGGCACTGGCAGCTGTAGACCACAGACCACCTTCTTAGAGTTGGGTCATTGATATTGATCCCTGTTTGTCATGAAAACTACATACATTACCATGCCTGCATGCCTTAAGCAATGCAGCTCACTATTACCCTTCCATGCCAAAGAAGATTGGTGTGAAAAGTAACTCAAGACTGTGTCTACACTAAGTGCAAATTGAACATACTGCAGTGAGCCGCACTAATCGAAGCATTGCTTAGTACTTTGGCGGCAGGTTATCACTAGCCCTGCTGGGCAGTCAGCCCTGCTGGAAATCATTATCACTGGAGAGGCTTCAGCTAAAAAATCTCTTCTAAAGGCACTTTAGTGAAACAATGTTAATTGCTAATTCTGATTCCCTGCCTCCCACAAGGCAGCGGGAGAGTGATGGTAAAAGGAGGATGCACAAGTGAGCTCCCCGAGGCAGGTAAGCGAGAGGTGTGTGCATTTACATAGGCACAGATGAAGGGGTAACCACATACCTCTCTAAGTCCTTTTCACACTCTCATCAGTAGCACTGGGATAAGAAATTCAAGGTTTCACCACGCAGAATCCACTTCTGCTTTATTGAAGAGCTACCCGACGCACATTCAGGCTATAAACTAACACTGATTAACAACAGGACTTTAAGGCACATGGCCGTACACCTGGTCAGGCCACAGACTTTCGCCAGGATCCCGTACTTGCTATATGAGAGAAGCAACCGAGGCCACCAGGGCCTCACATAACTCAGTCGCTTTGTCCGTGCCTCTCATGAAGACAGAGTTATTCAATCTCCGTAGATGCGTTTTCAGGCCTGATCTCCTCTGCCAGAAAGGACATGCACTGAACTCAGCGTAACCTGCCTCCTAGTCACAGCCAAGAGACTCTGTACCTGTGCTAGAAAGCAATTATTTTGTATTTGCCAGCATAACAATACAAAAGAATGGCAACAAATCTTTTTTTGCCCTGCTGCATCTCAGAGCTTTGTACATTTTCTCCCCCCATCCACCTCTCCTCCTGTCTGCCATGAGAAGTGTCAGAAGATCTCAGATTTCAATGTCTAAATTAAATGTAGTAATCTGATCAGGATGAAATGCCAAATGAGTCACCTCCTTCTGCATCAGCCTCTGTGCCACCTGCCCTTTGCTGTACTTCTTGGCTTTCATAGTTTGTTGCTCAGTACAGTGTCCAAGATAATATAAAATGGGCATGAAAAAGAAGGGGTTAATGGATAAAAACTTCATGAGAGCTTTCAGGTAGAAGACTTTGCAGTACAAGCAGATATAAGTGATGACATTTGTGGGGAACCTGCCCTATACTCTTCCTTTTTAATGGGAAGAGTAAAGTGAAGTTGGTAGAATAATTCTGAATTTTTAGCCTTCTGTCTTCTAAATGGCACATAGGTGAGACACTGACAATGTTCTCATCATTAAACCTGACAGAGAAATATATGTTTCCTGACTCCAGAAGGCTTCAATAATGTAAAAAGCATTATGAATCTCAACCAGATGACCAGGTGGGGACCTGAACACAGAACAATGTGGGATCAATAGCTTTTAATAAACTTGCTGAATTTGGCACCAGTTGTTGTTTCTGAACATTAAAAAAGAAATTAATTTAAAGAAGGAATCTGGATTAAAAAAAAAAAAGATAACATAACCATTTTTTTCTGCATCTTCTTTGACTTTACGGAATTGTATGAAATACCATCATGTGAATCAAGATATTTTAGCTATTCCTTGCTTTCCCCCCCTCTCCAAGGCCAGAGCTAAGTTTCCATATGGCCAAGATAGCTTTTCATAACCACTCATCTGTAGTATAAGCTAAGTGAAGGTTAGATCATTTAAGAGTGCTGTGCCTTAAGTTGAAGATATTCAAAACACTAAGCTTTTATGTTAACTGGAAAACAGAAGGAAAACTTCAGAAAACTGTCTGCCACCTATAATTCCTTCTCATCAGCAAGCCAAAATAAATAATTCTGCACTAAAATTTAAGAAAACTCAAAGAAAGACCCCACCCACCTACTTTTTCTCTTTGGTTATGCACTGTATTAAGTTCAGTGTAATTCACTGCTTAGGCTTCCTGAAGTAGGACACTTTAGTAAGGTAGGCACACTGTACCTCCCAGGCTATCCTAAAAAGTAGATGAGGCCTTTTGTCTTTTTAAAGCTTCCTCTTCTAAACCAATATGTCTCCAAAATAAAACGACCAAAAAACCCTCCAAAGTCCTCCCCCCTTAAACACTGGGCTTTCTTGCTTCATATACCTGCTCCCCATGCAGCCACAAGTTCTCAAGTCCCATGGCCAACACCTCCCATAGCAACCAGATTTTATCAGTAGTAACTATTTGCTGCTATCAAGGCTAATGTAAAAGGCAAAACAAGAGAAGGACTAGATGGTAGGAAAGCCTGCTGAATGAAAAGACCGATCCAGTGGAAAAACGGGCCATGCTAGGGGAAGATGAGCCTTTCACACTGCGTACAGGAGTTTGTCTTCCCTCTTTTCTTTGTCCTTTCCCTGTATCTGGCTGGCTTCCTAAGGGTTAAGCCATCTTTGATAGCAGGAAGGTAAACCTGTCCTAAATGTCTTCAGAAATCTGCTTGCCTATTAGTAGTTCCCTAGTGACAATGTAAAGAAAATCAAACACCAGGCTTCACATCTTGAGAAAGCCTGGTTATGCATATTTAATAAAAGGAAACATACTATAAGATAAAAATGGGTGTCCATGGAAACTGCATATCTATCTTTAAGAAAAAAAACCAAAACATCCCACATTAAATTTTATATATTTCTTTCTTTCACATACACTCTCCCTCTACCAGTTTTGGTGTTATGTATTGACTGTCAGAGATCTTCACTGCCTGACTGTTATTTTCACATCACCGGGATGATCTCAGCATTGTACAGCTCTGAGATCTGTCGTGTACTGTACACAGCTTGGACTGCACATAGGCTTGTCTGCACCAGGCAAACACGGGCTGCAACAAAGTGCTGAGCAGGATGGCTTGCCCCTAGGATTTAGAGCTCTTCAGTAATTTTTTGTAAGGGGTTACATGAGGGGAAACAAAACAAAACAAAACAAAATGGGCAAGACAGAAGCATTCTGTGCTCTGCAAAAAGGGGAGGGGGAGCTGTGTTCCCAGCTCTCACTGCTCCCTGTCCTCACACTCTGCAGGTACAGGTGAGAGATGAGAAATATGGGTATATATCTCCCCATGGGGACATGGGGATCATCCATGGGTGATTTTCGGAGGCTACCTTGAGCCCATGCTGCTGTAACAGTCCAAAGCTACGACCAGCAGCTGTCCTAGTGCTTTATATGGGGTAGCTGAACTGCAGCTCTGAAAGCTGGGGTTCAAGCTCTGGACGGTGTAGAGCACAGTGGCGGAGATCAACAAACACTGAATCATCTTGTGGTTCTCTCAGCTCCAGCCACCAGAGCAGTGCTCAGCATCAAGAAGTGCTCAATAAGCCTCTTTGTTTGCAGCACCAGCTGCTAGGCACTATGAAGAAAGCTGCAGTAAGCAGTGGCTTGCAAGAGATGTATGTGCAGAGGCAGACAGCAAAAGGGCTCTCTTACTATTAGCATAGGATGTACAATCAAATTTTTTATCAAAATGAAGGCAATAGTTGGCTTCCTCAACGTTTCACCTTTAGCAAACAGGCAAATATGCCAACTCTACCAGCAGCTCTGGGAAAACGGTGAGATGTACACAGTGGGCCATACTGAGTGATGCACAAAGGCACCACCCAATTGGTGGTGATAGCAGAGGTCACCATGGAAAACCTGACCTCCTCCAATCTGTTTCCACATGGAGTCCCATTGTATAAATTGCCTTAGCACTCAGCAACTTTGAGGATCAGGACCCTACCAAAGAAAAGCCTGTGGCAGGATTGTGAGCTATCACCTTATTACCATTGTTTCCAATAGAGTCACCATTTTCTCCTCTTCAGTAACTAGGCAATTAAACCCAGTCCCCACTGCATTTTTTTTTTAATAGCAGTGAAGAATTTCCACGGTGGGATCAGACATTTAAACAAAGAGCAGGAGTTTCCCACTCTCACTCTGCAGAACACTGACATACCCAACCTCCATCCTCCTTCTCTCCACATCTCTGCACACATTCGTTCTGTAACTGCTGCCTTTTCATTTAACTTGCTCTTAGGGAAAGACTTCCCAAAGGTTTTAGTTGCCCAATTACTAGACAAACATAACCACACACAGCTAAGCTAATGCAAATAGATTCTCTGCTCCTTCATCCAGTACACTTGCTTCAGGCTTTACTATGCATTCATAAGCAAATTCTGTTTCCTCCCTCCTTCCCTCCCGTGTTCATCTGGAACTAGAGAGAAGCTTTTATCCTGTTCCCTTGTTATCGTACCGAGCATCCATAAATTCATTCCACTGCTTGAATGTCCTCACATTCCTGAAACTAGGCACCTGCAAAGTCTGCAGGTTGAATGAAGGTCCACTCCTGCTGGTAGAGTCCTTCAGGAACAGACCTACAAGCCCACGCAGCCACGCAGAGGCTCCCTGGCATTGTCCAGATCATCCTGTTGTAGTGCTCCCATTTGTGCAGTTCACATCTCTGACTTCCCACACCCTTGCTCAACAGTACTCTAAGTTTTTGGAAAGATCTGAAAGATCGATTGCACAAGTGGAGGGGTGTCCAAGAATGGGAAGTAGCCACTGAATCAGTCTCAGGTGCAAGCTTCACATGGTCACAGTCACTATCCACAGCACTTTCAGTCTAAAGATAAGGTGTGCTCCTAGACCACAGTTTCACAAGTAGTACTTTTTGAACACGTGTGGGGATTAGAGTGCATGAGTAGCTCACGTACCGCTGCGCTCCTTCTGCCAAGCAGAGCATGCTGTTGGACTTACCAGAGAATGACAGCCTTGTTCCATGGCCTTGCCTCAAGAGTTTGCGCAGCTCGAGGGTTATCGACAGTCTCTTAACGTACGAGGAGGCCCACAGAGTACAGGAATGCGAGTGAAGTGGGCCGACACAGCCGATAGCTGGGTCCTGGAGGTTGTGGTGCAGGGGGAACAAGGAGCACCTCTAGAGGAATGCCGACGCCGGCCCTCAGTGAGGGCAGGGTTTCTGGTCATAGAAGTAAATAGGAGTCAGCAGAGGAAAGAGCACAATAGCGTTTCTGATGGGAGCTAGCAGTCTTCCTCTCCTGGCTCTTCCATCCCCGTTGTAGGTGGTCCCATGCATTAGGCATGGGACCCCCCCCAGGCCCCAGACACTGGCCTATCCCAGGACCTGATGAGTCCTGGCAGCCTATGGGAAACAGGTGATTAAATGCTCCTATTAAGCTTACAATACCGGTTATGCTCAAGTAAACATGAGAGGTAAGGAGGATGGATGGCAGGAGAAAGAACTGCACTACGAGGTCAGCAGCAAGGCTACAACGACACACATGAAGCTTCTGGGAATCCAGAATTTTGAACTATGGGTTGGCAGACACCTCATTCCACTTACTATTCCATTTGCTCTTTTTTGTCGTCTCTTTTGTTCCCAGCACCAAGCTCTTTCTATGTGACTTGCCAGGGTTACATACTAAATATATTTCTTCCTGTCAGGGTAAGAAATGGGTTAAGTAAGCTTAGAAGTGGGTTTGTTCTACAACTAGCATCTCTGTGCCCTAATAAAGTCAGATAACTGTATTACTGGGGTAGCTTGAAAACAGACAAAATCTGCTTTCTCTTTTTGCTAAATCCACAGCTAAATGATTTTTGAGGGGGATGTTTTCATGGGAGATAAAAGACTAAAATCAATGATAGGACTGTCTGAAGACTGAAGTTTCATTTTATCTCCACAAAAAATCAGGAGTCAGCTATTCCAGTTGCTCTCTATTAAGTTTTCGTTCAAAAATGTCACTTGTACTCATAGCAGTGCTGAAAAGATTATTTATCTGAATCCAACTGTAGCATAAAGATTCTCTTGGAATCTTTTGTTTATCGAACTGGATAAGCATACATAAGTAATGCTGTTTATTACAAGAAAGGACTTGGAGGTGATATGAAACCCAAACTATGATATGTGACAGAAATTAATAACAGTAATCATAAATGGTTATGAGAATGGTGTGAGGTCTAATGATAACACATACATACACTTAGATATCAATCTGTGGTTTAGGGAATTTAGGAGAAAAGTACCTGACAGTCCAAAAAGGAAAATTACCATCTCTTCCAAATGCTTTTCAAGAACCGCAACAGCAGTTTAATGCTCTAAATTATGAACTTTACTGCCCAACTGTGGTGATGGGTCTGCATCACATCTAAGTCTATATAAGAACTTTGAGAAGGGAGAGAGCAGTACAAGATGGGAGTTAAAGATTCCACAATCTAAAGGGATGCATGTTACATTGTTTTACCTTCCTGATTGTATACTACTGTAACATGTTTTCCAGAAACACCAGCTCCTATGAAATGCCATCAAAGACTTGGTTTTGGCCCAGGTAACCACGCAGACAGCTGGCAATGGTTCCTCAGTTCCTGATCTATCTGGCCACTAGACCAAAAGAAGAGCTAACAAGTGTCAGGCAACATGGTTGTCTACAGTAATAGGGTGACTAGAATTGATGGTCCTTGGTGTGCTAGTCCTAAAATCCTAATTTTCCAATCAGTCTTCCTTTGCAACCGGCTCTGTCTAGAGACTCCTGCAAGAGGTATTAGGATTAACTATTTCTTTCTAGACACTATACTCTTTAAACACAGATCTAGCTGTAAAGCGCAACTAAGTAGAAATGAACCCCTGCTCATTTTCTCTTTGCAACTAACTTCTTTTATAAAGACCTTAATCTCCAGTTCAGCTAAGCCTTTAATTGTGTGCTTAACTTTAAGTATGTGCTTAATGTCAATGGGACATATGGGTAAGTATGAAACTGTGTATTTTGTTGAATAGAATAAGTTACCTCAAACGTTTAAATGTTTTGCTGAACTGAGGCCCTGCCAAATAGAAAAGGAAAAAGCATTTAAAGGGATATTGAAAAGAAATAGGTTCCTAGCATCAGTTGGTAGAACTGGTATTTTACGTTTTTTCTCCTCATTGGTATAATTATATCAATAACTCATTTCTGTTCATCCTAAAAGGAAGGATTTCTTTGAATGTTAATTGAAATGTGGGAGCATAAACTAAATAACTGAACTCTTTGCTTTTGGGTGTCTTTGATCAGAAAGTCAAAGATACTTGGATAATTATTTCTATTACATCAGTGCTCAAGACCTTGCCATTAAAATATATATACATATCCTCTCATCCTCACTGCACTTCTAGTATTACTACATTCCTGTAGGTATTCAGCCAGAAAAATGATTAGGCAAGTATCACGCATAACAATGTTATAAACCCAACGTATGCACTCACTAGGATTTCAGGGTTGTTGCGACGGTACCCTGCTGAGATCCTTGCCCCTAGTTTATATACATTCTTGTTACCTAGCAGTGTTAATAATGGTTCTAAAGCAAGAGGAGAGGTATGAAATGATAAACTCCCTCTTGTTGCTGCTCCCATTCTTGAGTCCAGGGAATTTATCTTCCACGAGTTTCTGTACTTAAGCACTTTCTTTCACAAGTAGTTCAGTCATTGCATTTACCATCATTTGCTCTGAAACGGACGCTACCCTGAATCATCTGAGGTGAGCAGTTTTTGAAAAGCTATACCTGGTAGACAAAAGCAGTCTGCCTTTTGGCAGCTCTCTTTCCCTTTCTGTCCCTGAGCTCACCCTGTAGCAGAATGAGGTGTTACCCTGTAAAAAAGAATAAATGCTACATGCAGGAAGAGTGTTTCTCTTCTCTCTTGCCTTATCCAAATGTGTTCTACTCTTGTCTGTCCTATAGCTATTGCATCACATTCAGCCTCTACTTGTCCTCTAAATCTTGCCAGAATCTACATTTTTGCCTCTTCAGCTGAAATTAATGACCACACCTATTCATCCTTCTGACATGTCTGTTCTCATTACTCCTTCATCCTTTGACTCTTTCTGGTGTCATTATCATACTAATGTCTTTTACCTTGTGTGTCTTCAGCAATGGGAGCAGTTCTTTCGCATGACTTGGTACAGAGCATTACTAAAGACTCAAACATTTTCTAATGCCTCACTAATATTTTTCTTCATTTCTTTCACATGACAAGCCACAGAAATATAGAGCAGTGATACCAGTATTTCAAAAAATGTCTCATCAAAACTCTTATCTAATGGCTATAGTTTTATGTCACGATCTTGGCTACATTTCAGTGGTAAAAAGAGAAAGTCAGTGGCAAGTTAAAAAGGGCAATAAACAAGGTGTATCATAAGCAATATGCCAATAATTATGCTGTAACTGCATTCAATTCTTAGTGCCTTACCTTCCCAGTTTATTTTTTTCCTTTGGCATTTTGGGACAGCTTAGACAGTTAACAGAATCTCATGTCACTGCTCTTCTGGTTTCCCTTTTAAATTCTGACGCATAATATTTGGGTTGCAGCTACCACTAGAGGTTTCTTATTTCTTTTAAACACTTCTCTTGGAGATTTAAATGAATCAAGCACATATTCCTATAGGTCTTTCATTTTGTAAACATTTTCTTCTTCAAACAAAAATCTGCATTCTGGGTCATATTTGGAGATTTGTAATGTCTCTTTAATGGATTGTAAAACCAAAGGGATTGTTACGATAATCTATTTTAAATTAACTTCTGTTTAAACAATAGTACATTTTTCAAAAAGATAATCAGAGGGGGAAGATACATTCTGATCCTAGATAAATTGTTCTGGTAATCAATTACCCTCAGTTTTAAAACATTGTGTGGTTTATTTAAAGTCCATATTTGTTTAGCTCCAGCTTCCATCCACTAGATACTGATACCCTTTTTAGTGACGTATTCACACTTCTTCACAATCATAAAATAGCTATTTTACATAGATATTGAAGACTGGTATCAATACACCTATTAACATACACTTAGATAAATTAGGTAGATTACGTTTCTTAAATCACATGTTATTGGAATTTTTTACCACAGGCTCAGAATCATTCTTTTGTTCCTCTCTGAACCTTTTCTGGTTTTCAGTTGTTTTTTTTTTTAAATGGGTGAAAACAAGACCTGGACAGAGAACACTAGCAATTATCTCAGTCATACCATGAACTCATCCTCCCTCCTGCTTGACATTCACTGCCTACCCATTCAAAGCTAATGTTTTTCTCTTAGCCATTATATTGAACAGGAAGCTCATATTCAGACACTACCTATCACAAACTCTAAATCTTCATCAATATCACTGTATTTCAAGGGTACTTTTCTGCTATTCTGTACGTGTGATTGGAATTCTTTGTTCCCAGGCATATGACTTTGTATTTGACTGTATCAAAATGCATATTGTTCAGATGAGCTCACCTTACGGAATGATGCAAATCCAGAATATAGAAATGATCTGTCCTGTCATTATTTGCCACTCCACTAATTTTTATGTCATCTGGAATATTTACCAGCAGAGATTTTATATTTTCTTCCAGATCATTGCTAAAGAATAACTAGCATTAGGCCAAGAACAGATTACTGCAAATGTCTCCATAGGATGCAGATTTTCAATCACAGTCCTTTTGAAGTCTATCTACTAAATACATCTTTCAGTCAAAGCATAAAGGGGTTTGGAATAAGCTCTCTATATACTGTAAAATGGTAGAGAAAGGTTAAGCTGTTTTAAACAATAAAAATCTAGCTGACCAGGCAATAGATTGGAAGCTATTGTTGCCATCTAATAACATTTTAGACTATCCAGTCATAAAGTTTGAAAATCATCATGGGAATAAATACAGAACCACATCGTGCAACTAGAAGAAATCCAGTCCCTTAGAAATAATGCAAGACAGCTTTCTCCTTCAAATACATTAATCTGAGTAGCTTTGCGATAAATACGATATGATAATATTCAGTAAAAGAACTTTTAATATCCTACGTATTGGACAGAGAGAGGCATCTGCCTACTTTGTCCCCAAAATACAAGCAAAACTTGGAAAGCACTTTGACTCTAGAAGGGATGCACAGAGGCAGCACTATATATGCATCTCTCATCTCAGGAATGGACAAATATATATGGTAGCATCACAATAACCTAATTCTGTCCTTTCTTTTTCTTAGTCAGCACAGTACACAGTAATCTCACATGAGCCTGCATCTTGCAAGTATGTAGGGTTTTGGCAGAACTGTCACTTCCCTTACAATACAATGCATTTTGGGCTTGGATTCATTATTAAAGAAATAGTATTTGTCTAGGATTAGTCAGTCCAAATGCAACACTTTAAGTTTAATTTTTAGTGATTGATCTGGGTCATATATCAGTATGTGATATACAACAAAACTGTATATTTATCTAATCTTGTAGTAGGAGGGATACAATTATTATTGCAATATGGGAATAACTCTAATAAACTAGAAATCGTGTTTCCTCTGGCTTGGACATGACTAGTTAGGAATAATATTCCACTGAAAAAAATAATTGTCAAAGCTTTTGTATGGATTTCAAAACTGCTTGCCAAGAAAGTCCTCTATTTCCACTCCTCCAGCCTTCCAGGACCAAGACTCCAGTCTCACCTTAATATTCAAGAAATTAAAATACTCTAGATTCTTATTGCCTTCTATTTTTAGCACTTCAAATGGACAAATAAATATTATTTCACTTTTTGGCTTTGCTGTAGTTTAGTCAAATAGCTGCGGTTTGTCTTGCTTGTTACTACGATCTGTTTGCCACAGTCCAGACAAATAAATATGCTATCATGTTATTGTTAACAGAGGTGTCAAAACTTGCTCTTTGTCTTGGTCGTCTGCATTGATGTAGGGCTCTGTCATAATGCATATTAAATGGGGATTGAAGGTCTAAGCCTTTGGACCTTACCACCGTAGTTTTGTTCAGAAACGCCTGATGTCTTAATAGGTTAGCTATATGCGATATTTCTCTCCTCTTCTATTTTTACTTGATGTTACAGGATTCGGTAATCTATATGGTGAAAAGGAAAATACAGCATTCACAACAGCTCTTTCCTTCCCATATGCTGTACATCTGAAGGAAACTAATGTCATGAATAAAACCATTTGAAATGTGACTTCATAGTCTCCTGGTTTTAAATATTACAGCCTTTCTTAATGCCAATAACACGAAGTCGGTATTTAAAGTATTCTTCAGCTTTACAAGCTCTTACTATGTTAAATATTTTTACTTACGGCATAATATATGTTTTAACAACTCTAGCATGTGTAAACCATTTTATAGCCCTGAGCTTCATGGAATTAATAGAGGTTTAAAGGTAATAAGGCTCATCTATTTTATGAAGGGGATGAGCTACCTTGACATGCTCATATTTGCGGGTACTAGAGTTTCCAAGTGCAAATAGAATTAGACAGATGGGGTTGAACTGGTACGAAAACTGGCTGAATTTAGTCACATGAATTGGATTTTCTAAAAGTGGAAACATGAAATCACCCTTTCATTATCCTTGCATCTGACAAAATACATTATCATATGTTTTTGCTTGAACAGTGTAAAGACCGTTCAAAACAGATACAATTGCAAATCAGGAAAGATCACACTTACGTGGAGCCCTGACAATGTGATCTCATCAAGCTAGAACTTGAAATTGCAAGTGTCACTTCAGATAAGATCAGAGAATGCTTCCTGTCCCAATGATGTGACATTATCAGGTTGGAGACTGTAGCAAAGGCACATGCACAATTTTGTGAACTAACAAGGCAGATTGAGAACACACTGGTTGGCAGGATATTTTAGATCCTGAGATTGCCTTGAGCTGGGCATAATTACAGCTCATTTTTTGCACATGGGAGAGCCATCTCGAAGACAAAAAGAGCAGGGTACTCACTGAAGAAAGAAAAATGTTGATCTTTCAATTAGCATAAGTTCAAGCATCTGAACTGTGTTTCACAGTGTACGGACAGATTTTGAGTGAAAAAAAGCCATCTTCTACAGGAAACTCTTAGACAGCTGTGCTTCCATTTGCACAGGAATCACTTAACATAGAGAATTCTACTTTTAGCTGTGGTGTGTTTAAGCTTGCTTAAAAAAAAAAGTATAGAAAATAGAGAGTTTGCTGCTATTAAATTGCATAAAGTTCATTCACCCTTAAGATAGGTCATTAGGAATTTTTTAGCAGGATTTTTCGGTTGATTTGGACTCCTGAACTACAAAATAAACAGAGTGATTCACCGTCAGAAAGGAAGAAGGGCAAGATGGCAGGAAGCCATTTAGATTTCTTGGCTCTCTGCATATTTTTGGCGTTTAGAGCTTAGTACACAGCACTTCGCCAGGAACCAATTCAGAACTAGAAGTTAGGTACCAGTCCAAAACAGAATTCATGCATTAAAAGCAGTAATTGGGAAGATGCTGGAGGTCACATGGGAATTAGCAATCTGAGAGCGTTTCCTAACACTAAAAACCTCAAAGCCATTAAACGCCTCTCCTTCTGATCTGGAAATTCCTTAGCACCTACAATTTGCCTTTAATTGAATGGGTGCCAAATTACTGCTTATACAGGAAGACCAACTTTTTGGACTTAGGTGTCCTTAATGGCTTTAACTCTGTCAGATGGCTGAAGACCCCTGGAAGCCAAGGCTTGGGAGCACCCCCATCTGTTGAAACCACAGGAGTAGAAGATGCACATTGGTACTATTTGCATGGTGGAAGACACGAAGTCTATCTTGGTAAAGCAGCTGGAGGAGGCAGAACCATGAAGTGCTTTTGCTTCAGTGCTATAAATAAATCTACTTAGGAATAAAACACTGTTTTATCAAGCATATACATGGTCTACTTGGAAACCATATGATTTCATGTAGCATGGGCTGCAGCATTTGAAATACTAATTCCATGAGCAGAAGATTACAGAAGGTCACTTTGGCCAAGGAATGCATGTAGTGTGATACCAAAATAACTAAAAACTTACTTAACATTTAAATGGAGAGCATCCTATCCCTCACAAAACTAGCATTTTTTTTCCAGTGACTACCCAACATATTAAGACCACAACGATTGACAGCTCCTACATGATGTTTGACAAAACATGAAACTATAACATTAGCGCATAACCAAGAAGCAGTGGTGAATGCTTTTTAATATCATAACTCTTGTTCCAGCACCTCATTTTTGCACAAATGTTCACATCAGCTGGTGGAAAAAATACCGCACTTTCTTCATCTTAACAAACTTTCTTGCATTGATTAACGCAGCATTTTATGAGACCTGAAAGAACAAAGTTAAATGAACAAGAAGCGAAAACTTATGATGGATGTGTCCCTCATAGCATTTAGATCTTTTCCACTTGATTAAAAATTCCTAGTTCCTCTTCACTGAATTGTTTAGTTTTTTAGCAGTCTCTGTCCTGATTAAAACAAATTAGCATCAAAGATCCCCAGCTGAATGAGGAATCATTAATTGAGAAACATGCAATGCTCCTTAATTACCTTAGAACAGTCAGAGAACAAATAATCTTAGGTTTCAAAGGGGTTTGCACGCACTGTGCACCGTGGGCTTATTCTCTGTGTCTGCTGGAATAAAAGTAGACTCGCTTATACCGTTGAGGGATATCAGTACAAGCCTCAGTAAACACATTGTAGATTGTTTATCTAAAGTGAAAAAAAAAAAAATAGCAAGGAAATGGCTGACTGGAAGAGATAGATGTTTCAGTTTATTATGTTGATCATAGCTTTCAATTTGCTTTGCATATGCCAACATTGACAGAGAAAGAATGAAAGCTGTTCGTTATTGATACAAATTTAAATACTTCTGGAGCTGGAGCATTTTACTCAGAAGCACCTAACAAAATGTCAGACACGTAGGTACAGTGAGTAACTGTGCAGCTTGAAATAGCAGACAAAAAGGCAACAAACTTTCATAAAACCTGGCTCAAAAGGAATCCAAGGAATATTTGCTATTCCTTGGTTGCTTGTTCTTTGGTACACAGTTCTTCTGACTGTTGTTTTTTTTAAGCTATGACTCAAATTCCACAGATCAGTTAGTGCCAGCCTTCATAGGAGAAGGAGTAACTGACTTTTTTAAGGGCACAATATACTTACTAATACAAATATCTTAACATTTGTTTTGCTTCACCAGCTGATAGAAGAAATCCTGCAGAAAAATGTCACTCAATAGCACTGAGCGTATTCCTGGAGCAGGGCTGTTATTTACATTGCTTTGGCACTAAGGCTAATCCAGCAAGTGTTGCTAACTTTGAAACTAGACAGCGAAATTAAACACTGTGCAGAACTACCTGAGTTAGCTGGGAACAAGCTGGCTTGTACCAGTGCCAGTATCCTGTGCTCTCTCACTGAGCTAATTAGCTCTGCAGAGCAGTAAGTTATTAGCAGGGGTGCAGTACAGTGCTGATGCAGCTGTGCCCTTCTGGTACCCAGAGTAACTCACCTCGAGTTAGCTGGAGACATCTGCACCATACTTCATTACGCTATATAAACCTATCCTTACAATCTTTGGCATACAAAACCCTGATGCAATGTAATACAATGCATGCAGTTGACATAACAAGATGATCCCAATAAATATAAAGGATAAACACCATAGTAATAAATTTTAAAAAGAGTCCCAACACCACAGGAAAGCTTTGGGCTTGCTCCCAGTTCCTATAAACCTGTGCCATTACTCTATCAACAATGAATTTTTGCTGACATACCTCAGAAGGGTGATTCTAAGATCCATTAAAGAACTTGATCTAAATATTACATTCTGGCCTTAGTACTCTGGCACCTGAAGGACAGGAGTGGCACATCCAGCCTCTTATGCTAAATCCAGTTTGCTTGATCGTTTTTCAGTCCACAGCCATGAATTTCTGTCTAACTGGAAGAAACTTTCAAAGATTTCAGTGGGGCTCATTCTTCTCCTAGGCAACTAAGGATGGTATCCACTCATAAAGCAACCCCCCCCTTTTAGCTACAGTCTATGTAAAACTAGAAAGGAAAGTCAGAAAACTCCTCAAGCCCCTGGAGGACACTGCGCTCTTTATGCAGAAAGATATCATATATTTGCAAGCAAAAACACAGGCCTTGAGCCAACCTAACACTTCTATAGGTGAGACACGTATATATGTATGTGTGTGAGCACAAATGTATCATTTTGGGTAATCTATGAGTTAGCTTAGCACTTTATTTTGTCTCTCCTCCTGTGAAACGGAACTTCACCTGTACATCACACTCCTAACAATTAAGTGAGAAATCAGAAAGCAAAATGTCATGTTGTTTACTGGTTTTAAGTTTTACTTATTTAGAGTTTAGTGATGCCGGTTTTGTTGTTGTTGAAATCATAATCTGTATGGGTACAGCTTCTGATGCCCTTCCTGTTGGCCTTCATTTTTAGAGTCTATAAACCAAACTAGTTGATCTTCCCAGACAGCAAAACTACTGTTAGCACATTGCACTGTCACAGGAACACAAATAAAGAAACCTTTGCAATTCTGTGTTGTTTGCCATCAAAGCAAGGTTTTGCAAAGCTGGCAAAAGCCAACCAAGCTTCAATGCACTCCTTTTGGGTTGGTAATTTTTATAACAAAGGCAGTTTGTCATAACAGAAGGTTGAGCAAATACAGGGTAAATCACAAGTTCTGATTTTGAGCTACCATTGAGCCATACAATTTTAGAAAATAAACTAAATAATAACATAACGTTTACTATTAGTAAGATGAGTGGCTCAGTGGTGAAGAGAACATAAAGCTGTATGTTTTCCTTCTGATGGGACTGGGACAGGCACAGTGGGAGGCAAACCATACAAAATGGCAATCAGGTTAAGCAAGACGAGAACACCTATACGGCAATATGATGAATTCACTTAAAATATTTCAATTTCTCAAACATTCTCCCCTCGCCCTCCAAGTATTGCACAAAACAACCCCCAGATCTACAGTACTACCAAAATAAGGCAATAGTTTGGCACATCTCCTCTGGCTCTTGACAGAACACAATACCTTGGTACATGTGTGACTCCAAAAGTTCTGCTGACTGTAAAAATCAGGGCAGGCTAAAGGAGTGGGGTCATATTAAAGTAGTATCGCTTGGATTTGAAGGCCTTTTCTTCACAAAGAAGCATAAAATCTTAGAAAACACTTGAATAAAGTTTGGGAAAGCAGATAAAACTGCAGAGGTCTAAGGAAAGAGGGGACACCGAGGACACAGAATGTTTTGAGGGCAGATGGTGCAAGTGAAGCCAAAATGCAGTGCAGGGGAATGGGAACAACTGGCTGGATATCAAAACTTTAAAGGCCTGTGCAGGAGACAGCCTTGTCCCAGCAGAGTCAAAGTAAACATATATGCTACAAATAAAATTTACAAATTCTGAGGGATCCAGGAATCACAGAGTAGCAGCTAAGGACAGGTTTGAAGTTTTGGAAGTTTTCTATATGAAGTGTGCAGACGATGCTGATACTAAGTGTAAGATGATTGGAGATACAGTAGGAGAACTGGTGAAGAAACCAACAGCATACTTCCAAGAGGAAAGATAAGAGAATTTGGAAAGGAGTCAGGATCAGCATGCGGCAAGGCCTGTGTGCCTTCAGAACCTGGATCGGTTTCATGATGAGATTGAATCCAAAGGAAAAGCCAAGAGAGAAAGCCAATGCAAAAGACAATATTGGAAGGGCATGGTGGAACAGATGAGGAATGTTAATGCCTGAGAAGGTGGCAGAGGCTATGCCTGGAGGAAAGGGTATCATTTTCTTGCAAACCTGCTGAACAGTGGAAAACTTCTAATTTCAAAGAAGGAAGTTACAGAGGGATGGACCCGAGTTGTTTGTGGAGCTCAGTTCTGAAGCGATCCGAGAGGCAATTACAACCCTTTGGGAAGAGCTTGGCGCCATGTGTTGACAGGGTTGCCATTAAATTATTAAAAGCAGGAGGAGGTAAATGAAGCCAAAAGCTGTACAGAATAATTCTGTTGATTTCAGATATCTGAAAAAGTTTCAGAGCAACGGAAGGTGGTTTTCATAAATGCAATGTAAAAGCTAGTGTGGTACGTGTCTTTTTCTTAAAGTCCATAAAGCTTCCTCAGAAGGCTTTACTTTTTTTTTTTTTTTTTTTTTAAATAAAGCAGGAACAGTTCAATAACACTGGTGGGCATCCTAGAAAAGAGTTCTACCAAATATCAAGTACTTTCAGGAGAGATTTGATAAGATATAACTCTATAATCAGAATGAATACGCAGACTTACAGATTTTAAGAAATCTTATGATGCTATATCATGGCCTTTGAGCTACATTGGAGGAATTTATAACTCCATAAAATATTTTTTAAAAGGCATAGTCACTATTTCCAATGAAGAAGATGGAGCATGAAGAGGGTGTAAAATCTCTGGCCCATTTAATATAAATGAGGGATTAAGGCATGGAAATGTATTATCCCCGATATTCTTCAACATGGTTAAAATGGTACAATCACTGACATTTTCAGACTACAATGAATATCAAAATAGTGGAGCACCTTTGGGATCCTATGGTCTGGGCAACTGTGAATGAAGCAGAAGGTACTGTAAAAAGAATGGCTACTTGAAGAAGAAAAACAAAGAACGAATAACATAAAATCAGACATCTGAGAAGCCTGATTAATCAAAGATATCAGTAAGTTGAGTAGATTAGTAAAATGATTTACCAACAATGGGAAAATGACCTCAGTAGGAGAAATTGAGAGCAAATTCTGTGACCGCTATTGTGTGAAAAGCCACAGAGTATGAATTATTTAATGTCTGCCTTCAAATGTTTATTTTCTTTTTTTTTTTTTTTTTAATTATGCCTCAAGTTGTGGTATAGAAAACTGCAACATCTAGCACTATTAAATAAATCCGATACTGAATAACTTAATAACTAAAACATACTTAGCACTCACACAGTGACTGTTATTTTTAGATCCGTAAAGAGCTCTGAGTACTCTCTAAATATTAATTAATTAATCTTCAATATTCCCATGTCATTAGTAAGGTTAATTTTATCATTCCTAAGTATTCAGTCAGGTAAATTAAAGCAGAAAAAATGATTTGCCATATTCCAACCATCTATTTAGAAGCAGAAACAAAATTACCTGTATTAATATACACAGAAAGATTTTTATACCTGACCGTTTGGTTCTTTGTGCTCTGGGAAGAGGGGAAGAAGAGACTTGCAGGAATATTAACCAATTTAATTTCTGAGAGAAAACTTTAGGACACAGACAATTTGGGTAGAGTTTTGTCATAAGAACATCCATATTGGTTATCCTAAACATTATATTCCAAAATTATGTTTATTTTTTCTCAAGTACATTTTATAACTGGATATCATAAAAGAGCTTTAGGACTTCACATGAAAAAATAATTTCCTTTTCATGTTAACCACTAAAAATCACGTCATAACAATGACTTTTGAAAAGTACTGACCTGGAAAGGAATGTTGAAATGACTCAGAATTTCAGTAGAATAAGATGCTTAAGATATCTTCTAGGTCTAGAATTGTCTTTGAAAAACCCCATTGTATTCTTTTCTTGCTTCTTGTCTAACAAAAGGTCTTTTAGAAAAAAACATTTGCTAAAATTGGAAAAGAACATAGCTAAGCATTGTTTTGATGATAACATAGAAAGGTAAACAGTTACTGGTAAATGAGTAACAATTCTCTCAAACTCCAAATTCATATAAGCTTCCTGTATTATTAACTATGGCCTTAGCACATAAAAACTATTATTACAGAAAAATATACTAAAAAATAAAGTATATAAAAGGATGGAAGACATTTGCCTCACTTTATGCACTCAGTCTCAGACAAGCTGAAATTACTGATAGCCAATGGATAATAATTGATAACACTTCATAATTGATAACATTATCTACATAGTATTTCAAACAGACTTCTATATCCTCACTCAGAATGATAAAGAAATGACCATTAGTATACACATAAATAGTCACTGATTCAGTTAGTCTTCATACTGTTCAATACGATATGCGAGAATATGTAAGGAAATTGAGAAAATGTTCTGATTCAGATCAGCTGTGAAACCAATTACGTAATTCCATACATACAGATATATATATGCTTCCTGTAAGTGTTAGAGAGGGTTGTTTGGTTTGTGGTTTTTTTTTTTCCCTTGTTGTTCATCACTCCCACCTTTGCTTTCTTATTTCAGAAAAGGGAAGTTTTTAACATATCTGAAGAGGTGCAAAGAGATGTTTTTTACCAAAACATGACTCACCTTCAACTTAGTGACCAAAGAAGTTTCAACGAAAGAAAGCCTGGGGTAATAATAGTCCCCTTTCAGCTTCACGATAAATTTCAGAGGGTCACTATAATTTCAACTACATGTACAAGATGATGATTTTTTACATCAGAAATATCTGTAGCCATAGAAATGACCACATATTGCTGTATATGCGGTCATATAGAAATATAAGCATTCATTTTGAAAGAGAAATAGCATTAAATAAGGAAAAGTTGAAACAACATATGGCCCCAAGTTGTACAAGCCCAGGTTCTGCAAGGCCTGTTTTTGCCAGCTTTGTTCTTCTTCATTAGTATTTAACAAGCAAGTACAGCTGAAGACAATAGGGGAAGTTCTGGCCACCTGTAGACAACAGTAGTTTTGCTATTATTTGCCATAAACATCTAAAATAGCCTTAGGTATTCTATACTTTACTTTAGAGATGATCCAAAATAAGTATCAGTAAACTACAGCTTTTCAGGTAATGCTGCACCTTAGAGATTGAAAAAATAGAGTTAATTTATTTAATTTTCCCCAGTAATGTCAAGCATTCTGGATAGGACAACTTTGCTTAAAAAAAGAGAGGGATTGTTAATTACCTTTAACAGAGACTTTTCCTTTATTGTCAAGAAACCTTTCAGATGCTTTTTAAAAAACTGGTAATGAAATTAGATACATAATGATTCTATAATTTAGATGAATACTGTGAAAGATATTATGCATAAAGACTGAACATCTGTTAAAGTGATCCCAAACTAAAATTCTTACCATCAGGTTTCCAGCTCTCCACATTAGATTATTTGGAAAATAATTATTGCTGCAAATTTTACCCATAACAAATTCCACATCCCAGTCTGAACTTGTCTAAATGTTTTTGATTTGGGAAGATGAGAGGGGACTCTAACTATAAAGAGAGCAGTCAGCTATGAAAATTTTCAAACCAGATGAATCTGAGTGCTCCTAATTAATGGTATCTTCATGCTTTAACATATCTAGAATTTGGCCTTTTTTTTTTTTAGATATAATTTGAATAGTGGCAACATATAGACAACCATTTTTTGTATAGGTAAACTAGCATTTCATTACATTTCATAGGAATGTAATGAATGGAAGGAAGTATTCTAAAGTGTTATTTATATGTGCACAAATTTGATTTAAGTAGTTTCAGGACTTTATATAAATATACAAGTACAGAGAGGAATTGAAGTACTGGTGAACCCATGCTACCATGGCCAGTCTATCTCAAGTTTTGAACAGTAATTCATAGCTGCTGAATTTCCCTCATCAGAATCCACGGACTGAGGGAGTGGAGGTGGAATCCTGACAGTCAGAACTTCACTGGGGCTTACTTTCCTGAACAGCGCTTAGTTGTTTATTTTTCATCCAACATAAATCACATTAGGGGTAAAACAAGCCATTCAACATTTTCTGACTCTAAGAGAGTTCAAAAGTTAAATTGGAGAACAGGGTTTAAGAAAATTGGCCTTTTCATGAAGCAATCATAATGTGACAGTTGATAAAACATCTCATCTGATGTACAGTGATCATTACTAAAAAGTTTGCACTTGCCAACAACTAACAAAATGTAGTTATCAGACATATTATGCTATTTTAATACCTTTCGAATAGAAGGCTGTAAGAGTTATTTTGAAACTTTGGTTTGAGATGTGTTGGCAAACTTCTGGTATTTAAGTATGGCCATTATATAAGTATTTTTATTTATTTATTTTATTATTATATGACCTTACTAATTTGCATGCAATCAAGGATTCTGGGAGAAGAAAAACACTTTAGAAAAAAACATTCTCAGAGTGAATGAAAATGCTGAATGATCCCATGGCAAACATGCTTTTCTTCTACAATAAAATAACATATTTAACTGTTAACACAATAAAATGGCTGATAGCTATTTGCCCATCTTCAGTGTTGCAATACAATATTTTAATCCCTTTAAAACTCATACCTGCTTTTCAAGTATTTATCAAACTCCAGTTGAGATACGGAGGAATGTAATCCTTTATGAGTGAGTACAGTCAAAACTGTTCTACAAGACTACATGGTCTTTCTGTGTATGGGGTTTCCAGTACATTCACAAAACACACACTGTATATTTCTTATGTGAAATGTTTAGGTTGATGATAATACAGAGTTTGGAATATATTCCAGACAAGTGGTTCTTTCCTTTTCATAAGTGTATGCATCATATAAACCAGTTCCATTGGTTTATAGTCATTTGAACAGATCAGCTTTAAAACTGACAGAAAGGGTTGTTTTCAAAAGACCATTTTTTTCCACTATGCTAAGTAGCACTGGTTGAAAGTTCCCAACAGAAGCTTTAAAAAGGAATTTTTAAAGTTTTAAGATATAAGAGATTGAGGTCAGAATAGGCAATAAAATTCACAAGATTGTGATGGCATTATTTTAGGATAATAATCTTATGTTAAGATATGAAAATACTGAAACAATCATGCCAGCATAAGAAATAATTATACCATAATTCATAAGTGCATAATTTATCAAAACAATAGAGCAGTCATGGTTAGATGCAACCTAATACTCCTGTATAAGATATAACTACATACTGTACAATCGTTCCTTTTTATAGTTATTTTTACATTTAGTCTTCATCCAAATTAAGCTGAGTACTTCTATGTATGAATGGCATTACGAAATAAACACAACTCACAACAGGGCTTTATTACTGCTACTGCACCACCATGGCATGCAAGTAACTATGTAGTCAACTATAAACAGTAAAATGTCATCATCTTCATGAAATAAAAAGAACATGAAAAATACAGATATAGTAGTAAACATCAATTATCTTTTTATATCTTTCGTATTTACCAAAAGTCTATCATTACATGAGGCATTTATACCTCTGTATCACTCTCCTGTACTAGTACGGTGGCAAATTTGGAGTTGAGAAACTGTACTTTCAACAAGCTTGTACAAAACTACTAGTTTCATATTATACTGCTGTCAAAGTGTAATGCGTAAATGAGAATATGACACATCTGCTACCTACCCCCTAGCATTCTCTTACTCTTTTGTATATTCATGAATTTTGAGTAAATAAAAAGACTGAGGGCCATTAAAGCTGTTTGCTAGGTTATCCGTCATGGTGACTGAGCCTCTAAAAGACTAATGTCCTATAGAAAGGAAACTCTTTCATCTGCTTTTTGTTGCTGAGTACTGATTCTGTGAGGTTCCATGCTGGATGTTGGATTTGAGAACCACTGTTGGAAGCAACTTGGATTTATAAATATTTATTTATTTAGTGTTTGTTATGCAGGGTAATTCCTTAACTGGTGTGAAAGTGAGAATGAGATGAAATTCTGCAGCTGGGAGAAAAAAAAAAACCAAACCATCCATACTTTATTATAAAAACAAGGATCAAAGTGCTGACTGGGATTCATTTCTTCTGCTTGGAGGTCAGGACAATATATAGATACTAGCAAATTTCAATATTGAAATGGGAGCAGGCAGAATAACAGCAAGTTAAACTCTCCTTAGATTTGCAATCTTGGAGACTATCTTGGAAAAAAAAGCAAACTTTATTGCAGAAGAAGCTTTTCCATGCTCAATTAATTTTGCTAATCAGTTAGCTGGCATGGAGGACCCACATGTGCTCTTTGTAAAACATATCATTCAGAATTCAGAATAGACTCTTAGGTACAGAAACACGAAAGCCCACCCATCACTCTGCTGCAGCCCAGATTATGTTTCTGAGGCTTTTGAAAGGTAAAGAAAAATAATCATGAAATGCTCAAATCACGTTTTTTTTGTGGAATTATGTTTCAAATATTACTTGTTCTTGGGTTATACCTATGCTAAATTCAAAAGCTGCCTACCTATTTCAGGCAATGATAAAAGAACACCTAAATCCAAATTATCCTCTTTAGTTCCTGCTTGCTGGAAAGAAATCTTAATGCTGATTACAAGGAAAGAACTGTACAATTCTCTTTGTTACATTAAGCTATACAAAAATGTCCTTTAGTTTCCTGGAATTTGCTTAGTTTTCAATTATACAATTTTCTTCTACATTACAAAACAATGTACAGTTTTTCCTAGTTCTGTTCAAGCATTTTCCCTGCTCTGATATGTTCAGGTTTAAGACTACTAGGTATTTTGTTTCATATTTTGTTGATATCAGGATCCACTCTTTATATTAAAGCTCATCAAACATACTCATAACCTACCATAAGTTTGTTCTGCTTTGGGGTATAGTAGGCTGTGTCACTACAACAGAGCACAGTACCTCATATGTTCATTCATAGATTTGCCTCCATAAAAACTGAGGCTGTAGTATAGCTTTCAATGGAAGCCATTTAAAAAGAAAACATTACAGAATATACAATTGTAGTTTTTGAATCTCAGACACAAGTTCCTTGACGTGTTGAAAGATGATGTTTTCGATTTCTGACTCCTGAACTCTTATCTTTACAGTCCGCAGGCTTCTGTTGTGAAATGTCTATCAGTGCACTTGCAATTGCAAGACCTGTAAGATAAATAAAGGAAAAACAAAATTTAATACCCAGCTTTCCTGAGAAGAGTTCCAGAGCAGTGTGATGGTTAGTTTCATGCCAAGTTTTTGTACTTTCCCAGAAGTGATCAGTTTTATTTCAGACTTAGATAACAAGTTCTCACTTTTTAAAATGCTACCTGGTAACAGTGAAGAAACAGAGGAAGAAAAAAAGTGCAGTTAAGACACTAGACTGGAAATCAGGAGAACTGAGTTCCATTTAAGTCTCTCATTGATTTGTTTTGTGATCTTAGCATCACCTCTCTTTATCACCATTTTCTTGGTTATGGTTATGGTGGACCAGCAGCTCTCTGACATGGATTTTCTCTTATTAAATATTTGTGCATTGCATTTAGAAATGGATGAAACTATCAAATCAGAAAATAAAGGAGAAATGGAGACCACAGTTAAGACAAAATTGTATCCTTGAATATTTCCCTTTGCAATGCCTCCCTAATTTGGGAATATGAAGAAGTTAGCATTTACCATGAACAAAAAGATAGAAAATATCTTTCCAGAATGCATGGATTTGTGAACAGACAGTGAACTGTGATGCTGTCGGCCTGGATAAATTCTAAATGTTGTCAACTCACCAAAACTCTTCTTTTGCAGATTCTGGTTAAGTTGTTGATATTTCACGACCTGTTATAATCTTAACAGGGTATTATAGAGGGCAGGGACAGCCATGCTTAGGAAATGAGTAGTTTAAGAATTTACTCTTTGATTTGCTTTTTACTGCATATGCGCTAGAAATTACTGACTTCTGCTGAAATGCTGTGGTTGACAACACACTTAATACATGGTGGTTCTGAATTTTTAAATTCACACAGGTGATATTGCAATGAAATGGATTCGGAGTTTTTACATCATTCATATGTTCTACTGCACCACAACTGCAATAAAACCATTACACTTATATCTGCAAAAGCACATCTATATAGACCCATAATGTAGGTAAAGATGGTGCTGGTTCTCCATACTGCCCAATACATCTCAATCTCTAACCAATAGCAGTACTACTCCACAAGGAAACCTTGAAAATACTTTTCATCACGTTTAACAGGCAGTCTCTATTTTTTAACTCAGGCCAATATCAAACTCAGTTTATCTATTACAGAATCCAATTTTGCAATATTTTTCAGGTGTTCCCTCACTACAGCACTTTTCTACTAAGAAACTGTGTAAAAAATATTTCTCACAAGTGTTTCTACAGGCTTCTTTCTTAGTGTATGATGTACTGTCAGATTTGGTTCTGGTTTCCAGTATCCTGAAAAAATCTATGCTATTGCACACTGTAACACTACCTTTTTTACTTCACAAAAATGTTGCAAGAATTAATTAATGTGCATACAGCTTTTTGAAAATGTACAGCACTATACGGTAAAATGCTAAGTACAATTATCATTGCTACATTTCAAGTCATTTTTCTCACATACACATTTATTTCCTGGCATGAGCTAGTGATGCCTTAAATTGGACTTTGATAAATTAAATTTTTGAAATCTTTGAGGCACCTTTAAAGTATCAGCAGTATGTGGTATTAGCAAATTCAAGGATAAAACCTAAATAACATTTTGATGGTCGCTTACATGTGATCCTGTCTTTAACAGCTAGGCTTAGGGAGTATGCTAAATGGAGTGAATATTATTAGGAAAACAGATTTTCCATTTTTTATAAGATATTTTAAAATATACTTGCATGTATAATGCTAACCTCAGTTTACATAACAATTAACAGAAAGGAAGAACTATTTCCTTCAAATCTAATGCTGCATACTGGGATATACTGGCATGCTGTTAGAGTTCCATTAAAATCGGGTCACTACAGAAGATCATTTTTCAAAACGTCAAACAAATCATCTGATGAAATTCATTTATTATGTTCTCTACGCCCAGCATAGTTCCTTGTTATCAAAGCAATACAATTAACTGGGGGAACAATTCATTATTTCAGACTGGCAGTCTAAAGGAATTTCATTTACCAAGTCAAGCTGATGCACAGGCACTGCAAGCAAGCAGAATTTACATCAAAATACAACAGAAGATTTGATAAAAATGCTGTGGCTTAAATATTCATTAAAAGAAAAAACCCAAAACTTTCCCTGTATTTTACAGGTTTTGTATCTAAACAACTGTGAATACATTTATAGTCATTGAAGTTGGAATTGTAAATCCTATAGTGCTCTATATCTGTTTCCTCGGTTCATAAGTTATTACTTTTACCCATCTTCCCTGAATGCTGCCATTTAAATGTCCTACCTACCATCCAAACTAGTATTTTCCAAACCAGTACATGGGCTTTGGTTGCTTCTGACTCTTGAGTAAGGAGGCAGAAAGGAACAGTGGAATCAGTAAGCACCCCACATGGAGAATCAGTGGGTCACCTCTAATAGTCTAATTTCTGGAATTTCAAGCCTAGCTGCAGAACCGGACCTATTTGTAAGTTTAGTTTGTTTTTCTACTAAATGTTATAGAAATAACCTGACCTAGTTCTATGCAGCTAAATCAACCTCTAGCTTGTTTTAAGGATATGTATGGGAAGATCATTAAGAAGTGAGCCCAGTCAAATACATAAGTGGAAAGTATATTTTTGTAAGAGATAATTGCATCCACAATGAGAAAAATACCAGAGAAAGCAATATGAACTTGGTTATCTTTAGCAGAACTATTGTCTTTCCTAATGGAAGTTAAATGGTAATAGTTTATTCTCAGCAAGTAAGTGTCTAATCATAAAATTACTGGTGTGTGAATTTTTTGTTGTTTTTTTTTACAATTATGCAAAACAATTAATAAGTACAGGAATAAAATACAGCACATCAAAAGAGATTGCCTTGAAAAGCGCATTCCCGATTTATATACAAACAGCACTTTAATTCTGCATTTGAACAAAAGCATCTGAAAAAGTCATTCATTTTGAGATGCTCTCCTCCCAGTCTCTGTAAAAACAGGCAGTACTATATATTTTAATTTTGCAGCAAAACAGCTTCATTAGGCGTGAAAGGTTAATTGCAGGTTTAAGTGCAGTTCAGGGAACAATGCACGAGTCTGTAGTGAATAGCACAGTCTGCTACAGGAAGGCTGAGTGCTATAAACTGTTTGCCCTGCTGAAATGTTTTACTACCTCATTTACTAACTGTCTTCTTTTACTGCTTGTATTTGTAGTTCTTCTAAACCTTTAATAGCTACAGTTTTATTTCACTGTAATCAGATTTAAATGGAAATACCCATGCTGGGATGTTTAAACATTTTTCCTCTGATTGTATACAGCTACATTTGAACTGATGTAAGGCTACACTATCTCTCAAAGTAGAAAAAAACCCTTACATTGAAAAAGTTAGTCTTACATGCTGACGTGCATATTTAAAATCTTTTTTCCTCCTCTATTGTTCATTTTAATGAGAAATGCATTGAGTTCTTCCTATCCCCTTTGTTAAAAGTAAGGGAACAAAGAATGACCTCAGATTCATGGTTAGGCAGGTAACTGGAAATGTTTTTTTCAATTTAAATATGTATTATTCAGAGATAACATTTGGATAGATGTCTTCATTTGATTAAATTCTACACGTTTTCATTGTTATGCACAATCAGAACATTCAGAAAGCTGAAGACAATAAAATAACTACAACTCGGGTAGATCAATTAGATTTGTTTGACGTTTTAACCAAAATTATAGTCATTGCTTAAGGTGACCTTAAGTAACGAAAATAAAATGACAGCTGCCATACAGAGAGACTTAAACAGAAAAGACTGGGTAAACGCTGTACTGTTAAAGTAATAGCTTCACCCTTCAGGACCCAGCAGTCTTTGTGTTATTTCCATTTGTTGATTCTTTAAAGACGTGTTACTATACATGGTCGCCTAATAGTGGGCAGAGTCCTTTTATCATAAAGGATCTGTTATTTGAAGTCTTTCCATTGTACAAGATGCAATGTCCATGAATATCTGTACAAATGGATCTAAACAGTTTGAAGACATACTAAGTGATGAGAATTACAGACTCTAGTGCCTCATGAAGATGACCATAACACACAGTGAAGCCAGTGAAGACAATTTCATGCTCATCAATAAAACTACCAGTTATTATTATAGGAAATTTTAATGAGTTCTGTCAGTTATCATTATTTCAGGTTGATAAAGAAAAGTTTTGTAAATACACAATGTATAGTAAGTGTGTATAAATGACATTTATATACAACCCCACCTTGTTAATAATGCAGTTTTGTATTATCTGTTTCTTAATTTGATGAAGCAGATCACATTCACCATAACCTTTAGGGATGCATACCAGGACTGCATACATTTATTCTTCACAGGAAACATACATGTTAGCTATAGTGTCTATAATGGCGAGGAACATAACTTTCAAGAAGGTTGTCACTAGGCGAGTGTTTCTGAGTACCCACTGAAAAAATTCTCTCACTTTCTGTGAGACATTGTGCTAGGAATATTCTTATTCAGTTTAGTTGTTTGATAGAATTTTCAAGATTGTCTGGTACTTCCTACACTTTTCCTGCTTTCTCACTCAAACTTTCTCCAAGTAGACTAACTCATGATTAACTTTCATGACTGGAAAGGCCAGAAGGTTGTTTGTGCTGCACACTTGTGTGCTGTAGATCAAGTCATGTCAGGAGATATCCAAAAGGTACATAAAATGGAACCAGAACAAAATCTGGGATTCAAAAGCATGATCCACAAAACCTTCTCCTAACCACATACAAACCTGATACTCAAGTGCCTACTTTCCAGGAGAAAAATTAAGAGTCATCTGAAGTTCAAGACTGTACATGCCTAGAGGAACGACTCTATCTCACAACAGAGCTAAGTTCATTTCAAAGTCAGAAAGTAGTCAAATCCTTCATGAGTATCTGAGGGTCCTGATCTGGCAGGTGTGCCTAGACGATATCCAGAGATCACGGACTTAGTCACAGAGAAAAAACAATCATAAGCAACTGCCAAGAAGAATAAGAATCTTCATAACCTGTCATATTGAATGTTTTTTTATTTGAATTAGAATTTTTTTAAAAGGACAAGCTGACAGCCCCTCAGAATCACAAAGTCTTTTTATGGGCTTCTCTTCCTGTTTGGTGCATGGATGTGTATTTTAAGCTGACACCACTCTTACTATGAGAAAGATATATTAAACAAACTAAACTAACTAGGAAATTACTTCGGGCAAGTAACCCCATCATTTTTTTTCAGTGATAATTTTTGCTAGATGGGAAGACAGCCGAGTCCAGGAGGTATGTTTTCCTTTTCTTATGCATGTAACTTAATTAAATAAGTAAAATATGAGACAGAGCTTAAACCATAACAATAATAAACTAAATAATGATAGTGTGGAATTAAATAGCCACACACTAGTAGAGAGGAGATGTCATGATCCTTTGTACTATACCCTTGGTATTTAGTAATAACAGCTATCTATAAGGGGCTAGGAAACTCTTATTCCAAGAACAGACTTATAAATTACTTGCTGTCAGTTTGTGGGAAATGCAGACTATACAGTAAAGGATCTTTTACGCAATGTTCAGCCTTTCCCAATTTTTCTCATTTTGAAAAGGAAATGGCCCTACATATTTGTGTGAAATATTTGTGCTCCAAGGGGTCAGTAGTGATTTTTTTTGTGTACACTCAGGCAGTTTCCCCTTCCCTTTCTGTGTGAGATATCTGTAGTTTAGTCTGTAATCCAGGTCTGTACAACATCTGGTGCCTTTAAACTATCCAGCCTTCCAGTGGCTAAGAGGCAGCGTGGGCTGTTTGGTCTCTCTGGCAGTTTGGGATAGCTCTTGTCCATTCAGCAGGGCAAACAAACACCGTACTGACGAAGGGGACCTAGTGAGGAGTTGGAGACACTATGGTAGCGGGACTGGTGCAATCTAATGTTGATTAACTGAAGCTTTTGTCTCCCACACTCTTTTTTCAACTCAAGCCCTCCTGGAACACAAGAATCATAGAATCATTTAGGTTGGAAAAGATGCTTAAGATCATCGAGTTCAACCATTAACCTAACACTGCCAAGTCCACCACTAAACCATGTCCCTAAGTGCCACATCTACACGTCTTTTAAATACCTCCTGGGATGGTGACTCAAGTACATCCCTGGGCAGCCTGTTCCAATGCTTGATAACCCTTTTGGGGAAGAAATTTCTCCTAATATCCAATCTAAACCTCCCCTGCCGCAACTTGAGGCCATTTCCTCTTGTCCTATTGCTTGTTAATTGAGAGAACAGACGGACCCCCACCTCACTACAACCTCCTTTCAGGTAGCTGTAGAGAGTGACAAGGTCTCCCCTCAGCCTCCTTTTCTCCAGATTAAACAAACCCAGTTCCCTCAGCTGGTCCTTCAGTGATTACTTTTAAAAGGAGGTAACATGAGATTATTGCATTTAGCTGGACTGTATCATCAGACCTGTGCACCCATCCGACCTGTGCACCTTGCCCAGGGAAAGCAGCACCGATGGAAATAGAAATGCACTTACTTAACAAGTGGGAGAGGAAGACTGAGATAATGGCTGACCTGAGCTGGGAGAGGACCTCTCATCTGAAACTGCATAAGAGATGACAGGCGAAGAACAGTAAATCATGGCGGGTCTTGAAGATGAATAATGATATTTGAGGCATTAGAAAAAGAGAGTGCGTGGAGCTACTAAAAATGACTTCTGCAATAAAAAGAAATAGTCAAGAAAAAGATCTGAAATAAACGTGGTTAAGACACTAGTTGTTCAAGGTGGCAGTAATTCAGAAGCAAGCTGCAGAGATCCTGGGCAAGGGCTATTGTTTTGGCGATGCAGAGGGAAGATGGAGTTTCAGAGAGGCTGCAGCAACAGAATTCAGCAAGACTAGGCACTACTGGTGGTGAGGAAGCAAAGGAATGACAGTCAAAGAATACTTGGGCAAGATCGGAGGGACAACAAGTGTAAGTAATAGTGGCATTAAGACATGCTCAAGGGAAAACAGTGGAATACAAACTAATATGAAGAAATGCAAAATGTTGTGGGAATGAAAAATGAACTACATAAAACTGGTCTGTGACCCAACCTGTTAGTGAAGAGTAACCCAAATCTAGGTGTATGGACTACAGGCTTCTGTTAAAGTCAAATACAGTTCTACAAATAGAGGAAGAAATGGAACTACAGATACTTTCCCAAGATCTCTGACACCTTGCTTTGCCAAAAAATCTTTACATTTTAAGAGTAAAGCACACCTTAAGCTATGATGGTTAAACAACATTACTAGGTATATTATCTATTTCTTGGACCCTACTCCTTGGGGCTCGCTGGCAAAGCTTGTCACGGATCTGTCCAGTGATATTAGCAATATGACTGACTCCAAAGACTATAAAAAATAATAAAAAAAGAATTGTACTTGACTGCTGAGTCTGAAGATAAAACTTTCTTCTCAAAACCTCTTATTCACTCACTTTAGATATTACAATAGGCTTGGGAAATGGTTACATTTAGACTAGTTTAGTAATAGCTCCTAAAGCTGCAATACTTATCAGTAATAAATTTCAATTAATAAAGCAGGCATCACATTTAGTCAAGAAATATATTCTTCTCACAGAATAGCAGAGCTAAGAGAATTAAAGCATCTTGATGTTTTTATCTAAGAAGTTTTACCTTGGCAGTAGTTACAGACAAGTGATCTATTTCAGTCCATTATTGTAATTTTTGGACCTTGGACCACAAATGGTGATTACAGAAATCTGACAATGCACCTAACTGTTCCATTGTCTTTCTCAGCATGGCTTATTTTATACAAAATGATGGCAGATTTTTGTGTGCAATTTTTTTTTCCCTTTACATTAAAAAAAGAAGCAACAAGTAATTACTGCATGAATAATTACGCATGTGATCAGACTTTCTCTACCCTGCATTTCTTGAATAAAAGTTATGGAGACTCAAACAGGTGTATCAGTAGCAAAATATGTTTACATTTTTAGGGGGTAAAAAGCAAATTTATAGGATACATAACATTTTCAGAAAGCTATCAATCAAGTACATGAATGGCAAATCACCTGTAATTGACAAAATAACTGTTATTTTAAGTTATTAGCAAAAGAAGCATTTTAGTTTTTAACCAATGGGTATTAAAAATACCTAAAAAGGAATAATCTGCTTAGAATATGTGCAAACCTCATGCAGATTAATTCCTTGATTCTCTCCCACTGCATATTACACATCATGTGTCAAAATGCAAGTAATTACACAGGTTTCTATAATGGACAGTAATATTCGAAACATTTGGATTTTTTTTTTTTTTGCACAAATGATTACATTTTCAGTTTGATTACATCTCCTTTCCATTGAATCATTTATCCATATGTTATGAAAAACGTCTCTATTCTTGTGATGTTGTGCAGCTGTTTAATTTGTTTTCAAGAAAATCACTATAAACTAATTTGCTACTCTGCAAGAATTTGGTGAGATGCATTAATCATGCCAGAATCTAATTTGGTCTTGTAAACCTATTTCTGTAGAAGAGAAAAAAATCTAGTTGGAGTACTGAAGAAGCACTATTTTCACTTACTTTTAGCAATACCTGTGTTAATACAAACAAAATTGTAATTGGTTTTGTTTAGAAGTCAGTATCACAGCTGTGACCCAGTTGGGGTTAGTTTATGAACTTCTCTATAGTAATTAGGCACATTTGGATTGCGAAAGCCTCCTCCAGACCAGTACATTGAGGTTACTTGTACAGCATTATTTTACTCTTTGTCTCTGTCTTCAGCAATCTCCTTTTACTGGAATCATGCATGCCAATCAGAGAAAAATGAAGATATGAAAACTGTAAAAAACCATGAGCTTGAGTTACAAGCTTTTTACCCAAATCCATTCATGCAGTTGGACTCTAACCACTGCAATGAAAGCTAAAGCCTTGCTAAACATCATGCGTAGGATGAACACCTGTGAGACAGAGATTTATCATCCGTATAAACAGTGCGATCGACCCTCCATTAATACAGTGCTAAACTATCATTTCATGTAATTAAGTAATCGGAGTATCTGCACTTGTGTGCGCGCGCATATATATGTGTATGAGTACCTGGGAAACAGAAGGTTCGAACGCAACTGAGCAATCAGGAGAACAGTTAGGAGGAGAAAAGGCAGAGGTATTCACCTGGGTTTGCCTCCCTCCGGAGGGGCCTTACTTGCAGGGGGTGATTTAAAGCAGATCTCTCTCTGTCTGTAGAGGAAATCGGGGGTGATTAACCTCACCAGGTGAAATTCAGTTTTTTTGAATACCTCTCTAATGTTCCATCTGGGTCATAACATACATTGTCAGATTTGCAGCTTTACTAGTCTCCTCCTCAAGACAAAACACACAACTTTAAAGACAATAGGTTTAAGGGCCCAAGAGGGGACGATTCTGCCCCCACTGGAGATAAAGCAACACTACTTACATTATCATTTACTTTTAAGGAAGAAGATCAGAGCAATAATCCTCAAAGATGCTGTTTCTCACTCTTGCACCTTTATTTTGCAGGTGCTGGGTTTTTCTTCCACTGTCAAAAATTTTATTTAAACCAGAAAGTGATGAATATGTTCATACAAACGAATGATTATTGTTCACCAGAAATTCAATAGGATTGCAGCTTAATCAGAAGTAGGCATGATATCTGCAGTGCTTTCCCATAATGCATTCTCACTTGTAAGTGTTGCTTTCCAAGGTTGATGAAGTACTGGACTTGTTTTCCATTTCCAACATACTGCTGCAATATATCATCGCTCTAACCACTGTTTGGCTTGTAATTTGGTTCTGGCCAAATAACAATGCCAGTTTTTCAGTATTCTGCTGATTTCCACAATTAGACATTCAGTACATCCCCAGCTACATAGCCAGCAGTCACTCTGACAAAATAAACGATCTTGGGAATGTAACACAGAATGAAGTCAACAGGACAGAAAGCGTGCCCAGAATTTTGAACCATATTTTGAAATATTACTAAAGTGACAACTTCAGTGTCCTCAGGATCTCTAACATAAGGGTATTTGTAGTTTCAGTAGCTACTAACGCCAAAGAATAAGGAAAAAATAAAAAAAAAAGAAGACACAAATGCCCTGCTGTCAGTATTAGGGTGGCTCCATCAGCAAAGCTAGCATCAGCTTATGCAGAATATTGATTTTTATTAATTCTAGCAGAAAAGCTTGGTAAAAGGCTGAAAAGCTCAAACTATAAAAAACATTTAAAACCCCAAACATTTTATACAAATGGCCCTACCAGAATCATGGTCAGCACTGAAAGGGAATAATTCTGAATGGGATTCCAGTATATACAGGCAAGCTATACAGCTACTCATTTATTCTTTCCTGAATCTTCTATGTTACACTGAAAACACTATATTATAACTTTAACAGGCAAAATGACACACTTAGACCTGGTTACTGTTGAAATGTATGGAAACAGGGTTCCATTTCAAACACTGTGTGTTCATAATTGATTACATACACTTGGTCCTGCACAGTCAATATAGATAAATATCAGTGAAATTATAGTAGCAGAGAACCATTTCTGTTTGTGTGACATATGCAGGTAGAGCAAATGCCTGAAACTGCGAGATAGTAATACTATGACTGCATATCACTGAAAATACATTATATGCTCTAGGCATGCTTCCTAGTTTGGAGAGGAAAAACTAGAAAACTGACAGTAGATAGTCACAGCTTGTTACCTAGCTCTGTGTGCGCTCACACTCCAACAAGTAGCACTCATTGTCTCATTTATCAATTCCATTAAAAATTTTAGAAGAACTATTCTGGTACGAAGATTACCAAACTATAACTTCTGCCATTTAAAACATTCCTCTAGATGCTGCTTTGCATCTAGAGGATTTAACTGGAAAAACCTGAGAAAGATCCTCCTGACACACCAAATTCAGGTTCAGTGTTTCTCCTTTTAGGAACTACATCCACAAGAGTTGCAGGAGCTGTGAAATATTCCTCTCTTGGCATGAGATTTGGCATAAATCTGAGCCTGATGTGCACACCACCTTTTTATACAACAAAGTAAAATCTCTCACTCATTTCCTGTTGCACAGGACTTATGCTACTAAATGGATATGAAAGTAAAAAGTAGAAACCAAGTGAAAGATACAGTCCAGAAATTCTCATAAAGTCCATTTCCTAGCAATGTCAGCTCCCGAAAGATGCGCTCAATGACAATAAACCTTCAGATTAACTGAAGAGTTACTACAGCAACCCTTCCTCATCACTAGTCATGGCAGGAAGAAATAGCAGAAATGAAGCCAGGGAGAAGATGTGGCAAGCGATACACTCTGCTTGGAGTTTTCCAATGTCAGGATGGTTCTTTGAGACAAGAGGCAAAATTCAGAGCAATTCTGTGCATTGCTCTTCACAATATTTTCATTAAAAGCTGACATGCTGTATAAAGCACCATGCTGGCTTTGTATTTCCAGGATGTGATTAGGAGCTAGTTTTCATTTATGTATTTTCAAAAAGTTTTTATAATGTAATGAAGGAGAAACAAACCTTCAGCAGGACATTAGAATTCCCTCACTGCAATTTTGCTAAATCTCCCATCTGTTTTTTAAAAGCAGAAATTATGTTGAGTCTTCTGTTTTCTATTTAACTGCTGACCTTTTCCCCCTCTATTTTTTCCCATATGCTTTTTGATCACATGTGAAAAACTTAGCTTCAGTTCTCTCATTTCCTGATTTTCTATATTTCAATTATACTTTAATGGCTATATATACAGTGATGATGATACAAGAGTGTGTTGTGAATGAAATCTGTTTTGTACTATCCCAGCTTCTGAGAACTGCTACAATTTGAGTTTCTTTCTTCCGTAGCCTCTGAAGTGCCTTCTATAATATAATAATATAATAAACCCTGAATCTGCTCTTCCCTTTGCAATGCAATCCAGCATTCTGTTTCCCATAATGCTGCTACATTATGATTTGCAACTATAAATAATTATCCTAAGTTATAAAGATAAAATATAAAACTTTAAAGCAATACCATTAGACACCATACACTTGAGACTCTGAAGCAGCCATAAGCAAACATTGATTTTCATAAAGAATAGAAAAGGCGGCAATAATAAAAAGCATAGTTCCTGCTTAGGATTAGTTCATCAAAAGCTTACTGCAAGCTTGGGTGCCAAGAATGGAAAGGGTAGGTAATCAGTGGCAAACTGCACCTTCTTTCTAACAGGTGGGGCACCGGGTTTTTTATGACCTCTGTCTTAAAAGGTGAGGGGGGGAAAAAGCCAGTTGTGGGAATGGGATGTAACAATGTGTGAGGTTCAGAAATAGAAGGTATTATCCCCCCAAAGGGGAGGCATCAGAGATGAGAGGGACTTATCTAAACCTCTGTAAGGCTTGTGTCCGGACATGTGAACTTTTGAGTTGATTTTTGTTCATTCTGTCTTGTCTGGACAAGCATTCAGTATGACGACAGTGGAATATATAGGATTCCTGGCTTTTTCCTACACTATTTTGCATTGCCTTCCTTCCAAATAGTCCTCCGTTTTCCATTTTTATTTTTGCTGCTTCTTGTTCCATTAAGCTTGAGTCGCCACACTAATTAACTGCCTTTACAAAGTACTTGTTTTTCTCTACTTAGACTTCCAATAATCAGGAATTCTCTTTGTGAATCTGATGTTAGTTACTAAGACTACTCTAATTCCCTTCCACATTCTTTCATCTCTTTCGATTGTACTAGTGTGAAGAGGTGGTAGTATAGCAGGTTTTAAAAGCTGCAAACATCTTAACAATCATTTATATTATTTGTCCTTCTCCTGACTTCTCATTTTAGTGGGCAGTTCTTTTCCAAGAAAAATACACACGTCCACTATTTACAAAGAGAGATAAAAATAACTGTTCACATTTGAACGATGATCTAATTATTTCTTTAAGAGCGATGAAATAGATTGTGAATAATCTCAATACAGCCAGCCTTATTGCTTTATTTGAGTCCCACATGTGCTTTAAGAACAATATTGACATTCAAGATTTTAAAAGCGGTGTGCTAACTAGTGCACATTTTTTATGCAACTTTTCATCTTTGATGTGTTTAACTGTACTTTCACTGCTCATGCTGCAAAAGGGTTGGAATTGTGTTTTTCTCATTGGGATGGCCTCAAGGATACAGCTATCCTTTGTGCCAGTGTGAGATGTGCATGAAGCTGCTGAAGGTCCGCAGAGGCTGAGGCAGTGTGGTTTGAGTCCTCTCCAGATCCACAGAGATGGATTTCAAGGGGAGGGAAGTAGGGCCAGGAGGCTCTTGCAGGAACAAACAGCCTTTAGGGTGAGGTACGTCATTGCTGTGCTCTGCTGAAGCTGCATATGCTCAGTAATTTAGACAACTGGGTGCCTCATCTAGGACGAAGTCATGATACAGTCTTTACATTTTCATCTGGCTTCCTACTCTTTGCCTTCCTATTTACCCAGGTAAAATCAACCTATTGCCCTGAAACTTGCCTCTTCTGGTCCATACCAGCAGTTGCAATAGGTCCAGAAAATGAGAATTTTTTAGTGAAACAAATGCTTAACCATATATGAGCTTTTTAAGAGATCTAAGGCTTGGTAGGAGAAATCTGGCCCTCCAAACTGAAGGCCTGACTTAAGTTGAATTTTCACACTTTTTTTTTTCTTTTCCTCTTCAAAAAACTAACTCTTTCAAGTCATATTTTAGAGCTTTCTTTTATAAAATCAATATTTACTGACCTTTCCACAGTGCTTTAAATATGAAGAAAAGAGATGTGTCCAGGGAGGAAAAATAGTATTAAAATACTGAGCTTGTTATCTCCAGAGTGCTACACAAAAATTAACCAATGCTTGCTAATACAGTGATTAGCTAGTTTGCCTAGGTTTAGTGCAATGACTATGTTTTCTAATGCCATCATTCAATGAGAGATGGTTTGGTATCACACTGAAGCCAGGGCAGCTCTTCTTCAAACATAATGTGCTTAATGTTTGTGTATTCTCCACTGAAAAGAATGTAAGTCTATTTAGAGTACTGAGATTATTTGCAAAAGACAACTACTTTCGGAGAAACATTTTGAAATCAAGATGTGATCTGAGTTACTGAAAGATTGCAATACTAGGCAAAACCATAATGGATTGTTGTTGGCTAGGTGGGATGAAGATGGAGCTACAGACATTTCACCTGGAATGACTACTGCATTCTGCATAAATTTCATAGGCATTGACCCTTCACAGCATCTTCTCAGGAGCACATAGCACAGAAAGTACTTAGAGGAAAGTGCTGTCCCCTCTGTGGGGCTGTCCCATCCCTCCTCTTTTGGGGAAAAAAGTAGCAGACCAAACAAACAGACTTTGCCTGTGGGCTTCCCAGAGGACCACGCTCCATGGACACTTGCATGGCACGTAAAATTCCAGCGTTCGTAGGCTAGATTAGGTACATGTTTGTACACCTCTCAATGTAATGAGGTCCGAAGCCACAGTGAGGCCTCTGAAAGCCTCAAGAATACAAATAATAACAACAACAAAAAATAGTAATAAATAGAAATGAAACTGGTAACATCGCAGGTATTTGTGGAGCTTTGTAATGACCACAAGAAAGCTGGCACAATATCACTGGTATGATGTATACTGAAACAGCTTGGAAAAAGCAATCTGGAAAAAAACCCAATATGAATATAATGAATGCGCCTTTATTCCACATATGAAAGTGTTTCTGATACTGACAAAAGAAGGTACAATATTTATCATTCTAGGATCGCAGGGGACAAAACAACAATATTAAATCATGAGAGGTTTTATTTGTGAATTGGCATTGTTTTCTGTCCCTTGCGTTACCAGAATGATAAATGCTTTCCTTTGTGTAGGAAAGAAAAGGTTTGATACTGGCTGTGCATTCTATATATTCGTGCTTAAATTTTTTTGAGAAGTGTGGTTAAATCCTCATAAATACCAATGTTTATATTAGAGGTGCTAATAAGCATTTTGGGGTGGTTGTTTGCTTTTTTTCCTCCTCCACAGTTTTTTTTTTTGAGAGTCTCCTTCATAATATTTTATTTTCTAGGGCAGATGAAACAAGATTCAGTTATCAGAGTTCTTAGGATAACTGGTGGGAATATTGCAGAAGCACAATGTGATCAAAGCGGATGGAAAAGCAATCCCCAAATGACTAAGGGCAAAACTGTGCCAGTCCCAGAACTACAGAAAGAGCTGATGTGTATGAGACATATTAAACACTTGCATTTGAATTTTAATATCGAAAATAAATGTCAGCATTTTCATGAAGAATCTATTTGTCTTGAATGCAGCTCATCTGCTACCCCTTTCTATGGATTGTACCTTTTACTTTTTATCCATCTTTAACTCCTGCTGAACACTCACTCTGGCAGCTGCAACGTCTGATAGGAGGTTATGGGGGTTTTCATATTTTTCTTACGTTTTATGTTTTCAAAAGCTAGCACAGAGCATTCCAGTGATCACATGAGAGTTAAAATACTCTGTTGCCAACATTTTCAAACGCAAGCAATATCTTCTGGTTTGCACAATTCAGGATGAATACGGTGCATCACTGTGCCATCTAATGTGACTCAGCTTTGAGAGCTTCAGGGCTTGGCTTTGCCTTCGGTGCCCTAAGTACACATGGCTGAATTATTTTGGACAGTAAATACCGAATGTGTAAATAAATATATAACTAGTAATCTGATTTCCAAAGATATATAAGCATCACCCCAAGAAAGGATTATTTTATAATAGTATAATTCTATGCATGCTCTGAGTGCTGGGGAAAAATTCCTAGAACGCAGCCAGTTTTATCACATTGATTTCAATTCCTAGGTTAGAAGTACTTAAGAATAATATTTAAAATTACACAGAAATGTATTCTATGTATGTTACATATTACAGCATGCATGGATAGAATGGCTCTTCAAATAGTGTGACGGGTTTTCATTTTCTTTTTCAGTGCAATTGCTATTACTGTTACTCAGACATCTTCCTGTAACCTCTCTCAGCCCGTCAGGGATACAGCTCCCACTTTGTTGGGTGTAATATGAGCACAGCACCAAAGAGCTTACAATCGAAACAACTTTTCACTGTGCTTAAATTTTCATGTTAAAAGAAACATATTCACAGACCTCTTTAACCCATAGACTTTTAAAGTCAGGCTGAACATGAAAATTTACTTGGACTTTTCTTTTATGCAATAACCTACTAAGCAATAAAAGTTCTGCAAATCACTATCACTCTCAGTTACACTGTGTAGTTCAGAGGCTTCAAATTATATTTCTGACATCCTGTTACACAACTACTACTGAGTAGACCTTTGTAAACAGCTATATTAATGATGTAAAAGAAAGAACACAATCTACCTCACTCCTGCCTACCCACAGTGGCCTTGCAGTTCTAACACAAGTAAAAAAATGCTATTTTACATTAAAACCTGTCAATATAATTGCTGCATGGGTCTATGGAGCAATAAGACTGCATTAACATTTTTCCGAGAGAACTGGACTAAATTATTGTGAAAAATAATAAATAAATAAGCTGCAAAATTCTATGACTTGTATAGATAATTTTAATATTGGAAGGAGTTAATGAGTTTTATTTAAAAATAGCTTATGCTTAGAGTTAACACAGAATATGCAGGTAAAAAAAGATTTGGAGTTTTGTACAGACTGTAAAATTAGCACAAAATTTCTGGGAAGCTTTTAGGACCTGTGCAAACAGTTTTGTGTAGAAAATCACACATACAGAAGTTACAATGAAAAGTCAAGAAGTTTCCAGATTTTGATAGATTTCAGGCTGGATGTGTCAAAAGATAAGCCCTGACACTGGCAGGCAGCCTCCCTTGAAAATTTATACTCCATATACAGAGATCTTCAGGTAAACCAATTTCTACTTTCACCTCTGCCTCCAAATGCTGGTCTCGAAGGACTTCATTTCAGCCAAGACCTGTCAAAACCCCCAAATGCTTTTCATTACTGAATTCCTTCTGTATGTTCTCTGTCAGCTGTGTTAAAATAATAAATTCACAACCAATTGATTTCTGAAAAGGGAGAGAACGACTGGAACTCATCCCCTCATTTTGTTATTTCAAAATGTAAAATTTGGGGCATATTTAAAATTGTTGTTTGAAGTCTTTGCTTCCTGTGCCCATTATGGGGTTTAAAGTAGCAACAGGTTTAGAAGAAGTTATAATAAAAATCATTCTCAGTAGGCTGACTATGAGACATTACGGGTGTGCTCCAGTCAGTGCATATCCTTTTAAATCATTAATATCAATGGTAACTCACTCACAAACATCCAGCACAGACTACGTGCCCTGGTGTTCTTAACTGGTGCTATGAAATAATAAAAGTATTTTTTGTATTCTGATATATCTGGGGGGAATTCAGGATATTTCTAAAATTCCTTTGAGAGGTGGTTCTGTATAGTTTTTTTCAGCATCGAGGGAGGACAATACACAAAAACCATACTGCTGCATTAAGAAGGCAACAATGGTTATTTTACCTAAAAAGTAGAAAAGAGCCTTTTCAAACTGTGTGTGTAGACAAGGAGCTTAACTTGGATGAAGCAGTTGCAAGAACACCTTAATGGGGGACAAGAAAGCAATTAACAATGAAAAGTCACTGATGCAAAAGATAGTCCTAGAGATTAAAATCTTATTGAAACAAATGCTTCTCCATTTGCTCATAATGAATTGAGCTGAAAGATCTGCAAAAGAAGTTCACTGAACACATGAGAAGAAAATAATAATTTGTTACTCAATTATAGTACAAAGCTTTCTGACCAACACACTGCTCTACAGCATCAGTTAAATAGAAATAGGGATCTTGGGTAAACTGAACAACACAATAGGAGAATTATGCATAGTATTATTTGAAATTGCAATGTGATAATTATGAAAATATATACAGATAGACCAATTTGTAGAGTGCTTTAGAAACACAGGAAGAATATGCTTTTTCCCAAATGGAGAAACAAAACGTTCAAGGGAGCAGAGATGAAATGGGCATAGCAGGAGGACAGGGCAGGGAAAGATGAAGCTAATAGTGCAGGGAAGAAAGGCGCAGCGGTGGAGCTAAGCTGAGCGTGGGGCAACTGGGGAATACTCTGAAATGAGAGAAATTGCAGAGACGGAAGTGTGGAAGAGAGAAAGAACATTAAGAAGTGAAGATTGAGAGAGGTACAATACATGTGTGGGAACAGACTGCTTAAATTAGAGAAATCCATCAGATCAAGGTAGATTGGGTCTTTCTAATGGGGACAAAGGTCTCAAATTCATCTCATCTGCTGAGACATCCAAATCATGAAGGTATCACATCAGATTTGAAAAATCAGTGGAGAGGCATGTCCAAAGAGGAATCAAGATTGTAGGTGGGCTGAATTGCGCTTTGTCAGAAGCTTTAAGAAAGAAACATAAGTGATCAAATTCATAACACATCTAAAATAATAGGCACAGATTATGTGAAACCTTTGGATTAGATGAGACTGCTATAAAAGAAATTAAAGGAGGGAACAATAAATATAACTATTTACAAAAATAGCTGTCACAGGGAATTGCTGTTGAACATTTTTTTTTACAATGCACCCCTAACAGGTCCTGTGTTCTTCAATCTTGCCATTTATGGTAAAATCTGGCAACAACAGAGATAGACACTACAGAACAGTCAGCAGTGGTGAAGATGGCATCCATAGGAAGAAAAAAATCTCTTTGTTTTTTAAATGGGTTATATTTAAATATTTTTTCTTTTCAGTTGCTTTGCCACTATAGCAAAATATGAAGTTACACAGGTGGAACAATAATGTGGGATATAGCAAAACCAAAGCAGTGGCTTCAGAAAGGCTCTCCATGAGTCAGGTAAAGGGGAAAAGATTTGCATACATTTTGGAGGTTGTAAGGAAAGAAAGATCATGTGCTAAAAGGGCTCTTCCACCCTTTCAGCAAGAAATATTTAACATCCAGGTTGAACTCAGGAAACCTAAATGAGATTAAATTAAAGGAACTTTGATAAAAAAGTCATCAGAGTAGGTAAGTCAATGATTCACATCTTAAACTCTGTGAAAATAAGAGATTGAGCGTAGTCTGAAAGGTCAACAGACTTGGAGGTAGACCATCAGAAGAAGAACCATGACAGAAAAGCACTGAAAGGAACATACATAGGGGGGAGCAATTACAAAAATGCCAAAGTGCCTTGTTAAAAATCGGTTATATATATATAAGTATACATATACACACATATATATAGTTATTCCAACTGAACATATTTCACTAATAATATGCTGACAATTTATTCTGTCAACGTCACAAACTGAGGAACTCAGAAAAGATAGTTCAATAATTTCAGGGTGAAACAAATTATCTGAAAATATGGATTTCTACACTGTTTAGTAAATGAAATATTTTTAGCAAATGAAAATAAACCCATTAAATAAGCTTCTAGATGAGAAAAACAAAATTTAAATCATCAAACTATCAATACATTTTGGGTTTTTCAGTCTGTAAACAATCAACAAAAACCCCATCTAAAATTAAGCTGTAAATATCATATATTTTCAGATCACCATCTACTTGCATTTCAGTCACAAAAACTTTGAAGAAACTCAGTTGTGTGTTCACATTGCAACTATGTTTTCTTAAACGAGCTGTATGTAATTAAGCCTGATGAACCTTGTCCCTTTATAGGGACAAACCCAAGGGTTAAAACTTAGGTATGAACAAAAGGGAGGGCAAAAGGAAGCAGAATGTATTGCCTACAGAAAGGTCTTCCTAGATCTTCCTAGATTTGGGGAATTATGGACACAAGCTTATGTGCATCAAAAGATATCAAAAAGAAGTTATAAGTCTTGTTTAAAAGTGAAAAAAAAAAAAAGAAGTAGAACTGTAGTCCTTCAGAGATACCTTATCTTTACTGAGTGTTCTGCTGTGAAAAAAGCCCCGTCCTCCATGCCAGGAGTGTACAAACCCCGTACAGGAGCCACCCAGTGAACGTACAGTTGTATGTTGTGGTTCTTACTGCGATAATGAAATTAAGTTTTAGACATTTTCTGCATGACTAATCTCTCTTGATTACATTTTGAAGTTTTTCAGGGAATGGTTAATTAATGATGCACGAGGCTTCCTCTTTGTGGTTCTGCTCTCTCCAGTATGACAGGATTGCTGGACTTTGGTCCACAGCTTCCACTGTCTAGACTCTTCCCTACTAGACTGTTCCTTGGAGGTGTGCGATAGAGATACAGTGAACCTCAACACTGGACTCAGCACCCACGGAACCATCACTGGATGAACTCAATTTCCTCCTCTTGAAAAGGGAGCTTTGAGGGGAGTTGTTGCTCTCCAAGAATTGCAGCCTCCCCCCAACCTGCCAGATCAAAAAGGGGAAGAGAAGTGGGTGTTCATTGCTGAATGAAAGGGCAGGACCTGGGTGGATTTCCTGTCTGTCGGACTTTGTTCCTCTTGATTTAAGAAATATTCCTCATAATATTAATCTCTTCCTGGAGCTATGTACACAAATGCTTACCATCAAGTCAATGCATCCACTGCATGCTTAAACTTTTACCCAAGCATCTTGATCAGGACTTTACAGGGACCCATCAAGCATCTATCCCTTAATGGAAGCATCTAATAACACTTCTAGGAGATTCACATGATTTTTTCCTTCCCTCCAGTTGTCTTCCACAAATTATTTGTGGAAAGAGATGATCTGCCCACAGGTTTCGGGACATTTAACATCAGAACTGCAGAATGACCCTCAAGCATAGCAGACATTTGCTTCAAACCAATTTTCCAACAGCCTTGATGCAACTGTGCACACAAAAACATTCTCTTTGCAAATCTCTTTCACAAACTGGGGCCAATACCTGGACTGTCTAGACCAGAGATGCATGACAAGGATGTGAAGCTTTTATAAAATCTCACTGAAGGGAAATCAGTATTACAAACATACCCATAACAAGGGATCCACTACTACTACTACAATATATAAAACAGTACTGTGCTATTCAGCAGGAACTTATTTGTAAGGTATGTGTTGGGAGCGGGAAATTTTTCAACTTTCTAGGAATATACAGTGATACAATATCACCGAAACTGGAAAATATTATAAGCATACCCATATGTTCATAACCTTAAACAGAGTTATCCACCATGCTATATTCTCCTGTGCTTCGGTCCCCGTATGGTAAGGTTTACTTTAGGCTTTTAATCTGATCATGCATACCTCTAATTGTTTAAACTATAATTATAGATGTTAAATTGTTTTGCCTTCTATGGAAAATGTGCTTTGGAGAGACCAAAACAGAAATTAAATGCATGTAAAATAATAGAACTATTTCAATGGCACTAATTGCAAAGCAATTTAAAAAAGCATCTTTTGATGAAATAATTGTTTTAATTATACAGTATACTTAGGTTTACCAACTATAAACACTTCAGCTTTTATCATTAAGATAATTTTATGTGTACTGTTTTCCCACACTTTATTCCAGAGCGCAAATAAACTAGAAATGTAAATCACTGCAAAAGGACACCTGAACAAAACAGAAAGAAAAGTGGTGATTTCTACATATAACAGGGTTCTACTGTAGTATAATGTTAATGGATATAGCTAAATAAAACCAGGAAATTCATGAATTGCCTAGGAGAAACCTTAATATTGGGGCACTAGTAGGGAGACCAAACTTTAGGTCGTTCGGAAATGTCATGTGCCCACAGAAGGCTCTGAGCAGAGCTCAGCGAGGTCCCTCCCGTTGTAGGACTGCACCAAGGCAGGTCTTCTGGCAGGGGATTTTCTAAGTGGAAGTCTTTGCAAAGGACAAGGTCCCCCTGACTGCCTGCCTTAAACTCACAGATTTATAGACAGTTCATTTCAAAACCAAAATGAGACGCTTCTTGACTGCACACTGTGGCAAACCATGAATTCACCATGGTCCATTGTCCACTGTGTCAAGAAAAAATAAATGCAATAATTCTTATCCATGTGGCAGCAACTTTCCACTGGGTTGGTCTTAAAGTTTTCTTTGAGGGTGAGACACCTAGAAAAGGTGTTATAATTCAAATACTGTAGTAGGGAAAATTTATTCAATAAAATTACTATTAAAGGTAATTGATATCCCCAACCAAATACCTCAAATTTGGTATTGTCTTAATTGTCGAGTGGATACAGACATAGTAAATGTCTTGTGACATTTGGTAGAAAGTGGAGGGGAAAGGAGATATTTGTGATACAGAATGAATGTGGAAAGGAGATGTTAGCGAAACATTGCACATGTAGACATGCTTTGGCAGAATTGCAAACGTTTTTACAGCTATAAAACACTCAAATCTCTTCTCAGTTTAAAAATATGCCTGTAAACAACTACTTTATATTATTCTGTGAAACAACTACAGTAACAACTGCTTGTATTCTCACTGCCTGCAAAAGCTCAACACACAGCAGTGAGGAGGTTCCTGCTTCAGTAAAAATCACGGTATTATTCTTATGAAATTTCAGAACTATCGGTCCTTCGCAAGACAAAGAAAAATCCTCTGTGCTCTGACTGCTGAATCAGTTCGTGTAAATAGAGCAAAACCAGAGGAACTGCTTGGCAGGATTTTAAGTAGCCTCTTATCTCTACACTGCATTCTCGCTTGTACTGCACCTCAGTACCTACACAATACTTTCGTGTTGGTCTTGCTCTCACCTTGTAATCCACCATTCAAACTGGTTGAAGGATGCCAGAGACTAATGTATCTGTTTAAACTTTCCCACCAAGTAATTACATTTCAATTTTTTTCTAGCTGAAAAATTTATCTCGTTGAGCTTTTTTGTGAGGAATGTTATTTTAAATAGCATTACTGATTAATTCATATTTTCGGCTCATTGAATTTCCACACTGCCCTTGAAATTTGTTCCATTATAAAGAAAAAAACCCCTTCTACAACATATTATATTATGAAAGATAATGTTGAAGTCTTCAGAAGAGCTATGTGTCATATCTTCGGCTGGTATTAATGGATGCTCTCTACTACAGGCAATGGGTTAATCCCAAATTTGGCTAGCTGGGGTTCTGGTTCTTTTTCTGCCCAGCTAGCAAACCACTAATGTCCTAACTGATGTTACTTGCGGTATCTAGGTATTGGAACCATATATACACTGATATAGATATACATATATATATATATATATGGGTTTATTTCTGCAATTTTCAGAACAAACTTTGATAAGAAAAGATATCATTACTGTCTTGTACCTGGTTTCTTTAAGGATTATCATCTCAGAGAATTCGTGCTCCTCAGCTGCAAAAGTCTTATTTTTTAATTTTACTATTTAACTTTCTTTTTGTTGTTTGTCAAATACTCCTTTTCTGGAATATGTTACATAACGCTGGTCAAAATCGTGCAACAAAAATGTTTGAAAATAGAAAATGTCATAAGGTTGATACAATCTCTTTGCATAGACAGAGGCATCTGATCATTATGGGGCACATTTTCATCACTACCAAAAGTTTATTGGCTGTATCTTTAAAACTGACAGTGTCTTTCAAGATCTATCAAATGTATCATAACATAAGCTATCAAAATGAATAAAATATAAAGTGCATACTTCTTAGAGACATCATTTCCAAGCATGTAAGCTTTTATCTTACTTTTGAAAAAATGTCAAATCACTTGGAGCAGCACTTTTAAAATATGATTTATGAAAAAGGCTTATTTTACAGGCTTTGAGAACTACATAAAAGTCCTTCAAATAGCAGGGCTACCACAACTTTTAACAGAGCAAGTAGTAAAACAGGTGACAGATGGGAGCAGGTGAGACAGAATCATGGTCCCTGCACTCAATCAAATGCATCTGCATTTGGTAAATAGCTCTAAGAATTAAGTATGTTACAGCTGACGAAACACTCTTGCAAGCTCTCAGTTTGCATTCAACAGATCAGATGTTTGTGGCATAATAGATGCTGCCACACTAAGGTGCCATCAGTAATCTAGTGCACAGAAGAGTGCTCTGAGTGTACAGATAGGCGAGAACCTTGTGGCTGAACTAAAGAGGTTGATATGAGAACAGTCCAGTCATGCAAAAACATACTGCTCTTTTAAGTGAAGCCTCTTCTTAATGTAGGAATCATAGCGTGCATTACTACTAATTATTTACACAGCACTCAATATATGACATTGTTCTTACATGAATTACCTCAAACGTCAGAGCTTCTCAAGGTGAGAAGTTCCTGTTAAAACTAGTAGTCATTACTAAGCCTGGCCATCCTTTTAGCTGTATAACATCCAGGTTAACAAATGCAACTATTCTACCCTGGCTCTATACAGGCTTTCCTTACATTCCTCCCATACTTGCTGCTCGAAGATACGTCTGCTAACTGCATCTCCGTACTACATTTGACAGGCTGAAATAACAAACAATTCAGCTCAGTTTCAAAGGTTGTTGTTAAGCTCATCCAACTTCAGCTGTCTAGAGTGATGTGACTAGGCTAAGCTAATCATCCAGGCTCCCTCTGTAGACATCAGAGGAGTAGGGCCACCTCAAGAGTGAGATTTAAAAGACAATTTTATTTTGAGTTCATGTAATAGAATAGGACAAGATGTCCTCTCCAAGTGCTACATTCTTTCTGTTGACTATCAAGGAATCTTCGATTAACTTAAATTAGAAACCTAACTTCTAGATGAATGTGAGACAGCTCCTGGTTATTTTGATATAGAACTGGTTAAGAACAGCTGTGGAAGCAGCCTTATACAGACAGCATTAAAGATAATTCTTGCTTCAGGCAATTCACAAATTAAGCTAAACTAAAATCCCATTTCAGCTATAAAACTATTTTAAAAGATGCTTTTTGGGTTCATCTTAATGGGAGAAGGGTGCCATATGGAGGGATTTCATTTTGTTAAGAGATACTCAGTGCTCTTCTCCTCCCTATGTACAGCATGGAAATTGAAAACAAACATAAAGCTTATCATATATTTTTGCAAGCAATTGTCGTTTTAAATACAGAGAACTTTATTAATATAGCCATGGGATACAGAAATACTAAAGTGAGAGATCTCACCGTAAAGGCTCTTTTAACTCAGTTAACGCCATCTAGCTGTATGTAGCTGTCTTGCATTTATTGGTTTGCATATATGGATCATGGCTCTTTAAAATGTCATGTATTATTTTCCAAGGATCATTTTCAAAGAGAAATTGTAATTTGCCAAATACAACTGGCATATAAAATAATAGCTAATGTAACCGTATGATGAAATTGCTGTCAAGTTGTTTACCAACTGTCCAGTACCATCAAACATGGTCTTGTGATTATTTTCCTGTTCTGCTTGAGAAAAGAAATTAATTTGACTTCCAAATCCAGGCTTTTGTTCCAGTAGCCTTTGAATTCTGGGAGTACAGAAGTATTTTGTAACCTCCTTGGCCAAATAAAGGATTTAATGCACTCAAAAGTGAATGTCATCAAACTCTCCATGGCCAAGAAGTGTCTGCTGATATGATGGGGGTGAAATCTTTCAGTGGATATGAGAAGAAGGAGCATTCTTTGGAGGGTGCTCCACACTTACAAAGTAGATCAAAGGCACGCAGCTTTAGCTCCCTCCTACCTACACGGAATGCTGCTGCAAAAAACATGTACTTCTGCAAAAGTTTTGGTGATATTGCCGCTGTCTGTGTGCCTTCTACTGGCTTCCTACTTTCTATGCCCTAAACCCCCAGATATTTGGCTTTACTTCCAAAGCCCCTCCCCATCAAACTGCCTCATTCTTAGAAGGAGTTCCCTACAGTCATCTGCAAAGCTGGCTTAATTATCTCATTTCAGATCCTGTCTTTGATGTGTTGCTTATAGAAAACTCATAGCTGGCCTGCTGCTCTCCTTTGAACACTGGCTTTTTGGCTGACCAGTACTGTCACATTGCTTCCTTATGCTCCCCCGTCTGTCTAGCCCCATCTGTTGTCTCTTGTTTTGTACTTAGGTTATAACCTCTATGGCAGCGGAACTGCCTTTTTGCTCTGAGTTCATTTAGAGCCTAAAACAATGCAGGCTTGACCCATGATTAGGGCTTCCTAGCACTAGAATAATACAAACAAGCAAACATTCTCACAAATAACCCAGCTGGAGTGCCGGATACAGATGCTGCCTCGCAGACATCACAACGTGCAGGAATCAAATTCCACCAAAACTAAATTACCCGGCAATACTGGTCCATTTGGTCACCACTGCAAAATAGTCTTCGTGTTCCTCTTGCTTTTCAATGTCTCTCACAGTCATGGCTTTTAGCTAAATCATCTTTCCTCTGAATAAAACTTGTCAAATTATTGCATTGTGTTCTTCAGGTACTGGAGCTCTGCTTCCCGTGTCTTGGCTCTTCTAAAGTAAGCAGGCTCAGAATCTCCCTTTCTCTATTTTACCAGAAAAAGTTGGAGTTTGAAACCAGCTCTGTTGAAGCCAGCTTGGATGTAAGGAGATGTTCACTCACAGCTTCATCGGTTTAAGGCATTCCTGCCTTCTGGTGTGTGTTACCATGCCTGGACCCATACCTCGTTCAGAGAAGAGATGAAGGAACAGCGCGTGTGAGCACTCCATGTCTAGGACCTTTAATTCGAGCTACCTCCTGTGGCAGTTTTAAACTACACCCTTTCTTTCCTCCTTCCGTCTGTCTTGGTCTTGCCTGGAGTACTGCTCTCCCAGCTGTTTAGCTGACCAGCTCATGCCTTGGTTTCTGTCCACCCCTGGCCTGGTTGGATTCCAAGCCTAGCTCCTCAGGCTCGTCCGCCTAGATCCCCACAACAGCACAAGGAATACTCATGGTCACGCAGTCAAATCTCTAGTATGTCGGAGGGGGACATAAAGATTAAGAAGCCTCTGTGAGTGGATCCCAGAAGAGCAAAGAAACAAAACACCACGTGTGTCTCTGGATGCAGCAAGTGATGAATCCTATAACATCTCCAAAACTCCACGGATGCAGAATCCGCGTCCGTCGGGACCGGCCAACACAACCAGGGAAGTTCACAATGCTTACAGCTATCCTCACAAGTCGCCTGCAGATGCTGGCAAGGGACGTGGCACGGTTATATCCTTATTCCCATTTCAAGGCTGCCTGTATACAGATGAGCAGAATTTGGGACAGGATTTCTCTTGTGATTCTTAAAGTGCTGATTAGTTTAATTAACTTTTTCATGAAAGTAAAATAGGGAATAAATTTTAGCTGTATTCCTATGAGATCAGATTATTAATGGGTCTCACTAACTTAGATTCCTTCAAGCACCTCTCTTTCATATTGTCAGTGTTTTGCCGATTTGATTACATAGACGAGGTGGCAGCATGGTGACTGCTAATTAGAACTGAACTCTCAACTTATTACCAGTCCACCTTTTTCTAGGTTTCATATTAGCAGATCAATACAAATAGATAATGTGTGTACAGCTGTGTTTACCTCTCATACAAAAGCACTCTAGTACATACATGTCTCCTTTAAAATCTTTTAGTCTGAAGAATTGATATTAAAAAAAAAATATAGAGAAATCCAAAAGTTCAGCTCTAAAAGGAGGTTTTACTACAAATAAAGTTTTATGACTCTAGTGATCAGGAATGTCCTTGAGCTGAGAATTTTTGATGATATCATTAACAAGCAGTGGCATTACTTGTATGCAGGCATCAGCTATAAATTATGCTTTATATACAGTGACTATATATTTCTCAGGGATTCAGGACCTCATCTAGCACCAATGGACTTTAACAGGAGCTGAGGATGTTTAGCAGACTGCACTCCTATGACCACAAAACACAACTGTGCAGTGCATGCTGAAATAATCATGAGGTAAGTACCTGGTAATTTCTCTTTTCTAGCCAAGGTGCACAATACACATTAATTACAGTTAAGCCACCTAAGCACAATTATCAAGTATTCTACAGAAACCTGTAATTTCTATGCAGATTTTATTTGGCAAGAAAGCTTCATGAATCTACTGTGTTATTCTGTGTTGCCACATATATGTGGACAATGCAAACCAAGCTATTAACAAACTAAATAAACCTGAAAGAAAATTTAATATTTATTGCTGCCACAGACTCACCTTCTAAGAATACCAAACTAGTTTAAAGCATGGAAAAGAATAGATTATGAAGGACATATAGATACATTTCTTTATGTGACATGCAGAATGCCTGAAGAAGGTAAGTCCAGTACTCTGGCTTCTCATCAGTTGCTTCTGAATTTTACAACAAAATGGTAATGATGTGTCCAGGTGGCAAAAATTTTGTTTTAAAACAGCTGTATCGACTGTTCAAAACTCAAGAGCAGCATCTTAACAGATTAACAGTTCTCCATAATATTATCTTTGTAGCATGCAATTTATTCCCAATGATAATTGGGTATTTAGAGACACACATAATTAGAGAGAAATGACTGGATGATTTTTCATTTGCTGAGAAATCTACTGTCAGGAAAGGAGATCCACTATGGGGACTAATGTGATTCTGGTGCTAGAATTAGTGTCAGAAGGATATGAAAAAATGTGGTTTAAACTACCTAGATGGTAAAATAATGTACCAATACAGACCTACACACAGTTAATACGTGCATAATACTTTTTTCTCCAAATGGAACGATTCCATTCTCCTAAGATGCATTTCATAAGTGTGGGTACCGAGCGGAATATATAAGATTTAGTAAAAGATGCACTAGAATATTTTTTTTTCTGTTAAATAGATCTTTCCTAGTCTAATTTGGGATAACAGATAAAACATTCAAGGGACCATTAGTTCTAGAAGGCATTTGTTTCTTCTTTCTTATTTTTTGCGTGCCTACTGCAGGGATCTATTTCTGTTTGTCTTTGCTGCTTCATTGCCTGTCACTAAAATACATCTTTAACTGTATATCATTTTTCCTCTGGATTTTATTTACCATGTCACTCACCAGCTAGCTTCATATAAGTACACCTCAAGCTACTGGAAAAAAGCATTCTCCGCATTCACTACTAATATCATTCCATAGATTGAGTGGAGTGCTTTGTGAGAGATGCTGCTACCATGCAAAGACAAATCATGTCTATGACATATTCAGTCCGCTTTTACCCAGGGCTTAAAATCATACATCTACAGCACTAAAACGTTTAAGCTGGCCCTACAGCATTCTTCTTCTGAGAAACTGATAGTTCTTTTTGTGCAGCAACAAAAATCTCCTCATTTCCTCAATTACAGGTGCACGCGCACGTATACGCACACATATGTACCCCCACCCTTATAACTATATGTGCATCCAACAGTATCCACACTCACAATATATTAAAACATATGTAAGTGGCAATACCAAACATTCAAACATTGCAGCTGTTTGCACAAACATAATTTTGTCCTTTCTTATGTCCAAGCCTACACAATCAATGTTGCAGGTGTTCTGCAGAAACATGCGATGATGTTACGTTATTGAAGGCTGTATCACAATGCACTCACCCAGGGGAACTGAAAAATGGCTGCACAGCCAAATCTGGCAAACCATTACCTCCAAGAACTTGGCTTTCCAGTTTCACTGATTTCCTTTTAAAACAACTTTTGAAGCATTTTTTTCTGGCTTTTGCTGTTTGTTTGTTTTAAAGGAAAAGCCTTTAAAAGTTTGCTAGCTTAACTGCAATGTTCTCCCCAAAGCCCCAGTACTTGATACCGGACATATCAGCTGAATCACATGACTTTTCAACTGTATGTTCAAGACCAAATATATGAATTGTCAACAATAATCCCATGGGTGAAAATTATCTCTTCTACGACCCTCCAGAAGGGGCAAAATGATAAGGGTCAGTGGCAGGTCTGGAGAGGTATGGTTGTAGAGCAGAGAGCCTTGACTCTGCCTGCTCCTTCCTCCCCACTGCTCCAGCAGCTCAAATACTTCACAGTGCAGCCTGTGCTGCTACAGCTGCTCTGGCAGCAATGTGAACCTGAATCTTTAAAAATGTTTGAGTTCAGTTATTATTTTGGCCTGCTGCCATTTTTTCCTATGAAATGCAGCTAAAAGAAAGAAAACTGTGATGTTCTACAGTTTATGATTCCACTAAACTGGACTGATTTCAGGGAACAAAGAAATGGCACTTCTTTAGTTCATGGGGTTTTTTTCCTTGACCAAATTTAAAAGTCTGCTGTAAACAACAGAAGTGTTAGAAATTGCCTTTGAAAGTAACCATATTTTTCTGCAAAAATCTTTCATTTCAATGTGCTGGGAAACTTAGCAGATAGCCCTAAGTTTGTCTAAATATATGTTTCATATATAACTACACAAGCACTTCACAAACAAATTTATAAACATGATAAAATAGGCTCCCATGTGACAGCAGTTGCATTCAGACTTGTTAATTGCTTTGGATAGCTAGCTGCAGATACAGACAACCTTACATATAGTTACTAATGCCTTATACACAGCCCGACTGAATCAGGAATAGTATTAGAAAATAAACTTCTACTTAGTGTCTAAGGAATCAGAATTTGAGCATAAATAAGTACAAGCAGTCAGTTAATCCTGTTATTTACAATATTTGAAGTAATTCCCCCAGTTAGTTCAGAACGGCAAAGTTCAGAGTACTGAGGTTCTTCTGTCCACTTATTCTGAGTAGCTCTCAAGATCTGCAAACTGTACCATTGCGTATCTCCAACTTCTTAATTTCTACATAACTTCGATTTAAAAGATCAGCATCACAAAGTGTTTCTGTCTTTTCTTCCCACTATGGAACTTACTGGCCAAGTTTCACGACTCTACGTACAGTGAACAAAACTAAGTACTGAAGCACTTACATAATCAAGGTTTGATATTTAACGATGCATCACAGTGATACATCATTAAATGACACTGAGGTAGGATTTGTATGGAGAGATGGTATTGACCAATTGATAAAGTTGGAAAAACACAGACTTTCTTAAACAGGACCCCTTCTTCATATTTGAGCTTTCTAAAGAGAGTGTTCCCAAGGGTGTTATGATTCAGGTGGCTAAGAATCATGGAATTTTATCAATTTTTTTACCTGTGCACTCACATGCACACGCATTTAAAAATACACTCAAATGTCTCAACATTTCTAAAATAGTACAGGTTATCAGGGTTTTCTTGTTTTAGCCAAATGCATAGAAGGAATGGCACTATGCTATGGAAATAATTTCTAAAGCATCTGCTTAAGAGCACTTAAAACTTCATAGCTCATTTTTTTGATTAGCTGAGTTCACCCTAAAAAGAAATCCTTTACCTTATAGAGCCATACTTTCTATCCTGTTCTCCAAATATGCATATACAGGTATGTGTAAAAGAAAGTTGAATATGTAGAAAGAAGAGCTAAATTACTAATACCAGATAATACTGTAAGATTCTTGTCTTTCCATTAAAATAATAAAAATAACCGCTTCCACAAACAGAACATAGTAAATTACATTTTCCCATATGTGTAGGGACGTTTACTTGCAGCAACATCTACTTCCTCAGCGAAGTAGTCATTTCCTTGTCATTTCCAAGTAATATGTTATAACTTGTTCAATCTCTTGAATGTTACTTTCCATAATCACACCTTGAAGTGTCCTAAAAGTCTGGGAGAAGTCAGAATATTTTACGCTGTGATATCAACACACCACTCTATATGCAGACAATGAATAATTAAAGTTGCTAATGAAAGAGTGGTATGTGTTGTTAAGGTTGACTTCATTTTGCATTTCTGCTTCTGGTTTTGTTGTTCAAAAGAAGGAGAAGGCATTAGCTTGAAAGATATTTGTAAGTGCAGGACAGTGTCAGAAGTTTCTTCCCAATTAAATATTTTTCAATACGAAGATCACATTCAATTTGAAAAAAAACCCAAACTACTACTTTTTATCACATTACTACACCCATGTGCAACATCACAGTTAAAAAAGCTGTCTACTGTAACAATTCGATCCCATGTTGGCATTTCAGCTTACAAATGGGGTATTTAACTTTACGGCCTTGTCTAACAATGCCTTCTCATTTAGTCAGGGAGAGATCCAGGAAATCGAACTGTAGCATATCTGTCTTTCTTTGTGGAGTCAGTGTATATAAGACTGGATGTTTTTTTCTTCTTCACTAATGGGAAATAAAACTGGTTTCAATTGCATCTAGAATGAAACAAACTACAAGTAGACCTGCAACTTCAATCAGGTTCTTTTCTTTCCATTTCAACCTTACCAGTCTGGGACAAGAAAACGGTATTACAACATACTCAGAGTTTACAAGAAAGGCACATAACTATGGAGACAAAATCAGCCAGCTCTTTAATTCATGACTGGTCAGGTCATAAAATGAGAATAATTCATAGCCTTGCTTCCAAAACAAAGAACATGTTAAAGCAAGATTCCAGATGCAATAATGAGTAGTCTGCTCGTATTTCTTTAAACAGAGATCTATTTCTCTACATAAGTTGTTTGGCTTGAAATGCTGAAAATGTTTTGAACAGAAAAAAATGTTTCCTTTTCGAGCTCTGGCAGAACAGCATTCCAATTAGAGAGTGGTAGATTTGTGGTGTAAGTGGCATCCAAAAGCAAAGAAGATCAGAATGCACTTCATGAAGCATTGCCAATGAGGTACCTCAGCCCACCTTTTTCAAGCTGTTTCATTTTCTAATATATGATTTCTTGAGAAATCAATATTCCATTCTCTTCCCTATACTGTAGAGAGTGCTTAGAACTACTGATTTGAAGGTGGGGCTTTTACTCATTACTGACTTTTCAATAGGCCCCTTGTATTGCAATCCAAAAGTTATAAATAATACACCCCCCCCCCCCCCAACAGTTAACAGCTCATAACTTCAAGTTATGCTCAGTTCAATCTTTCAGATACGAAGCAGGTTAAGTGCTCAGACGTGGTCCTCCTCTTCAGCTACAGATTATTACTGCTATCATCTGATTATTATTTGGGGCTCTCTGTGACATGAATGCGGTATTTTTTTCATTTCATTCTACTAGAAAAATCATTACAAGAACCTCAATAACCCTTACTAACATCCATATTTGCTGGCAATTTCTCTAGGAGCATTAAGGAATAAGTAGAAACAGCTTCCTTCAAAGTAAGGGACCAGACACATCGGTGAGCCCTGCTGGGAAAACTACCAGTGCTACCGTGCTCAGCTGAATAAACAAAGGTTTCAGCTCCCAAAGCAAGAAATGCAGCATTAAAATTCAAGCATGCAATTTGATATCAAAAGAAAAATAATTTGGGGAAGCAAAGTCTCTCAACTTTTGCTTTTCAAAAGGGAAAAGAAAATACATACAGTAGCTATTGCAATTAGATAGGGAAATTCGAAGAGGAGAACTTAACAAGTACTTTCATCCAAAGCACGCAAGCAATGCAACACACGCTAAAGAAGGCAGACCAGGTACTGTGCAAAAATGGATGTAGTCAAAACATGGAACAAACAAGAGAAACATATAAGCTGGTTAATTTGAGTGCTTACAGAAATTATTTGATTTGTGAAGTTTCTTGGGACTGTTCTACGAGTTTTTTATTCAAAAACCTAAACTGTTTTAATGGCACTGGTATCACTATAGTGATACAATTCCTCATGTGGAAAAGGTTCTGGAGATGTATCTATTGATATAAAGGTGGTGACAGCAGCATATCTTACTTCTGAAAGAGAAAGGTAATAATTTATCCCAGTACATGGTATATTTGCACACTTTAACTTTGTCCACACAGGCTGCACTGTGCAAGCATAGATCTTTTGATTGGAATTCATCTTTTTAAACATAATTGCTTTATTAGCTTATTAACAGTGTGCATGCCAAGCTTTCATTTATGCTATTTGGGTACTATTAGTGAATATGTAAATGAACAAAAATTTTACTGCAATTATAATTATGTTCCATCCTTTAGTCAACTATAGGAGATATGGTTGAAGTGACATCAACTTTTACTCGAACACCTGAAATAGGCCAGAAAAAAAATATACAAGTATACCCATAAAATATGTTTAGAAGATGAGCTTGGGAACTAATTTCATATTTTCAGGTGGCTAGATACCTTTCATTCAGTAGAAGCATTGATTTGATGAGGGACCTACCCTTTTCATTTGGATAGGCTCACATTAACTTAATTCAAGACTGAGAACTAAAATTTTGTAAAATATATTAATTTACTGGTAGCTGGGAATTTCTGTCCTCCACGGATTGCAAGTTCACTCTGCTGTGCTGCAGTTGTTTAGTTGCACCTATACGTATCTATAGAAATAGATGCATTTGGTACATTAGAGGATATAAAAGCACAGAATACATGGAATATGATGATACAGAGCAGGACACTTGCTGAGGTGAATTATTTTATATTGATTGTACCTTCTAGAAATTCATTGTCTTTGTATCAGTTTCCATTTTGATGGTTAAGTGGCAGCTACAGGCTTTGTGTAGCAATCAGTCAGGCACTCCAGATTAGGTCTGTTAGCATTTCCATGTTTGAACATTTTGGATGGGATCTAATGAGGGATTAGAGAACAGGGAATGGCTGTTCAGCACTCCTTGGAGCTGTTGAGTAAGATTCGATAGTGTAATTGCTCCAATATGAAGAAGGGTTCTGGGTCTTCCCTGAGCTTTGTGTAGCACAATATCAGGATGTTGTCTGCTGTTGGCTCATGTAAACTCTCTTTGAATAGTTGGGCTATACTGTCTGAGTGAGACAGATTGTGACTGTGGTCACATTTGTTGATTATTACATTGTTCACATTCTAGTCCACGATAGGCATTTGTCTGGTTTGGGATATAAAATCCAATATGTCTCGAATTTTTCATAGGGACTGTCACAGCAGGGAAGAAGTGCAAAGTGGCCTCCCCTAAGTGTAGAAAAACTACTTGTGCTGAAGTTGGCAAAACCAAATTCTAAATCTAATGCAAAAACTGAGCCTTAAATGCTTGACAGTTTCTGATTGTTCATTTGACTATCTGGAATATTTTCATGTACCTACCATCGAAGAAGAAAACCAATAATTTATGATAAGAAGATGCAGGAGAATGGTGCTTTCTAAAAATCTCTTTTCATATCACTACTTTTGATCAATGGAGAAACATCAGAGAAAGCATCACTGAAGCATAATGTCAAGGAAATGTCATTTGAATAAAGCTCTGGTCACCTAATAACAACTAGTGAAAGTTTATTACAGAACTATACTGATGGAATAGGTTGAGGGGAACCTCAATCCATCCCACTCCTATGAGTTTGATGTCAGTGCCAGCAATAGATGCCCAGAGCCTAGAGAAGGATCACAGGTCAGCAGGAGAGCACCCAAAGAGCAGCACAAAGGAATTCCAGCCACCAGAGCCAGTAAGTCAGCTTCATCGGGGACCCAACTTAAGTTTGCCTCTATGCCAACGCACGTAACATGGGGAATAAACAAGAGGAGTTAGAGATGTGCACGCCTGCAGGGCCATGATCTTATTGGCATCACAGAGACATGGTGGGATGGCTCCTATGACTGGAGTGTTGGAATGGAAGGATACAGGCTCTTTAAGAAGGACAGGCAGAGGAGACAAGGAGAGGGTGTCACCTTCCATGTCAATGACCAGCTGGAGTACATGGACCTCCACCTGGGGATGGATGAGGAGCCAACCAAGAGCTTATGGGTCAGGATTAAGGGGAGGGCAGGGCCAGGTGACACAGTGGGTATCTGCTACAGGCCACCTGACCAGGAAGACTGAGTGGATGAGGCCCTCTATAGACAGATAGGAGCAGCCTCGCGTTCACAAGCCCTGGTCCTCATGGGGGACTTCAGCCACCCCGATCTCTGTTGGAGGGACAACACAGCAGGGCATAAGCAATCCAGGAGGTTCCTGGAATGCATTGATGACAACTTCCTTCTCCAAGTGATGGAGGAGCCAGCAAGGAGAGGTGCTATGCTGGACCTTGTTCTCACCAACAAGGAAGGGCTGGTGGGGAATGTGAAGCTCCAGGCCAGCCTTGGCTGCAGTGACCACGAAACGGTGGAGTTCAAGATCTTTAGGGCGGCGAGGAGGGTGCACAGCAAGCTCGCTAGCCTGGACTTCAGGAGAGCAGGCTTTGGCCTCTTCAGGGATCTGTTTGGTAGAGTACCATGGGATAAAGCCCTGGAGGCAAGAAGGGCCCAAGAAAGCTGGTTAATATTCAAGGATCACCTCCTCCAGGCTCAGGAGCAATGCATCCCAACAAAGAGGAAGTCAGGCAAAAACACCAGGAGGCCTGCATGGATGAACAAGGAGCTCCTGGACAAACTCAAACACAAAAACCAAGCCTACAGAAGGTGAAAGCAAGGACAGATAGCCTGGAAGGAATACAGAGAAATTGTCCGAGCAGCCAGGGATCGGGTTAGGAAAGCCAAAGCCCCAATAGAATTAAATCTGGCCAGGGACATCAAGGGCAACAAGAAAAGCTTCTATAGGTACATCAGTGATAAAAGGAAGACTAGGGAAAATGTGGGCCCTCTCGAAAGGAAGTGGGAGACCTGATTACCCAGGACATGGAGAAGGCTGAGGTACTCAACAACATTTTTGCCTCTGTCTTAACCGCCAAGTGCTCCAGCCACACCGCCCATGTGGCAGAAGGCAAAGGCAGGGACTGGGAGAACGACGAACCACCCACCATAGGAGAAGATCAGGTTCGAGACCATCTGAGGAACTTGAAGGTACACAAGTCCATGGGACCTGATGAGATGCACACTTGGGTCCTGAGGGAACTGGCAGATGAAGTGGCCAAGCCACTATCCATCATATTTGAGAAGTCGTGGCAGTCCGGCGAAGTTCCCACTGACTGGAAAAGGGGAAACATCACCCTCATTTTTAAAAAGGTAAAAAAGGAACACCCAGGGAACTACAGGCCTGTCAGTCTCACCTCTGTGCCCAGCAAGATCATGGAGCAGATCCTCCTGGAAACTATGCTAAGGCACATGGAAAATAAGGAGGTGATTGGTGACACCTAACACGGCTTCAGTAAGGGAAATGGTGCATGATAAATTTGGTGGCCTTCTATGACAGGGTTACAGCATTGGTGGATAAGGGAAGAGCAACTGACGTCACCTACCTGGACTTGTGCAAAGCATTTCACACTGTCCTGCGCGACATGCTTGTCTTTAAATGGGAGAGACATGGATTTGACGGATAGGCCACTTGGTGGATAAGGAATTGGCTGGACGGTCACACTCAGAGAGTTGTGGTCAACAGCTCGATGACCACGTGGAGACCAGTGACAAGTGGTGTTCCTCGGGGGTCGGCATTGGGACCGGTGCTGTTTAACATCTTTGCCGGTGACATGGACAGTGGGATTGAGTGCACCCTCAGCAAGTTTGCTGATGACACCAAGCTGCGTGGTGCAGTTGACATGCTGGAGGGAAGGGATGCCATCCAGAGGGACCTTGACAGGCTTAAGAGGGGAGCCTGTGTGAACCTCATGAAGATCAACAAGGCCAAGTGCAAGGTCATGCACATGGGTCAGGGCAATCCCAAGCACAAATACAGGCTGGGCAATGAGTGGATTGAGAGAAACCCTGAGGAGAAGGACTTGGGGGTATTAGTGGATAAAAAAACTGAATACAAGCCAGCAATATTTGCTCGCAGCCCAGAAAACCAATCACGTTCTGGGCTGCATCAAAAGAAGCGTGGCTAGCAGGTCGAGGGAGGTGATTCTCCCCCTCTGCTCTGCTCTCGTGAGACCCCACCTGGAGTACTGGGTTCAGGTCTGGGGCCCCCAACATAAGAAGAACATGAACCTGTTGGCACAAGTCCAGAGGAGGGCCACGAAGATGATGAGAGGGCTGGAGCACCTCTCCTATGAAGACAGGCTGAGAGAGTTGAGGTTGTTCAGCCTGGAGAAGAGAAGGCTCTGGGGAGACCTTAGAGCAGCCTTCCAGTACCTAAAGGGGGGCTACAGGAAAGCTGGGGAGGGACTTTTTACAAGGGCAGGTAGTGATAGGACAAGGGGTAATGGTTTTAAACTGAAAGAGGGCAGATTTAGATTAGATGTGAGGAAGAAATTCTTCACTGTGAGGGTGGTGGGACACTGGAACAGGTTGCCCAGAGAAGCTGTGGATGCCCCATCCCTGGAAGTGTTCAAGGCCAGGTTGGATGAGGCTTTGAGCAACCTGGTCTAGTGGAAGGTGTCCCTGCCCATGGCAGGGGCATTGGAACAAGATGATCTTTAAGGTCCCTTCCAACCCAAACCATTCAATGATTCTATGATCAGATTATAAAGGTATATGCAAGTCAATATTTAGGAGACAATATTTATCCCACAGGTAAGGATTACCTGAATAATTTACAAATTCCCTTGTGAATGAATTACACATCCTTGTAAGCAAAATGTACATTACAGCTCCTAAATTGCCATGCACCACTTTTGCTGGGAACTAAGTCACATTTGCTTCCTAAGATAAATTCCTCTTCATTAAATGCAATTTTCATTGCACCTTGCTACAAAGTGCCATAAACCTGCAGGAAGAAATAACTGATCCCTGCTGGCTGACTCTACCAGACATGAATCATTGACTCCACTGTGTATGGAAAGAGATGGGCATGTTTGTGGGAAGAAGGAATTAAAGCCCAGAGCCAAGATCTCTGCAGGAAATCCTAAAAATAGCCAAACTTAGGAAGAAGTGTGGAGTAAGCTTTCTGGTTTCGGTATCAAGTCACTTAGTAAAATTAAGATTTGGGAAGTAGAAAAACTGAATCAACCACAGCTTTCATTTTCCTGCTACCCTATAGATCCTGCATATTGCCCAAGTTCAGAATTACGATGTCAAGATATTGACAGTTGGACTCAATGATCTTAAATGTCTTTTCAAACCTGAATGATTCTATGATTCTGTATCACCCACCTCTCATTTTAGGTATGCCAGCCTTTCAGCAAATCATTTCAGCTATATCAAACATCAGTAATTAACAGCATAAGAAGGATGGAAGTTGTGCTTGTGAAAAGGGCACACTGAAGAAGAGACTGAAAGATAAGGTGGTGTACTTGCAAAAATGCTATTGAATGCTTGGTATCATTTTAGGATGATTTCCTTTTAAAATACTCAATTGCCCTCTCCAGTCCTCAGTATTCTACTCTCCTGCTGTACCTATCTTTGCATAGGCATAATATAGAGGACTAATACAAAACAATCAGGTCTAGAAAACATGACCTTGACCAGCTTGGAGGAACTGGAATTATTTTGATATAGAGAAAGGTGATGGAGGGGAAACATAAAAATATAAAAGGCTGCAGAGAAGAGGGAGGAAGGAAATAATCTTTTTTCCATGCTCATTTTGGGCATGATAAAAAGTAATGGGCTTAAACCATAGCAGAGGAAATTTAGGTTAACCGTTAGGAAAAACTTTCTAACAGTTAGCACAGCAATGCATGGGAAAAAAATTTCCTAGGTAAGAAGCAGAAACTCCATTTTTGTACGCTTTTATGAACAGGTTAGACAAACATCTGCCAGGAATTGTTTACATGCAGCTGATACTGCCTTGAACAGGGGAGATGGGACTAAATGATCTCTAAAAGTCCTTTCCAGCCTTATTTTTTTATGATTCTGTAATCAACTTTGAAAGGAGCTTGGCATCACTCCTATTGAAAATAATGGCAGCTTGCAGAGTGTTCTGTAATGGCATTCCAGATTTCCTCCGGTACAAACCAAGGTGGAACTGTGTGCATTTTAGTGGAGAGAAGTGGGACCTCGAGCTCCAGTAGCTGCAAGAAGGGTGGTAATTTATACCTAGCTGCATTTTTCACACTCAGTATCTTGCATTACCAAGCTCTTTACAAAGCAGAAGAAATTTGATGCCTCTTTCTGGCCATTCTTCAGATTCTGTTCTGAATTGAAGCTGATGGGTAGCTGATAATGCTTCTTAGGTGGATGAGTAACTGATTCTAATGCATTGTTTCACATAAATTAGAGCTTTCTCTATTCTAAATATTTTTCTAAGCAAATAGTCTTAAATCATCAGAAAACATTAAATTAAAGGATATATTTTAATTTCAGGCTAACAGAAGATATAATTCTACATATAACTCTTCCCTATGTCAGTCTGAACAATCTGATGCAGCTCAGGATATGGCTCACTGTGCTGCCAACTATGGTTTGCTGTTTTCTAAAAAAAACCCCATTATTTTCATCCTCTCCACATACAAATGCAAATAGAATTTATTCAAAGGATATTTCCTCAATAGTTGGTATTTAGAATTTAATAATTACAATCTCCAGAAATTGTAAAGAAAATTCCATCTGAAGTTCACATTTATACTTAGATCATTTTGCACTTTATGGCCAACATTCCTTTGCTGCTTCTCCAGCAAAAGATACAGTCTCTTCTTGAAAGTAATGTGTTATGCTCTAATAGTTTGTAGTGTAACTTGTTATGCTTTTTGCATATTGATACATTTTCAGGTAACCAAAATATCTCTACAAAAAACTTCATTGTGTACTCTCAGCTGCAATGTGCTACCTAAGATTCTTTATCTATTTTTCCCTCATGATGACTGATCAGTATTTCTCTATCGTGGACAAAGATTCCTGCATGAGTATATTTGACAGGAATCATTTATCTACAGGAAGAATAATGGATTAATCTGCACTTCCATGGAAAAAACAAAACAAAACAACAGACTTTCTTATATATTGAGATACTGATCTGAAAATTCATCAACAAATACTGAAGAAGAGTTCTTAACTCTGTCCTTGACTCAAACTTTCCTGCTGAGGCAATGCAAGGATCTGGAAATTAATGAATGATGTTATGCACTAAACCATGCTATGAATGATGGTTTATATTTTTTCTGTTACACTTACAACAATGAATCTGAGAACATCTCAAACATTAATTCATTTATTCCCACAACATCCTCACAAAGTAGAATTCCCATTTCAGAGAGAGTATAGAGAAACAGTGTCCATCCACAAACACATGGGGATCTGGTAATAGAGCAGGGACTAAAGTCTACTTTGGATACTAGTTCCAGTAAGTACAAGTCCCAGCAAGTCTTTTCTTCCTTTTTGATATTATTAACTACCATCAGCCATGTAAAACTTCCTTGCTTACCTCTAGTCAGTGAAACCATTTCACTACAGAGCAAGTTCTGCTGAAGCCACTGTGGTGTGAATTTGTACTAAAGAAGTGAAAGGCAGATACAGCTACAAATATGTAGGAAGGGGAAGGGTTGATGGGGAAAAGAGAGCACAAGCCTGAAGGAGTTATATACCTGGAAAAGTGCCCTCAATGATGCTACCAGGGACAAGTCTGAAGCCTTGAATTTGCAGCTATGGTTATCATGCTGGTATATCACTGTCAGAGGACAAGGATAAGGAAGGTTACCTTTTGATCACTGAAATCCAAGTATAGTGCCTTACTGGGTTTGCCCTATGGCAAGACATTAGATATTTTAACTCCCTCTTACAGTCAGTCGCGTTCAAAGCAAGCTGAGGACACAGAGTACTTCACAGAAGATACTCAGGACTGTGTATCATTGAATCCTGAATTATAAGTAATAAATATATATAAAAATAGTAGGAATTAAACACAGAATGGGTGAAAAGGGTAGATACATTGTCATTCTAAACTTTCCACGATTGTGTCACATTGAGTCACTCTCAACCCTAAATATAGTTTGCCATTGTAATTTTCTTTGTAATCTTTCCTTTACACCCTAGCATGTTTTGAGCACTTAAGACAACTTTATTGAAATGAAAGACTTAAAGTGACAAGAGGGGTCTTTTTCTGCTACCAGTCAGTTCATGCTTCATGCTTAGCAATTTGGAAAATTCACTTAATATTAACATTTTTCAGATCTAAGAATTTTGGGAAGATTAGGTTTATAAAAAGGCATTCTTTTAAAAGTGATTCATATACAAGTACTAGTTTAAAATGTCCCTCTTATGGATGGATTATTTTGTCTACCATTTTTCCATATTAACTAGCTCTCAGTCATTTTCAAGCTCATCTTCTCCAGTATGAAAAATATATACATTTTGGTGTGTGACTTACTTGCCAGGTCCAATAATATTTACAGAAACCTAGCTTCATCTCATTTAATATTTTCCTTATCTTCATTTTTTACGGATTTAACTGATCCTTGGATTTTTGTTTGGATTTTTTTCAAAAACAATATTTTAAACGGCCTGTTTTCATTTTATGGACCTGCTAATTCTGTATGCCTAAACTTATCCCTTCTTGTTGTTTCCGCAGACCTTTACCTTTGCTATATTTTGTAAGGAAGAGCAGAAAAATCACCTTCTAACTTTTTTTTTTTCCCCACCTGGGTAATTGCAGGCAGGAATAGCCCTGATATCAGAGAAGCCCACCCATTTAGTGTATGCACTACAGATAGTGGTGCATCCTGCAGAAATTCTTGAGCAGCTCTGCAGTGAAGTATGATTCACCAGGGTGTATGAATTCTGACAGCCCTGCTAGGCTCAAACTCATTCCAAAAAGCAGCATTTGGTGGTTTCTACACTGTTCCCCATTTCATGTTCCACAAAGACTTAGTCATTTGGATGCACCGTTCAGCTGGTTGTATGTGTAGGCACAGTGCCATACCGAGATGCTAAAAGGGTAGTGCAGGGAGATGCAGAACTCAGCCCTGGTCTTGTACAGACAGTACTGACCTGGATCTACTATATTCCTACAGGACATCAGCTGACAAGTAGATGCCTCTGAACTATATTCCCTATACCTCTCAGTACCAGAATTATGAAGCAGAACTATCCAAGGCACACGAATAAGAGAAGTTGAGAATCTGTCACAGTAAAGGAAGATATCATAACAAGCAACATCTCTTCTCTAACAACCGTGAGCTAATTAACACCAACCCTGAGTTCTCAGCTATCTGTAGGTGGTTTGAGTTAATATCTTTGCTGGATCCAGACTAGTTCCTTCAGAAGGACATTTCTAGTGATTTCATAGTTAAGGGACAGTTAATCCACAACCACAAAGGATGCAGGCAATAACTGAGTTCACTGTTATGAACTCACTCGTTACAAGAATGAAAGTATCCCATTAAGATGAATTTCCTCAGTCTGCTATCCAATTTTATTAACAGAAAGTTTTGAACTTCAAACCTTGTGTCTTTTCCTTTGTACTTACAATAGTAATTGAATATATCAAGCACAGAGAGTAGTTCATCTCCCATCCTTCATCTTAAAAGTGTTTTGTACTTAATAATAATGATAGTGATATTAATTTATTTGTGTCCATAAGCTTTAAACCTAGCCTTCTACAATAGTTACACAATATTGATTGGAAGGGGTTAGATCAAACAATTCTAGATATTGAGCTGCTCCAAACTGTTAAGAACTACTTTTAAGCAAGAACCATCCCTATCAGGCTTTCAAACTGTTAACAACAGAAAGCCCTGACATCCTTCTGTCAACATTTTCCTGAACCACAAATTGCTCATGCATTAGAAATTCACTTGAAATGGCATAAAAAGGCTGTGAAGTAAATGTATTCCTGAAGCCTGGGTCTGCAAGCCAGCGTAATTTCAGAAAACACCATACAGGCTGAAAAGGCAGCAGTTGCAAGGACTGAATTTAACTATACATGATAACTCAATTTATTTTCTCTGTAGTCTCATAACTCAGTAAGTCTTTAATGGTTTCATAAATAAACAGATGGATGCCATCAAATGCCACAGAATGATAAATCTGATTGGCCTCTCTATAATTTTGGATAGCTTTATCCCAAAAATAGACAGTGGAAGCATCTTACTCCAAGAGTGTGATAAAATAAATGTGAGAAGGTAGATTATGGGCAATTGCATTGTCCAAGTGATGAATGAAACTTTCCATGATGGTGTGACTAAGAATGAGGGCAGATCTCAATGTAACTCACTCTAGTGGTAGATTTGAACAGATTTGACTTCTGTTGATAAAAAAAGGTTCTTCTCTTCAAGGAATTCAAAGTTAGAGGAAGGAGAAATAGGTGAAGGGACCCCCTGCTGAAAGATTTAAATCATCTATTACTTTAGCTTTGAAAGGTTTATGGTTCTAATTTAACTGTAAGCCATCTGCTCCACCTAGTATGTGTTGACTGAATATAAAACCAGACCACCAATTTCAAATAGGAAGGACACTTATCATCCAGTGTGTCACTTGCATGGGGGTTTGTTCGCTTTACCTAATTTTGCAACTCAAACTAGACATCTATTGAATCCTCAAAGTTTAACAGCACAAAATTAAAATAACCTGCTTGGTTTTCAGGAGGAACATGTCCAAATAAGATGCTCTGTTAGGTAAAGCTGTACATTCATGTGGGCTGAATGCAGACAAGGCAGGCCCCACTGCTGCCTATTTTCTGTGTGAGGAACTCTGGGTCTTTGTGTCAATATCAAGAGAGTAGAACAAAACACTGCTTAATAGCATTATCCGATCACCAATGTTTCCATTTGTGTAAAATAAATCATACAAGTGATTTTTTTTTTCCATGAGATTTCTATTAAAAATAACATAAGTATCATATAGCCTGTCTTAGCATAATTCTCAAGTGAGAACTTCACATGTTTGTTAGCTGCCTTTATCGCTTTTGGGGGGTTTTTTGTTGGTGGTTTTTTTTTTTCTTTTTCTTTCCTTTGTCAACATCTGTATAGTTCATGTTAAAAGAAGAAAAGCAGACTACAATTTCTTTCAACTATGGAAAGCTTAGCCCTGCAGAGTGCCTAAGGGTCTGCCTGGGAGAAAATAAAATTTGAAGACCTAACTTTACAGAACATTTTCTTCTTCCTATTCATGAATTACTTTTCTTTGTACAACCTATCAATTTTACTCTGACTTTCCGAACCCTACTAATCCTGTGCCTTCCTCATCACAGAATAGGCAAAAAGGAAAAAAAACATCACATCCAGTAATACAAGTATAGGATTTCACAGCCTAAAAAAGAAAATAAGACCAAGGTCTGTAAACTACCACTTTGTTTAGAGGAATTGGTCATGGTGAGGAAATTAGAGCTGCGAGTAGAAAGGGGCCAAAATCAAAGGGACAGCAGTTCCCCACTCCTCCACATGGAGCCCATCGTGGGATCCTAAGGCTGTCCCTGCCATTTGACAAGGTACAGAGCACAAGGTCCTGGCTACTGTAAATCTTGCTCAGAGCCTCCAAGGGACGAATCACTGCTAGAAATCTGTCCTTTTCTACATCAACAGAAAAGCACAATGTACAAGGTTACTGCTGACCTGCAATACATTCATCAAGAAAAATTCTTGACTCTTCCCTGACTTCCAACAAATACATTATAACTAGGCTATATGGGAGCCAATGAACTTCTAAAGGAAGGAGGCTATGCACATTTTTTAAATTCAGAAAGCCTATGAAAATGGATAAAAAACATCAAGCAATAAAGGAGGTTGTGTTTTAGAGGTAAAGAAATGTAAGAGTGAAATAAGAATTGCCAAAAGTCAAGCTGAGTTAGTCTTGCAAAAGTTTATTAAAACAAGCATCCAAAGATTTTCACTCTATAAATAAATAAGAGACCAAAAAAAAAAAAAGAGAAGAGTCATTTTGTAGAAAGAATGAGGCGGAGATCAAGTATTTTCTAGGTATCGTCCCAGGAGTGAATTATTTGATGGTTTTCAAGGAGGAGATAATGTTTATCAAAGAAGGTACCATCAACATGGATAACGGAACAAGGATATGGAGATAGAAACAACAAAAGTTTTATGCATTGACATTGGGGTAATCAGAACACTACTTCTGTAAGAATATAAGAAAACAAAGGCTGGTAACAGGGAAATTTAATAATCTGTCATGTCAAATGCAGTGGCATACAAATTGAGAATAGTAAGTGCTGTTTATTTCATACTAAAAATTGTCTAGATTCAAGAAAAAATATTTAGTTCTTTACTGATCTATTAATCAGACTCAGCTATATGATACTTGGCAAGAAAGAACAATTAAAGGCAGGTAAATGGAAAATGGGTCAAAATGCATCAACATTTCATCAAAGATTGTGCCAGACCAACCTGATAGTTTTCTATAATACTAACTGATTTTCTGGGTAAGAACATGCAGAAGATTTTCTAGATTTCTGAAATCTTATACTGGGGGAAATTATCAACAGACAAAAAAGATGAGAGATTAGTACAGGAGTTACGGAGAGTGGACAGTTGCATGAAGGAGAGAAAACAGGGTAGTTTTGAAGAGGAAGGAGTCTGCTGAAGGTATAGCATGGCAACAAGAATCAATCTTTTGACCAGTCTTTTTTAATATTTTCATTAAAGAGCTTGGCATAAAAGTAGGAGTATGTTGTTGAAATTCAATCGTGACAAACATTGGTATGTATCAACAATACAGAAAAGGAGTAGAATATAATCCAGAAAGAGATGCATGACCTCAAGAAATCAAGGAATATAAATATACTCAGATTCAACAGTGCAAATTTCAAAGCCATGTATTTTGGGAACAAGCAGAAACTCATACACTGAAAGTTCAGTGTTTGAGGAAGAGAAGAAGGGCAGGGATGTAAGTTGGCCACAGAAAGACTGAGTTGGAAGGGGGGAAAATTGTTTAAAATAAAGTAAAAGTTAATTGGGATACAGCGAGGAAATGTTAGTGCCATTGGGCAACACCAGATGGGCCTTCACATGGCACTCTGAGTACAACCTGGCCATGCAAGGTAAAAAAAGCTGAACTGAAGCTGAAACTGGGACAGTGTTACAAAGGTGTTCAAAAGACTGAAGAACATGTTTAAAGCGGACCTCATTTGCCTTAGCCTGGCAAAATGAAGGTGAAAAAGAGATATGATTGCTGTGTTAAAACATTGTGTGTGATAGATGTCATGTTGAAAATAGGGTAACCCCTGAATACTTCAGCTGATGGTCAGCAGGCAGGTATGGTTGAAGGATGCTGTTTCTTTCCAGGTTAGAGCCTTCGATTTGAAGGTTTGGGTTCTCGTGCATCCGTTCACAGCCAGAAGCTCAGGATCATGAGCATCCATCATTGCATCTCTACTCCCCATGATGACTGGGGAGAAGAAATCACCAAATTACCATCTGGATGCAACCTGAAAATGGCTCAGCCAACCTCCATGAACAGCACAGGGGATGTACGTGACTGTACTTACATTTAACAGTGTTCAGAACTTTTACAGCCTTGTCAGATATTCTTTCAGTTCCCTTTATGCAATTAAAGCTGCAAAAGTCCCCAAAAGAAAAAAAAAAAAAAAAGCCTATTTCTAATACTCTGCAGGAACAGTGACAGTTTTGGTTTGAACAATGAATAACTAGTTGTCAAAGAAATGTTCATGGTATTTAACAGTTTTTATTAATATTGAATCCCTCTAGGGCAGGAATTCCAGCGATAAAGTTGTAAAACAACCATATCTACGTCCTCTGTTCTTCTCTTTTTTTTCCTTTTTTTTTTTTTTCCAGCTGATAGCTCTGCAGTATGCAGGTTTTACTGTCTAATCAATAAGTTACTTTTGCCAAGATTTGTGGAAGACACATTGCTAACATTATACTGCATGTTCTTCATATTAAAGCGTTTATGTCCTCTTCAAATAAATTCTTCAGAATATAAAGGAATCAAGGTTCTATGGCGAGAATGATGTAAAAACTAATTCATAACAGAACCACCTAAAATTCTTTAAAACACCAGACAAAATCAATACTCACCTCATTCTTCATCACTTACAAAGCTTACTACGCTAAGAACCTCACTGCTTTTCAGGTAGACTTTACCTGCAGGTTGCAAAAAATAATTGCTTTGGGTTTGGGCTGGAGGAGGGGTGGTGGCAGCTACTGGGTCTTATTATCTACTTTGTTTTTGCTATTGCCATAAATATTTTTTAAGTAATCATCAGCACCATCTGCCACTTACCACTGTGTTCTTTTCACAGTGTCAATACTATAAACACAGTCTGCTCCCTCATTTGATGCAGTGCAGAAGAATGGAATTAAGCAGAAAATAGGCACTCCAAAAATAGGCCTTACTATTTAAAAGCAAGCAACTCTTTCTGTAAAATGATCTTCAGAATCAGTTTCCACCAAGTCTTAAAGAGCTATTTTGCTAAGCATCTCCAGTTAACTAAAAACAACTCCAGATTTCACTTCTTTTGAGACCACGGCACTTGACAAACCAGTCCCTCAGTGTCAATAAGTTGAAGTTACAGCTTAATATATTAATTAGGAGTTTAGTTTTATTTATAGTCATTAAACTCTTACAAAGACCATTTTGATTTTCTTACACAATTTTAACTTCTTCTATTTTTTTGAGCATTTAACTGGCAGCATATTGGTAACTCACATGGAGTATCCCTCAATGCAATTACCAAAATTGCATTTCTATACAAAATGGTCTATTCACGCCTTAGGTTAGAGAGTCAGATTAAACTCAGTCTTCATACAGTCTAAACAGTACAGGTAAACTTCCAAAAAATTCTGTTCCTTACTGAGTCTTTTAAAATAATCCACCTTAACTGCAGACCTTCTGGTCAAATGAATACAGCCATGCACCTTTGCAAGCTGAGCTATGAGAATTGTCCCTGTCATTTCCATCATGGAAGCATCATTTTTGTAATCCAGATATATAATATTTTCTGGAAACAGTTTTTTTTTTAGGCATGGTGAATTATATGGCGCTGTAAACCGTACTTTGGTTTCAGCCCAGATAAAATGCCTGACTCACCCCTGTATTTTAACACAAGTTCTAGACATCAACACTGTTTTGTTGCAATGCATAGTTTGGCTTATTTCCAGTTGCATGTTGGCGCTTCAGGGAAGATGAATAGAATTGAGATTTTTTTTCAATATTTCATAGGAGAAATCTTGTTATTTAGGGGGGGGGGGGGGGGGAATGTCCCTTCTAAGGGTATTGTGAAGTTGGTTTTGCTCAGTGTTTTTATAATGCTTTCCATGTTTACATGTCATTTTATTCTACCTAAATAGTATTGTTAGATTATAAATATAAAATCTACTTCTTTGGTGCATCAATAAAAACTTATGTCAATAAAACAGCAAATAATGAAAATAAGCCAATAGTCTGCCTCCAAAATTACATAGAAGGAGAAATGACACTCAGTCTAGAGAGGCGGATGGGTACAGAACAAAGAACAGGATGATGCAGAGAAATACGTTTACTTAAATACACATGTAGGATGCCCAGATACTACTTTGATGGGAGTAATAAACCAGCTGAGAAAAAACAGAATGCAGAAATACATTCTGTTTTATCTAGACTTACACCCTTTCACAGATTTCTTTTTTTCTTTTGCAATATCAATTTTAGATTTTTTATGTGTTTAGGAGTCTAAATAGCCTACCAGTTATGAATATCTTCCCATTTTTACCTCTAACTCCCTTTTCTTCTCCCATCGTTCAGTACTCATGGTCTTTCTTCACTAAAGCCTGTTATATATATGAATGATTAAAAGTCCCACTTCTAAATGAAGGAATATGAGAAATAAAGCCTTTTTATATAACTTCAGTACCTCTTCTCTAGGTTAAGCTTTTCTCTTTCCCTGGTTCTCTTTCACTCAGTTGAAGGCGCTTTTTTTGTTAGTAGGTATTAGTCTATATATGCCTTCAAAATGCTGCATATGCAAGACTCTATAGTTAATGCCACATTTTATACAGCATGAAACGTATACTTAGTGTAAGCATTATTCCAAAACAGATACCTTGCCAGCACTCCTCTGTACTAGCTACCTGACTTGATACCATACCTACAGCTCTTGAACTCGTAAGTCATTGTTTTCCCGTTTGAACAGAGACCACACAAAGGACAAACAAGATTAATGATCCGGCCTAGCCCTCTGCTCTAAAGAGAAACAAGCCTCAAGCCCCCCCCCCCCTTTCTCAGTATAAGAAAAGGTCTACAAAGTGGTGAAATAGTGTACCAGAACATGTATGTCTGAGAAGACAAGGGGCTAAAGTGGTCCTTAGCAAATGAGCCTCTGAAGTTCACCCTTCACTCTTCAGCCTCACTGTTACTGGGAGGCAGGAGGTTTTCAGTAGGCACACAGGTATACTTGCTCATGCAGAATCAGATTCGGGTGTTTCCCTCTACTGCCCTCGTCTTTTCCCTTTGAGTATACGAGAAATGCTAGAACCCTCAAAATGCACCCACAGGCCCTTAGTAATATGTACTCCATACATCACACTGTACAATTCAATTTATATTCTGTTATTAACTTTTTCATTAATTTGTCCTGTATTTTCACTCCTTTAGTACTCTGTAAAAACCCTCCAACACAAAAAAAGGCAATAAGAGATTCAACCATCTTCTGTACATCTTAATTACAGTATATTTTCATCAACTTTAACATTTTTCTACCAAAAAAATCTTTGCTTATCCTTGTAGTCCTACTGACTTTATATCGGGTTATTTTGCAAGTGTGAAGGGACTAAGCAAGGAATGTGTTTGTAGCCGGTAGAAATTCATGGGACTTACTTGCCCCTGGACTATGTCTGCAACTGTTTCACTGCGTACTGAGATAGGTACACATATGAACCCAATCTACGTATGAAAACCCCTAACCTATGGTTTTGCTTCCAAGGGTCAGAACAATTGACCAATATCATTAAATATAACACTTTATAAAAACTATTTGTTATTTCATATTTATATTCAGGTGCCTCTTATGATATGTATTGCCTTTTCTTGTATTTTAATCAGAGAAAATTAGAAATAGAACCAAGAAAGCCTTGTTACTGAAAACCCCCCATCCAGAGCTAATTGTCTTGTAGAACACTTAATGAGTCGTTATTCATTATGGTGGTGAGTACAGGGAAGGCAGATGGCATGGTAATTTTATTGATTCTGTGATCCTACTGTAGTTTGCTGATTAAGTAGGATTGAACACCACAGTTAGTGTGGCCAGAATTACATGAAATTCTGTTTTGATTCAAGGATATTGGAGAGTAACTTTCAGATAGCACTGTTGGAGAGGCCTGCTGAACATGAAATTTTGCTATCTTCATTTATATTTATAACAACAGAATATTGCACGCAGTCTTCCAGGATGTATGTTTCACAACTTCCACTGCAAAATTATTTCCACTGAAGTCGCCCTATTAATTACTATATTTTATTTAGTTCTTGATTTTAATTTCCAATTGTTACTTTTAACTATCAAGTTAGATTCACCTCACATAGTCATAGCCATCTAGATGTTAGAGTTCCTCTATGGTTTAATAGAGAGGCACATATACATACACCTTCAGAGACAGCTCACTAATAGGAAAGCACCGCTACTGGGTGGTCTACCACTTTTACCTCCTTGGTAGGAAATTTTGCTGTGTGAAAGCCACAAACCTGTAAATAATTCACAAATTACATTGTGCTTTAAAGCATTTACTGGCCTTATCCAAGAACAATGCAAATGTCAGAGTTTTATAAACTTATTGTGCAATACCTCGATACCTCAACATGTGGGATTTAGTTGGCTTTAATAATAAGGATGATATGGTCACAGAATTTTTCACACTACCAAGCTATTCTTTCTGTATTGCCCAATATATCACCAGAGCTGTATGAAGACCTTGAAGGAGTTATTCTTGGTCTTTCCACTGCTGGTAATTCATTGACACCTTTTCTGCATTAAGTAATTTATATATTATTACCGCCCCCCCCCCTTTTTTTTTGTGTGTCTAGCTTGTTTTGTTCAATACCATTTGAGATGTATAATTTAGTTCTTTCTAGAGATACGGTTGCAGCTGCTCTCATTATTAGATCTCCTTTGATATTAAGAAGAGTTTAAGCTATTTAAAGCATTGGGTCACACACCACAGCAATAACAGATGATCTCTAGCTTCCAAAGTGTCATAAAATCTGTAAGACATGTATGTGCATTGTATATTATAATCTGCCCACAACTGCTTGAAGGAGTGATTTTTCTGATATGCACATACACTGATGCATGCATATTGATATACTCATGAATTGTACAGAGAATTGCTATTTTTTTAAACCTTTGAATTTTGATCTGATTACTTAGGTACAATGCAGCCAATAAGACAACTGAAGAATGAGGAAACTATGTGTTCTACCGGTCAATCCAAAATTGAGAAATTTTAGGTTTTATCACTGCTAAACTTCCTTAATGTTTTTCATTGCTCATTCGAATTTATTTATAATTTGGTTCTAATTTTTGCCTTAATCCAAGCAAAATTTCATTTAAAAACAGTTGTTACTCTAGAGAAGTATGATTGAATTGTTAGGATCCTCTTCAAAGCTTACACCTAAAAGAAAACGTAAGGTCTACTGTGCTACACCTAACCTACTACAATGGTAAAATTAATTGACTTTCCAGATTTTCAGGATGTTTAATTCTACAAATCATTCCTTTATTGATGAAATCCCTTTTTAAAATGAGTCACAATGAATAGGGTTTCTTTTTTGCAATAAATCCATTTTTATTAATAATTCATCTGAACCTACATGACCAATCTGTGTTAGACCTATCTTAAACCACATATTAATTTTAAGCAGTTTAATTGTGTCAACATAGCCGTTATTTGTATACTTATAGGATTAGCACATAGAACTAAACAACGCTGTCAAAAGTCTGTAAAGTTCTGAGTATTTTCTGCAGGAGGTAGAGAGCACTCAGATCTCCACTGGGACATATGGTCTCTCCTGGAGAACTTTTTGCCTTGCATAGCCTTTGGCCAAAGCCCACCATCTGTAGTTTCAACTTTTCTTCCAGCTGCTGATAAAGGTGAAGTATAGAACATTTGCTGCAGAAAGAGTAACCTTTACATTAGGGTTTGGTTTGGGGTTTTTTTTGTAATATTCAAAGTCATTTTTCAACAAAATATTTGTTAATGTAAACCTTGGAAACAAGTAAAACTCGCTTTTGATCAAATTCAGATCTTAAAAACATAGGGATACAGTAACAAATCCAGTGGAGCATAGACTAGTTATTTGTGGAAAGAATTAGCTTTCTTGCTTTTGGAGAAACAATGTAATGCAGAACAAAACAGGCATTCCCTTCTTATATTTCAGACATGCATATAAGAAATGAAACCCACAGACTCTCATTGTGAACTGAGAATCAGTATCATTGACATATCATTTAAACAAATATGTGTGACACACTGTCAGTTATATCCTAGAATGATTCCAATGAGACTGAAAATGGTTATATGCAAGTAATAGAGGATTCTAAAATTACTTGGCAAGACATAATTACTGAACACACTACTTCCATCCACCTAAATATCATTGTTTTAACCTAGCTTAAGTCATAAGGGAAACCAACTGCATAGCAAACATGTCTGCCACACGAAGCTTCCACATAATTTCAAATAACTTGGCACAGTTCGCAGCATCTGCTCCCAGGAAGCCCAGGAAAGAAGCAGCAGGTATTGCTGCAGGACAGGAATGTGGTGAATTAGTAGAGCTACAGGTATGCCAACAAACTTGCATAATAGCTTCTGCCTAGACTATGCATGGTTACATACAGTGAAAGCAGTCCATGAGTACCAAAATTCATTACACACAAGAAAAAACAATTATGGCAATATAATCTAATATAATCTAATGGTTGACTCATCATGGTTACACACCTCAAGCATTTCTATTTGCTTTTGACCCTGAACAAAGTGAGAGTTGTGGGACTAAAAATTTTAGATATTTTTAAATACTAAATGGCTGACAAACACTATAATAACAAACAGAGGAATAGCATTTGAAATACATGCCTGCAAAGCTGATGGAAGGCAAAGTAATAAGAGGACAGAGCAGAACAGGAGGACATAACGTGTAAAAAAGAGGTGTATTCTGTCACAGATTGAGAAACACTCAAAATGACACATCTGCCGTATTGTTGAACCCAAGTCCTGTTTCAAAAAGCCTATTCCGTCCACATTTTACACACAGCAAAGAACAGCAATTACTTTTAAAAAAATTGTATATAGTAAATAGAAGCTGATTATGAAGTAACTAGATAAATACATTTTTACTGCCGAGAAGCACATCATAGGTAAATTTGAAAACAACAGAAAAAAACATTTTAAGCTCCAATTTCAACAATTACTTTTAATTTCCTTTCATAATGTTTTTCCTTTTTGTAAGACTATAAACACCTTCATTTCTTTTTCGTTTCATTAAAACATGAACACGTAATATGCTAAACATCCTTCCTCCCTCATTGCTCTCTTCAGAGCACTTACATTTATATACTTCTTCCAGGAAATGTATTTGACAAAGCATCAGTAACACTTATTTTCATAGCACTTCCAGAAATGATATTCCAAGCCATAAACAGCATTTTAAGAACTAAGTCCTCATCTCAGGATTCAGGGGAAAAAAAAAATTACACACCCCACCCAACCAAAAAAACCCACCCCGAACTAAAAAAACCCAAATAAATAACAGATAGTCATCAGGCCAAAAGAAGAAGAACGAACACTCAGCTGAGCTTATTTCCAACATAAGTCAACTTAGTTTGCCCTTATCATCATTACTCAATACTTTTTAATCTCTTAAATGGATTTTTGAAGGTTAAAAGGATATCATTTTGGCTCTTAATAAGAAAAGTTAGCCTTAAAGCATATTTTCTGGTTTATAGGAGCATTTTGGGCACATACTATGTAGCTTACTATTCTTTACAAAGGTGTTCATTTTGGCAACAGCTCCAAAGAATTCTGAAACATTAAGCTGGTCGTCTGTGCAGTGCCACATTACTGTCTCAACCTTGTTGTCATGGCCATTTTGTATCATATCATTGTAGGCAGTTATTTAGAGGATTTTAGAAGTGTATTTAAGTACCTCCTGTTTAGGAAGTATTTTAGAAGAATGGGTGTAATGGTTTTGTACAACAATCTAGCGTAGATCAGATAAGGTAGATTACCACAAGAAGTGCTTCCAGATAATGCAAATGCTGCTTTAAAAGGAGCTGGGATCATTTCCAAAGTGAACACCTTCCTAATGAAGCAGACACTTCCACTCACACAATCCCAGGTTTCATCCGATAGGCATTCTGGGAAATGCTAATATTTTAATTGAATCCTGGACAGCATAGCATTGGGATTCACGGTGCAAAGGAACTTAACTAGAAGTTAGCGGACTAAACATCAACTTGAACTGAGAATACTCACTGGTATTCCCTATATAGCCTCATTTATCACAACTTGAACTGAAACTCTAGAAGCGTCTGCATCTGAAATTTTTTTGCCCTACAAGGCAAGGTTGAAGAATATCGGTATGCACACATATTGTTTCAGGAAGTACTAATGAGATATGGCATTGTACACCAGCCTAGTCTGACCACTGGGCTTTTTATTTGGGATACCACAACAAATTCCAAACAGAAATTCCTCATTAAACATTGGCCCTAAACTTAACATCAATTGGACTGAGTAGCCCCTTGTATTCCCCTGCTGTGCCATTATTTTGGGTCTGTGTGGGTGCCTTTGTCCAAGTAGACGGCATTGCACGAGAACGGACATGACGCTCAGCAACACGAGCCTTACCTGACTGACCAGGGGGTGGGACTCCTGAAGATCCTCTGGGCAGACATAAAAATACCGTGAGGACTGCGGCTCTGTTTCCTGAACATGGCTCAATGGCAATCGGTTTAGGAGCACCCTGAAAAAGGAAGATACCTATGTAATGTCCGAGATTTCCATTTTGGTTTTACTTGTACATCTTTACCTTATTTTAAGGTTCACTGTAACAGTAGGAAGATATTTTTTCCCAATTAGTTCTTTGCATTTAAACAGACTGTCCTACCCATGTTAATTGACTTAAAAATGGGCTTTAACAGCAGCCCACACTGCAAATCTAACCAAACAGAAAAAATGAAATGATCATAAAGACAACAAAATTATACTTAATTTTATAGCTCACTAAATGAAGAGATATCAACTTCTTAAAGCTTAGAAAACAACAAAACCTTTTGGTATACACACTGGTATCTAAGAGTACCAGAATTTCCCCTATTCTAGTAAGAAGTACCCATGTGAAAAAACTGTGCTTCAGTGGCATCCATTACCTAGCCCTCCTAATGCCAAAAACATAAAATGAGAGCAAATCTCTATAATATAGATATATACAAAGATAACCAATCCCTCTTGAGCTTCCCAGACCAGTAAGTCTGCCTTCTCTATGTCTGTCCTGGTAAGCAAATGATTTCTTTGAGACAGGAACTTCCTGAATTTTTTTGCATATGCAGAAAACAGGTGCAGTGTTACTATATTTAAATAAAGTTAGAAAAGCTCTGAAAATGTTGCCTGTGCGATTATCATCTTACTTTGTCTTATATGAAGCTATGACAATGCTGTTTTTGCTGGTGGGAGGTATGTGCTGTTACCAAGCATCTCTCTCTTATTAGCTGTAGAGATCTTTTCATTTGTAGTTAGCTTGCAACAAAATGGTTGCTACCATATTGTTCTCAAGTTACCAAGACTGAGGATACTAGGAGCAGGAAAAAAGTAAAGCAGTCTACAAAACCATAGAATAATAAGTTTCTAATACGGCAATTTGCAGTGTTTCCATATTTATATGTTTCCGTGTTTTGTGCTCACTAAGAGATAGGCATTTCACTTTGGAGAGCTTAAACATTTAGTCAAGCAGTAAAGATATTTCTAAAAACATTAGGTCAAAATCAGCATAAGCATTTGTTTCTTTTTTTGTTTGTAAATTTTTAGAATGTCTGTCGTGTTCCAAGGCAAAATACGAGTTTGATGTTTTGATTCAAAATTCAAAGCCATAAAACTTTCCATTGACATGCAAAATGCAATGTATATATAAATGTCAACTGATTCAAGTTTACTAAGAAAAATGATAGTTTAGCCAAGTTAAATACACTGCGAAGTATTAGATATAAAGAAAACAAAGGCGCTTCCATCATGTAAAGCAATTATCATTTTCTATTTTTCTGCCTCCAAGTAACCAACATTTACATTCCTTATCAGTAAAGATAAGGAAACAGAATACAGCAATAAATCGAACAATAGATAAATATACTTATTTTTTACTTCATGGTCATATTTGAAAGGAATTGCTGTAGATGCATTTGAGGCGATAGCATTAAAATAACTTGGGCAAGGAATGTCATCGAATTTAAAATTGCTATGACATAATGAATGACAACTTATATTCACTAAAGCCTTACCAAATGATGAAACAGAAAAGTAAAACCCCAAAAGCTTCAGCTAAAACCAGTAACTTTTTAAAAAACAACATAAGAAATATTTTCTAATCTGCATGTACTGGATTTGTAGCATTTACTAATAATATTTTGTAATGCATTGGCTCAATATAGGCCAAAGGAACAGATGAAGAGAACAGATTCTGAATCTGTGTAAGCTGGTGTATATCTGTTGACTTCCATAAACCTGTTATCAGCAAAACATTTGGACAGGCATTGCTGGATGATATGATTCTATACTAAAAGCAATGCAGGGAAGGGGGAAAACAGAATAAGAAGCTTGCTAATATTAGCAGCATTGATTGTACGTGCACAAAAGTAGCACGAGTGGATTATTGGAAAAGAAATGGTGTGGGAAAGTTTGCTTTCTTATTACAGTTTCTTTGACTTACACGTGTTGAAGGGCAATGTAAAAAAAAACCATACAAAAATAATGGTATTTCTTCTGATCATAACATTTAATATAGAAAAGGGTCTTGATGGGATCATTCAGATTAGCAGCTAGTCTGTGCCCTGGGCTGTTTAAACCTAATGAGAGAAGTGTAGGCATAGCATAATATAATATAACACAGCACTGACAGCAGTCTGGTGTAGACCTCTCTGCTTACTTCTCCCACTATTACACGCTTTCCTTCACTCCTACCTGTTGCGCTTTCAGTTGTCAAAATCTAGGGTTTCCCAACTGTCGCACACTCATATCAGAGCTCCCCTTAGACCTAAATACGTGCCCCTTCATTCCAGCAGTTCTACCTCTATCTCTCTTCCCCAACCATCCAGACAGGGATGCAGCTCCATGCCAGCTAAGCTCATCTCACTTCGACCCCATGCTTCCGACGTCACCCTGCATTGGCCTTGCTCCTGCATCTTCAGTGCAAAATAGATTTTCCAGCTCTAGGCAAGCTCCTGCAGCAGGAGCTGTGAACGGAGCAGACCAGGTGCTCTTCACATCCATGGACAGAGTGCCATAAATTGGGGAGGTGGCTAGTCAGTGACTCCCGTGCACTCACTAATATGATAAATACCTTTGCATGGGGTGTCATGGACCGTCTTCCACTATATACGAGAACAACAGCACCTGAACCCTTATACAGCATTTATGATTAAAATAGTTGCTATTACTAATGCAAGCAATAGAGCATTTAAGTCATCTTTCCTGATTTGTCACAACAGCAAATCAAATAACATGATTCCTTTCAATTTCAAAAGGCAGAAAAAATGAAATCTTCATTTTAAAATGTAATTCAGGATACAGTTTATGCAGACACACAACTGAAAGGAACAAATTTACCATTGTGCCTTTTAATTTGGTGAAAAATTACTTTATTCTAAATCAAAATGATGATATTTTCTATTGCTGTGTAATATAAAACCTTTTATTAACAGGCCCCATCCTTTTCTGTTTGAAGTTTATACTAATGCTTTTCAAAACACAATTGGAGGGAACTATTTCTGATAAATATTTTTCAGAGGACTTCATCCAAAAATCAAATACAGTAAGAATTTCTATTTGTGTTTATTTGTTCTTTATAGAACATTACGACTGGAAAAGCAGATGTCTTATCTTACCTCACATCATTCAGATTCACTAGCAAAAAACCACAGAAGCATAGAGCAAATGATAATAATTTAGATACCCTAAGGTTTGTCAGTTGTTTAAAGATAAATACATAACCATGAATCAAAGTTATTTCACAGTGACATAACATGTTCTCTGAAATGTGCCATTTATCATGCATTTTCCACGGGTTTTTTGGAAGAGATAAGGCACATGTTTGTTTGCCCAAAGCACTTAGCTACCATGATTTACTTGCTAGAATTACCTTTTTTTTTCCCCCTGTACGGAAAGTGACTTACCTTTTTCTGCCAAAAAGCACAAATGACAATCACAGAGTTAATAAAACTTTATCAGTGGAAGACAGAATAAACAAATACTTCTTTATTTAACAACGTTTTACTCTTATATTCCCTTTCTTACACTCACTGTGACAGAAGGAGGTATGTCAGTTGGGAAGGTGAAAAAGAAAGGGGAAGAAAACCACGAAGGAATAGAAGGGTGAGAGAGTATATATTATTATTGATACCAGGAAAAGAAGAGTAAGTCAGTGGATATAGAAAGAAGAAATAAGTGCAGAGCATAGGGAATAAAACAGAGAATAATAATAAAAAAAATGAGATAAGGTTTTATCCACAATTTAAATGTGTTGTCATATATTTATTCACAGAAAACAAGTATCAGAAGTTATCTTCCCAGGGTCCTAGTTTTTTGTCAGAGAAAACGTTCTCCAGTCTCCAGATTTTTTTTCCGAAAATCCTACAAAGACCCAGCCAAAGTCCAGCTGCCTGGGTGAGTTTGTGAGGAATTACCGAGCTTTGGGAAGATTCTTTGCTCACCCTTGAGTTGTTTCTATAAGAAATTTTTCTATAAGAATTTTGGCTGGATTTTTTTTCCTATACAAAGGACAGATGACAATACTACCATTACTGGCATAAAAACATATGTCAGTATATAGTATATCCATACCTGTATTAAAAATATTTGTTTCTAAGTAACTTTGGACATCTGCTTTATGACAAGAAAGTAACAAAGTGCATTGTGTTATTTGGCTGTTTAGGAATAACACAAATGAGCAGCTTTAAGAGTTCAGACCAAGAAGAAAGTGGGAAGTATATTTTGTCATTCTTGGAGGGCAGGACAGGCAGCAGAAGGCAGCAGCATGAAGAGGTGAGAAGAGTAGGAGAACACAACGATGACTAAGGGGATGTTCATGGATCTGCTATAAGGGTTCAGAATCTCTTTGGGGGAAATGCACTGAAACTTTAGCATTGATTCATATCCACGAAAATATTAAATACTGTGAATACAGGAAGATGAAAAGTGTAAAGTGTTTTGGCTCTATCTGTATTCCAAGAAGTGGCGTCCCACAGAAGTGCTATAAAAATTTGGATTTTCAGTACTAAGTAATATCTATATATATATTTTCTGTTCAGCATCCTGTTAGGTGCATCCAATTTTTAAAAGTGCATTATTACACCATAAGACAAATAGATCACGTAAGGCTAAATGGCTCCAAACTCATGCCAAAAAAGCAATTAGAAAATTGAATCAAGGAATTAAGGATTAATGCGAGCATGTTACACCTGTCAGCAGTAATAAGTATTTTGACAAGAACAGAATAAAGTTTGACAGTGTGCACAAATACAGTTCTGATATATAAATCAAGAATTTAAATGCAAACAACTATGCATTAATCACTGTAAAGTTTCCTAACTAAAATGGTCTTAGTACTACTTACAAGAATTCATTATAAATAAAACTTCATCTCTTCTAAAAACCAGCTTGACTTACACTTTTTTGTTTTAGAAATAAATGACGCCCATTTAAACCTAGTTTTAAATCATATTATTAAAACAGAGTTAATCTGGTGAATTCCACATAAACTAAGCTTGATGGCTTGGCAAATAAACAATCAAATCTGTTGTTGTGACAGGATTAGTACCAGACTCAGAATGTAAATAGCCACTTTTCTGGACATCAGTGTGCAGGACTTTAGAGGGGAGAGAAGAAAAGAAACAAGACTGCATCCTCTGAAGAGGTAAGGAATGTAGAAAAGGAGGAAATGTAAAATTTAGACCATTGTATTACAAGTAATCACATCTTCATTTTCCCTCAGCTTCAGGTTCTTTTCCTGAATTCTTTGGTTATTTTCTGAGTTTCTTGATTTATTTGTGATAAGCAAGTCTCAATTCAGAAAAGCACTTGAGTACCTAAGCTGGATTTTGGTCAAATTTAGATACCCACATGCAAAATCAAAAGCCTCAAAACACTGTTAATCTTAATTTCAATATTAAAAATTTCCCAATAACTGAAGCTCTCCACTACCTGCCCAGGCACATCCTGGTCTCTCTTACACCCACTCAGGATTCACTGGCATTCCTGCAGCTGCCCTGGATGTAGAGCTTGATCTAGGTAGCCGTTTTCAAAACAAGCTTAGTAAATTAGATTTTTACAATACGGTTGTGGCCACTTTCTTTTTAAAACGCAGTTGAAAGCAGAGGTAGCTCTGTTCTTTGTGGAAAAAGGATTAATCCTGGTTTTCCTATTCTGCTTTTACTAAATGCTTGTTTGAGGTGAAATACTCTGACCTATAATTAAAGATGTGGAGTAAAATGCGATGACTGCTCTGACCATTTTCAGTGCAGTAAAGGCAGAATTTTCAGCAGTGCAAGGGAGAAAAAGAAAATTCATCCTTTCAAATTCACAGAATTCCATTGATGTCATTTGGTGGGGCCTTTTGGGGCCATTTTGCTGGAGAAACTCCAAATGTCCTTAGCACAGCTATCCTGCCAATAGAAGGAGATGGGAGAATCCCACCCGTAGCCAACCTTCATCCTATCCCCATCTGATTTTCTCCATGGTCATTTGCCGAGGGAATCAAAACCAAAAGTAATGTCAGAGGAATGAAGAAACGCTGTCTGCTCCTCCCAGCAGCAGCTCACCGCTTTCACAGCACCCACTGCTGCCCCGAGGAGAACGTGGCACTTCTACCAGAGTGCTGAAACGAAGGCAATGCCTCAGACAGAACCAAAGACCGTAATCAGTACTGCTGTTTTCTTAGACTATCAGTGTTATACTGCATTGCTGTTCTCAATGTTGGGTACATATTAACTAACGCTCATTAACCTACTTTTGAGTATGAGCTTCCCACCCACCCAAAAGTTTTGACAATTTTCTCTACAGATTGATTCAATGAGTAATAAGCCTTAATGACAGGAAAAAAAAAGCTTTCACCAAACATCATCTGTGTGCCAGGAGAAATATACTTTAGGAAATACCACAACAGACTACATAAGCAAGGCTGGAGTTCTGAACATTGCTTTGTGGCTGGCATAGGAAACTCCAGTTCTTCTTATGACCCTAGGGTTTTACTGAAATTGTAAGCATCCACTAAAGATTTTCATTTAATCCATCCCGTAAAGTTCCTCTCTTGCGATTAGTGAGCGGAAAGTTTTACCTCATCTAAACCTACAAGAATAGCCCAGAGCCTGAGTGTCCTCAACGCTCTGGGCTTCTACACTGCACCTTCTTTTGCCTGAGGATTTCTGTGATTTCTAACTTTGATTAATGAGGTCACACTAACCCATGCAGAGTACATTGCTGCGTTACCTACAGCAGTAAAAACTGGAGAACGTTTTGGAGTACCTTACAATTCTTCCACCTTTAGTGAAAGAAACTTGAGGTAACATCTTTGCTTCTCTGAGTCATCCAGCCACCACTGATTTACTGGGAGGACTCTACCAATTCTACCTGACCTTCAGAATGAACCAGTTTTCCCTGAAAACTTCTACAGTGTCTAATGGAGCTGAGATCAACAGGCTCATTGATAATAAAATGCAACCTGACCAAAATTATACTAACATTTCTTCTTAGAGATTTTTTTAATACTGAGTTATCTTTCCCGAGTAATTTTGCCCCATTGTCTTTGCAGAATATAAATCTCCATTAATTTCCTTGTTTCAAAATAGCAATGGAAATCTTAGAATATGTTGGTCCATTATTTTCCATATGAAAAACAGTGGGAATTAACAATAAAAAGAACACATTATGATTACCAAGCTGTGATTATGGCCCCAGTGAGCAAACCGTATTGTTATCCTTCAATTTATTGTCTTAACTCTCTCTCAACTATATCAATATGCAGTGATAGGCTGCATTCTTCTTTGCAGTCTTTTGAGTAGAATGTGGTGGTTAACGAAGGTTATGTACTGATGTTAAATTTATGTATTAATCTCAAAATCTTTATGCTCAGAAGAGCCATATTTTTATTATAAGAACTATATTCGTTTGCAACAAAGTTACTCTCAGTTAATCTAGTAAAAGACTTCGTTTCAAAACCTAATACTATGTCATACAGCATTTCATTAGCAAGAGTTATGAATTGACATTCTGATTAAAACTGATTTATTAAGACAAAGCTCCGAGAAACACCTGCAGAGGCATTTATTTTCAATGGGGTTTCCAGAAAGAACTCCTAGTCAGGTTTCCTAGTCAGCTTTCATCCTACTGCCTAGAGGTTGCTTTTTCTGAATTGTGACACTAGTGTGAACCATCCTGCAGTTTTCTTGACTTTCACAAGTGGCTGAACAGAACACAAGACATTGAAGTTAAATCAAAATATCAGGTAGCTGCAGGGCACACTGCGTTTCTTTTCCTGTGTGTCCACGTATGCAGTTTCCTATCTCTTCATACTGTTAAATAAACTTGGTTTTACTTTACTGTTACATCTTGCTCACTAATAAAAATAATTTCAGGTTAATCTGGAAAATATTGAACATAACTTACAACGGATGGTGTGTGTAGTACTTGTACTGGATTACTGCCAGAGGTATCCCCAAGAGCCTCCAGAACATTCCCCTATTAAGCTGTATGAGTCTGATTAAAGGCTGGCAACGCTAGCGTCCAGTTTGTGAAAAGAAATTTATCTTGGCAGCAGCTAGCTAGATCCTGTTGGGAAAAGCAGCTGAGACCCTATGTCTGTGGCATATACCAAGCATCATGTATCCCCAGATACTTTCCTGTAAATTCTTCTGACTGCCATTTCAAATTCTGTAAGTCAAAGTGGTGTTGTGCAGTGAAGTGATGCTAATGGGCATTTGTTTCCCAGATGGGTGTATCTGTTGGACCTCCAAGGATTAGAAACAAGAATTGGAGAATTCTGTTATTCCTTCACAATTCAACCTTAAAGGCTTGTCTGTGAAAACTCACATTTCAGTGGTGACAAATCACTGACAGTCCATCACTGTTTGAATTTGGGCTGATCACTTACGACCAGATTGTCACTCCCATATTTCACAGTGGGTTAACTTTATCCCAGACTGCCTGACAGAAGACGACATGGTCCCTCCACAGCCACTACTAACTTTTCAGGGTGAGAAAGATGAAGTACTAGGCACACTTTAAATTCTGCCTAATTTGCAGGCTAACGAGGGTGGCTATGGTGGAAGGCAGGGGAATGCTGAGCTAAGGATGAGCACAGTACAGGTTACTTTCATTGGGAACAAGCAAACCGACACCCCTACAGATTTCTGAAATGTCCACGAGGTGGATAAACATGGGCTGTCCTTTGCTCGTGGTGGATCAGAAAATTTCAATCTGTCATTGAGACAATGAATCTTGGGCAGATATCAAAAGTTCTGACTAGCAGGTGCCTTTTGTGACCACAGAGATCTCATTCCTGTAGATATGCAGCATCCTAGAGTCATTAAAGACAAGGTTTGATTATCATTTAGGAGATCTATGCCAGACTTGAGGGTTAGGAAAGGCAAGTGTCCTGAAATTATTATGCAGTATTTTGCATTTCTTGCAAAACTGGAAAGAAAATATAGTACACCATATGTCATCCAAAATAATACACTTTTAGTGAACTTTTCTTCAGCAATGTCTTTTAAAGTTCTTGTGTAACCTCCTGGCCACATGCAGGATGCCTAGCAAATGATAAATTAAAATATTTATACCTGGAATTGTATTAATGAAAAAGAGAACTAAATCAAGACACATTGTGAAAACTAGCTGTCAGCAGAAGGGATTAAAGTGCAAACTTGGCAATATTCTTAATGCAGAAAAAAATGCTAATGGCACCAGAATAACAAATTACTTTCTATCATGACAACTTACACAGATCACAGCCTACTGAATGTAGGGAAGACACGAACTGAATGTCTGAAAGCATGACATAGCTTTTATTTTGATTGTCCTTGCCATGGTCCAAGGACAGCTGTAAAATGTGTACACCATAGCCAAAAACATTCTGAAACAAATTATCCCACTACTTAAGATTTGTAAGTCTATGGAGTTTTTCATCCTAGTATGTGTGGATAGTGTGGATCAGATCATAGCTGCTCCAGCAGCAGGAAGAAACAACGATAAAAGACTTCTCTATCCCAACGAAAAGGTATGCGACAGCAGCAAAAGGGAACCTAGTTTTGCTCTATCATGTACTAGTAGCAACAGCATGTGTTAAACCGACTAGCGGTTTTGGCAGTAGTTGCTGCCAATGAGGTAGAGAGGGAGAGTTCAGTCTGGCAGGCTTGTGAAAGCACAAACCAGACCTTTTTAAAGGTGTTGCAAGATGCGTCTCTCACTTTCCTCTCTTGAGGACCTCCATCACCTACTCTGGCCCATTCACTAATTTGAAAGCATAATTCGGTAGTTTTTCCACTTGAAGCTTATGAATTAATTCAAATCTCAAATATCTGTGAGATAATCCTCAGCTGCCTAAATCAGCACAACACTGAAGTAACAGCAGAACTATGTTGATTTATACCAGCTGCAAATCTGACACTATGTTATTAATTTCTCAGTGGTGTCCCTGAAAAATCCTGCAAATAAACTCAAGTATTATCACTTAATGTTGCTTCCCAAGATGCTCCCCATCAAGATTGTTAGTACTTACAGTGGTCACAAACATATTAGGAACTTCACTGAAAATGCACAAGAAATGAAATTTACAGGATCTAATCTGACAAATGATTAGACACATGAGAATTAGTGCTTGGAGAAGCTGTTGCATTAAAGCAAACAGGATTACTCGCATGAATGGAATTATTTATGCATGTTACTCATGTTAGCTTAACATAACTGATGGAATTTTTTTTTTTAAGAAAAAGAGGCAGGTTTTTTTAATATAACAAAATAGGAAAAAGTCTGCTCCTTTAAAATACTATAAAACCTGCATCATTTTTACTAAACCAGCAAAGATCTACTGTATAAAGTATTTGCTGAACTTGGATTTGCTGAATCCCACTTACTTATTCAACACTTACTTTTATGGAAAGTAAGTGTTATTTTTTTAGAAAGTACCATATTCCAAGCCTGCTTAGCCCCTTGAGCACTGCTAACTGAAAATGAGTGGTATGGAAACATAGTCCAGCTCAGCTTACGCTTCTATTCCATGTGTGTTTCCTAGGGCACAGCAAGACCTTCTAATTATTTTATATTTTATTATTTCCTTCAGTAAGGTATTACACAGTCACCACCAACAAAAATCGTTATTCACATTGAATTCTACAGTCCCCATCCTTATTGCATGAAAGTACAGAAAATGTTGTTATTTTTCTTCAAAAATGTTCTCACTTTAAATTTTACATTGTAAAATTTAGCAGCAGCGATGACACTTGAAACATCTTTTCTTCAAAAGACATACCATTTTCACAGCAGACTGACCATCTTTTTTAAAGGGTTTCCCTGAAAAATCACAGATTTGTGAACTTTTCATTGGAGTTTGCTTCCAATCCTTGCATTCCATGAAGCTTTGCACTCCCCCTCATATATTTTTCATATCTAACCAAATGATTTCTCTTCCCCTAATTTTACACAGAGAGTTTAATCCACTGCCAGTAGTAAAAGAGAGTAATGCTTGTCCTATACTTCAGTCAAAAGAATAGTATAACACATTTACTTTTGTACTATGTGTAAACTAATTTACTTTAGCAGTGACTACTATTAGGCTAATGAGGCAAATCTTGCATTTTGCCATTGTTTTCTGATTCCTCTTCCCTTTTCCCACCCCTTCCCAACACCTTTCCTAGTCTTTGGGTGCTCTTTCCATGGAAATAAATGCCCCGTATCAAATGGCACTGACTAATACAATAAGCAGAAGGAGCAGGATCTTATTTACTTAAACAAGGGTTGAGATTTGAGATCAGTCATCAAGCAGATGTTATTTCTGAAGCTGAAAGTATTCATGATGATTGTTACTATAGAAACCAAGCTTTGTAAAATATTCCAAACAAACACTTCTTTATTAGCCTGCGCTGTAACTACAGCGCTCTGCATTACGCTGCATCCCACGGTAAGTTATCAACCGCGCATATTTTCTTTCTGGTTATTTGCTTTCAATATTAACTACAAGAGAGGATTTCTATAGGTCTTAAAAGATAGTGTATCACAATACCAGTCATCCATAAAATGACACACACTGTACTCATTCAGCACTAAACTCCCGTCTGTTTCATTTCCCCCCTCCTGTGGGCAGCCACTCAAATCAGCATTTCCCTGTTCAGCAGTAGTGGAAAACAGGAACCCACTGCTAATTCCTGTGGTTAGATCAGCAGCACAAAACCAGCAGTGGTTACTAAATGCCAGCCCCAGCCTCTTTAGCAATTAAACCATTCTTCATTCTTAGTAGACTTTGTGAAGCATGCGCGTCACTCAGAAAGCATCTTTCAATGGCCTGTCATATCAGAACCACAAGTTTCAGAGTTGTTGCTTTATTTCTTAACCATAAAAGAGGAAGAGTAAAAATTTGAATCCCAGTTCCAGTGAAGTCAGTGGGACTCCAGCAGCACAGGGACCCTGAGCCTGCACGCATCCCCGGGGAAGAGGGCTGGAGCAGGTCACAGCCCTCACTGCCAGGGGACACCGCAGCCTGCGCCAGCGGGAAGGGGCAGGTAAAGTCCCATTACCCCAACCTGTGCCTGGTATCTTACCCACCTCTCTCTCTTGCTACAATTAAACTACCCATAGACAGGTAACAGGGCAAACTTCTATTTGAAGTTAAGCAGGTGAAAGCTGGCTTGTTATTATAACACGTGGAAAGGAAAACTGTATTTAAGGCTATGCAAGGAAATTAAAAGGAATTTTATTATAGAATGAATGCATTGTGGATATGGGAAATATTCCTTCTCTGAGGCCTTTCTGTCTCCTGTCACAGAGAAATCCTTAGAAAGGATAAAATACCACTAATATTTCCAATTGTAGCGATGTTCAAGACAGCTATGGTAGCAACTTCTGATTATTATAATTAAAATTCCAAAGCTGTTTTCATTCTCAACTTACTGTCATGTGCTCAAAATCTCCTTTAACTTTCTATACTGTGTTTCTGTTCAAACAGACAATTTTGCCCAAGTCTTTCAGAAACTTCCCAGCTATCTTTGAGAGGTGGGACAATTAACATTTTTTCCTAATACCAGTTCTATCCAAGGCTTACAATTTAATTTAAAACTTGGCCTTGACTCAGGTAACATTGAGGATTCCTGCCTTTCATTATTGTAAAACAAATCTGTTTTAAAATACAGTGATACAATCAGAGCATGATTAGATTTCCATAAGAATATACAGAAGTATGGAACTACATGGGACACTGGTATCTATTTTAAAGGACAATACTGCCATAGTGAGGAAAGTATTAAGCAAAAGAGCACAAATAAGGAGCTGGTTAAAAAGTTTTAGTTGTGGTGATTTGTGCTGTCTGCAACGGTATGCTGAAGATAATAAAATAAAAAAATCTGTAAAACATTTTAAGTGTGAGAGATGTGTGGCAAAGGATATTCTGGAAACAGGTCACAGACAAAGCAAGAGATCACAGACAAGGCAGGCATGTTTTATGAAGACAAAGTTACAATTTCGAAGTGATTGTGTGGGACTGAATACAAAGAATGCACTTAAAGCATGGCACAAGTCCTGATGGACCAACATCCAGAGAGGAAAACACTGCAGTTAAATACTGTAGTTACAGGAAGGCTAAGGGTTCAGAGAACACACAAGCTGTCTTTTAAATGGCAGTTACCTATGCACCGTACTCAGAACATCTTAACGGATTTTGTACGTCTGCGCAATAGGTCATGCTTTCTCCATGGAGGAGAAGCTACAGACAGCTGGGCCTAACACGGCCAAAGCACGGCCAAAGTCCTTTGGATGGGGGCCCTCAAGGAATTACAACAGCTAGCAACAAATCTGATTGCCTCCTACTTCCCAGCTTAATTGAGCAAGTTGCCATTTACAGCTACGAGTTAGGGCAACCTTCAGTACCTGCCTACAGCAAGCCAAACCCATTCCCCTTTACGTGTAGCAACTTAGCTTTTCTAAGGGTTTTTGTTTGTTTAATTTTTCTTAGCTTTTTTTTTGCTGTATTCTATGTAGACCGTACACATAATGTAAAAAAAAATACATATGTATTTATACATACATGCAGCTACACTACACACACAAGTATATGTCATTATTTCTAATTATGCTATCAGAAACCTCTGGAATGCTATGTCGAAGCAAAAATGTAAGCATAATAAAAACTATGTCAAAGACCTTGAAAGAGAAACCCTCTCAAAAACCTCCTCAGTCCCAGACAAAGCAGTTTCTCATAATTCCCCAAATGTCTATTGAAATGAGTTGCACTAAGAGGTTCTAGAGCCATCAATATATTTAAGAATTTCATAGATGTCTTTTAGTTCTCTTTGATCATAAATTGCCAGAATGGTTTCTACTCTCTCCACTTCCCTTGTCCCTGATTCTTCTGCTGTGACATTTCTGGATGACTTTCAGTTCTGATTGTTGCAAAGCCCGTGTTTTTGCAGAATCACCTAGTGTTGAAATTTGCAATTCCAAACACTATCTTTTTTGGTCTGTTTATCAGCTAACACTCTGCTCAAGCAATCTTTGCCCTTCACATTCCAATTGGTTTTGTCCTTATTCAAACTTCTATGAATTTACTGTAAGTAATATAACTTAAAATATAGATGAATATTTTTTTCGTTTAAGAAAAATTTTATCTTTGCATAACCTTCAGTTATGGGAAGTATCTGAACACATACTTAATGACAAACTTAATTTGGGGGCTTAACACTTAATTGATCTTTATATTATTGAGTTTTATTTTTACATTTTTGTTATATATTTAAAACAATTTTTCATGTCTGCATTAAAGGCCTCTTTGTATAGTTGTAATTTTCCTCCAGTTTGCCTGGTTTTGGTCATTAGAGTTTCCTAATTTTCAGTGAACTGCTGAGCAAGCTGAAGATGTTAATTGGATATATCACTTTATTTTTTTCTTGTAAGAGATTCTTATTAATGGCTGCTCATGTAGATGATATAGGTGTTAATCAATTCGCATCTATCCTTCTAAAAGATTTAGTTAGGTCCCTAATTAACCATCTGTAAACAAACCCTTGTTCAGTAGCAGGGCCTCAGCCATTTATTGTGAGCTGGTAAGGGCCTTATGCTACCACTCTGCCCTGCTGTAAATATTTGACTTCTCTCAATATACAGAAAGTAATTGGAAAAAGACAAGTGACTCACAGTCTAGGTTGTGGATCACTGGATTCTCTCTAATTGAGTCACTGTTATTATGAGAAAGCATCAAAAGTTGCAGGTGTCTGGTGCTCCCGTGAAGTGTCTGGTGCTTTAGCAATACTAAGAGTTGTGTATTCCATAGCTATAAGAAGTGAGGATAATGAAGATCATATGTTCCTATGATGAAAGTAATAGAGAGACAGTTTTCAAAAATAAAATTACTCAGATAAAAATGATATTTTTTTTCCCCCAAAAGAAAGGCACATTATTCTGAGCATCTGCAAAGATCCTGGTCTTCCAGAACACCAATGGTCACCTGCTAGAAAGTTCTTTCATATTTTTGAGGTTTTAATCAATAAGTTTATCAGTTATTTTCCTTTAATATTGTTTTCAAAGCTGTCATCTACCTAGTTCTGTACTCTAGCACTTTCTACACTCTGCAGTGACCACAGGAGTTTCTGAACAGCTCCAAGCAGAGTAACTAACCTCCCTAATAAATCTTGTCTCTCACCTCCTTCTGGGGAGCATGCTTATTTGAGCATGCTAATGCAATGAGGATATCTTTTTTTGTTACAACATGCATGGCATTATATACTTAAGGCACTATATATTTTTTTATATATATATATCCCATTCCCAGTATGCGGTTATGGACCACATATGTTCACAAAGACTTGATGCACAGCCTCTAGCTCTTTTCTTATGGGCTGCTCACAGCCATGACAGAGACAGACACTAAGTTATTGTCCATACTTAAGACCAATTTCTAGCACAAAAGGAAACTATCTTCTCTATTCTTACAAGCAGATAACTTACTGATATGTGTCAGTAGGCATTATTCATTTTTACCGCACAGAGGCAGATCAAGGGTGCCACTCAATCACACGGAAGGGATTACAGCTACTCTGAGGCCCTTCCAGTTCTGCCATCATATCTATTTCTCATCCTTCCCTATTCTGTTCAGTACCTTCCTATAACTTTTGAAAATTACAGGTATTACTTACATTCCTGTTAATCCACACCAAAGATTTTGTGTGATGACCACAAATACTGGACCATCTGCACAAAACACGTACGTGGAAGTGACTGCTTTTACATAGCATGTCATGTGAGCAGAAAACATGACAGAATCCACGTAACTTGGCATAGATGATGTTAGAGGCAGATATTCACATTTTTATTTAGTGTTAGTATCTCAGTGATAATGTTTTATGCTTTCCACCAATATTTCAGCAAGGGATCATTTTAACTCTTATGTTCCAAGCAATTTATTTTGTCTTTAATTCCCCAGTTGTTAGAACTGTTTTCTGGAAAGCACTTGTATGTAATTAGATCCCTACTATATAGTCTTTAGGAACTGAGCAGGATCATTAGGAGTTGAAAAGAAATTAAAGAAATAAAATTAACTTGTTAATCACCAAGGGTTGGGAAAAAAAAAAAAATCTATGAAGGAGGAAAGCAGAGCCACAAATCAAAGATCTAACCTGAGGGCTTTCATCTTCCTTTTTCTGCAGTTCTACTTTTCTCTGACTCAGTGATCTCCCTCAAAATCCAGTTTTGTTATAGCACATCTATTTCACATTGATTGCAACAGATTGTGCAACATGAGACATCTTCTCTGTGCAATCTTCCAGATTCTTCTGAAAGTAAACTCATCAAATCATCCAAAAATTTGTTACCAGTGTTCTTAAATATGGCACCCACCGCTGTCTTTCCTTTCCATTACCATGTACATGCAAATGATTAAATTAATGTTCTCCTGTATCCACACAGGCTATTATTATACCTGTTGTGTCTGACATAATCCGTTGTACACGTCTGTTGGCCCGTTATATGCTTAAAAGAAAAAACCCCACTCTTTTGGATATGTAGTCTGACTTTGAAAATATCTAAATACATTTTGTAATAGTTTTTCCTAACTCAAAATGCCAAGGCACTTTTCTGTTTTTAAGATCTGGAATTCATCTAAAAGCTCATGATATATGTGCTTGATATTTCATTTAGCGCCAGTAGGCTCTTTTGGGCCTGCTATCTCATGATTTTAGGAGCTGGAAATTAAAGGGTTGGATAACCTAAATGGGAAAATTCACAGCTTTCCACTGAGATACACAGCACCTGCTTCAGGACTTCAGATTTAGATTGATACAAATGAAGGAATTAGCTTTATAGTCTAAGAATACAAGAACTAAACCCATACCACAGTTTTTAATTTCTATTTTTTTCTGCTATGAAACATGTGGCATATGCATAATGTATGACAATGCAATCTACAGAGCTTTTATTGATGGTTGTTTGGTGTGATCTATATAACTCATATATTGCTCATTTATGAGTAATGCAGTCCTCCCAAACTCTTGCTCACACACATATAAAAGATGAAAACATTCAATGAATATCACTTTAGGAAGGCCACATTATTCTTGAATGTCAGAGCTTATGCAAGTCATGCTGAAGAAGGCATAACGCTAACTGACATCACACAATTATGCACTCTAAATACATTATACATTTTAGAAAAAGAAGTAATTTAGCAAAGAAATGTGAAATTTTTCCTCTTGTACTAGTTTTTGTATACTTTGGATGTAAACTCAGTGCCTTAGCTTCCATCAATTCAACCACGTAATGCTGAAAACTAGAAAACTGGACTGTAAAATCTTCTGAGTTTATAATTTCATCTAGCAGGGACCATTTTTACTGTCTGCTTTGCATTTGATAAATAAGAGGGGGGTTTTATAGCATATATTTCTGGTTCTTATTTTTTTGATGGTACCGAGGTTCTACAACTTCCAGTATTCACAGGCATCTGACGCCTTCACCATCAACATCTCTCTGACATGTAATGATTAGGGGCAGATTTTTACATGCTCAGTTTTTTGAATTTTGAAGAATTAAAGGTAAAAGATTCTATGATTTTTTTCTATAGTTGGTCACTACAATTTCTACTACAAATATCCCAAATTTTAAGAAGCTGTCACACTATCTCCAAAGGCCTTATATGTTCTTATTTTAATGGAATTTATTTGATGTATAGGAATATAACTATATATTCAATAGTTAAGTATTTGCTGTGAAACATTCAGCAATAAATCAAAGGTGATTATTTTGTTAAAAAAGTGTTTTCAGTATATTAAACACCAAGTACAAAATTCTAAATGTTGATTCATAAAGTCTCTAAACTATCTATAGACCTTTCAGTTTCTTCATAGGATATGGTTTGTAAATCTTTAGGATATACATTTTAAATTATTCCTAATCAATACTAAAATCAAAGAGTTGGCAGCTAGCTCATTCTAAAAACTGCAGCCATGCAATTCATATTCTGCCATAGTGGTCAGGTCAGAGTAAGAAAACAGAATGAACTGATGCAGCTAATTACAACCTAATTCCAGCTTCCCAAATTGAAACAAATGATTGAACTCTATCTGCCACATTGAACTTAACATCACTCAACCACTTGATGTTGTACCAGCGTGATAACTTGTAAGAAAATGGACACTGATTATGAATAAACCCATGGTGAAGTGCTTTACACATTTGAGACCTGCCTATTATATTGTTTTGGGCAGCTCTTAAGAAAGATTTGAAGGTATGCAAGCGCATGATGGTATTATTTTAGATATATCTGGTTTAATATTTCCAAATGCTGAAAGTCATTTCTCTCATTGCATGTAGATTTCCTGTCTCTACATTCAATTTCGTGATGATACCCATTGCGATACAAATCAGATGGGTTTTCAACCAATCAGTTAATTCACATGTGCAAGCAGTATGTAGTGTGGCTAGTAAAATAAAAATTACAAAATTTTTCCTATTAAAAAAAATTAGTTTTGTCTTGAGAATGGAGCAAGAGAGAAGATAGAGGCAAAGCCAAATAATTGCAGGAACGCTTCTACCAAGAATGTGAGAAATAAGGACAAAAGTCCTGTTTGTTTAAAAGTAAGGAATTGCGCCTGTGCCTCCCACAGCCGAGGTGCACACCATACTACCATATGATGGTCAAACATTAACTGTTGATGAATATTTATTTAATTGCTTCCAAGTGGGATGGATCACCTGTAAGATACTAATTTATAGCATATTAATTGAGGCACTTTCCTAGGGGATGCGAGACTACTGCTACAGGGATGAGATCTACCATGGTTCCCTGATACATTTCTAAATTCTGATGAAGTCTAAGGTAATTTAAACAACAAAATTTCCTTGCCTATGTTTCTGTGTTGCTTTACCTTGGAGGGTCCATCAACTCACTGAGCTTCTCCATCTCGGTCAGAAATCATTCTGATCACTTAAGCTGTCTCCATGCAGAGAAGAGGTCCTCATTTGCAGCTAAGTGTTTGGTTACTACCTATATTCTGCTGAAACTGGAGTCTCTTAGGAGGGGCATCTCATCACCATCTGTCCTAGTTTCAGCTGGCATAGAGTTAACTGTCTTCCTAGTAGCTGGTATGGTGCTGTGTTTTGAGTTCAGTATGTGAAGAATGTTGATAACGCTGATGTTTTCAGTTGTTGCTCAGTAGCGTTTAGACTAATGTCAAGGATTTTTCAGCTTCTCACGCCCAGCCAGCGAGAAAGCTGGAGGGGCACAAGAAGTTGGCACAGGACACAGCCAGGGCACTTGACCCAAACTGGCCAACGGGGTATTCCATACCATGGGACGTCCCATCTAGTATAGGAACTGGGGAGTGGGGGCGGGGAATCACCGCTCGGGGACTAACTGGGTGAGCAATTGCACGGTGCATCATTTGTACATTCCAATCCTTTTATTATTACTGTTGCCATTTTATTAGTGTTATCATTATCATTATTAGTTTCTTCTTTTCTGTTCTATTAAACTGTTCTTATCTCAACCCACGAGTTTTACTTCTTTTCCTGATTTTCTCCCCCATCCCACTGGGTGGGGGGGGAGTGAGTGAGCGGCTGCATGGTGCTTAGTTGCTGGCTGGGGTTAAACCACGACACATCTAAACCTCACACAGGGGCCTGATTTGTTAAAAATGCATGTTACCTCATGTTAAAAATGGATAATTTGCATGCCTTTTACATAACAATCTTTAAGCTAAAGTACACATCCAGGATGAGTAAATCCTGGGTTCAATCTCCCATAAACTGGGGACACTCAAACACAACTTTACCAATTTTGGTGAGGGGCCTGGAGCACAAGTCTTATGAGGAGCAGCTGAGGGAACTGGGGCTGTTTAGTCTGGAGAAGAGGAGGCTGAGGGGAGACCTTATCGCTCTCTACAACTACCTGAAAGGAGGTTGTAGTGAGGTGGGTGTTGGTCTCTTCTGTCAGGTGGCTGGAGATAGGACGAGAGGAAATGGCCTCAAGTTGCTGCAAGGGAAATTTAGGTTGGATATTAGGAAAAATTTCTTTACTGAGAGGGTTGTCACACATTGAAATAGGCTTCCCAGGGAAGTGGTTGATTCACCATCCCTGGAGGTATTCAAAAAGCACGTAGAAAAGGTACTCCAGAACATGGTTTAGTGGACAGAGATGATGGTTGCACTCGATGATCTTGAAGGTCTTTTCCAACCTAAATGATTCTATGATTCTATGATTTTCTGGAGACAGTTTTCCCAAAAGGGTATGCCAAGGGTATGGCATAGTCCCCACTGGGGAAGCTTATTATTCTAGTGGCAGGAGACATGGACAGACACTATAATCAAGACCACTTGCAAGGTTTAGATTAGAGACTAAATAGGAGCAGGAACGGGACTCCCTCTCTAATCGGAGTGCTTAAACGCAAGGGTACAATTTAGCCTCTTTTCCTGTTCTTTGTTTCGGATGCTTACATTATTCTAGTTATTTAATGGCCCACCTTCAACCTCTATTTTTTTAATGAAATCATGACTTTTAATTACTTTAAGTCAGCTTTTCCTGCCAGCTGTCACTGATAGTTTTTGACTGCTCGTTCATCTGTAGGCACGTACAGGTGCATATTGAACCTGCAGATGACTAGCCAATAGTCAATTTGGCCCCAAAATTATCTGGGGGCAGGGGAGGTGGTGTGCTCTTCCACTAGTCCTGATTAAATGCAGAACACAGAAATGAAAGAATAGCTGTAGAAAAATATAGTTAGCTCTTTAGTACTAAGCAAAATTAAATCTAAACCAACACCTTCATTATACTTCATCCATGACAAAGACCAAAATGATGAAATGTCACTTTTCATTCAATGCCTATGTTCAGCATGAATTCAAGATAGTACTTTAATATCATTTACAAATATATATTAGCTATTATAACATAATTTGTTTCAGTCACTCATTACTAATACTTAAATACAAAGTATTAGTTCAACAACTCCATTGACAGCGTGGTAAATTACAAGAAACCAAACGAGTAAAAGGTACTATACTTGCCATCACACAACTAGGGAGATTGTAAAAGTAACAGAAATCTTTAATTAACTCAGGAAATTAAAAGGTGACTTTAATAAAGAAGCTTAATAACAAGACACACTCAGATGAACTCACTAGCACATGTTAATCAAGAACAAGAAATAATTTCAGGTACACAAATTACTAGATGCTTATACACAGCCTAAATTGAACAAAAGACAAATGTTTTAAACTGGTATCCACATGAATGATGAATCTATGATATTAAAGACTATAAACACAGGCACCGACCATAGGTGTCTAATAAATAACAACTGGAAGCAGGGTTGATTCCTTAATGAGCACATGTTAAACGACAGTGAAACTACATCAAGACTCATTCTGCAATTTATGCCATATACAAGATACTACAGGTTCAGAGCTAGTAGTTCTATGTTTGCATGTAAATAATAAAAACTCTTATATAGGTGGGGTTTTTTTCCAGATGAGAAATGCACTAGTGTTCGATTAATTATTGCAGCAAATGTGAGATTGTTATGTTCTTATTTCTGATAGCTGCCTAACCATAATTCCTTTGGCTTCAACAATCATATTTACTGACTGTGCCATATAAACACAGGAAATAAACAGTATTTGTGGAAAACTCACTGTACATATTCAATTCCAGAAACAGAATTATGTTCTTTCCTATTCAAATATACGTTAAAATACCAATATTGGCAATAAATGTAGGTCCTGAAATATTTAATTTGAGAAAATGGAGAATTTTACAGCATTTGAGGTGTTCAAACACACAACATTGCTACTTCAGTTGCATTCTTAATTGATAACAATTGAAAACAAGATATTTCAGGTAAAAGTCCCTACAATTAATAGAATGACTTAACTACAAGACCTCCCCATAAGTAAGTGATAAACTCCTGAAATTAGAGCATTTAAAACACAGATTCAGAGTATAAATATACTGAATTTAATGGGCAAAACTATGACTAAACTCTTCATTAATTAACATCAAATATTAGTATTGTCCTTCTTCATCCATGTGGAAAATGTTTGGAAACATTCAGGCTCTAGTTTTAATGCAATTTTCAGGAAATAGCCACAGGCTTCAGCAGCTTACACTTCCATGGTAGATTTTCAGTTCCAAACAAAGGTAACTTTTTAAAGCCTAGCCCAACCCTTACAAAACTGTTAACATCCGGAGCATTCCAGATGCTGCTTTCAGCAACAAAATGCAAATTCAATGAAAGCAATCCAGATAATTCATTTTTTTTCAATATAGTATTTGAAATGTCTCAATACCTTACTTAAATATGGGCCTTGATAGTGATAAACTACTAAGTGAATTTTAACATTAGAATACTATTATAATGAACATTTAGAAATGATTCTTGGCTTTCCTAATCTCAGTCCATATTCAGCTTAAAAATCCTTCTGCTTTTGTTCTTCCTACAAAATGTGTTGTGTGAGTTATGGAATTAAACCTACTTAATTTATAAACCATGTTTGTTAACTAATTCAGATGAATTTGGCAATGTACAGTGGTACCACATTTATTCTCAGCAGCCATGCCTTGCCCCCCTCCCCCCCAGTTTATTCATTTCCTAAAGGAAATTGCAAGTTAATAGAAAAAGCAGCACTGGAACTGCCTCACATCCTATAGTTATTAATTAAGTAAAGTCTGGTTCAGTAACTCTGGATACTAAAAATACAGAGTTAAACAAAGCCCAGTGCTTTTTGAAATGAAGTTTCAACTTCGTCAGTCATTCTACAAAATTTATGCATTAAGATCTGTATCTGTCCTTTAAGGAGTTTTTCCCAAAAACTCCAGGTAAAAAAATAACAACTCTTGACCATTTCTTCTGAAGGACTCATGTATGAAACACAATACAGAAGCATCAAAAGAAGTTATGTTACTGTCGCATAGAAGCCGCTAGCTATATTATTCTCCTTTATTCCTATATGCAGATCATTACCCTGCAATTAATAAAACAAGAAGGTGCACTACCTGATTCATTGATAATATATAGTAGTTAGTAAAGCTTAAAATGCACTAATGGAAGAAACTTTTTTAAATGTTCCTGATATCTGTAGATCTTGCATGATAATTTATAGCTGCATTCGGTATTGAATGTTCAGTGAGTAGGTAGCACGCTGGGAAAAATGCACATAAACTCAGGTTATAACAAGTCCATTCATTTATAGTGAACCTTTTCCTAAAAGTGAAGAGGTTATTATTAAAGTGATTTTTTCAAATCGAGGACAATAACAGGTTCAACAACTATGTTAAATATCTTTTAAATTCTGAATGGAATCAAATATATAAACTTATTGCAAGTTTAAAAATTGGAAACAACTGATGCTATAAATGAGAAACAACATAGGAAATATTGATGAAATTTATCTGTGAACATGTATGTTACAGAGAATACTTGAAGACAAATCAGTTTGTATCCTGTGGAGGGATTGAGTCCCCTCTTCCCTCAGGCAACTTCACGGATAGGAGCCTCTAACTGAAAAGCGATGACAAAGAAAGAAATATGCCCCAACAGCCTGGATATTATGACAGATTAAATGAAATTGCTCATTATAGATGGAGTGGCATTCACCTTTGATTAAGCAGTAAATACTTTGTTTTGCTCTCATATCTGCTTTTATATTCTAAACAAAACATTTGTGTCAGATAAGAGGAGTTTGCCATGTTTGTTCCAAGTTAAACAGTAAGTGATTGCTGTGGCCTACCTTCAGAGCCTGAACCGTGCCCTCGGCATCACAGCTTACACCTTGAGAAGGGAGAAGGAGAGGCGCTTATAGAGAAAGGAGACCGTTCCTCGTGGGAACAAAGAGGAACCAAATTACTGGCAAGCGAGCCCAAGGCAGATGCCAGGCAAACCCCTGCGTTTACCCCTGAAGTCACAGAAGCTGCCTGGGCAGCACGAGCACTTCTCCTGTTCAAAAAGAGCTGCCAGCTTGTGCTCCTCATCTTCAGCTAGAGGGTTTGGGGGCTTTTTTTTTTTTTTTTTTAATGAAGTAAGCAGACCCCTGTCTCTAGCTATTAGCACCTCCATCTGCCAATTTCTGTAATAACAAAGTATCTGTGCTTTGGCAGGCTAACTCCTGCAGAAACACGGTCCTCCCTGCTGCCAACCTTATAGGCAGTAACACACATGGGACTGAACGAATGACACCAGATCAGGGTTTATAGCAAGAAAGAGAAAAAGGGGAATAAAAGATCACTCATAACAATAAAGCAGAAGTCACACGATAGCCAGCATCAAGATCTCCTTATTACCTTAAATGGAAAAAAAACCACCAAACAAAACCCCTACAACCTCTAAGCCATTAAATATAAAACTGAAGCAACCAAAATATTGTATTATTAGCAAGTTTTCTTGTAGAGGTGTAAAACCAATTCCATCAACTTGGCTACACCTAATTTGTGTGTGTTTATGAAAAGAGACGAGTAATGAATGACGGCTTTTCAGATTTGCTGTTGCTTTTCTTGTATTGGGAGTTTTAGCTCCCCGTTTTCCTTCCCCTCAAACAGATGCAAACAAAAATGTTGTGTATTAGCAAATCTTCCCATAATTTATATGGTCACCTATGGTAACAGTGCACAGCAGTCATGAGGCCTTTTAGCTTGCTTTCTTTTATGGAAAAGCTCTTATAGTGAGCAGTGGATATACTGAATACCTCAAACAGTATGGAAGTAAGGCCATTAATCCAAATTAATTTCAATTTTTTCTTTCCTTACAGACACTCTTGCTCTACTGCACCTGAGCCCCAGTACCCTTCTCCCCTGCCAAATATATTCAGGCCCTAAGGTCCTTAAGATACTTTTTAAAATCTTTTAATGACAGTGCTGAAATTCTAGTTCAAAGGCTAAAGGATCTATCCCTGACTGCAACACGTGCTGTGCCATCCCACGTGTGCTGGTGGTACTTTACTGTAAAAATGACTGTAAATTATTTTATACAAAACCCCCACAGACTTAAGATATCAGTTTTAGAGCACAGTATCTCCTTTAAAACTCCACGTGCGCTAACTGCTCGGCTCTTGGGCTGGGAATTGGTGTTACCTTCTCACCTCTGCATCGCAGCACGCTGCCCTGCTAGGTGTCCCAGCGCAACGATTCATACAGTCACACCCTGAGAGCTGGACAGCTGAAATGATCTACCTTAAAAATAACCCGAGAAAATAAAAGCAGGTTGAGGTTTTTTAGAGTAGGATAACTTCCCCGAGTCTTTTAACAGAGTGGTTGTTCAAGCAGTTTTGGGGGACACATGCAAAAGCATACAGGTAAAAGGTATAAGTGATAGGGGCCTGATGCAGAGGGCTGAAAATATTGCAAGCCAGTACTGCCACTAACCAGCTGCAAACATCAACCTACATATTCCTTTGCTAGCATGTCTCTCTGCTCACAGGAGCTAATTTCTCTCAGACTAACCATTTATATTAGTTATACTAATCGAACTTAGACTAATTGTTTAGAACCTGTATTTAACTTGAAGTTTGCCATATTTTTTTTTTCAGACTGAAAGAGGTCTTGTTTGCCTTAAAGCTGGCCTGTTTTTTATTTCAGAAATATATTAGTTAGTTTAATAAAATACATGGCTTTTCTGGGAAATCTTTATTCTCCTACAGAGAATGCGATTAACAGGCTTGTGAGTTAAATTTTATGTAAGCAGGATATATTTCTCCAGCCTCTTAACCATCTTGTCTCAGTTTTCTCTGGAAGACTAGGTCTGTTGCAGGAAAAATGACCACTATTTCCCTCCCCCAGAGAGCGGGGTTTTTTTATATCAGCTCTTTATCTTCCTTGATCTAAAAAACCCCTCAGCTTTACCAGTGAAGAAAACCAGAAGTCAAAAGTAACTCCTCTCACTACTTGCTCACAGAAAGGTATAAAGCACTACGCTTCCAGAGCTCTGGGGCATTGCCTCACTTTTCTGCAATTAGAAACAGGTTCCTAGGTACTGCTGTTTTGGCAGAGATTGCATAATGCAGACACATTTAAGTAGGGAAATAAATTAGGCACAGCCTGTCATAATAACCTTCAGTTATGAGTGAAATAATAACTGTAAGTTTTTATTGGCCTGGGACATGCTAGAACAGAAAATGCAGAAATGGAAAGGTATCACTTTCCATGAGATTTCTGAAATCATAAAATCTTCCACAATGTCATCTCACTGAAGTTTGGTTATTTTTTGAGATATTTTAAGAAATCAAGTTTCCACATAAGCTAGTGAAGTATTTAACTTTTTTTTTTTTAATTTAAATTCTTGACAAAAATGAAAGGTTAATTTCTGTTCCTCCCCTTAATAGTTCAGGAATCTATGTATGTGACTTAGAAAAGAAGAAATCCCTAATTCTTCCTTCTTTGATAAGATAAAACGATATTTTAAGTAATTTTACCCCCAAATCTTATTTTTCTTATCATTTTGAAAGAGGTGAAAATTAAAAGAAATCAAACAGCTAGACCAGATTAATAAATTAATCACAATAATGAGAAGTTCTTTCTCAGACCCTTCTATTTATACTATCTGTATACTATATTTATGTATATAATGATATGGGGTGTATTTCTTCCTGCACTTTCTAGATCATGAAAGAGAAAGGATAAAACTGGTATTCAGCATCACGATTTTGTGTTGGTAAATTTTTTGTGACACTTACACCATTTCTCCAGTTCCCAGAGACTTTGACAACCAATATCTGCTGCATAATACAACTATTTTTGCCAAGAGAACAGTGTTGCAGTTTGGCAGTGGACAAATTGTAAGCAAGAGTCAATAGAAACAAATATATTTTCAATAAATCAGTGTATAAATCAGTGGGTTGCTCTGTTTTACTAGAGCCAGACCTAGGAAAACAAGCGTATGTACAAGGGAAAGCCCATATCTACTGGCAGGTAAACCTGTCAGTGAAGGGACAGATATTCATCAAGGATATTCAGATACTACAGGGACTGCAACAAAGTTCTAGCTAATGAAGATGTGTGGCAGAAATGAGGCAGTGCTCAGGAGGAATGAAGGAAAAAGGATTATCAGTCACATAGGAAGTAAGAGGTAGATGGGAGCTGGGGGAAATTACTTTGGGAGAGCTATGTGGTATGGCAGGAAAAAGTCTTGATAGGAGCTACTCTCACTGATGAAGACAAGTTTTATCACAGTGATGGTTAACGAAGAAGCAGCTTGGACACTAGGCTACCAGATTTCCCGAAAGTAGCAATGCAGTAAGTAGAATAAGGCTAAAAATGGCTGCTGAGGAGATAAACCGAGGTGAGCAGTCTTTTTCTACCAGCAGAAAAAACAGTAAAATCAAAAACATTCAGGCCTTTAACTTGCTTATTACATCATCTACAATATGTCCCAACGGGTTAATACACTTCCTCTCAGTAAGCATATTAAAGAAAAGGAAAATGGAACAATAAATTTATTCATATAGATATGATACAAAATTGCTTAAAATAGCTGGTGAGGTACTTCCGTTACTGACTGTTGCCATGCTAAAAGACTAACTAAAAGGAGAAAAAGAGAAGATACTACCAAAATTTTGCATTTCCTGCAAGGTCACTTCTAAAAATTATTACTATAATCCAGGTAAGATTGCACTCCTTAGTGCTTTTTTGGCCAGTTTGTTCACATTTTATATTTAATGACAATACTCAGCCCAGTATTATTTAACTCTATCCTTCAGACAAAATGATGCACCATCTAAAAATATTAACATAAATTTCACTGTAAGAGGATTAAAACCAAAGTAGTTCTATCCAAATTAATTTAGGTAAGTACACTAGATAAATAAATCAGCACCCTTCAACTCTCAGCAAGCACTTCAAGCAATTTCAAGTCATTAAAAATACTTTTAGTTCCAACATTTTGGCTCTTAGAACAGTCTTAATGGTTATATGACAGTATGTTCTACTACTGGCTGTATGGCTTTTATTACATGCCCTGATCTATTTGATGATCATGGCAGCTTTTTAGAGAACTGCAAAGAATAGCTGAAATAATGAATTATTTTTCAGACAAGTCTAATAAAAGTGTTAATCAAAAATACCATAAATGTCAGAAGCTCTCATAAATCCTACAATTTATATATTCCTCTTTCTAAACATTCAACCAATGGAATAACAATCCTAAAAGGGAAAAAAACCCCAAAAGTGAAAGCCAAGGAAGAGAACAAAAGCACTCCGCATGCATTTACAAAATCTCACCGATTTATTTATCTGATCTCATTTACTGATTTATGAGCTAGTATTATTCTCCTATGACTTAATTTCTGACAACTTATAAACATCTCATATAGATTAATATGATTATGTTTGATTTCTAGTTAGATTATAAGGTATTCCCATATGACAAGATAAAGTCAATTATTTCCCCCTTATGCTACTATTATGAAATATTAGTGGGTTTTAATATACTTCTATCAGAATAAGAATCACTCCTCAACCCATTTTCCAGTGACTTGCACATCACTGATCCTGAGACAACAAACAGAGTTTCAAAGTACAACTTGAAATGTATCTATCCGATTTATAATGATAATTTTCCTTTTTTTGGTGACATTTATCAAGACTAAGTGTGATTTGACCCTCTTTCCATCCACTTTTAAATCCTCCTTGAAAAGAAATCCTCATTGGTAAGTGAGGAGAGTATAACTACATATAACACTAAAGATTTGTTAGCAAGAATTCATTTTGCATTTTTATGAGGTTCCAAGAATATTATGTTGGAAGGTGAAATTATAGAGCTGTCAGTTATGTCTGTTGGATCCTGTACTGATGTTAGTACAATGCTGTGAAGTTTCAGGAATTCTTTGTGGGGTTTCCATAGAGCTGTGCAGATGCTTTGTTCTACCTTTGGTGCAAATACCTGCTAATTTTCTTCACTTTCTAACTGAAAGCACTGAACTAAATTAAAAAAAAAAAAAACAAAAAAAAAAAAAAGAAGAAGTAGTAAAATTTGTTAGACACATAATGCACAGGCAAAAAGATGGAGCTTTGTAACAGGAATCAGAGAGGCTTCCAGATCCCTTCAGTCACAATATATATTTTGCTCTACCATCAACATACACGCATAAATACTTCTAGAAACATCTAGAAAAAATAAGTTGCCAATTGACTTGAGCATGCATTAGCTATTGTTTCTCTTACAGTATATTCCTCATGCAAACACAGACTGTGTATATATAGACAGATAAATATTTTACATGTTACAGAGATTCCACAGAATTCTTCAACAACCTCCATACCCAGAGGAGAGTCCAGTTATTTAAAATGGATGATTCCTGGCGTGACAAGTGAAACCTATACAAAAAGCTCCATGGAGTACTTTTAGAAGTACCAATGTGACACTTCCGAGTGTGCTGTTCTAATACAAGAGCATCAAAAGATATACACAGTCCCCCCATTTGAAAACTGTGATAACGAATGTTTCTCTACAGTTCCCTGTTCTGTAGAACAACCAGTGGCAGAAATTGTCACCATAGGCTTGAGGTTTCATCAAACATCCAACTCAGCTCGTTTTATGTACTTGTACTTTTTTCAAAATGTGTAAATTTCTTAATTTTATTCCTTTCCCTATATATTTCGCACTATTAATATAATAAACTAAATAAAGTTTATTGGTAAACTTTGCAAGAACCAAGAAAAATAAAATTGAATTTTATTTTTCCCCCAGCCTTTTTCATCAGTATAGGTTTAATCTTTTCACAAGGGACTCTGATAAGGACAATTTTTAGCTAGGCATTAAAAAAAAACATAACATCTATTGAACTTCACTTTTTTCCACACTTTGTTGAAGCATCATTATTCAAGAATAGGGTCTGAGAATTCAGGGAATACTGTCATTTGAATATTGCATCACTTTCTTAAGTAGCAGAAGTCTGTACTCATTACCTGTATAGTTGCATCCATACTTTATTAAGATGTGATGGATTTATGTGACAGGATCTATATGTTAGGAGAAAGTCATACATGAAAGGGCAATTTCAAACAAAACTTCGTGTCTGGATTCACTGCAATCTTGAGCATGATGTTTTCCCCACTGCACATTTTTCTGAAGAACTGTGACTAACCAGAAAAGCAGCTTGGTTTCATAGATCAAAGTGGGAGCTCCTGTCAGTTGAGAGATGAAATGCTGTGCTTTTGGTCTGCACAGCCAACATTACCAGGGACTTTTCAACTCAAGCTACACCTCCTGTATCTGCTATAACAGCAGTTCCAATGGGATACAACCCTTTCAGGCTGAGATTTATTTCACTTCATTCTAATTAACCTGATCACTATCTAGCCATACACATCTGTTAACATGAGACACCAAAAAAGAGTTTCTATCGTCATCCACAGAAATTGTCATGACACTGTCTAAACATAGTGTGCTGTCAAAGATTTAAAATGTCAGAGGAAGATGGTGAATCAGACTATCAGATTAAAAGAGAGTGACATGAGTTAGGAAAAGGAGATTAATGAACATTGCAGATTTACTGAATGCTGTTTAGGTTATCAGATAGAACCCAACATTTAAATTTGAACAATACAATACAAATAGATAATGGACAAGTTCACACATATTGATTGCAGCATTAGTCCAAAGAGCAAAACATACACTTAAGCCCATAAATCATTAGCAAGATGCAATACTGACCAGATTACTAGCTATCAAAATTCAGTTTCCACTTCCAATGAAAGAAACAAATTAAGTGGTTTTTTTGTTAGTGTCAAACTTGGAGGTGGAGCACACAATGAAGTGTGTTATAATATTACTTGTAATTTTGTATTAACTTTTCCAAAAGCATTGCAGGAAAGAACAGGATACGTTTTTATACCAATTTCATTGATTGTAGAAGAAAAATAAAAACGCAGCAGTATCATAGGGTTATTACTAATTATTTTAAATCTCAGGATGTGCAGGACAAGAATTAAAAGCAGCCTGTCATAATCACTTTGTAACTTTAAATATGAATGGAGAAATTTTATATATAGAAGCAATATATGAATCTTATAAAGAAAAAGAAAACTTGAGGAACAGAGGAGCCAAAGGAGGGAATTTGGTTTTTACTTAAAATGAGTCAGTATTTTGCTCTGATGCCAGCTTATTTTGTTTTAGCAGATCTCTACCTAAAGCAGAGGGAGATATTCCACACTGCTGAGTTCAGTATCACCTGACTGGATCAATCTCTGGAAATTTTGCTGAAAAAAAATCTCTGCTCTGCCATTTAATTGTTCTGTGACCCTCATCAAGTAACTTCACCTCTGTGTGTTTCTATTTTCTTGCCCACTTCTATTCAACTATAAAGCAAACATTTTAGGGCAAAGACTTTTCTTACCATAATCTTGCACTGTGTGTAGCCCAGTGGGAATTCCAATTTCACTTGGGACTGCTATGTGTATAATAACCCAAATAAAGCATAACAGGAGTTCATATAATTATGCAGCCACAAAGATATGAAAGAGCAGCAAGAGAAAAAAAAGTAATAAATTAATCTGATTTTAAAAATCAAATGACAAAATTTGGATAGTGCTGTGAGTAGTGCTGAATAAATACACTTTGCTGAAAACCTTATTATTTGATTATTCCTATAAGCAGACATGTCACTTCTTAATGAACGTGTCCTTCCAAGATGACACAGGAAAATTTGACTTTTTTTAATTCTAAGGACATTAGCCTCACCAATATCTGTCCCAGATGCAGGTCTGGTGGCAGATGTCTGCTTATATGCAGAGATTATTGATCTCTGAAATCTGAGCTTCATATTAACGACTTTGAGGATGAATCTTTCTTTTTGGGTGAGAAAATAAGCTCTCTTTCAGAATCAGAAACAGAAAACCCCAAACTTTAATTTATTATGGCCCTAATGCTCTTTAGAATTTACTCCCACTGACTTCCCTTGGATAATAAAAAGCTTCAGTGTCATTCTACAGAGGGTCTGGGCTAATGAGCGCAATTTTGTACCTGAAAATTTAGGGAACTTTTACTTAAAATTTGTATTTTCATAAACCCAGATTCCCAGCAAGATCAGAATTACAGTATTCTGTCTTGGACCTCCTGTGATTTTAGAAAATCTAAAAGGTCTACTGTTCCAACCAGCAACATTTCTAACTCATCATTCCTTATTTTACTCATCCTGTCTTTAAATCTGGCAGAGATCAGGCTGCTGTGAAGGGGCTGCCATGAGATCATGCAAAATGCACCAGTGAAGCTTAATGTGTGCAAGGACAGAGGTACAGGAAATAACTAATTTCTCATTTTCTGCCTCTTCCTCTCTGTCCTATCAAAATTCTAATTATATGAAAAAATTGCATTTTACTGACATTGTGTCAAGTAGTCATAACTGTTACCCAATGTAAGTGTTTGACTCTGGCTCCCAAATAATAATGTTAATGAGATAACGCAGAGCAGAGGGAGTGTGGGCTGCCAAGCCTGTGCAGCAAGCTACAGCAAAATTTCTAATGCAAATTATTTCCTCCTGGACACAACTGCATTTGATTTGAAGATTTCTTAGCAGCTTCATTTTCAGACTATATCATCCAACACGCTGCCTATATCATCAGCATTTTGCACAAATTCGCTTTCTGCCAATGAAATCCTCTCTTTTAAATGTTCTTACAAGAACTAATCCTGTTTGCACCTATGACTGTAAAAATCTGCCTTATGACAGAAATACACAGAGAGACCCAAATAGACAAAATACTGAGGACTAGGGAGGCCAGCACTGAACTGGATGGGATCTCTGAAAGTAATTTCACACTGTGGAAGAAAAAGAAGTTTTAAAAATAACATGAAGTCATGGTAGAAATTAGACCCATATCGACAGGCCACTTCACATGTTCTTTCAACACTGACTTGCTCCAGACTCCATATTTTCAACCATAATTTTCAACCTACATCATTCACCTCTCTCCAACAGCAGTACTTATATTATTTGTCTTGGGAAGTTATTCTACTACATTGCACCATCATATCCGACACGCATCTTTCCTCCTCCTCCTCAAAAAACAAAAGTGCAATTTGCCCTTTTAATGATGATCCTCTGTTTTTTCCCTGAGGAAAAGAACTAAAGTACATCTTATTGGACAAAACTAAGCTCTCATCAGACCTCAATTTCTAAAACAAACAAACAAAAAATTGTATTGCCTCCCCATTCTACTTTAATCATATCCACACCAAATGTCTTCAGGTTAACTAGTTTAAGCAAAAAGGCTTTGTAGTAATTGCACACTCAGCTGAGGTCTTTGTACTTCTGTCTCTAATGGCACACGGAGGTCCCTTGACTCCTAGAATTCTGTACAGGCATCAGGGATGGGATTAAGGGACACAGTCCTGTTGGTGAAAATGCAAAACTGAACAGAATCAGCTGCTTGCCATCCTTTTCAGTTGCTTTATACATGCAGGGTCAAAAGAACAAACTACAAGTTGCATACTATTTGCATTCCGTAATTAACTGCTGGAGGCAATTGGGACATTGTAATGATGAAGACAATCTAAATGGAACATAATTAAAAAACTTTTTTGTTTGTATTTTTTAATACCGCAGTTAACCCCAGAGACACAGAAGACAGACCTGTTAGGAAACTGCTTTAACAATGACCTTTTCATCCTCAAAGATGCGCGCTGTATGTCAGGCAATCTATGTAAGTACCTGTGCTCTCTCTTCTGATTTACAATTAATTTGTTTTCTTTCCAGGTAGGTTAATATATTAGTAACAGGTCTTATGATGTTCTATACCCTCTTATTCCTCTTGCTATCTGGTCCATTTCAACATCGAGTAACCACAGGGATATTGCAACTACCCTCCCCAGGGATTCTTCTATCAAACTTTTCATTAGTCAGGAGCTGCACGCCTGCAGTTAGGGTAAAATTCAGTATTAAAAGCCAAAATTACATTTCTTTCTTACACGTGAATAATAAACCAAATAATTGCATGATTAATATCACAGTGCTTTCCCTTCTACAGTGGCTGAATTTTCCCAGAGTTTAGATAGAAAGCTAATGATTATTTTAGAGTTAAAATGAATTACAGTTGGGCCCTTTAACTAAAAAAAGTAAACAAAAAAATCCCCACACCAAACAATCACCACACCCCACCCCTCCAAAAAGACCCCAAACCACCAAAACTAGGATTTGGTTTTCAATGAGAAACAGAACAAATTCCCCCTGTATAATTTAAACTCTTCAAGCTCTTCAAGTTCTGCACTTATTTCTCTTTTGAATAGCATTCTCTGAAAGTAACAGTGATTTCCCCATACAAGACCTTACAACTAACGGGGGTTTTTTTGTGGTTTTTTGAGGGTTTTGGTTTTGTTTTTTTCTTCCGTATTGCCAAATAATAATGTTCTGTTCTAGAATTTCCATGAGGAACCGCTCCGGACAAAATACTTACCTCTCGCTGCTCTCCCTGGAAATGAAACAAGATGCTGCCTACAAGTGGCCACTAAGAGAAAGACTTGCATCTCCCACAGCTCTCAGTGAAGCTGTTCTCCCTCGAAGCACAGACCACTAGCTAAGGGCAATGCAAGAAAAATCGAAGGTGATGGCCTCTCTAAAGGAGGACGGTTCCTCATAAACTTTTCAGACAGGCAAGATTTTTTTATTTTAGCCTTTCCTGACATATTTCTGACTCCTCTGTTTAGGACTGGCAGGACTGCTGACCACAGGAAGCATTCCTGATTTTCTTATCAGGAACTTGACAACAGCAGGAATTAAAATACAGGATTGTGTAGGACATAACTGGTGAAAAGGGGGACATCACATTGGAAATACTCTCCAAGGCACTAAGAAAATAAATCAATATTTGACATGTAGATATAATTTTTGTTTTGCAAGAAGAATGTAATACACAAAATATGAAACTAATTTCCTTTGATTGAAGTTATTAACAATAATTCTGTATCACGTTTTATTTTTAGCAAAGATGACCTCAGAGAACCTTAATCTTTTTTCTGCAGCTTTGTAGTGTAAGCCAAGACAATTGAACCCTTTTAGTAGTAACGCTGGGCGCTCAGAGAGGAACTCTCAAGCACTATTATCCCCGATACCCTCAAACACACTATAATTTGTGCTGTGTATAGCAGTTTTGAAATGTGTCATGGAGATGGAGTGATTCATACTTTTTATTTTTCTTAACAATAGATGTTAATATTTTCTGGTATTTAGAGTGTCAGCTTTTTGACAACTTATATTGCATTTTAGGGTTTGGGTTTTTTTTTTTTTTTTGTGTTAGCTGAAAACTAAATTGTATGACTTGGTACAAAATAAAGCCTATCACTTGACTACCATTTCTAACCCCTCTTCTTGTGGATACTTTCACAAAGTAAATACCTTGTAAGGAGGCAATGAAATCTTGGGGGTGGAAAGAAGGGGGAGGTAGTAAAGGAGAAAAATGGGGAAAAACTGGGATCACGAAAACATTTGGATCTCAATGTGAACAATTAATTTTGAAGATGTTTTCTTGGGGGGAAAAAAAAATCTACTAATTTGTGATTATTAAAAACACTTCACATCTTGTTTTCAGAGACATTCACATCTATGAAAATCCTGCTAGCACATACTAGATACAAGCTAAGTCATAAAATAACAAAAGGTCTTCCTCTGGCATCCCACTTCAGAATATTCCAATGTAATGCTGAATTGCCAGAGCAACACCTGAAAATTTGGTAGAAGCTTCCATGGAAAAGATGGAATAGAATTTCTGTGGACATATGATTTCCCTAATCAACTTCAGAGTGCCTTTGAAGGCCCCAGGCAAAGCTTCCAGATAACACTGACTGTACTTAAAACAAACAAATAAATAAATAAATAAATAAAAAATCTCAATAGTCAAGTCTTAGTTCTGCTCTTTTAAAAATTATATTTTACCCTTCTTGCTTGGAAGCAGCAGTATGGAATAACTCAGGTGTTAGGCTCTGAAGCACATAGCTTTTTTGAAGCACTGTTGAAGAGCAACAGAATACAAAAGTTCATACAAAGGAGGAAGTATAAAAACGTGACATTTCTAATAACAAGAAGGTAGCATGGCTTGTTACGAAGCTCAACACAAAGAAGAAGAATTACAGACTTATTTCAGAACTGCAGCACGGTCTCATACACCCCATAGGAATTCAACTTTAAAGCTGCCTATGACATGCTATGTGCACGTTGGACAACAGAAGAAAGGGACAATGAGATCGGCAGAACTGCCATGTTTGGTACTGGTGTCAAGATCGTTTCACGGTTCATGCTTTCCCTGCAGAAAGTATCTAGGAGCAAATCACCTCTTTCAGGCTCTCAAGAAACTGTTACTGTGATGAAGGAAAATCATTCCTCAGCTCCTAAAGGAAAATTATCCTTTGCAGATACTTTTTACCCTCTCCCTCTCTCTCCTTTCTCCCACATCACATAGCAATAGCAGTTAATGAAAGCATAATGGTTCCACCTATCAGAAGCAGGAATACTGGACATTTATCAATAAAAGTTAATAATGTGACCACATTTACAGTAACAGACTTTCACAATAAGATTATACACAACAAGGTAAAAAAAGGTTCCAACTTTATGGGGAAGGAAGAGGGATGTAGTGGGAGAAAAGAACAATTATTACAAACAAAATTATCACCTGGTAATTTCTCTGATATCGCCTATCTAACAACTGAGGCTGTAAAAGTGAAGCTAAAGAGATGAGATGTAAGTAATAGCACCGCTTGGAAGACCAACCCACAGATATTCATTAGACAAGGTCAAAATCGTTGGATAAGGCTAAAGGCAAGGCCTACAATATAAAAAGTTTGATACTTATACTGTAGGGAACTTTGACGCCCAAATTTCCCAGAAAGACAGAAGTGGGTTCAACATTGCAGAACTTTTCCGGTTCCAGTTTTCTATGCACAAGTCAGATACAGAAAAAGAGCAAGATTAGTAAGATCTGGGAGATCAGTGATGAACACATAGCTCTAGGAATGAAAAGGAATGAGTACCCAGAGCAGAAAAAGCCTCTAGACCATCCTGAAAGTGTGGAAAGCAACTGGAAATTTATGTACTTAAAGTGTGTCCTTGTGTCTGGAAGATATGAGGGTGCCTGTAAAAAACACAACAGTTTGAAAATAGCCTCATTTCTCACAATAGTGGGCTCTGTAGCACTTGAAGATTTTATTAACCATGTACACTAACAAGAACTCTGAAGAATAAGATGCTGCAATGGAAAGACTAGGATGGCACATAAACATTCATAAGACATTTAAGCCTGAAAAATTAATTCTGTAATTTGGGTAATTTACAACAAAATTCCCAGAACTGCCAAAGGGATTTGTTCTGTCCAGCATTAAGCTTATGCAGGGTCCAATGTTGTTATGTGTTTGTAATCCAGCAGTGGTAAAGATGATGCTGTGACTAAATCCTGTAACAGGCTTCATGTGATAGCAGAGTTCTACCTAGCGGAAATCCTGTGAACATACCTAGTTGAAATCCAGGCAATTTAACCTTTTTTTGAGCAGGGGTGCCACTGCTGTAGGCATCAGCTGTCACCTCACGAGAAGCACATCCCAGGCAGCAGCCCACCCAGGGAACCCCCTCCGCCCCACCGCCAGGCTGTGGGACAGCAGCAAGTGGAAATGGGCAGGCAAGGCGCAGCCTGATGCAGCCAAGAGGAAGGTAGGGGTTTGCACCATGCTCCATCCACCATCTGTGTATATTACACTATCTTACTCAATAACAGACAAATGAGATTGTAAAGCAAAAAAAAACCAACAAAAAAACAAAAGACACCAAATCAACGCAGAATAGTCCCAGAAGGAAAAACTCTAACTCTTTGTTTGCCAGCAAATGTTAGTGCCCTAACTTCTAGTCCACCAGGAGGTTCTCTGCTGCTGCTGCTGTGCTCCTGACCACTGGCAACTACAGCAGCCCAGCATCAAATAAGGGAATATATCATACTCATACAACATATATATTGACATGATAGCTGTGGCCCTCTCCTGACACTTGAGGTTAAACCCTTCAGACTGAAAAGGGTCTAGAACCCAAGTCTTTCTGTGTAGCTGTTTTAACCATTAAAGAAGAAAATCTACAGTAACATCATCCCTGTGAACTTATAGCTCTGACCCGTGAAGCTAAAAGCTGCTGCAATTTTTTTTCTAAGTCTCCTGCCTACGCAAAGGCACCTGCGTGCTTCAACAGGCACTTCTGAGATCACACAGACACAAGGTTACCTATAACAAAGTTAACTATATCATTCATCATACATGTTCTCTGATGCCAGCAGCATGAGATGTAGTTGCTTTAGGCTCCATTTTAATAATTTTCTCCAAGTGCCACTTCTGTAGCAAAAGTCTAATCTCACTTTTCTACAATAACTGCTACCATTTGTGGTATTATGGTACCCATATCTGACTCATCCTGCATAAAAAAAAGGGCAAAACTTCCTCATTCAATAATTCTTACATCAGGCTCAGCTGCTTGCTCTTGAGGCAGCTTTTCTTTTAGAAAGATATGCAATTTTGATCAAAGACTTCCACTAATGGAAAATCTATCATATTCCCTGAATGATGCATTCCAATAATAAAATACTTTGGCTTCTTAAAATGGGCATCATCTTTCCTGATCAAATTCTCTGACTTTCAGACTCAGCCTCAGGATCTTGTTATGTTTTTTCTTCATGATAAATGAATCCCCAATACCAAGCATCTACTCTGTGTGGAGTAGATATGTCACCCCTTACACTTTTCTGTGACAAAGAAAAGCCAACAGAAGAAAACAGAAGTGAAAAGGAAGCCCCTGTATGAATTTGTTTAAGGTTGGCTCAATGCTTTTAACAAAAGATGAGGTTAGATTTCATCTTAAATACAAAATAGATTTTTTCCACCTCCAAAACAAGAGTCAAACACAGAGGTTCAGATTTAAAGGAAGACAAAAGAGAGATCCATTCCCCCCACTCCCTCCCCCAAAAAAAGAAAAAAAGAAGAGGACCTAATAGAAGTTGTTTCCCATGTCCTTTCTATGTTAAGATAGACCTATCAGAGGTGACTGAAAAGAACTTCTAAGCACATGCACAAAGGGGAAATAAAAGAGGAAATCCTCATACACAGCTTTAAAACTAGGATTTATACCTCTAAAGTTCCTTTACAGTTATATCATAGATTTATAGTGCTTTTAATTACAGTATTAGTAAATAAGCATGGTGAATTTCTATCAAAGTTAGAGGAAGCCATGCTACTGACCAAAGAGATGAATACACACAACATTTTCCCTATTGAGGGGCAATCCGCATTTGCCAACACAGCAGTACTGATGATGCTTAACACAAGGTGAAAACATTGAGTAAGAGGAATTCCTGGAAAACACAAGAAAAAGCAAACATTTTGTGGTCTAATCCAGCCTGACTCTGTTATTCACCTCTTGGGAGCCACAACAGATCTTTAATAGAGCATGGCTCTAGCACCAGAAAAACAAAGTACTAAACTGGATTGAAAGCCACAAACCTATCCAGAAAGGTTTGCTGGTTTATATATTCAGCAAAATTTCTAGACCAAACACATGAAAAAAAAATGGCTCTGTAATAACTGCAAATACTCCCCTGCTGACCCAGAAATAGATGTAGCCCCAATCTTACGGAGAGCTGCAGAACAACAACATAAAGCATTACCTGACATGGAAGAAACATGCAAAATCAGAAATACTGGTCAATTTTAATGGTGGCCAAAGAAAGAGGAAAAATTAAGTCGCATAGCCATTAGAAGTTAATCCATGAGTGACTTGAGTTGTTCTGGGGCATGATCACCATAAAAACACGTTGCTTTGGTCAAGCCAGACATGTCTTTTGGTTTTTTTGTCTCCTGTTGGAGAGATACCATGGACCTCTTTGCCATACACACTACTCAATAGCAAAGCATTGGTAAAAGTTTCTTTTATTAGGGCAGTAACAAAACAGCGTCAGTACATTAATAATTCATAGTAAACAATGGAGTTTAACTGTCCAGCATCTAGATATCTGAAGTGCTAGCCATAGCTTTCTTTACATATACACACATTCCAATAGCCTCAATGCATATTTACTACTTGGTAGCAGGTTATATTAACATCTTGCACAAACACATACATGTGTATCTCAATATGAATTATTTTATATTAATCAGCCCAGCACGGAGACCCTGCAGTAAACTGACACTTCCAATAGTCATGCACAATTTCTGTGATCAGTTAAGGCCAGATAAGAGCGGGGAGAGAGGAAGGGACACAGGGTGTTGTGAGGAGAAAAGACAAGCAAGCAAATTCACTGATTGAAGATAGGCTATTGTCTCCCAGTTCTTCAGGTCAAAAGCTAAGGGCTGCTAAGAGATAGTGTCCGTATTATCATATAGAAAAGTCTACTTCTTGGCTAAAAACAGTTTCTAGAACTGTGTTTGTAAAGCTAGATGGGGTGGGAGGTCACGAAGAAATAGCTGTTGGAGAAAAACTTTCTTAACAACTTGCAGAGGACATTTAGGAGAATTAGACTAATATGTCCTCATCTGATAAGGCTAGGCTCACCTAAGCTACCCTGGTGGAGGACGCATCTTTCGATTAAATAGTTTCTGTTCAGGTCTGTCCTTAGAGAAGTCTGACTGGTGACTACATATACTGGTGGCCACCTTTTAGAACAGAGATACTGTAAATGCCTGAAATCTGGCAGACCTAAAAAAGCCCAGCTGGCACAAAAGCTACTATGGTGTGGGAGTTGGTATGAAAAAAGAATAATTACAGAATTCTACCCAGGACAGTGAAAATTACTAAACCTCTCTCTATGTGGATTGATTCCAGGAGAGACAAAGGCAAAGTAAGCCCTTTAACTTTGGTACATCATTGCTCAGTATGTAGTCATTTTTTGACACGTTAGCAGAATTACTTACATGTTAGGCAAGGTGTCTGTATACAGACACACTTTGAAGGTCAACTTTAGCAAACACTGTTACATGAGATCTATGGTTCAAATCCTATTCTAAGATACTAACCAGAATCAGTCTAGCAGAGCTGCATCTTATTAGAAAGTGAAAATAAGGACACTTCAAGAAGTGAAATAGTTAAATGTATAACCAAGTTTCAAGTATATTGAATATTTAGTAAGGAAACTTAAAGTCACTAGTTGTCTTCCTATTGACTTAACATAGTTCAAATGTTAGAGTAAGAAATCCATTCGAATGCCCAGGTAGCCACGGCTGACCATGTTGTGAATGTCAGTTCATTGACTCAGTTAGTGAACTCTTGCCATTTTAAACTTAGGCAAGTCATTAACCATGAACAAGAACAAAGATTATTACTTAACTATCTGTTCAGCTGCAGGTACAAGCATGGTATTATAATCCGATGAACAGCATAATAAGCATTTTCTGCATTTACCTTTTTAGCTACACATGATATACATAAATCCCAGAGGTGCTAATTTCACTACAGAAACTATGCAACTAAAATTTGCTAATATAATTTGCAAATAGAAAGCAGGGGGGAAAAAAACATGTGAGAGGCTTTTGGGGAGCTGTAGGAGACTGGTAACGGGTACAAGCATGTGACATTCCATAGTAGTGAGGCAGGCTGGCTGCGTGCCAGCCTCAGCCACTGTAACTGCACCCTGCAAGAATTCAGCTTTGCAAATCTTTGTTTCTTTTGTGTCTTTCATATCTTTGCAATTCTCAAGGCAAAAGGCAAAGACAAAGTCTTTCAGCTGGAGTTCTTTCATCCAAGAACATTCTTCATCCAAGGCCAAAGGTTCACCATATCCTAAAAAGCCTTTGGATCTGCATGTTCAGTCATCTTCATCCAAATGTATTTCTTTGGGAGCATTATTCAGTCCTTGTGGTCGATCCTAAAAGAACACCAATAAAAACTATCTTCATTCCTTCAAATACAATCTTCAATGGTTTTATCTCTAGGACGACTGTATAAGAGTATTGTGTCAAAGGCGCAAAATGGTAAATGATTCAGAGATATTTCAATTAAAACCACAGCACATTGAAACGTTTCTCCTTCTATAGTTTTGGGGGTTTGGTTTTTGGTCAATTCTTTAGATAAAGGTTTCCAAGATGAAATAGAATTTCTGGAAAACCACACGTATGAACACAATATTTTTCCCTTGTGCTGACAGCAGTTTAAAAAGACTACCTATTAGCTTTCCCTGGACGATATTTCTAAAGTGATAAAAATTGTGATAGAAGACCCTGCCTGCATACTACAGTACTAGAAAGTGTTTTGAGTATAAAACTCTAGCATATGAGGACGTTCTTGTATCCACTTAAATTGCTTGACTGGAGTAAGAAGCAGCAGAGTTTCCTCACAGAGGAAACAAGAGAGTTATTTAACAGTGCATGATAATGTTATAGAAAATAAAAAAAACCCCTACAATTGCAACTTGTGATTGCTAAAAAAAAAAAAAAAGCATCAGCTAATCTTGGTTTCAAAACCAGTCCCACTTTCTAACCTGCACATCAGTATTCTATATCATCTAGCTTGCTTAACTGTCCTCCATCTCTCTTTTTTTTTTTTAAATATGAAGTTCTCCAATCCTTTCTTTGCCTTTTTTTTTTTTTTTTATTTTCCCTGAGCTGCCTATTCACTTCTTCCTTTCTCTCTTATGTTCAAATATCTTCGTTCCTTTTTCTCTTCTGGTAGCCTTTCCCTGCTACTCTTCTCTTCAGGTCCATAAGCCCCCCTTTATGATTTAATCTTTGCCTTTCTCCCTCTGCATCATTCACAACTCTGTTTTGTTCTCCACAGTCTCTCTACTAGTTCTGTGCCTCCTGCCCCTTTTCAACCTATTGCCCCACAGTCACGTCCAGTTCTTCTTTGCCTTTATTATTTTTCAGTCTTCACTTCTCTTCACATCTCTCTTTCACCTAAAACCCAGTCATTTCCTGTCTTCTCAATTATTTCTTCACATGCTACCAAATTTCTGCTATTGCATCATCCTGCCAAACAACTGGGTCACAGAAACTGTTTCTAGGATAAGGGACTAACCCTGCCTTGCTCTGATGGTATAACAAGACTAAGTTGGAGGAAAGCTGATCTTCAGCATGGTTTTAAAACACACAAAACCTCTTTGCAAGCAGTGCTGTCAGTTCTCATTATTTTATTACAATACTTCAAATAAGTTTGTTACTATTAAATCTGTAGCTTCTGAAGGAAATTTGTAAGAAACCTCTCTCAAAAGAAAGTTTCAAGTTCTGATGGTTACAAGAATAGCACGAAACATGCTCCTGTCTTAACGTAGTGAATCACAGGTCAGAAAGGCTATAATTCAACCCTAATATTTTAAAGTCTTATGATTTTTAAGCTGTGTAACCATTAGCATTCTCATAGGGATAGACTTAAACCTGGTCTGAATACAAAACCAGACCACATAGCAACAGCTTAAGTCCATACCTGATTTTGAACTGTTCTGATTTAGCACTACATACTGTATGATCAGAATATTAGAGGAAGGGAAGAAAAAAAAAAAAAAAGGAAAGCTAATCTCAAGCAGTCACCACATGAATGCCATTAAAATGTCACTCATTACACTGAAGTTGTAGAAACAGGCAGCAATGTTGTCAGTAACTTCTATTCAGTTTTGGATGGAAATGACCAGAAGTGACAAGGGTTTGGTGCTTTGCAGATTTCAAATCAGTAGCAAATGGAGGAAAAGCTCAATTTTCCTCATCAGTTTGAGAGATTTGTTCCTATCAAAAGTCGTTCCTTGATCTTAAATTAGAAGCTGTTTCCATTGTAATGGGAAATGGACAGGTCAGATAAAGGATACTAATGAGGATTACTTTTTCCTTGGATGGAATGTAATCAATATTCCTCCTTAATTATCTCAGAGCAATATGATGGGAAAGGAAAAGGGGTGGTGGGGTTTGTTTGGTTTTTTTTTTTTTTTTTTTTACTCCACTCAGCCCCCACAAAACCTTTAATTGCTGGTTTATATTTTCTAGAATTAATATAGTTAAATTGCCCTCGGGGATTCTTCTTTTAACTTCTTTTACAGTCCTATCTAGTTTTCCAATGTAAGAGTAGAAAGGATTAAAATTTTGACTAGAAACACTTTGACATCCATCTTCTAACATAAATGATACCCCCTTATGACGAGGCTATGTTTGCATAACTGGGTTAATTACTTAAAGGAAATATTTCTCTATCAACTCTGCACTGAGGTGAATTTAAAGACACTGAAGGATTCAGAAATCAAATCCTTTATAACATTAACTTTTTGAATGATGTTAACAAGACACACTAGCTCAAACAGAAGCTTCCTATTGACTCTCTATTCTGCCTTCAAGGCCTGACCAAAGCAGATCTCAGACTTTAAATCTGATAAAACTCAAATGGGATTTGGTTTGTAAAAAACAACAACTCTAGGCTTCAAAGTTTATTAATTCTTTAGTGTCCTCTGTTCTTTAGCTTTTTATGTGTAAACTAGATTTCTGTGCACCAGAGTCAATAAACAACTTTTAGCTGAAAGGGGATAGTGATATAAGGTATCACATGTATCATCTTGTGAAAGCAAACATCATAAACTTGTTTTAACATCAAGACAAATGTAAAAAGAGAAATTAAGGCAGATTGTGTCAGCTGCAGCCTGGAGGAAGACAAGGCAAAATGAGGGAGTGTGCTCTTAGGTCAATTTTTCCTAACAAATTTCAGGCCTATCAGATCTTGGACCTACTATATTATACAATTAAGGATCATTTTCTGGATGCTCAGGCCTTCCCAAATTTATTCATAAACAGGTCTAAGTTATTGCTTTCTGTCCCAGCACCTGACAGCAAGCAGTCCTTAGCCTTCCTCTGCTGACTCCTTCTGAAAAATCCAGTACAAAAAAAAAAAATAACGTACCAACAGCAAGCTTGGTGGTGGTTCAATGTTTTCCCTGCAGTGGTGAAATACCATGAAGTGCTTGGAAGCACTCACAAACAATTTTCTCAGCATTCGGTTCTCAGCACTGAAGCTAGCTGTGGGTCAAGTCAATGCTAAGACAAATCTAAGCTTTACAGCTGTGGAAATACTTAAGCCATACCAGATTTTAAAGTGATGTCACAGCAATGCGCTTTTTACTCGCCTGCCACAGGATCTGCTGATGGCAGTTGAAGTTCTTATTCATCAAGGGGCCCAAATAATTGAAACAATCCATCTGCTCTATGGACTCTCTTTCTGCCTATACTGCGACTACTTACTGCCTTGTTATATTTGCCAATGATGTCATACTTAATCAAGCAAATGGTGGCCTGTTAGATTTCCCGAGAACTGCGCTGCACTCCTGTGACGGAGCATAGGTAACTAAAACAATCCAACTGTTCCAAGCTTTCCCTTTGCAAAACCTGATGGGACATGATATTTGGCAGTGACTGTCACAACTGATCAAACAATTGCCAGACTTGTGCATATTTCCTGAAAGCTGCTGCTGTTTTTCATCATGAATTCCAGATAATTGAAATAATTGACCTGCTCTAGGGCCCTGCTTTGACTCTTGCATTTTCTGCAATGGGACGTTTGCCTATTGTCATATTTGTTTAAGGGCTGCAGTAGCAAGGGCCTTTGATTACTTTTTCACAAGATGTCACAGCACCACAAAGGGAAGTGAAATTATTTGCACAATTTGTAGTACTGAACTGCCAGACGCTGCTCCGCTCTCTGTACTCATACCGTGACTCACAAGTGCACGTGCTATGCTATATCCATCTAAGTGTTAGAGAGCTGTAGGAAAAGGAAATGAGGGAAAGCATGCAAGCTAAAGTTTTGCAATCAGGCTGATAGTGGGAATACTATTACTGCTCCCATACGATGAGCGCCAAGTAATTGAAACACCCTAGTGCTCTGTTGGTTAAATGGACTTCTATTAAGCTCTTTTTCAACAGTTAAGAAGCCTACGAATGTTTTAGAGGACCAGGTACCCTGACTTAGGCTTCTCACCACTTATTACATAGTTAAAGGACGGACTTGCCTGTTGATTGATATAAAGATTTTTAGAATCGTACAATTAAGTGTACTAGCTATAAAAAGATTGTATGTGTTCATCTGCTAAGGGGTATAGATCTCACCTGTAGTCAGACTATGTTGTTCAGTTTTATTTGAGATGAATAAAAATACCACATTCACTCACTAGATCACATCCCACTCCTGAATTTACTTTATTCATCTCAAGGATGGATGTTCAGTTGTGTTCATTACTCTGCTTAGCATCTGAGCAGGTCACAGACTGACTGACAGTGACTGTAAGTGTCTAGCATATCTGCAATAATCTTGCAAGTGTCAGACAGAGATTTCCACCACTTTCATTAAGATCTAACATTTCTGCAGCTGTACTTTTTTAAAGGGTTCGGTATTTTGCCCTGCACAAAGTACAGCATATAGAATTATTTTTAAAAGACCTCTTATAACATAGCATCCACCTCTAATAATGCCCAACTTTCCTAAAGTCCAAGCTTTTCTTTATCTGTAGCTTTTTCTTTTCAGCCCTTTATCTTCAAACAGATAACACTGAAATGACTAAAGAGAAATGCTGTGTTTAAAGGAAGAAAGCTGCCAAATCTTATACGATTTACAGCTAGGAATATCAACAACATTAGAGTTACAATTATCTACCCACTTAAATAATTTTTTTTTTTCTTTTTGGATGAAAATGAAACCAACTCAGAATAACAGAGCTTACAAGTAAACTATGCAATAAAAGGAATATATTTTCCCCATCTTACATCAAGTTTTTTAGAAAAGAAAGTGTCTCTTGATATGGAAGGTTTGATGTGTATTAGTGTAAAGATAAATTCAAATCTTGACATCCAGAGAGATCTATATTTCCATCAAAAATGAGAGTCAGTACTTGCATACAGGGACAAGTAGTCACCAGAGGTCTGTTGCCCAGAGAGCAGCTAGGGATTACTCTGCTTCCCCCATGCTCTTGACCTTCAGTGCTGCCTTCTAACCTTCAGATCCTAGTAGCATCACAGCATGTGCAGCCTGAGCACTACAGCACTATGTGTATGCTTTTCCCCCATTGAGAAATATCTTCATTATGAGAAGGAACTAACCTAGTGGTAAAGTTTGAATTTCAACTTTAGAGAGGAAAGTTTATCTAGGAAGACTTGATATACTACTCCAGTGAGTGTCAATCAACAATTACTTGAGGAAAAAAGATGACAGAAAGAACACTGTTATATGGGTCCACACAACTGTGGGGTGAGGGGAAATAAAACTTTTTATGAAATAGCTTTTTTTTTTTTACATACCTAGGTGATGATTGAACGTAGAGAATTCAAAAGGGTGACTTCACAGATAATTGGCCCTGGCTAACAAAAGAAAACAACACTGCAGCTTTTTGTAAGCAGTGGGAGGTAATTATGCATCATTAATTATACTGGCACATCAATGAGAGGTCAGACAATACAATATAAAGGAAGAAGAAAGTAGTCGTATACTCTAACAATGTTATTGTTCAAAAATGTTAGTGCTTATATAGCACTTGGGGTGGGAGGAAAACATACTTCATTTAAATCAGGTGAAAATCTGGGCTAGGATTCTGATCTGACTTAAAACCAAGAACGCGAAATAAAACAAGGTAACGGGAATAAAGGAGGTGTTGCAGACTTTAATGTAACCACCTACCCTTTTATCCTGCCCAGACAGGTCTGCTTATGAATGGGTATATAACACCAGGCAGCAACACTTTCACTTAGTAGGGGGTCAGTAACAGCTTGCCAGCAGTAGTACAATTCAAAGCAGAAGACCTAACTTCCCTTATCACGGTGCATGCTTTTATTAAAATAATCTACTGCTCTCAACATTATTTTTATTCAATACCTTCTCCCAGTCACCAGTCTGATTGCTCCCAGTGCCAACTCTTCTAGGAGGTAGATTTGCCATTTGTGATGATGTGCCTCACTGCTGTGCTTTATTTGCAGGTTCTTATTTGACCCACCATTAAGAAGAAAAAAGTAAATTTCAGCTTTGTTAGCAGTGAATAGTTTGTTGGGTTTTTTTTGAAGAGAAGTCACTTTTAGCTAGATTCTTCCCTGTCCACCAGATTGCTTCCCCCCCATTGCTTTATTTGCACAGACTAATTTGCCAGTGAATGATAAATGGGAGCAAGTTTTGTGGCTTTATAAGTGTATTTCAGATACCCTAGTAAATAAAAGACATAATAACTTATGTGATGTCTTCTCTGCATGCAATATATACTGCTTTCCCCAATTCTTTCAATTTTCTTTAACTGATTAGAAATACATATGCAATCTTGAAGGCCAAAAGTTTTGAAGTAAAAAGCACACAGTGTTCTAATGTTTATCACTAATGGAGTCGACCATGCCTCTTTGCCAGGATGAGAAAGGCTTGCAAAGATATTCTGATACTTCTGCTTCCTTTCTGAAAGCAGGAGTGAGACTTGGCAATGGGTAGAGATGGGAGGAAGTTGTGCCAAAGTACATCTCAGGGATGCACCTTCTCCTTAGCAGGCTGGAACTGGGTTAGGTGATCTACTGGAAGGGGATTATAATGGTCTAGAGTTGACAACATTTGCTTCCTCAAGTTTGGGCTAGAAAGTTTGGGGTCTTGGGGGGGTTCTTTTAAAAAAAAAAAAAAATACAAACCACCAACCAATTTACCCCTGTCTCCTCATACTCAGATATATTCCCCTTCCCTGCCAAAAAGAACACGAGATTCAGTTAAATATTGAAGTGATTAGAGTGTTGAGAAAACAGAAACGGACTGGGGAAAAAATATTTTAATTTTTCTTTCCAGCTCAGTAGAGAACTCTTGTTTTTAGCGGTTCCATTTCACACACAAACCTCCCTTGAGATACTAAATTCAAAGCCTGAAACTGTCTCCTTTCTGCATGTTATTTTATCTTTTCACGTAATTACAGAGGAACTGCTAATGGTCACACTGAACACTTAGATTAATCAATAGGGCAAATCAAACTTTCACAGCAAGATAAGTTATGCAGGATACATATTTCAATACAGCACTATACCACCACAGTTGGTAACTTGAAGGCAAGCATTTAATTGCATGAAAATTTTGGAGAGAGGTTGAGGGAAGTGGTGTAATGAGAGTGTCTTTGAACAAACTTAGTGGGATAAGCACTGATAAAAATATCAAAGAAATAATGTTGAAAGTGAAATTAAGCCAGAATAAGAAAACTCCCAATTCCTGGATTTTAACTTGGTGCAAAATGTAAGCAGAAGTGAACTTTAGAACTAGGTTAACCTCTCTTTCACTTTTCATTTCTTTTTACAATGCAGCTGTGGGTTTTTTTAAACCTGTGGTTTTGTCTAACTGCACAGCTCTTCTAATGGCTAATGCATCTTTCTTTTCAGGTCTCTCCAAGCTGCTAGAGAACAACTTAGATACTATTCACTGTATCCAGCCTTTTGCTTAGGCAGCAAATGTTACTCTTAGGCAATGGTTATCTTGAGTAGCTATAGCATCATTAACTTGTCTCAAATGCCCCATTTTTAAAGATTGTTCTTGTTAGGAACAATTTTGGAAGAGTACAGAAGAGCTGAAAAGGGCTGAGTGTTTTAGATTAGGCTATTATAGTAAAATTGAGCATCCCAATCAAGTTCTCTGGTATCTAAACTGATTTATTGCATCCTAGCTCTTCTGTGTTAAAAGAGACCTGACAAAAAGCATGCATCAGAAATTTTGTAGTAGTGTTTCACGTTAGGCTTCCTCCATTCCCACAGGTCCGATTCCAATTTAGATTACACTATATACCAGAAAAATGAAAAATCTTCTACCTCAATATTATATTAATATATCAATGAGATGTATCCAATATCTCTCACGCTCAGTCTAGTTGACAGTAATTAGTAGACAGTGGAAGTGATTTTGAGAGAATCCTTGATTGTTTCTGAAGTAAGCTAGCAACAAAGAAAAAGGTGTTTGGAGGATTCCTGCTAAGACAGGACAACTACCGTACCACCCCTTGCTCAGATACTTAGCCAGAGCCCCAGTCTTCCCTCCAGCTCCTACTCCTGCCAGTTCTACAAGAAGAAAGCAGGCATTTGGATGACATCAGCGTACCTTACACTTCCCTGAAACAATGACTCATAAGATGAAAATGTTATTTAACTGTTAAAATTCTTGCACTGTATTGTTATTTAGTGACCAAATAAAGGAGGTACCTCCCATACCTCATATATCATTATAATCTTTGAAAAAGTTTTCAAAACATTCACTTAATACAAACTGCTGAAGAGAACCAGAGGTAACTAGAATAGTACCCAAATGTTACTCATGGACCCAGATAAAAGATATAACCCTCCCGATGGCCACCTAGACAAGGCCAGTATTAGTTTTTAACCCTAGAGTTCTCTCAGAAGCTGAAAGTTCTACTTTTTTTCATGAACAAAAGGCATCTGTGGTCTGACAGGGAAAGCCCTATGTCTACCCATGCTAATATAGATTAAGGTGAAAAATTACAGTTCCACAGCCTTCATTCCACCCAAGAATTAATTTAAGTAGATGGTTTCAGTGCCAATCAGTGTTATGTTTTCAGGATCAGGTTCTTTCTGACAGACATACCAGCTTTTTCCTTCCAAGAAATATGTGAAATGGAGATGGGATCAGAGCTCCTTTATATACAGCCTAGTTGCCACAAGATTCACAGAAGTTGGACATGCAGATTCAGCTGCCTCTGACAAAGAGTTAATAACATTTATCTCCCCCAAATTTATCAACATCAACTAGACCATGGCCTACTCTGAGAGGACATACTTGCCATCATTTTTTTTTTTTTCCCCTCACAATGACAAGAAGAATTTAAATTGAATGCATTGACTTCAGGCAAGTCATTGCTTACTGCACTGTAAAACCCAGAGTAATCTGCATGACACCCAGCTTTGTCCATGAATCACTCTGCCAGCCATGGACCAACTGAGTACTCTCCAAATACCACCAGCTACAAAATCCAGCAGTGCAGCACACCCCTCTATGCTCCCAGATGCTCTACTCCATCAATTCATTAGAACAGGGAGTAACAAGCGGGAACTGAACACCACCACCCTCGTCAGTCCTATTCCCTTCCTCCCCTATTAATTGGTGCATGCGTTTCCCAACTGGAATATTGACTTCTTCTCACTATAAGAAGTACTTAGTGACCTTTTTAAAAAGGAAGTGTCCATTATTTCAAACTTTCTCTTTGGACTATTTATTATTGTGTTGATACACTTAATTACCATCTCTTATTAATTTTCTGACCACGTTAACATGTTATTTTTAATACAACTGTTCAGAATACCAAGAGGCAAAGATAAAGTGCTTAGGTACACCCTGTGTCTTGGAAGTTTTTAATAAGTAAAAAGGGGGGGTTGATAGCAGCGGTCAGGCACATAGCCTTGATTTTACTGACAAAAAGAAAGGGCCATCTGAAATCAAGTCAGTGCACAAAGGAAGACAAAAGGCATTTGAATTGATCAGATTAATTTGCTTGTGATGCTTTTTGCCATTATTGGTTTTAGGTGTCTGAGAACCTGGACAAACCCAGTTCTACATCCCTGTAACTTTGATCCATAGAAGACTCAGACATTCATTTCTTATTTCATATTTTCAGCTTCAGGCCAATCCTTAAGGAAAAAAACAATCCAAAAGTTATTCAGTGACGATGAGAACCCTGAAGAACAAGACCGACATAGAGGAAAAAAGAGAATTCATTCTTTTAGAAGATGGCTATGGCTGCTGGTTCAGTCCACGCCAAAGGTCTTTGGGAATATACACAAGAAGGGACTGGACTTGCTCATAAAATTCAATATTCTGCCTTAACTATTTCAGGAAAAAAAGAAAAAGAGCTCAATCAAAAAACTTTAAATATCTTTACAAAGCAAACATTACGCGTCCTTGATAAAGTAATGTATTAATGGAAGTGTAATTTATCCTTATTCTAAAACTGTCACTTGGCAAACAAGATCCAAGACACAGAATGACTGGCAGGTTTTATTCTACCAAGCTATGCTAGAAAAGGGAAGACAGAAGTTTTTCAAAGGACAAACAAAATACAACCTAAATTTACATTTCAAAGCATTTCCCTGAGTATATGAGCTGGCAAACAAGTTTGTCAGTATTACCAGATTATTTTGCATTTTGTATATTCTACATCCAGTGTTACCATTATTTATTCAAAAAAAGGTGATCAGGGCCATTCTCCTAATTTGTCAGAGGAATTCTGCGCTTACATGGGCTCTGGGCCAGGACTCATGTTTACCGAAGCAAGAGTTCATTTAATGGAATTTAAGGTTTTAATATTACATAATTAAGTTATGTCATCACAAACCAAAATATGTAATGATGTAGGTTCTGTTACTGCGGTCAGGGACAGGTGAGAAGACCCCTGCTCTCCAGGGAAGCCCTTTTGACTTAAAGGGCACTCCAGACTGGTGAACCTTGGCATTCTCTGCACAGTCACCCTAGTCAGTGGAGTTCACATACTTAGAGCATCTGCCCAGAATAACCTGGCAGTAGGACGGAGTGACCTCTGACTTTTAAGAAAGCCTTATTTAAATGCAAAGGAAGATGCAAATATTTATTAGATAGCCTTAGAAGAACATGATTTGATGGTGCTTTTCATCATAATATTGTTGACGATTACTACCTCAAGCCTTTTCGGAAGTGGCTAGGTCTTTCCATGTGTGCCCAAGCAGCTTTCAAGAGGGAATGCAAGACTAAACATTCTGTTTTTAAATATTGCATAATGGTAAATATAGTAGAATTAGGATTTGTTGTGTGTTTTGCAACTTAGCATACATAATATTCAGTTTTGGTAGCAATTCAGAGAGCTTTAACACTTTAATTAGTCTAAGCTTGGTAATTCAGCCAATGAAAACTAAAATGTTTAAGTTATATTAATTGAAAACAATGTTAACAGTTAATTTTCTGAATGAAGGAGCAACATGAAAACAAACTTGAGTAACATTATGATTAATTAATTGATTAGCTAGTTCCTGTTGAGAAATTATATTCAATAAGAGTCCGTCAATACAAATTCTATCAATTGCCACTTTAAGAAGTGCCAGGAATAATGGGTTCAGGTGCATATTAGGACTAGGTGTCATGAATGCCAATTTACACCAGAAAAATGGATTGTTTATCACCTAATTTAATTTCAGACAGCTAACTTACTTGTAATAACTCATTTTAGCATTGAATTTTCAAGAACTTAAGTGTTGTTAAATGCAACAGCTTGTTGTAATAAGTTTGCAAATTTAAATTCTTCTGTAAATAATTTAAAGCAGCCTATAACTCAATTTTGCCATTGATTACTTAGGAAGTATTTAGCAACTGTATTCAACATCCAGACACCCCCATTCCTCACACTGGCAGCATGTTTCATTACAAATGCTTCCCCACTGCTGCAGCATTAGACTTGACTCTGTGTTTTTAATAACATTGAGAAGATGTAGCATCCAATGTAGCTTCTGACCAACTCAGCCAAAATACTTTGTGGGGTCTCTTAGGTCATGCATGCTAGCAAATATACCACATGTGGAGGCATTTACTACACTTTATTTCAGCACATCTGGACAACTTGATGTCCAGATGCTGAAGAAGAAAATGCATAGAATAGAATTCTGCTCACAGGTTAATAAGCAGAGTGAAAGGGTGCAAAGTTGCTCTGGTTTGGGATGAGGGAGGAGTATAGTTAATCTTATACTTTCCCCATCCTATTTCTGAAGTCTTTTAGGTTATTTGATGGCAATTACGAACAAGGAAAGTTTCAAGAAAAAAAACACTCTACTTGGAGCCTTTGAAAAATGATGCAAAGCATCAGTTTCTTAATGGCTCCTAGGAAGCTGTCAGCTAGAAACAATTTAACACTCTTCTGAAAAGACCTCCCCCTTCCAGATTTCAAATATTCACTGAACTTCAGTTAGCACTGCCCAAGTACAAATATGCAGTTACATTTAGCAATAAACTAAGATAGCATAATTATTTAAGAGTTTATTAATCTGCATAAAGCTTTACATCTAGGAACCATGCCAATCTATGTCTACAATTGTAATACATGCTCTCACAACAGTTTGCAGTTTCTGGAAATCAATATACTATCAGCCTTTTTCTTTACTTTTCAGACAAGGCATTGAAACCAATCACGTTCCAGCATGCTTGCAATAGGTACCTGACAAAGCCCACCAACTTGTGTTCATATCTGTAAAACTAGTGAGCATAAAGGTAACTGCCAGTTTCATTGACTTGCTGCAACTACCTCACACTAGTGTGCTGTACGTCCATTAGCTGATGCAGATCACTTTATATTTCAAAATAACTATTGTATTAATACTCTCCTGTAATCTGTGGCTTCAGGAAAGATCATAGTTGCAAACAAGCAGCAATAAACTAAAAGGTTTCAAAAGCCTTTTCAACTTTCCTTTAATAACATGAATTGATTTAATAAAAAAAAAAAAATTCCAACAGCAAAGTCTTTGAAATGCCACCTCAAAAATAGGTGAGACTCTTACCTCCTAGCTTCTCTTTTACAGCATGAAAGGCTGTGTTTTGCCTTATGACTTTTCTCCTTATGGGAGCTCCCATGGATCATTTCTGTTAGCAAAAAAGAATCCATTGGCTAAGCCTATCCTAGAGCTAAGAGACTGAGCTTCCATTGGAAAAACGCTGCAGGCTGAACACAGATATTGACCAACCTAGTTAAAAATATAACAGCACATAACCAGCACTACTCTAGCATCGCTGTCTATTAGATTTCACACAAAGCTTTTTCATAAGTGAGGAAGTATTTTAGCTCTAACTTCTAGTCAGACTAATAGCAGAACATTTTACTTCAACTCAAAAAATCTTCATTTCTACAAGTCTGATATTTCCCTCCTTGAGAACATTTAACTGAATTTTCTGAGATCCATTTGCTCTTACTGTTCCAGGAACAGCTTAGGATGACCAGCTTCAGGAAGTTACTCTGTTCTTTCCACGACCGTTTTGGAACACCCTAAACTGCTGTCAGTGCACAGCAGAGCAAGGACAGACTACAGAAGCCCATTTCAGAAGCAGACCATTGCAGAATAGGTATGGCTTAGTACGTCTGCAATGTTAAAGTGCAACTGAAACTTCTAAAAATTCAATTTAAAAATCCTGTCAAATAGAGAGCTATTTAGACCGTGTCCAAAGAGCCTCTGGTAATAACAGAAATAACCTTATGCCTGGAGGATTACTTTTGAACCACATTGTTTCAGTCTTTTACTGTATTGATCCACAGCTATACTGACACAAATGAAGAGGCAATCAGAGATGGGAACTTCTTAATCTAGTTTCACTACCAAAGCTAACACCTCACATACCTATGCTGCCAGCAATCAAATGGTTATTCCCAACCCTGTCAGCAAGTGTTTGATACTTGAAAGGCAGAGGAGGAATATAGCATTTGAGTTTTTCCTTTTAAGGGGAGGGAAGGAATGTATTCTCAATTAAGAGTGTATGTATTTATCATAAACACACTTAGAAGGTTCAAAAAACCTTATCTATATTTACTGAATCAAGATAATAGTGTAGTAGACTTAAAAAGCATTCCCCCCCTGCTGCTTCCCCAGTATGTCGTAAACTTAGTAAAAACCACTTAATGTTTCAGTTTTGAAAAAAAATTGTTTGGAAGAACTTCTCTGTAGAGAAGTGTGGCCATACTTCATAAGTTTAAGTCTGTATCACATCTTAAACTGTTACAAAATTAGAATTACAAGAATCTGCAATTACATCGGAACAAAAAACCATAGTATTCCAAAGGTTGCAAGGCATTACCACATGACTGAAAAACCATGAGTGGATCTTACTTTCAGTTCAACATCAGAATTGACTGATCCAAGTAATAGTATACATTAAAATACAGGCTGGTTATAATAAATGGTATTTGTGATGAAGTATCAACTAGTATTTCTATTGGCATCCTATGACAACTGATATTTGACTCCATACAATCCATTACTTTAATCATTACATGGTAATAAAGCCTTTCTAATAAAGCTTTCAGATTATAAATAACATTGATGTCTAAGAAATTGCTATTTACCATTGCCAGACACTATGTAGCAAGACAACTTTAAGGAAGATGTATGCATCACAATACAGCTGAATGCAAGGTCCTACCTAGACACAGGATTTTATTCATCCTTAAGGGGGAACTGGGAAGCAGTTACAGGTGAGTGCAGTGATGCTTTTATACAGCATTTGTAAGATTATGTTCATTTTTGAGAAGAGCCTTACCAAGCACGAACCAATAACAAAACCATACCAGCTTACAACCAATTCTCAGATTTCATCCTTTGGCTCCAGTCCTAGTCCAAACAAGGAAGACAAAAGATGGAGAATTGCATTGCATTCAGAGAAGAGTTCCAGAACCATCTGTGGTCTGGGAAACATGCTTTGCAATGTGAGGAACTTGATTTGCTTTACTGAACAACTTTTAAAAGACTATTAAATCAAAATCTACAAGTTCCAATAAAAGTACAAGACTTTGAGACCACTTTAATAAAGGCAAAACAAACTTAAGTGGCTCTTAAATTTATCATAGCTCAAGTTGATGTATTATTTTAAACAGGCCCATAAAACCAGGTGAAAAGTATTAACCATTGGAAGGCTGTAGATCCAGATCCAAAAGGGCCAACTGTGACTGGACTGAAGACATGTGGAATTTAGATACCTATTCCTATCGTGATTGTCCTCCCCCCCAAAAATTTCTGCATTATTTTACTGGCACCTAAGTCCAAACCCAAATAAATTCCTGTTGGTACACAGAGAAACTTTCACGCATTCAGAATTTACTGCAGTCTAAACAGTTAATGGCTTCAATGTTTATGTCTTACATAAGCACATGTAGCAATACCAAAGTAAGCATTCCTTTGCTGAACCTCCCTACAGAACAAAGTACAATTTTGTAACCTATTGTTAATACGTTACTAGGGAGAGAGACAAAGTTTTTGATTCTGCCTCGAAGGGCAATTCATGAACTACACATTACATCAGTACAATTGGATTAAAGGCTTGGACATCACTTGGCGCAGAGATTAGAAAACCTATACCCAATATCTTCTGTCTCCCAGGACAGCAGTTTAGGTCACAGGTCATTCTTCCACCAGACTTGTTGAGATCGAGAACCCTTTTCTCTACAACAGCAGTCACAGCAATGACAATAAATGACAAGAGCAGCCTATAGCCTTACATTCAGGTCTCTGGTGGGTTGACCCTGGCTGGATGCCAGGTGCTCACCAAAGCCGCTCTATCACTCCCCTCCTCAGCTGGACGGGAGAGAGGAAATATAACAAAAGGCTCGTGGGTCAAGATAAGGACAGGGAGAGATCACTCACCAGTTACCATCATGGGCAAAACAGACTCAACTTGGGGAAAATTAATTTAGTACCAATCAAACCAGAGTAGGGTAATGAGAAATAAAACCAATTCTTAAAACACCTTCCCCCCATCCCTCCCTTCTTCCTGGGCTCATCTCCACTCCAGAATTCTCTACCTCCTCCCCCCCAGCAGCACAGGGGGACGGGGAATGGGGGTTGTGGTCGGTTCATCACACGTTATCTCTGCTGCTCCTTCCTGCTCAGGGGCAGGACTCCTCACACTCTTCCCCTGCTCCAGCGTGGGGTCCCTCCCACGGGAGACAGTCCTCCATGAACTGCTCCAGCGTGGGTCCCTTCCACGGGCTGCAGTCCTTCAGGCACAGACTGCTCCAGCGTGGGTCCCTGCGGGGTCACAAGTCCTGCCAGCAAACCTGCTCCAGCGTGGGCTCCTCTCTCCACGGGGCCACAGGTCCTGCCAGGAGCCTGCTCCAGCGTGGGCTTCCCACAGGGTCACAGCCGCCTTTGGGCATCCACCTGCCAGCGGCGGGCCCATCTTGGAGCCGGCTGGCATTGGCTCTGTCGGACACAGGGGAAGCTTCCAGCAGCTTCTCACAGAAGCCACCCCTGTAGCCTCCCTGCTGCCAAAACCTTGCCACACAAACCCAGTACAAGGTCATAGAAATGATTCTTTGACTGTTGGCTGATGAAGGCCCGTAACAGCCATCTCTTGTATTTTCAGTGACTGTTTGAGGCACTGAACTGCTGTACAAAGTATAAACACAACCGCACTCCCTCTGTTTTTGAAAGCATGAGCACCTAAATCCAGGATACCATTTTTAGATGTGAATCCTGACTTGACAGAAGACGCTTTCTGCAGCTTGTTTTAGGTACTTTTGAAGATGTGTCCCTTTTCAGTATTCCCTGTTGGCTCTGCTCCACACATGGCTCTGGATTCGGTTCTGAGTCAGGCATCTAAAAATGGATTACTACAGCAACGGGCATTACAATAGCAAAATCTTTTGGGAGAAATTTATCCCAACACTTCATTTGGTGTTTTTAAATTGACCACATATTTCTGAATGAGTTCTAGTTAAGCCTTGATTTTGAGGGAAAGCTGTAGTAATTACTAGGTTATATTTTATGGCTTCTATTATGCTGAAAGCCATATCTAGATCGAAGATAGAAAGGGCCAATATAAATACTGTCATTTATGAGTAGGTCACTGGATATGGAGCAAAAAAACCCTGGGCTTTCTTCCAATTTTTCTTTGTCGGTTTTCCTGTGTGTAAAGTGGTATTGATATCTACTAATATATAAGAAGCATTTTTATACCTAAAGATGAAAATAAACTTCATTTACTAATAGACTGTTTCAAATAGCTACAAGGCTACTGAAATATTGAATGACTATAATATTTGTTTTCCCTCAAAGGTTCTCATCGGCATTGTACAGAATTTACTACTTAAATAATGCAAAACTGTAAATCAGCAAAAGGACATTCCCACTTCAGGGAGCCTGACTCCATACCCACAAATACCACTTGGATTATAACAATGACTCTTAGATAATACTGGAATAACCTCACATTGTTAACTGTGACACTTAAAAACAAGACAAACTGGAGCCTTGCCAGCATTTCAAAAAACAGTTTGGGCCATACCACTAGTAGAGTTATAACTCAGTGTCGTGGTTTAACCCCAGCCAGCAACTAAGCACCATGCAGCCGCTCACTCACTCCCCCCCCACCCAGTGGGATGGGGGAGAAAATCAGGGAAAAAGAAGCAAAACCCGCAGGTTGAGATAAGAACGGTTTAATAGAACAGAAAAGAAGAAACTAATAATGATAATGATAACACTAATAAAATGACAACAGTAATAATGAAAGGATTGCAATGTACAAATGATGCGCAGTGCAATTGCTCACCACCCGCCAACCAACACCCAGCCAGTCCCCGAGCGGCAATTCCCCGCCCCCACTTCCCAGTTCCTATACTAGATGGGACGTCCCATGGTATGGAATACCCTGTTGGCCAGTTTGGGCCAGCTGCCCTGGCTGTGTCCTGTGCCAACTTCTTGTGCCCCTCCAGCTTTCTCGCTGGCTGGGCAGGAGAAGCTGAAAAATCCTTGACATTAGTCTAAACACTACTGAGCAACAACTGAAAACATCAGCGTTATCAACATTCTTCACATACTGAACTCAAAACATAGCACCGTACCAGCTACTAGGAAGACAGTTAACTCTATCCCAGCTGAAACTAGGACACTCAGCTTCATTTTATAAGGGAGGAAGTATGAAGTATAACAGTGTTGATTTTCTCTGAACATGCAAACACATCAACAGGACACTTCAGGTAGCGTTCATATAAAAAGAATATTTGTTCCACTACAAGGAATACCTTTTATTCCTTTGAAATCACTCCTTTTAATTTTAATCTGTGCCCACATCATGTAACATACATATTTGTACTATTATCTGAATCCATCACATGTATAAATACCTAAGACTCCATTGCAACTACTGCAAAAGAAGAAAAGCTATGGGTCTTTTCAAACACAATGTCCATTTAAACAGTATTGTAATTTAAGAAGAAAATACTAAATTTCATGCATTCATTTTTACAAGAAAACTTTAATCTTAGAAAAGGCTCCATAGATTATCTTTATGCAAATGGGTTTAAAAAGATATTTATTATTTCTTTTAAAAAGAATTTACTTTGGTTTTCTCCTTGAAAACAGTAACAAAGTCTTATCAGGAATGCAGATTAAGGGATTTCAGAATGCTGAAAGTATTGATATTCTCCCCCCTTTATTCTATGCAAGGGTGAAACTCCCAGCAAACAATTGTTAAAGAATCACATGTAAAAATCATAGGCATGACTGACTATTTTCAGTAAGATGCTATTGAAAATAGCCAGGTATGCATTAATCTTGCTTTTTAATCTTGAGTTTCTAGTTGAACACAAAGCATATACTGAGTTACATTTTCACATGAGAAATCAAACAGGGTAGTACTACAGTTTTCCTATGAACAAGCCTGCATTGTGTGTCTTCACATCAGAGAGGATGCCTCAGTCCTGCACAAAGCAGCATAAACTGGTTTGTGTCCATCTTTTTCAAGCTGATGGCCCTTTGTAGCAGCAGACTAGATCCATACTATACCTCACTTGTGTGCATCTTCCCAGCACTGTAACAATAGCTGCTCCACAGCCTTCTTACCACCCTCTCCCTCCAAAACGCACCACCTTTCTCACTCACCTGTGTTACACACATTTTGTGATCACTCAAGAATGCTTTGCATAAAGGGTAGGTACATTTACGTTCCCCTCTTCTGCTGCTTTGCAAGAGTTGTATAGATATGTTACTTATTGCAGCTACTGCAATGGGCAGGATTTGGCTTAGGTCTCAGCTTTTACTCACTCCATTGCTCACCATTTCACAACTTTCCACCCTTTTATTTACGGTGGGTAAATGGAATCAATTTTATTTACCAGCTGCTCAACCTATTCACTGGTTTTAGAGACTAGGACAAAATAGCTTATGGCATTAATCAGTTATTTGCTATTGAAACTCAGACCACTGTAATCTTGAAAGGGAAAGATTTGGATCTCCACTCGATGTGGGAAGCCTTGCTCCCAATGCATAGATCATTTCCAAGGCCCCCATATCATAGAGTCAGTGATGCATACTAGGCCTTATAAGCAGCAAAGAATTTTTAGATACTTGTGAACAATTGTTTTATTCGTAGCCTTTTTAAAAAGACAAAGCTGGTACTGTTTAAGTCACAGTGGAAGTGACCAGAGGTGAACCAAACTGCCATTCCCTTATTAGCAGCAGGGAAGACAACACAACAAGGATACATAGGCTTTCTTTAATTCCCATGAGTATTCCCTTAGTCCTTAGCAAAGTAAATACTAATGCTGACTGCTCACTAAAGCCATCAATTTTCAAAAGTTTCCTCTGTCTTAAAACTTACTTTATAAGCATCATTTTAATATAATATTCTCTGACAGAAGAGCTTATAAAGGAGTGTAACGTGAGAGTTCATTTGGCCCTACATTTCTGGTAATGGGCACTGTATGAAATATGAACTCCCTTATCTGTGATATATTATCTTTTGCTTGAAATATGGCTAATTACTGTCATTTGTTAGAGATGAGACAGTGGAATATCATTTCTTGTGTCACATTGACTTTAAGTTGCTTATGATTGCATGAAATTAGTGACAGTGAATTTCTGAATACAAATTTTAGAAGATTCACTATGTACCTCAATTATTAATACACTGACTTCACTGAAGTTTCCAACTGAGGAAATGGGTACAGTGCTGGTTTTGGCTGGAATAGAGATAATTTTCTTCACGGTAGCTAGAATGGGGCTATAATTTGGATTTGTGCTGAAAACAGTGTTGATAATGCAGAGATGGTTTTGTTATTGCTGAGCAGTGCTTACCCAGAGTCAAGGCCTTTTCTGCTTCTCACCCCACCAGCGAGCAGGCTGGGGGGGCACAAGAAGTTGGGAGGGGACACAGCCGGGACAGCTGACCCCGACTGACCAAAGGGATATTCCATACATACGAAGTCATGCTCAGTATATAAAGCTGGGGGAAGAAGAAGAAGGAGGAAGGGGGGGGACATTCGGACTGATGGCGTTTGTCTTCCCAAGTAACCATTACGCGTGCTGGAGCCCTGCTTTCCTGGAGATGGCTGAACACCTGCCTGCCGATGGGAAATAGTGAACGAATTCCTTGGTTTGCTTTGCTTGCGTGCATGGCTTTTGCTTTACCTATTAAACTGTCTTTACCTCAACCCACGAGTTTTCTCACTTTTACCCTTCCGATTCTCTCCCCATCCCACCGGGGGAAAGCGAGCGAGCGGCTGTGTGGGGCTTGGTTGCCAGCTGGGCTTAAACCACAACAGGTACCAACACTAACACTTAATACATTCATTATCACATTCATTGTAGATTAAAATATCTATAGAAGTAGATCAGTGGTCTGCATTAGTAACATCAGATCATATAGAGAGGACAGTTTCTCAATTTGTAGCTTAAATAACTCATTACTTTTGCTTTGTTAAGTATTTGCATGCAACGCTAAAGATTCACATTCCAAGATAACCAATTCTCCATTTTCCAAGGCTGTTTTATATCACATACTCAAGAGTTTGCTCCCAAGATACAGATACAATAATCACACAAGTAATTCGGTTTGTAAATTCTATTATAGTGCAACTGACTATAAAATTGATCCTGCTAAATTGTATGAATACGCTTAACTGCAGCAGCCTACTTCCTTTTAAGTCAGATGGACTACTTTTGGAAGGACAGTACCACATGCAAATTTGACAGATTAGGACATGCATTACATTATTCACAGCTACAAGTTAATATATAGCAATGATTGTCATTAAATATGACTTATCTGTTGGAAGAGCCGAGAAAGAAGAGGTGCTAGTTACATGAGAACAAGTGCAAAGTGATTGCTGAGACTAATCAGATGACAGATTGTAAGGATACCACTAAGCAAGGGCTCAGACTTCATGACCACCACTGTTGTGAAAGCAATTAGAGCATCCTTTTAACACACTCTTTTGTTCATATAGCTTAGTGATCTAACATGCTTAGGAGAAAGGTATTTGGCATGATTCACTCTACAGTACCTGAGTACACCATTCCATCATCTTGGTTGACAACCAGAGCCACTAATAAGATATAAACACCTGAATAGCAAACTGTATGTATCAATTATATTTGTTAACATACCTGTTGACCTAAAATATACAGTCTAGAGACTTGAGGACTGAACCGTGTCAATAAATCATTGAAAGAAGATGATGCGGGGAATTTTTAATTGGATGAACACACCCATTCCAAAAAGGAGGTGCTATCTGTTTAAGCAAAACTTTATTATGATTGAGAAGAGTGGCCAACCTGACTGATGGAAAAAGAAGATGCAAAAAAAGAAAATACATACTAAGGAGAAAAATTGCATTTGCCTGGACTACCTGGTAAGCTTCAGAGGGAACACTAGCAAAAAAGTACTAACATGCACTAAAAAAGAGATGATTTTTAATAGTGGGCTCTCTTAAAGTGCAGCTGGCACAGACAAATAAGAAAACTGACTAACATGTTACCAAGAAAAAGAAGAAAAAAGAAAAACCAAGCAAACAAAAATCAGACCTAGAGAGAAAAACATCTTTCTCATTTACTCTTAGTAATAGGTATGTGAAAAGTATTTTTTCTTTTGTTTCTTTGAAGAACTAAAATAGCGTTGCCAATTTGTACAGCATAGAAGCAGCTTTAGTACAGTTCACCTTTACTGAACTCCAGCCAAAGCATCCTGCATTAAACAAGAGAGAAGAGAGACTTTTCTTTCCACAGCTCACCAAGTTTCCAGGCTGCTTTCTGTGGTCAACTATTACTCTTCACACAAAATTCTTTCTGCAGCACCTCTCAGGCCAACTCTACATCCTTTTCAGGAGAGCCTGCAAATTTGTTATTTACTTGGATCTAGGCATTTACAGCTGCGTTTTCTAATTGGCTAATTGGTCAAAGCTGAGGATAGGTAAAAGCTTATGAGTGGGATCTTCATTAACCTTTCTGGTTTGTTACCCTGTGAATTGTGCCTAGTTTACCACAAAGCCTCCAAAAAAACCCCCCAAAAACTGAACTCATCTCACCATACATGAGACACAAACTCATAGCTGTGTTTTGTAACTGCACATGCACTGCCAATATTTAAACACAATCTTTGAAAAACACTGTGCATAGTATATAAAGGTACACATTGCAAATACCAAAATGTAAAGGTCGGGAAAAAATTCTGGAATTTATGTGGTGGCATAAAAAGAAAAACTCAAATATGTCTCATCAAGAAATAGCAGCAGAAAAGCAGACATTGACCACTCTTACATGCTGCTACCGCCTTTACAGCAGCTCTTTGATTACATTAAAGTCAAAGCTTCTCTAGTTTATACAAGAACTTTATATCCAACTTTTTTCCACATACAAAAAAAGCACCTGAAATCCTGAGCAACATAGATTTTGGTTTTTGCTAATGTTTTTCATCTGGTTGATTTAGTAGAGAGTACAGATAATATCCATAGTAGAGACATAATAAGCTAGGGACCACTTAAGCAAATTGGATGTAGACAGGTTCACAGGACCAGATGGGATACTGGGAACTGGCCAACGTCATTGAGAAAATGCTATCATCTTTGACCGGTCATGGTGATCAGGGGAAGTTCCTGATCTCTGTAAAAATGCAAATGTTACACACATCTTTAAGAAGGGCAAGAAGGAAGATCTGGGGAAATTCAGACTGGCAGCTTAATCTGCTTCCCACCATACCTGGGAAGACTATGAAGGATATCCCCCTAAAAGCCCTGTCCGGGGACATGAAGGACAAGAATTTGATTAGGAATAGCCAGCATGGATTTATGAAAGACAAAGCTTGCCTCACTAACCTGGTTACTTTCAGTGATGGTATGACTAGTTCAGTGGAAGACAGCAGTGGATGGTGTTAACCTTGACTTTAGCAAGACTCTCAAAACAGTCTTCCATGGTGTCTTTGTAAACAAAACAGTGAGATATAGGTTGCCTAGGAGTTAGAAGGAAAGCCTGACAGTACAGGATTTGTTCAGTCTTAAAAGGAGAAGGCTAAGTTGCAATCCTATTGCTGACTCTGACTATGCCATGCTTTTCTCACAGGGATAACACAACGGGCAGCAGAAAGAAGTTGCAAGAAGGCAGATTCTGATGAGATATTAGGAAAAGGCTTTTCACAATGAGGGCAGTCAGTCATTTGAACAGAGGCCAGCGAGTCTCCATCCTTAGAAATATTCAAAACACCATTGGACAGGGCCCTAAGCAATCTGATCAAAGGTGGTTTGACTTTGCTCAGAGGTTTGGCTCATCCCCAGTGTCTTTGACTGACAGATGACTACAAGACATTCCTTCCAACCTAAATTATTCTATGATTCTGTTGTGCATGATGAATGCTGTTTTCTACAGATTAGGTTTACCGCCTAATTCAAGTTCAGTAAGCAAAAATATTGAATTTCAGCTTAACATGAACTCTCCTAACAAGGATCGGTTCCTTGGTCCTGTTAATGGAACGTCTCCAAAAGAGCTGATGAGAAGATGAGGTCTCTAGTGCTGTAAATACTCAGCTAACAAATAGCTGCATTTGTCTGTGAGAAGCGCTCGCCATGTTACTATCTTAGCGATCATAATGCTGAAACAGAATGGTGCTTGGAGAAGATCTGCATACTGATGAAGACAATCTGCTTAGAGTTAAAAATGGGCAAGGCAGAGGTGAGCAGGGGAGAGCATTCAGAAGACCCTACAGTTACACAGAAGATGTACCAAACAATGATCAATACAACCCATTGTATAGAAGAGCTTTTGAATTTCTCATTCAGTCCCAGCTCTCATTAAGCAGCATTTCTGAATAATGCCTCCTGCCTTTCCCAGTTGATTTAAAGGTGTTGCCCACCTTCTGGAAGATAATGAGTTGATTGTACTATTTTCACCTCTCAGGGCAACTACAGTTCTATGGTATACTTGAACATTTTAAGCCCTTTGAAAAACTATCTGAAACAGAGTAATAGAGTATACCTCAGTAGCAAAGGCTATTGCAGAGATTGCTGTAAAAACATCAGACCTACCCTTTGCTTTCTGTGCTGGCTTTCTAAAGAATATAAAGTCAAGGTTTCAGACCTTATCCTCAACATACTCAGTGGCTAAGACGGCACATCTAAAACACTGCCTAAAGGTCTGTGATCAAAACTTTTTTTTTTTTTTGCTCATCTTGCACAATGGAACTTTTTGGAACAAAACCAATTCCAAGTAATACAGGAGATGTAAGTTCCTTAGGATCAGGTCAATAATGTTATTGAAATATTACTTGGTCTGCAGACTTTCACAAACTTCCCTGTCATTTACCCCAAATCCTAGACAAGTTTCTCTGACTTTGCCCTCTCTCACATAAATGCAAGGCAAAACATATACATCAAACAAAACTAAGCATGACATCACACACTCCTACACTAAATGCACTGGGTTTATGCCATTTCCTGTTGTAAATATCAATAGCTACATGTAGTGCATATGCAAATTGTAGCACTATGTCTAGGCTTTGGGAACTATGGTTTGGGTTGCATGCAGATTTTATCAACATATTATTCAGTGAAGAGGTCACATTAGGGGAGATACAGAAGCAGTTTTGTGCCATTGTATGGGTGGCTATTTTGTGCATTTTTCTGGATATATAATTGTTGCTCCCAAAGCATCAAAGCATCTTCCTGTATGGCCCCACATTAATTATTGCTTTCCTTCAGGGACCTAGATTGTTTGGGTGCCGCTTCCAGTTCTCCTCTTACTTCCTTTTCACCTTGAGCTGTTACATCTTCATATAATTAAAAGAAAGTCACTAATAAGACAGACATCTGGGTTAGGGAAGCTTTAAAAATCTTCTTTAGCTATTTATTTTGCAAAATAGTGGCAAACTGGTTATAAACTGTTGGTAGATCACAACCACACTGCACTTTGCACTCACTTCAATGGATATTGTCCACGAATGTTTCCTACTAGAACAGAAACAGATGCTGTAACTCTTTTGGAGAAAAGGTAAATTAAATATTCAGATTGTAGTACTACTTCTACCACTTAATTATACTGGGAAATGAGAAAAATAAAAGTTTTTTTCAATTTCTTTAAAATACATTTCTGCAATTACTCAGTATTTAACCATACATACAAACCCACTATTCCTCAACAAATCCATCAAAGTATACTATTTCAATAGTCTAGTTTTAATGGTGCTCTACAGACACATGTTGTGCTGGATTTGGACCTGGTGCAACTCTACCTTTCTTGACTTCAGCAAGTGAGTGATGGGAGAATGTAACTCAAGTAACATTCATGATTAAGCCCTGATGGTACATAGGAGTACACAACAGTAGGTTCTGGAGATTTTTTTATGCATATTCAATTTATGATGTTTGTCTGGCTCTATTTATAACAAAATGGTACTATATTTTCTTTCTTTTAGTATGATTTTAATATATTCTTCTTGCAAAAAAAATGAAAGACGCAATTTATGGCATCCATAGGTCCAGAGGAAAATGATCTCACTGGATCTCATTGCCAAAGTCACGTCAGTGCCTCTTGGTATCTTTAGTGGTGATCTTAAAGAGTGTCCTACACTTGTGTGTCTTGTGTTGCAAAACACAAATTATGTTTGTGAGTCACTGGATAATGCCTTTCTTTTCTGCATGTAAACTGGTATTTAAGTGTGTTCAGAAGGGTACATTTCATTCCTTCCAATTCCTACAATTTGAAAAATTTCTCAATATAGGATAAATTGCTTGTCTACTTTTCCAAAAGCCCAGTGGCTTTTCCTTTAATAACCATTAAGTTGTCTGTAGAGCAGAATAACTTTATTTATTAAATCCAGCTGGTTCAATATTTATACATCTTTTTTAAAGGCCTAAACAGTTAAGACAAGAAGCTGACAGCAAGTGTCTCTTTAAACTTCCCAGTTTCTTACTGAAAGCTGGATAATAAAGATAAGAAAAAGGTCATCTTGCCAAGGATATGGTATAAGGAATAGCACTTCGAAAGGCAAATTTCTACTTTAAATAAAATTCCAATAACATGAATATATACCAAAGATGAAAAAAGGAAAATTTTCTTTCATACATATCTGTTAAAAACTTTACTGCTTCACACTAATGAACAATAATGTTTTACGGTCTTTGTTACAGAAACCTCTAATAGATTTGTAAAGTACACTATATTTGTAACTGGAAGCGATCACATATCACAAATACTGCTTAATTTTTAAAGAAGTTCCTCTTGTAGGGATGGCCCTGATACAAACTTACTGATCTTCCCAATTTCACTGCAGTCTAACTGCCCTTGTAACTTCTACTTTACTGCAGCTTCTACTTTACTGCAGTATACGATTCATAATCTTTTGATTTCCAAAAGATACTGTACAAGGACAAGACTCCTTCAGGACCTTTAAAGAATCATACCATTGGGCCCTAAATCCTGATTGAGCCCACTCATTTTTCAAATTCTAATATTGTGGTATTTTCCATAATAAAAAAATTGTTGAGATTGTTTCTGAAACTAACATCTTATACCTCTGCTTTGCTACAGCCAGTGAATGGAATCCATGCCCTATAAATTACATATCCAGCCTCCTTATAGCCTCTTTGAAATTTTGGGTTCCTCACATCAAAGAAGTGATCTAGTCTGCCTGTAATTACTACCTTACCTTTCTAAAGAATCAGCATAAAAATGGAAACTGCCTCTCACAATACGCAGGGGGAAAAATAGGACTCCTCCTCTTCCTCAGTACAAGAAGGACATGGACCTGTTGGAGCAGGTCCAGAAAAGGACCACAAAAATGATCAGAGGGATGTAACACCTCTCCTATGAAGAGAGGCTGAGAGAGTTGGGGTTGTTCAGCCTGGAGAAGAGAAGGCTCTGGGGACACCTTATTGCGGCCTTTCAATACTTAAAGGGTGCTTGTAAGAAAGATGGGGACACTCTTTTCAATAGGGTTTGTAGAGACAGGAAAAGGGGTAACAGTTTTAAACTAAAAGAAGGTAGATTCAAACTAGATATAAGGAAGACATTTTTTACGATAAGGGTGGTGAAACCCTGGCACAGGTTGCCCAGAGAGGTGGTAGATACCCCATCCCTGGGAACATTCAAGGTCAGGTTGGACGGGGCTCTGAGCAACCTGATCTAGTTGAAGATGTCCCTGCTCATTGCAGGAGGGTTGGGCTGGATGACCTTTACAGGTTCCTTCCAACCCAAACCATTCCACGATTCCATGATTTCACAGAGAACATAAGGAACAAGAAGAAATGCTATGCAGCACGCTTATACTAAATTCCCCCAGCTCTGATGATGGGCACATAATGAGACTGGGATCCGCATTTGCAGAGCAGACATCTAAACAGTGATCCCGGTAAGGAGAAAGCTGAATTCAGGCTCTACTCAGTCCAGTGGGCTCATGATCTATCTAAACAGGAACATGCTCCACCCTTTTTCTTGAAATTGAGCCACGATGCAACCAGAAATTCAAGAGCCACGATGCCCAAAGCGCAGCAGGCAGAACCAAAGTTAGACACCAAGATGGAAAGAGCATACTCTGTAGCTCTGGATCCTGCCCACAGGGAACATTTTACATCTGCTCCTTTCCAGAGGAGTGTCCAGGTCATGCAGGCAGGCAGATTCCCTCTAATCCGTTCTCCTTTTGCCACCTGATTAATCCACTCTTGTAGCTGTAAAAATAAGAGTGTGCTCCCACAGGATGCCTGGGGCTATGTAGGTATAGTCCCCCTCAGGTTCAGTGCTTTCTTACCTCATGGACAAATACTATTCTCACTATCTTATCGTGCAAAAGGTTGCCATCCTCAAAATTAGTTTAGTTGTAGTCCTGACCAGACATAATATTTCAGTCTTTTCTGTGGACTCAGGCAAAGCTTAGCTAATAACTCTCTGATAGCTGAGTCTGTAGACCGAGTAGGAAAGTGCCTGCAGGGTTGAATAGTCTTGTCAGGTAAGCAAATTGGATGGCTCTCTGAAGCTTAGGTGAGGTTTAGGCATCTGCTGTCCAGGGCAGGTGCATTGCCTTCTACGCAATGAATTCACATTCACTTCAGACTCAAATTTAGTTTGATAGAAGTTACAGAACGACAAAACCTCACTGAAAACTGGCATAACCTATCAGATTACCTAACAATACATGCAGGTTGTCAAGTTCTGTGAAGAAAAGCAAAGGCACTGCACTTTTGTCTCCTGTCTGCTGCAGTTTCAATATGTATTGTTGTTGGCAGGAAGAACTGAAACTCAAGTACAGAGCTAGGAAATGGCATGCAGGTAAAGTCTCTGAAGCAAAGCTAAGGACTACAAGTTGCCAAATATCAAAGAACACTCTACAGTAGCCAGTTCCACCCAGAAACATGGGAAATAGCTGATGACAGACTGTAGTTTCTGTATCTATTTCTTCTCCTTTCCTTTTAAAGAGAGAAATGTCCTACTTTAAAGATGAGAAATAAATTTTGATCTAAAACCAAAAGAAATACTAAGAAAATATATATAACTAGAAAGAGCAGCTTGTCAGAGCATGGCATGTACAGATCAGGTGTACAGAAAGGGCCAGTGAATCAAACAGAGAAAAATTTCAATCTATGTGCTTTTTAGCTATCCTGATAGAATAATTATTTCCATGCTTTGGTATGTTCAATTTAAACAATCCTGGAAAAATCTCATTGTCATGGATTTGCTATGCAAAGGCAAGATTCCCATAAGCAAGCCTTGTTCAAAGACAGTCCTAGAGGTACATATCTATTTTGTTTTGCATTCACTGAATTTTGTACCTACCTACTTTATGAAATAAGATGTTGGAAAAATTGTTTTTATTAATTTTAATGAACATAGGACATGTACAGTGTCATTATTCATAACATTTACAGACACATCTAAACACTTCTTGAAAACAATCAGAATATTTATTTTGATACTTTCAATTTGTAACTATGAGTAATACAATAATTTAACAATTTCTATTCACAGCATGCCGATGTCGCTGAAACACCTACATTTAGCTAGTCAGCCAAAATTCCTGCTAATTGTTCCAATTGAGCATGAAATTTGTTGGCAATTTTGTTCAACACAAATCATATATTTCTATCCAAACAATTTCTATAGTCATCTGATTATGCAGTACATGTGCCAAATAAATTTTGTGAAGTGGAAAGATACACTTCTATCAAAAACCCTGAACAAAATCAGGTTTTCAGAACTAATTGTGAATTCACAGATCCTACAGCTCATAAGCAAATAAGCGGAGGCTTTACTCTCTTGTTAGTATGAAATATTAGGACATCAACCTGCATGTAGGCAAATCTCCTATACATCATGTTTAAGGCATTCTTGCAATGTCTGTTTGCCCATGAGGGTAAATTGGCTCAAGAGAAATAAGCAAGCAAACAAGAGAATGTAGGGATTAAAAATATGCTTTCTGTAAATTTAGAGACTGGATACATTCTAGAACAAATCCATCATTTTTAAAAACTTCCTTTACGTTAAGGATTCTGTCAAAACATCAACAAGTTTTGAGATGTTAGTATATATTTTAGCAATAAGCACACACAAAAAAATTTGGTCTCTATGAAAAAACAATGTGGTTTGTTCCAGGCAGCATTTCTCAGACTATTTTTACATTTTCCATATGCTGAAGGAGAAAACTATTACTTAGAAATCTTAAAGTATTGTTAACTTGATTCTGTACAAGGAATTGAACATCTATACACTTTAGATTGAATAGAGTTAGTATTCACAACACACATAAAAAAATCATTGCTATGACCAGTATGCATGAGCAACTAGATTAGGTATTTGTTCTGAATCACAGGCTCAGAACATTCACACATTGCTAGACATAAATTTAAAAAGAAGCAACAAAACTCTTATGCAAATGTAAAGATATTTAATGGGGCAGAGCTACACTGTTGTATATGACCACTGAATGAGGAATTAAATAGTGTGAAATCTAAAATTCTTATTTCATGAAAAACAGTTCATTATATGAGGAAGGAGTTATTGCAAACCAAACAATGCTACTTTCAGGTAAAAGCTTTTCTCTAATGGAGGAACTGCTGAATATGAATTTTGCGTATGATATAACACTCACACATGGTATCACAAAAGGATACCCAAGGTGAATCAATCATTTGCAAAGAAGAAAAAAAAGATTTGAAGGTAGGATTTAAAATAAAGTGACTCAATAGTTTAGGAGAAAGTTTTCCAGATGAACAGGACTGGGGGAGTGGGCAGAGAAGAATGGAATAAGCCATCAAGGTCAGAGTGTAGCACAAGATAATGGAGTTCTTGAGGCAGTGGACAGCAAATTTAGCATGATCTTTGAGTAATACAGAAAAACAGAAAATGTGATCCAATATAGATTCTTCTCTTCAGTGTCAGGTATATCGTCTGACTACATTTCTCTGAGATCTAGTAGTTTAAGATGCATGGATTTTGAAAGGCTATAAAAATGGTAATGCACTGATTAAGCCAAAAAATAATTACATCATGAATACAGACTTCAGGGAGAACATTAAAGCTATTCCAGAATGGATTGGAGATCATGTTAGGCAGACCTACAGTCACAGAGAGACTGGGGGTCAGAGATAACTTAAGAGTTTCTGATCTTGCAAGAAAACTGAGGACATAAATCAATGAAGATAACAGCAAAATTGAAAAGAAGCGTCAGAAATATTCAGTAACAGAAAACTAATAGTGCAATGAAGGTAATTAAAGTGTTCAAACAACAGAAATGGAAAAATTTCATAGAGTATGCAGAAGGAAGAGCTAGGCGACAATCCGAATAATAAAGACAGAGCTGAAAGGAGAGAAGCTAACGCAGCTATGGGTACATGGTGTGGCAGTACATCCCGCCCCCCCATCCTGCCAGCAGGAAACAAAACTTCTCCAGGAAGGGAGAAGGGGAAGGAAACCCTGGAGGCTGCAGGTTGAAATTTGAACTGGCCAATCGAGATGCGCCAGGTACACCGAGGTGACCCTCCTAGCCAATAGAATTAAATGACCACAGGTCAGATTCGACAGGGGTATAAACGGGGTCCCGCCGGAGGACACGTTGGCAGTCCTCCTCGGAGCAGCGGGTCTGCAGTCGGGGACTCCCCCTCGGGCCGGGGCACTGCCCGAGGTAACTCCTCGAGGGAGAGAGCCCTCAGCTTTTAGGTGAGTGATACGTGCGTTTTGAGCCATCACTTTAAATCTTGGGAATTTTTAAGTCAGCCGTGTAGTATTAATTCTCTTTACATCATTGAGCCTGTGATTTTATAGAATGTTATTGGACTTCTAACTAACTTTTGCTGAAGAATAAATCTGAGTTTTAACACCTGTTGGATTTGGTTAGTCGTGCATCCGTAACACATGGTACCTCAGAAATGTTTGTCCAACCTGTTCTAAAAAGCTTCCAATAAAAGAAATTCCACCACCTCCCCAGGCAACTGCTTCCAGTGATTCAGCTTTATTATGAGAAGTTTTTCCTGATATCCAGCCTAAACCTCCTCTGCTACAATTTAAGTCCATTACACCTTTGCTGCCTACAGTGCATGCAAAGAAAAGATTGTTGCCCTCCTGATTGCTACTAACCTTTTGCATATTTGAAGGTTATTATTCTGACTCTTTTCTATAGTCTACTCCAATTTCCTTGACTTTTCCTTGCAGTTATATTTTCTAAGTCTCTGATTGCTCACATTGTTCTCATCTAGATTGTCTCTCCTCTGGTCCTCCTTGAGCTGCAGTGCCACAGACCAGACACAATACTTAGCGAAGCCCTTTCCAATGCCAAGCAGAGCTTGGCTTACAGACATAACATATGGACAATATGAATAATCCAAACTTGAAATTAGCACAAGGTTAAAAAAAAAAAAAAACAAAAACCAAAAACCAAACAACAAACAAAACTTTTCTAGGAAAGAAAAGTATTAGTTAGGAAACTAATTAGAGTTAAACTCGGGGATGAGAGTTCTAAAACCACCAACTCCTCACAGGCACATCTAAAGCCACTTAAGGGGCAGGTTACGAAAAACCAATGTAACCTTTGTTTCTGAATAACACTGAAAAGCATGAACAGGGTAAGTGTTTCTAAACTATGTTGCTGCTCCTTTGAGTCCAGCTACAGCTTTTGCAGTCCCTGCAATCATTCAGAACAACCTGCAACTTGTCCTATGTGATCGTGGCTGAACTGGCTCACAGGCTGTATCCTACACTTGGCATTACACCTTCCTCAGCCCTAAGCATGACAAGGATAGAAACATGGATTAGCCAGTGAAACTATCCTTCCCCATCCAGGAGAATGTCTGGTTTACCCACAAGATAGTGTGGGATAATGTCTAGTTATCCCACCATAACAATAAAGAATAATCAGATTTGATCATATATTAAACAAAATTTATAATAAATAATAAAATATACTAATATCTTCTTTGAAGTTCCCAGAGTTGAGCTCCCTAATAAGCTTGCATGAGCAACATTTGCAACTTTGTAAATTATATAGCATGACTTTTAAGGAAGAAAGACCTGCGAGTATAATGGTCTTTGATAGCTCTTGTTGTCAAATATGCAATGCCTTTATGGTCACTGGAAACAAGACGACCGTCCTAGGGACAATTTCATCATTATCTTAAATAAATTGTTACTTTCTTACAAGGGGATTGAACTTATCCTCTGATACTGAGACTAAAATTAGAAACTGAGAATAGCAAGGGGCAATCTGATGACCTGTAACAAAGAGTTGGGAAGAGTCTGTTCCTTGATATTAGACATTATGTCATCAAAATAATGCAGGTGTAATGCTGATGAAGCATATAACTAGTTTCATTTTGTACAAAATAATGAAGCATGCTTAGGTTGCAGTTTCAAAAATTACTCACTGAATTATTCAAATTAAACAAGAAAATGAACCCAACTTAACTGGATTTATTTGTAAAGCAAGCTAAAAAGTCCTGACATCTTATTGGCAGGAGAAACCAGCAACACAGCTTATTAGTATAAACTTCAATTACCTAAACCCCACCAACTTCTGGTACAGGATTTTCATGTGTTTTAATAAGTCACTCTGATTTCCAATAGCCAGTCTTGGTGTAACAATAGCTACCAGCATCAGTGCATACCTTCCAATTCTTTTACTCAAATAAATGAGAAATAATGGCCGATCTTTGCTTCATACTTATCAGAAGTGCCTGAAATTCAAAACTTATTTAATGTACCATACATATTACTTACTGCTTGCTAGAGAAACAAAGCTAGATTTTATTTGCAATTCAAAATTCTTGAGATCATCTTACCTTGTCAGAAATAGAGAACAATCTAACATCTGTGGCAATTCTACAGGCAACGCAGTAACTTGATGGATAAATAATTGAAAGATTTACTGCATGTTTTTCTGCAGAAATAATTATTAAGCAACATAGATTTGCAAAAAAAATAGATATCCAAGTAATACTGTAAAGATATCAAACAGGTGATCATCATAAGAGCAAATCTGCACTTGGTTCTTATGCAGGCAATAATACACCTGGCTTTACTCCAGCAGATGTAGCACAGTAGATGCTGCTGTCTAGAGACTTAGCATGACCATACATTAGGGTTTACAGTAGTGCCCACCTTATCTCACAGGCCTAAAGAAAGAATCTGTCCCTGTTTCAAAAAAAAAATCATGGGCTCTGAATTAACTGAAAAATACCCAGAAGTTAAGCAAAGCAGGACAGAAAAAACATTTTTATTACTTTTCACTCAACATACAGATTAACTAAAATAACTGTCAGCAGCACAGTGGAAGTGACTCTTCAAAAGTGATTTATATTTTGGGGAAAAAAATGTTGCCTAAATGAGACTTAGAATATGAAGATAGCCTAAATGATTTAGCTTTTAAGATATACTGAGCAGCAAAAAGCAACCAGGTCTGGAAATGGCTTAGGTGTCTAGAAAAAAGAAATGAAAGGAATAAAAAACGTTTTAACACGGAGAGCACTGAGCGTCAAGAAGCGTTGTATCTATTGATCTATGATGCTACTTTAATTTTTTACGATTCTGATATTGAAAAAATTATGGTAGTATCACAAAATATCACAATATCCTCAAACTCTCTGGGCAGGGTGCTTCTGGTGTTTTCTTATTCTGCTTCTTAACAACCTGTGCTATGTGAAACTGCTAACAAGGGGACCTTAGGAATTCTTTCTCTTCTTTTACCTTCCCCTGGGGCACTGGCCACTTCACTGTAGCCCCCCTTGACTGTTCCCCTCTTGGGGTCCAGAGGTTCACTGCCTTCCAGACTTCCCTTCCCCTCCTCCACCAGAGTAACTTTAGGCCGCTCTTGTTCTTCCCAAAAGGGAGGTGGAAGAGTGTAAGTCTTCCCTTGTAAGGGGTCATGCGGATTTCATCACTTCTAAGTAGGGAAACGGCAATCGTAATGGAACCAGATGAAGATGCAGATTAGGGCTGGCATGGGTTAAATAGGATAATTGTGCACAAGATCAGATCATGAATATCATGCCACAGCAGGAGTAGGTATTGCTTCATAGATTTAGAATTAGGATACTACTGTGCTACCAATATCATTAGCAAGATAGTAGTTGACGTGATACCAAGAAGGAAGGAGGACAAGGGAAAAACTAAGTTTGATTTCTTCTGTGTTAAGTTTAAGCTGACAATAAGATAGTTGATATAAGGCCAACATGACAGAATGGATGACAAGATAAGACTTGTTAACGTCAGTTGTGAATCAGTTACACAGAAAGGCAGCCTGAAGAGGTAAAGATTGATGAATAATATGGTTTAAATAGGGAAGAGCAAAGGCTATTGCCAGTGCTTGAAAACCCACTCAGACAGCAGGACACAGAAGGAATATGATGCAGATTAAAGTTTTCTGAAGGATTTAATATCAAGATACTGTCACTTTGTTGGCAAAACATTACGATAGATAGACTGGCAGGTAAAGACTCCAAAGCAGAGAGAGAGGCCAAAATAACAGAGATTCAACTCTTTTCTGTAACATATTCAGGATTTTACTTTAATCTGTTGCAAATTGCTGCTAACCGAAAATAGACCCAAATATTACCAGTTGTATTGTAAGTATCCAAACTAGGCAATCATTTTAAGTACAGTATCCATACTCATCTTTTTAGATATGTTTTCCAAACACTGGGCAAAAAATGCCATACTACTGCAAGCTAAAACTCTACGGTGAAACAGCTGTTCTGGATATCTACAAATAAATGCAAATAATAAAACAAAAGCTAACCAAATGGCATACTGGAATTACCATGTAGATAGTCGTAGGAATATTGACATGTATCAGACCATCAGTATTAATATAGAACACCAGCTGTACAAAACAACCATCATGTAAGCCAGATGACATTAATGAACAGCAGTCTTACTATGCAGTTAAATGGGAGACTTGCAGTAATGTTTGGAACAGTTCAATGACATTACACTCAAAGGACCCATGGATCAATACATTGTCATTGGAACTGCCAGAGTTATTACAATGTCAATAAAAGTGTGAGGTGAGGGAATGCACTACACCACCATCAAAACTGGAACCCCTGGTATATCAGGGCAAGATCTTCACAACACTGGTGGAACATTTTGAAGAGTGTTACTCAATATTCCTCATTTTTACCAAAAGATAGCTAACTTTAAAAGATCCCAGTAGGCATCAGATATCACAGAATTATTAAAATAGTTTAACGGTTCTAACTTAATACAAGAAAATGAAGCTACTTCATACTATCCTATTGTTTAAGCATCGCATCCTGGAAATACATGTGTGATCCAAATTCCCTTCAGTCCGAAAGAGAGCTGAGAATGAAGAACAGAATGGCAACTACAACTTTTAGTGTCCTTTCACAAATTGAGGATAGACTGGGAATAGAAGCTTAATATAGCTCTTTCTTACAGAATATACATCAAAGAACAATCAATACCCTGAATCACATTCATTTAATCCTCAGCACTATGCTTTGTTTTGATATAGATCAGTATATTGTAATTCCAAGGAAACTTCGAATGGACTTCATTCTGTGTATAACTCTGTATTAATTAGGAAAAACCACTATGGATACTGAATACTAAACAATTACTACAAAATGCTAGGCTAGGAAGAAAAAGCTAATAAAAACTGTAAAATATAATTAAAATATTTTAGCATCTACCTCTTTTAGTGCTAAATAAAAGATATGAGAAAAGAAAATGTGGCAATTAGCTTGGGATGTTTACTTCTAAAGTTTAATTAAATAATCAGTATGTAGAGAATTAGAGTTGGGATGCCTCAGCTCCCACTCATTGCTTCCCTCTGAAAAGACAACAGAGAAAATGTTCCCAGACGCCAGTGCAGAAACAATGAAAACATATTCTAAAAAAGTTAACTTTTAACTAAAGTGTAATGTGTCCTCAGCCTGGGGAGCTGGAGAGGTCTTCTGTTCCAAGATAAAAGGAGACAGAAATATGGTGATATTGGTGAAGAATGTGGGGGTTCTAGTATTTGGTCAGAAAATAACAAAGCTTCTTCAAAGAGATATGGCATTTTTATTCACTATCTATTCCAAGTATTTAAATTATGCCAGCAAGAACAATTGTGATTGCTTCCTATACAGTAGTAGGACAGAGCGCCTCAATTTGATAAGTACTCAAGAGCTGATTCTTTTTCCTTCTGCTATGAATCTGTTTTTCACATTGCTCACTTCACCATGAACCTTAGAGATTTGATAGAGTGTATTTAATCTTCCATTGAAAGAGGCTATTGAGAAAAGTAAGAGAAGCTTTGAATTTAAGAGGAATTGGCAGCAATGAAAAGAAAAGTACAATCTTGAAAGATTTCAGAGCTATCACACCTCATTCCCGGGTCCCACCATAAATAAGATAAAGTAATAACTGTAAACACAATATTGTAAATAAAAGTAAAGGAATAGAGGATTACGATCTACCAAAAGCCCAACCTAGATTAGATATTCATTATTATCCACATATTGTAAATCTCCCTCTATTTTCAGGTGAAACTTCCAGAATCCATTTCATGCATTATTACACCGTTCCAATATCACATTGCCTTGCATATTATTATTTCTCTTCCAATGTGCTGCAATTACAATAAAAGAATGCAGTAATGTAGCCATTATCTACAAACAATATGCAGTATACTCTGTATTCTTTAAACCTGTACATATAGAACACAACACTGAAATTCGACTCACAGCTGCTTTATTTATTTGTTTGTTTGTTTGTTTGTTTGCTGTAATCTCTGTTAATTAAGATAGATGTTAACTAGGGGGCACTGTATACTCTAAGGACTGAGCATGAGGTTTGCTCCCTCCTTAATGCCTGGGTCTTGCATTCCTTCAGCTCACATCCATCACGACAGGACTGCCAGGTGAGCTGGCTGTCACTCCAGCCCAGGCTAATAGATTCTCCAGTGGCTTTTGTTACAGCTCATGTCAAGCTATTAAAACTCCGCGCCTTGAAAATGGCATAACATACATAGCTGAGACTTGTCAGCTCCAGGTAATCAGACGCTGCTTGGTTTCAGAAGCAGATGCAGATGAGACTAGCAATATCAATATGCAAATCACAATGGTCCCTTGTCAGCACCACTGTTCCTACCTCTAATGGCCCTCGTAGAAAGTCTGTTTGCTCAGCTCCTACTTCCAGTGCTACATCGACAGAAGCAAAGGGGCGGCTGGCCATCTGCTGTCGCTCCCGCATAAGTTGCTGATGAGGAAAAAATGATGTTTTAACAAAACATTAAAAAAGGCACCAGATATTAGTCTGCCCTACTATACCTCCCATTAAAACATAAGAATGCAAATAGCATGCAAATAGTTATATTTGTAATATTAAAGGGAGAAAGTTATACCAAATTATGATCATCTATATTTACTCAAGAACTGAGCCCAGAGGGCTTATGTTGTCTACAAATGGTCTTTCAGCTTGAACTCTAATGAAATCTCCAACTGAAAGCTTCCCTAACTGACTGTTTGCTCTAAATAACTTTGCTATTTGTGCAAGTTGCAAGCAAATATGGGAAATGGTTGGTAAAAATAGTTGAAGTCTAAATCCACTGATAACACATGCATTAGAACACCTGCCAAGAACAAGTCCACTTGGCCTTCGAATTTTCATATTTCACTACTAAGCCAGATGGAGTTAATAGTGTCAGGGCTCATAATTTTATGCAGTATCTTTCCTGCCGTTACTTATATATGAAGAATAATGTGTCAGGATTGGGAAGCCTGCATCAGTGTATTTGAATACAATCAGTTGTGCTCACAAGGCTTGTAGAATCCCTTCCAATCATACCACTATGCACAGAAGTCCCAAACAAAACCACAAAGCTAACTCATATTTCTTCCTCAATCTGTAATTATAACGCTTATTAAACCACGATGAATAAAAATGATGACCAGCACTAGATATTACAGATCTTACTTTACTGGTTCAGTGCAACTAATAAAAGCATTATTAAATATTTAAAGTGAATGAGTCGTGCAATTAAAGTCGTGTGCTCCTTCAACTGAACAGGACGTCACAGCATCTTGAAGAGACAAAATGCTTGCAAAAATGTTTTATTAGAAAAGATCTAAGTTTCATTTTCTAAGTGTTTTTCTCCCTGTTATATCTCTGGAAATCTTAAAACATTAGAAACAGGTATTTGAATGTAAATGACACTAGGACTGTGACGTAGTGTTCATAAAAGCCTTTGAAATAATAAAAGGTATGCAAGCAAATATTTGCTGGCTGCTTACTAATAAACACTCTTGATTTAAGGTCTGTTACAAACCAACAAGCTCATTTTGTAATACTTCTCATGCATTTTTTCTTGACTTGCATTTTAAGATTGTCTATAGAAATCCAAAGAAGCACTTATAACATTAAAATCAAAACAGTTTAGTAGTCTCCTAATGCATACCCCGTATATTCCTAAGTCCTTGTTTTTATAAACATGCAGTGTACTTGTCAGTAAGCACCTGCGCAAATGGGCTCTCAGTATATCATACAAAGAGGACAATTGATATGTCTGTGGGTGAAACTGCATGTTTTCTATTCAGATTAAATAAAAGCCTAGTATGAGTATCTAGATGGTTAAAAACTACATTTTTAACCCTCCTTTAAGAATGAAACTGGTAGTCTCTGTATACTGATTTACATCAGCACTGATTTGCATCAATACAATATATTCATAGATTTTACAACCAGAAAGAACTACTATGACCCTCCAGTCTTACCAACAACTTGACAAAGACCACAAAAATGTAAACCATAAAATACTGAGTCACTACATGCTAAAATGACTATATCTAGCTCATTCTCTTCCTAAAATAACAAAAATTAAAGAAAACAATGTTATTAGAGCAGTCCTGCCATATGGAACTCATTACAGTATTGTAAGTCTACAGAGCTATTGGCAAATGCTTACTTTTTAATGGGAAACCAAACATTGTTTTAAACAAATAGAATTGCTTGGGGAAAGTACTTAAATGAGCAGAATAACCCACGCTCCAAATGCACAAACAATTATTTAAAAGGTTTACTTAATACAGACTATAGAGGAATGTATATTTGGTATGCTCTCTGTGTTTTAAGGCTAGCAGTTTTCTTTACCTCTGCTCCTGGTCATGTGTTCAGTAACACTGTTTTATTCACAAGGTAGTCACTATAATTTTGATACTCTGTCATTCGAGAAGAGTACTGTGAAGAGTCTTAATTAGCTCTGTAAACAAGAACGAAAACTTGAAAATGTTCAGCTGCCCATGAAGCGCTACTGAGTTTAGCAGCTGAGCACTTGCACATCAAAGAAAAGTGCTCTATTCAAAATACTGCTTCTTTCTGTTCAGCATTTTAAAGCTCCCTGTAAGGTGCAGAACAGGAAAAATAAGTAGCAATGACAAGAAATACAAGAAGATATTACGATGTTGAAAATCAGTTTTGTGACTGGAAAAGATCACTAACTCCCACCATCTGCAACTGTCCGTGTACCAAGACTGGGACAAAGGCAAAGTTCCAATTATAGAAAAACTTGTGAGTTGGGTTATTGCATGGCAGGTGGCATTCAGGTGTGACACTCTGTGCTCCAGTCACACACTCTTTTCACGTAGCCCATACAGATATGGGAAAATTCCTGTAATTCAGCCATGGGCCAAGAAACAGGGAAACTCTCTGAACATGAGTATTACCAGAAGAGTGAAAAAACTCTTCTTTTCCTTGTTCTCAGAAGCCAAAGAAATTAAAAAAAAACCACACAGATTTCATCATAGCTGAGGTAGAAAAAACATGGGATAGTGGAAAGTGGAACTATGCTGGTGTTACTTATATACACATATCCAAAAAAATTTATTGCATTTAAAAATCAGACAAACAAAAAGTAAATACATATTTCTTCCATAATTAGGGATATTTACTTGGAGACAAAGAATAGATGGACACTATTAACATGTAATATTTGAATATTTCGTCACACATTTAATTTATAATATTCAGAATTAAGCACTTGCCTAATTATTCACTTAAAACTACGGGAAATTCAAAACATTACTTTCTCAGCATAGGACTGAGAAATTCAATGAGCATTTATCTGACTCAGCAGACAACCGATTTCAAGGTCTACCGTAATTTTAAATCTCATTAAGTACAAGAATATTGACAAGATTAATTTTTTAAGCATCTCTATTATTTTGCAGCAATTTCAAAGTATTAATTTATATCCTATGAAAGAGTTTTTCTTGTAAAGTATAAAATTCTATTTGTCATCAGTGAAGAACAGTAGGATGTTAAGATACTATAAATTAGTTCAATTTCTCACTCAAAACCCATATAATTTGAGAACATTTCTTAAAAAAACAACCATTTTGGCATCATTAGTCCTTTGTCATGGAAATATACATTTCACCTGATTCTCCATGGACATGTAGACATCTTCGCCCATAGATTATGTTAATTGTGAGTTTTGGTGTGCTAGTCGAATAAGTACCTTTGAAATAGGACCTGCTTCCCCATCTAGAAGTAAATCACAGGAAAGTATTTGCCTGGGTATACAATTCAATTTTACCATTGATCAAAAAGTTCTCATGGGGGATACTTCTCCTCTGATCAATGCAGTTTGGAGTGAATTAAAATGTTCCACAGCATCTTGTATAATCTTCTATAAGAAAATTTATTTGTTGTAAAGTTCTTATTTAAGTAGAAATGTTTTTAATTTTTTTTCTTTTGGTTGATAACATTTAGACTTATTTTCAAAATATTTTAACGCCCCTATTGTATTCATGTACAATAAAACACTCAATGCAAAATATATATTACCATATTACAATGATTTAACATTAACAGAATAAAACATTTCAGCAATCCCAGGCTGACATGTTTTGAATTTTTTGTGTTTTAGGAAGTGTTACCATTTTGCTTCTTTTTCCTACTTAGAAGACTTTTTTTCTTTTCTTCCTTCCACCCCCCCCACCCCCCCCAATTTTTCAGACTTGGTCTCTTATGTGGAATGGGATATTATTCTTCTGACTAGCACTGCTTTTTCTATGCTCTTCTCTTCACCTTCCAGCATAACTGTCCTAGAAAAGCCCTAACTGAAAAAAACCTAGTAAAGTACATGAGATGTTAGGAACTAGGACAGGTGTACTTTCTCTTTGTTATACAGTTAACAGACATTCTTGAGGGACTGATAGGTTAGGATGGTTGAAAAGGATGAGACCATTTTAGTGCCATAATAGGATGATCAGAAAAAATCCTTTCAAAGATCTTTCTGTTGCTGCTTGGCACCTTTGTGGGCTAGTTTAGCCCCTTGGCAAGCAAGGGACATGTCAGAGTGTGCCATAAAATATGCACAGACAAGTGTGCATGCCCAAGTTCATGGAGCAGCTTGACAGTTAGGGCAGGTATAAGAGGTGGCAAACACTTGTAAAAATATTAGCAAGACTTCTGACTGCCAGACCAAAAATGTTTTCCTTTTGGCTGCTTAGAGCCAGGCAGTCCCAGTACACTATTTCAGAAATAAGGAAGGATATGGCAGTTGAAAGGGTGCCTATTATTTTATCAACAGCAACAACTGCCTAGGTTTTCTAGGTTTTCTTCCTTCACCTTTTAGATTTTCTTTTGTTTGTTTGTTTTTTCCTAGATCAGGTCACCACCAACATTGTACCAGGACATCTATGACTTAGTCAAGGTGAGTATTCAAAACCGCCAAGAATGGTAATTCTACAATCTCTCTGGCAGCTGCTGCCCAGTCCAGTGCTGCGCTACCCTCCTAGTGACAAAAAATTTTCCAAATGTCTAATCTGAAATTCCTATTTTGCTTATTCATCATCCAGGTTTTACTTTGTAGTTACAACTTGGTCTCCTCCTCTCCTGTTTCTATGCTGTCAACTGCTGATGTGAATAACACCAAAGGCTACAACAAAAGTGTTAACCACACCAGGCATTAAATCTGAGTTTTATAGGAAAAGTGTTTGCAATGAGGAAAAATGTCAAAACCTCATGGAGAGTTGCATTGACTAATTTCTGATCACATTGCATTTGACAGACTCTAAGGGTTAAAAAAAAAATTAAAAATATATGTAAATGGACAGCCCTGCAAAAACAGAGTCTCTATAAGCAGTGCAATTCAGTCATTGCTCACATATTCTTGAGGTTTCTTACTGCCATATCTAATCAACAGAAGTAACTTAAATGGGTTTAAATGCCTACACAGATCTGAGCGGACCACAGGCATTTTAGTTAGAAACACAATTTAATTCTTTCCAAAAGTCTTAAATTTTCATTCTCAAACATAGTGATATTTCAATGAAGCTCTGATTATTTGCTTTAATAATTTGCACAAAACAAAGATTGCCTTCTCTAACTTTTCTCATTGTAACTCTTGGCGTTACAAATCTCTTCAAATTAAATTAGCTAGTTACATAGCTGGAAAGAAGAGCAATTTCTCACTTACATGTTGAATAACCTATTTGACTTGGTTAATTTCCAGGTCAGCTGATTTCACTGGAAAGGCATATCATAGTCATTAAAATATTTTGTCGGGTTTTAGGTGAAATAAGCTTACCATGCCATGATTGCAGGAGATACAGTGACTTTAAGAGATGGACAAAAGCTGGCTTAGGAAACCAAGCAGGAGGAATAATCATACTTATGCCAGTACTCTGACAATCTGGATTCAATCATCCTCTCCATCATGAACTTCCTAAATAATCCTGGTCACTTGCTTTCATTGTGCCTCATTTCCCACTCTGTTAAGTGGAAAGTGCCCTGACACAAGACTGCATCCAGGTAGGCAATGAGATATTACAATGATGGACATAGTATAACATGCTATTTGCAGTGCAAAACAGACTGTACGGAAACTTCCTAAGATATCAGGGCCTATTCCATGCCACTTTCTTTTAAAATTGCCTAAAGAAAAAGTGCTCTCAGGTGTGTTCAAAGGTCTGCCATGGGAAAAAAAATAAGAGGAGTTATACTTCTTGTCCTAGCTTTATGCTGAATAAAATGAAGGGTTATTTAAACTAGACATAGTCCAGCAAACAACAGCTAAGACATACTTAAAATACAGTGTACACATCCCAAAAAATAACAGTTCCAAAAGGTCAAGTTTTTATGTATCCCTTTTGGAAACCAAATACCAGTCGTCTGTAATTTCCCTTGAACAAATCAAAAATGAGAAAAAAAGATGAGCCCTGAAAAGGTCATTTTGTTGCTAGATCCAAGGAACAGACATTTAATGTATTGCACATTAGCAAGCTAAGAGCAAAATGTGAATCTACTGTGACTTCAGGTTTTGGACCTTTTTGATTCTGGAATAGAATTCCCATCTCTAAAATACTCAGAGTATGAAAAGCTGCTTATTACAATGGAAATGGCACCCTGGTTTATGCTTATTTGCCAGTAATTTACGGAGCCTCATGTTACAATAAAGTTGTGATCAATCCTTCAGAATTTTTCTCTAAAGATTAGTTTAGCATAGGAAGATAGTTTGGATGCTAAGAATCAATAATAAGCTCAAAATTCAATTCACTGCTTTCAAATTTAAGAAGTGGTAAACAAGACCTAATCCTGTTATCTCTTTCACTTAGATCACTAAGAATCCATGTTGCATATTTACACAGGTCTGTAACCATAAACATTTTAAAGGTTCCTCTAGAGGTACTTAAGTCTTTCTGTAGGCCTTGCTAACCCCAGAATTGCACTCTTCTTCCTAATCAAGTGGGTTTAAAAAAACCTTTCAGAAAACTCTTGATGCTTTTGCTGTTAGCTAGCAGAGCCATTTTCAATTCACAGAAAATGTCTAAAAATATTTATTCTGCAAACTAATTCTGTGTACAGAGAAAAAGAGAGCCAGACTCACTAGTTATATATGTTAAAATGTTTTCACATAAGACATTCTACTGTATTTGCTCAAGGACAGTTATTTATAAATGAATATATTAAAATATGTGTTAAAATTAATTATTTCAGAATATGAAAGAGAGATTCAAGTCTCATATTATGCAAACTGCTCCTTGGGACTCTTTCATTTACAATGGTGTCACATAAATAATGCTTTTCAAAATGTCTTCTAAAGAATTACTAACACTGATAGTGTAGTACTTTAAACATAAGTGCCATCTTTATAAGTGGAATAGACACAGTATGAAACTACCTTACATTAACAAAATCTCAGTGCATCCTATCAACATTATTAAGCTACTGCTTTTGAAATGAGGCATCATGAATATTATTCATTATTATCATGACTGTTAAAACCAGCTTTACTTATTTACCTTAGACAACAGATGTCAAGCTGATAATTCCCAGCTCTGAAATAAAGTTTTATGCTGTTCCTATAGCAATTCAGGTTGCTTTAAAGATAGTAAATATGGTCTAATAAAAGAAACTGGGTATAAGTGGTAGCTCATGAGATCACTTTGTCCACCTCTGTGCATTGGCCCTACACAAAGGCAGGGTACAGTGTGATTATGATCCTTCTAGCAGATGTATAAGTTTCTTAAAAAGGCCCCAGTGATGGAGGTTCCACAGTCACTCCAGAAGTCCAGAGTGTCTGATGATCCCCATGTTGGAAAGGTCTTTTCTAAAATCTAAATTAAATCTCCATGCTGACATTTAAGCCAATTGCTTCTTGTCCTGTCTACTGTGGAGAGCATTCCCTGTCTACAAGTGAGGAAAAAAAAAAAACAAACACTAAAACTCTCTTCTCCTTTACAGGAGTTCTTTATAAATTTGAAGTTTCCCTTTAACCTTCTGAACTGTAAACAAAGGTGGGTATGTAAGTATTATCTCACCAGCCCTGCTCCCATTTTCAGTGCTCCCTTCTGGGCTCTCCAAGCGCAGGACGCTTGTCAAAAAGTGGAGCCCCAAACCTTACATAGGAGAACAGAAGGGTCACTTTGCAGGCCTTACAGATCTTTTTGTTGATAATTTTATGCCAGCATCTTTGCTACAACGAAAGTATGGTGACATATATTCACTTCTGATTCATGATTATTCCACCTCATTTTTTGAATATTCTTACCAAGCTCATTGCCTATTTTCCCCTCCTTTTTTTTTTGCAGATGGTTAGTTCTTTCTCAGTGCAGAATTGTGTATTTGCCAATTACAGAATTGTGAAATTGCAGCTTTTCAATCAATTATTTCAGATTCTCCCATCTTCTTTTGTACAGATTATAATTCTGTCCTATGGTATGTTTGCAGTCTCTCTTACTTCAATGACAGTTACACATGCAATAACCATGGTCTATCTCTTAAACCAACACCAGAATCAGATCCCAGCAGAAGCCCACTTGATATACCTTTCCCTTTTCATAATGAATGACTTATAACTAACTGCTCCAAGAATACAGTTTTACAGTCACTTCCTTTTTATCTAAAAGGTTTGTTAGTCTGTTGTATCAAGAAATCAGTTTGGCTTGACATGATTTGTACTTGGAAAAACAACATTGAATGCCACTCACATCTTTGCTTTTTTCTAAATTCTTATAGATTATTCAAAAAAATTGTTTATTCCAGTACTTTCCTAAGAATTAATGATAAATTGGCTGATGTCTAATTGCCCAGCCCTTCGTTTTTCCCCTTCTTTTCTTAGATAGGAAATACTGTCATCCCTTTCTTGAACCTCACTTGTCCTAGCTGAAGTCTCAGAACCCTTACAGGCTCCAGGATCACATATGAGCTTAGCCAGTTCTCTAAATAGTCTAGAATAAATTTATTCATCTTATCTAATCTGAAAATATTTAGCAAGTATTCTCTAACCCATCTTTCTACATTACTGCTTGATATTGTATCCCTTTTTCCCTCTAGGTACTAACAGACTTTTAAAGAGGTCTTAATTAAAGTGCTTTTTAAAACAGACTCTTTTCTTAGCGCAGACAAATTCAGAAAGATGGGGTGTACATACTATTACTTTAAAGAGAGGTTCAAGTGCGGGACATACATACATTTTAATTTGCAAATAATGTCAATGCATTTTTTAACCTGCAAGTCAACAAAAAGGGTAGGCACTGGATTTGTTTCCTATGTGAACTGATATGAAAACATATGGTCCAGATTAGAAAGACTGAATTGAACCTATGCCAGTTTAGAAAAAGCTGAATTTTCTGAAACATACCTGGACCCTAGACCACATAGTGACTTCAGGTGATGAAAATCTTAAGAATTTTTTTCAAATTACATTGAATCCAAGGTTTATATTTATTTTTCTTCACTATTTTCTTTCTACTTTTTTTTTTTTAAATTAAATTGTAACACATAAAGTAAAAAATGATGAAAGAAAAGAAATAAAAAATGCTAAGCAGGAAAACTGGGCTGTACTCCAACGAAGGTGAAGTTTGCCTTTATTATTACCTCTAATTCTTTAAAACCAACTATTATTTGAAATTACTGGTACACTGATAAAGTGACAATGTAAATGAAACATTTTAAGTGCAGCATCATTGCCAATTATACAACTATTCTGAAGCAGTACTTCAGAAGCTACCTAAAGCACAAATGACATTACCATTAGGGAAGGTAAACTGGTGATGTACCATGACTGATGCTTTTAAATGTTTTCAAGCTTTAATTCTTAAAATATTAAGTAAAATAACCATCATTTTCACTGCCTTGCAAAGGGGACCAAAAAGAGGTACACTTACCAGTAGTCCTGCCTGTCTCAGGATGGAAATACCCTGATCTACATGGATCCTGTGCAAGGAGCTGAATAGCCTTGCTATTACAAGCTGGATGGACATGCCACAGTACCTTGTGCTACTGTGTTGGGTGAGTAAAGCTTTTCCAGACAATCTTTACAAAATTTGAGCTCATGTTACTTGGTTACCTACCTCCTTTTTCATTAAAAAACAGGGGTCATCCTGCCACTGATAGCCTTTTTAGTGCAATTGCCCCATCCAGGAGAAGCTCTAAACGCCAATATTTTTCACATCAACAAGCCACTTACGAATATTAGTAAAGCCCTACTTTTAAGTTATACCCAGGATCAGGAAGTGTGAAAAAAAGTCTGTCACTCAGAACGTACAGAAAATCCTTATAACAAATCCTGTCCGCCTGGCATTTTCAGCGAGAAGGGATTTAGCTAATCAACATAAAGCTAGGATACCAATCTGAAATGTGGGTGCTTGTCCAAAGAAATATTCCAAACTTCACAAATTTGCTCACCATACCTAGTACATTCAAGGCAGCAAGAATTTTGCACACACTGCTAGTCGGAATGGCATGTGGCCACAGCCAACTCGTTTTGTGCAGGGGAGGGAACGTCTTTCAAACAGATGCAGTTCTGCTATCTGATCAGCGTAATAACATGAATTAAAGCAGCTCACCTTTGTTCATGTTGTTTTAAAGTTTGAAACAACTGATTTAGCAGATGTGAGATGTTAGACCTTTTAATGGTGGTTGCTCAATAAGTTGATCACAAAGCTTTCCACTCCCTCTATAGAACTAAGCAAGCAAGGCAAGTGACCATCCCTTACCTTTGAAAGAAACCAAGAAACCAAGGCAGTTTGCTCTGAGCTCAAGTATCTCGAACAGGAAAGTATGAATAACAAGAAACTGCTGAGATAAGGAAGTCTGAAACTAGTAATAATTTAATGGAGAATTATTTTAAGAGTTGAACTGCTACTTAGTAAGCTACAGCTACTGAAGGGAATAGAACCCATCTAATCTCCTAGAATATTTAAGATACATCAGAATTTCAGAAATAGAGGGCTTTCAAGCATTAAAACCCCTAATCCTACAGTCTAAAATTCAGTTCTGAAATAAGCACGTCACTAATTCCAACAGACTATCTTGGCAATATCTGTAGCAGCAGAAATCAGGTTGTTATTCTCTTTATCTTGATAATAATTTTGTGCACAATCCAACTCCAAACAAGGAAATCCAACTTTCCCACTAGTGTTCCTACAAGGGGTTGCACTGGTCTGTGTGTGTACATACTCTACAGATTAGAAAAAAATGCTGTGAAGAAGTTAATCCCTCACTGCTGCCACAATGAGACTTTCAATATAAAAGTGACAGAGAGTGTAAATCAAAGTACTCTGGCATTTTGAGCTCCAGTCAGACTGTTTCAAGAGAGAGAAGTGGGACGATTTAGAGTTCATCAATTATATCACATCAAATTAGCCTCTATCACTGGCTTGGCTCGACAGCTTTCATCTATTCTAATTTACAACAGAGAGGACAGCCAAGTACAGGATTGTGGCAATGACACAGTCAAAAGGGAAGCACAGCACTTTTGCTTCGCAAGAATGGTAGGCTTTTCTGGACAGCTGCTTCAGCTGGGTCAAAATCTCCAGCCACGTTTAGTTTCTTTCATTTGCTTTGATCTGACAACCCTTATCCTCATTTAAGATAGCAATGTGCTAAACATCTTTTTAGCAGTCATTCCTGCAGTCACTGCCTTTCTATGGACACTGTTCTGTATAAATCTACCTTACACAGTGATTTACCCTTCCGGTTAAATCCTTAAAATAGATGAGTACACTACTGGAATGCTATTGTAACTGTATGTGGTTAGGACATAGGTTAGCTATTTTAAAGGAAAATCACCATCAGTAAATTGTTAGAATTTGCCTTCCAACTGACAGACTTTAAATTTGAATTTGCCATGGTTATTTGAAGACACTGACAGTGCAATAACTTAAATCACAGTGAAACACAGAAAAGTATTGAAGAACCTTACACTTTACAAAATATTTTATATTAAGAATTCTTCCCTTTGCTATGGATGTGATCAGAAGCACTGTGCATCATTTAAATTGCAGTTTAGAGGCTTAGATGGATTCAAATGGAAAATGGGCCTTGTGTTAGCCTGCTGCATAGTGGTGAATTTGCACAACAGGGATGAAAAGCCAGCTTTAGTGTTTCTACCACAATAAATACTAAGAAAGAAACCAAAAGAACAAAAAGACTGTTTTCCACACAGCATCCAGTTTCCCTCATCTCCTAAAGAACACTTTTTTTAATACAGGCAAATGAACGTAGGCATTTAAAAATGCACATATTGCAATAATTACTTCACCAGACTGAGCATGCTTCCAAAAGTATGTTTCCATACTTCCATCACAGTTTCTGTGCATATTGGCATTGCATGCATCTCTTTTAGCTGCTTTTGTCTAATATGGCCTGTTTCCAAAATAAATATTGCAAGCTTTAGGCAAGTCAAGGTCATCTTTCCCATTCCTTTACTTCCTCCCCAAGCTTGGCTTTGCCGGTAGGATTTTAAGTATTGAACTACTAATAGGCTTTATGGCAGTCTTAAAGTTCTTTTAATAATTGTATCAGATTAAAATGCTTAGAGACAAGTAAATTATCAGAATTTCTGACTGCTAATTTTTAGAGACCCTCACGTGGTATTAGGAGTGATAAATACTAAGTAAAAATTTAGAGACAGTATTGTCTTTTACCTGGAATTTTATTTTGCTCCTTCTTTTTATATGTAGTCTTGTACAGTTTGTATAAAGAGCAAATGAATGCAACAAAATGTGTTCATGGCTTTCCTCTTACAAAACTGAAAATATAAGACATTTTTATATTCTTCCACAATATGCCCCTTTCTGCATAGGAACCTTTTACCTGCATTAGAAAGAGCCATAAATTTTTCAAGAATGTGGACTTGTTTTCTGTTATTTGTTCCAGGGGGAGATATATTGGTTTAAAATGTCAGGGAACCTGCTATGTGTTAATGGATTTTTATATGGGCATCTGCTAAATGCTTTCAAATTTACACCACCATAATGTATGAGACAGCTGGAATTTCTTTAATTGAAATTTATTTACCAAGAAAAAAACAACAACAACTTTAATTGGGAGACAAAAGAAAACAAAGATATGATCTATGAGTCAAAGGTGCCACCCATCTCAATGATTTTCCTCAACAGACCTATTTATCACAGCGCATGCAAAGCAAGGACTTGCCCTCGGGGGCTTCTTAAAAAGAGCATGACAGCTATGATTTGGCTAATTAATTTTCCCTACTTATTTGGATTTGGAAGTAGTCTAGTATGTAATGCTCAAACCCTCCAATGTAAGTTTTTATTTTCTTACTTGGGGCTGTGGTTGTTGCTTGATTATTAACATGGAAAAAGTTATTTCTTGATTACATGAACTATCGTTATTTAAATAGATATGTTTTAAAAACACACATGAATTAAGGATGATATTCACCTCTGCAGAGATACATTTACATTCTCTCTCCCACCTAACTGGGGACTAACAAATGTTCTACCTTTGTATCAGGGTAAGGATCACTCTCAACATTAGATCTAGCACAGGTGCAATATGCCAATTGAGAGCACTGTGGAGGAGGCAACTCCTCTCTATGAAGCAAAGACCAGACTCCTCTCAGTAAAGGTGAGCTGAATGACCACAAATATGTGAAGCTCAAGAGCAGTGGTGGGGTGTGATGATCTGAAAGGATTCTCTGATCCTTCCCTGCCACACATGAATAGAGGTGGAGTACAGAAGTCATTAAAGGTACCACAGGAAAAACTTCTGGATAATGCCTCCACTGCAGCTTCCTTTCTTTCTCCATCGGTGTTCAATGCTTTTGACAGTGCTTAAGACAAACTATTCAGATTTGGCACTGGGAATTGAGTATATTGCTAATAGGTCCCAATGGCCTCAGCTAATGCCATCAGGAGATGAGAAAGATGTTTTTCCTCACCTGGTTAGATTGAATCATGTAATACAGGGAGGTTTGGCAGCTTCTCATCCGCTAGGAAATCTTGCTTTGATTGCTAAGTACAACTATTCCTTATGCGCCAATTGCAGGACTGCAATGTGGAGTACTAATTTGGAAAGGCCAGTTTGGAATCGGAGACCAGAAATCAACACAGGCAGCTTGGCGTTGTTGGGATATGGGTCTGAAAGACTAGCACCTCTTGTGATGTTTCTTGTGTGCAACCTTAACTCTTGTATTAGGAGAAGGTAACATGAAAATCTAGCAGCAGAGAGAGACACCTTGATGATAGGCAAAGGTAGACCGAACAGTCACACTCAGTAGATTATTAAGCTCAACATTACTAAATTGAGAATGCACATAGCCACAGATTAATCTGACTATATTATGTCCTTTATGTCCTATATAGCCATTTTGGGGGGTCAGTACGCAGGAGCTACTTTACACCTGGGTAAGTAGCTCCAAAGAGTTCCTAACAAACAATTTGGTTATATTTGGCAATTGATTACATTATTTTTTCAAAATTATACATGGTTCAAAATGCAAAGAATTATATTGTCCCCACAGGTTATTTCTTTATGAATACTCAGATGAAGTAGGAAAAGTTTTAATATTTTTGTTTTCTGACAATATATGTATTTAGTATGAAGTTACAATTGCCAATATCCGTGAATCAAATATAAAAATCTACCCAAAATGGCTGTTTCACATTTACGGCTTTGTCTATGCTCCAACACAAAAGGGGGCAAACATAACACTAGCAAATTTAGTTTAATACAGGGATACCCTTGTACCTACATTCCATTGATTGTAAGACTACAGCCTTATCAGAAAAGAAAAATGAATAGTTTTGAAAAAGGATTTGAATATTTGCCTTGCTTTATAATTTATCAGCATTTTGATTCTCTTCCATTTCAATTCTGATGAATGAATCTTATGATTTCAACAGTAAAGATTTGCTTGCAGTTATATTTCACTGTCCTTTAAACTAACATGCATTCATTCCTGTCCTACAGGCAAAAGTCATTTCTGAGTCTCTCAGTCTTTTATAGGGGGAAATTTTGACCTAATTCTCTGCAACTTTAAAGGCAAAAGATGTCAAGGATTTTTAAACATGGCTTTTTAAATGCAAGTGCAATAAAAGGTTCTCCAATAAAAATAAATAAATTAAAATTTGTGGTAGATTAAATTATTTTCTTTGAAAGTGGAACCAGTCACATCCCACAAATGCAATCTTCCATTTGACTGTACTGACATTTTAGATACATAGTGACTATATAAATTAAAACAATTTGAGAGTGTATCTGTTTTTCTGTATTATAAAAGTTGGTCAGAGTCCTCAAGTTTTTTCTGAGTCATGCAAAAATTTCTAAAATAAATACCTTAAAAGGTATTCTCAGCTGTAGTATCTCTTCCTATGCTGAAAATAAAATAGGTCCCGTTGACCTCTTTAGCACCCAATGTTTCTGACAATCAGTTTGTGTATGCTCCATCACGGCTTTAAAAGTATGGTTTTATTTTAGAAACTCCGGCTTCTTTGATTGCAAAAGTACAGGTTGTACAATTTAATGCTCAAGTCAGAAATGGATGGTGCCTGTATCTGAGTTAGACCAGAGAAAAAAAAAAAATCATTGGAATTCACAGGTGCAGGAGCACAGACTCATGTACACTAAACACTTCAGCTTAGTCTTCTTTTCTTCATTTATATTCAATGAGTCAAGGCTTACTGCAGCTGAGTATCTCAATTATTCTTTTTTTTAAGTCCCTGCATTCTAACCATGTAACATACACAACAGAGATCAGGTCCTTCCCTAATCATGTCCTGCCCAGTTTTCAGAAAACAAAACGTGAAACTTATAGTGTGAACTACACTGACAGTAAGAGTTGGTGTCACCCAGACTGACAAGGTCCAAGATATACTAAACCAGAATCATGTACAACAGAAATAAAGCTAATGATGAAAAGCAGAATCAAGCAAAATGGTCAGCACAAGCTGCGAAAATGTCATATATCTTTTTCTCAGACGTTTACTGCCTGTCACCAATTTGATAAAAAAAAAAAAAAAGAGATGGCATTCCACATCTTATCAATGAAAGATACCAATTTTTAAGTTCTTAGTTAATGATAAATTCTGATTTGTTTTTCTGATAAATTTTACGTTCTGTTTCTGCAAATATTTTTGCACACGCATAGACAACATGGAGACCTGTAGATACTATTTTACAGTTTGATTCACCTACTCTTGAGTATTACCATAACAAAATATTTAACTAGTTAGAGGGATTTGCATAAAGCAACACTCTCCAATATTTAGAAGTAAATAAAACACAGTTAAATCTCATGGAATGAAAGTGTTCCCTTTATGTTTCCTTCCACTACTTATATTATGCATCTAAATAATTTTTATTTGGTATAAATGGAAAATTTAAAAATTCTTCATATTAATCTATAATGTAAAACATAAATTGAAAATTTGCAATATATAGGAACTTACTATTATATACAGTTATGTAAGTGGCCACACCAGCACATATAATAATTATATCAGCATTTACTGCAACTACAAATAGGAAAGAATGGCAGGATATTGGCAGTATTTTTTCCCACAGTGTAAAATGGGTTGTTTCAAACACTAAGTTAGGTCTAACATATTTAACATGACATTTTTTACTAAGTCAAAGTAAGGCTTACACAGAATGAATGCAAACAATTTACATACACATAGATGTCCCAAATTTCATGTATTCTATTTAAATCCAATGCATATTAGGCTTTCACTGCTGAGTGAACAGTACTTTGTAATACAGATGGAAGGTCAACTGAAGAATCATGTTGGCTACAGTCTGCTAAACAAGCCAAGATACCTGTAAGCCAGTTTCCTCTTCTGCAGAAAGAAGTGTCAAGTTATTCAGCAACACACAATGGAGAGCAAAGATGGGGGAAAGCTAGAGCTAACCCATATAACGCGTTCTCATGTGCTGCATGACGGTGGGTAGTAATGTCAAAGCTCTCCAGCCAGCTAGCGTGTGATAGATAGAAATGCACTCTTTCGTGTGGAGGGAATCGATCACGTTTGCTCTACACAGTACAGAACTGTGGCATCTGAACCATTGGAAGAAATTGTACCTGGATATAACCCAGCTTTGGAGCTGGACACAGATGATGGAGAACAGCACTTCATGCTACCTGGAATTCCAGCTTTCAGAAGGCATAGCAGCCTTCTGAACATTTCAGAGATCAATGTTCACCTGACTTGAAACAAAATAATTCAGTTTTTCATCCACTCATTAGAAATTTTCCCTGAAATATCTCTACTCATACAAAGCTGACATTTAGATAAAGTAATATTTTTGAAAAGAAAAACATGCTATTTAGCCTTAGTAACAAATAATGAGAAGCATTTAGCGTAGGGAGTACTGCCATCATTTCCAAGATTTTACTCATTCTATACATAATTTGAAGTCATTCGGAAATGTTTCTGATCCTAAAGTACATCACAGAATAACGTGAACTGTTATGCACAAAATAAACAACACTGAACTGCGTGGAGTAAGACATAGCCAAGATGAGAGGTGACACCCAGTCTACTGAATTTACTCTGGGATTTTTTTGCTAATCTTGTGTTTCCAGACAATGTTTTGGCCCTTTTTCATACAAACTGCAGATTGGCAGCTGTGACTCAGCTGTACAAAAACAGCTCTCATATTTTCCTCTCCTGGGGCACTTCTTCTCCAGAAGCAAACTCATTTAATATCACCTCAGCTGCCACTGGCAAACTCACCAGCAGTGCAGAAGAATCAAGCTGTGATGTGATGAGATCTAGCACTCCCTGAGCACATCATTTATTTTTGTGATAAAGCACAAAGAGATGCTGGACCTACACTCTACTATGTATGAAAAGGACATCTAACACCACTTCACCTGGACATAAATTACATTTACTTTTCAAAGAGTAAACCTCTATGCAAAATCTTACTGTGTGCCATGCATTCTGTGGTGTCAGCTGCATTTCTCAAAGTAAATTTACTTGTTTAAAAGAAATGCCATCAGCAATAATGCTGTATATATACAGGTGGCTCAATACAGACTTTTTTTTTAACATTTTCATACAATTTCTAATAAAAGGTCCAATTCTTAGCTGTATGAACAAACCAACCTGCATACCGAGTTGACACAAACACCTCAAACAACTGGGCATTACTTGTGGGCATGTCGCTATTTCTGCTAAAAATATACAAGGCTTTGATGCAAAGGTTTGCAGACATCAACGAGACTTAGGATATGTGAAAGTCTCCTTAAATAACTGCCTGCTTTCCATAGAGATGGTTTTAGAGGGTTGTTTTAACCTGATACTGCAGACAATTGTGTGCTGTTAGCCTAAAACTACCAGTGCATAATATGGAGCTTGCCCACTGTGTTTCTTAATGCAAAATGACATGGAGCATTATTTGCCACATCAGGAAAAGCTGAAACTATGCCCTAAGGCAAAACATCCTGAGTTATAATTATTCAATTATGATGTTTAAGATCATCTGCTGTTGTGTGAGCGCTGTGAAAACGAGGCATAATGAAGTGGGTTACACCAGGTCTGACATTTCACCCTTCTTTCTGATCATGCTGACTCTGGGGATTTAACTCAGTTCTCTTGTATAGTTCTGTGTGGCTTATTATTATTTCCATTTTAATATTAAACTAGAAAATGTCTGAATCTGTTATGGAAGTGTTTCATGCTATATTAAAAAAAAAATATAATCACAATCTATCCAAAGGAAACACACATATACTTAAAATACTTAAAAAAATTTAAAATCTAGGGAGCTAGAGAAATAGAAGAATTATTCATTCATTATTATTGTCAATAAAACCAGCACATACTGACCTGTACAAGACTGTCCATTTTCTTATTACAATGCACTACTGTGAATAAGATCACTGGGGAATGCTACCAAGAAAGAGATTATAACCACAAGAATGTTTGTGCAAAACAAAAGCAATAACAAAGAAAAACCAAATGGAAAATGTTTACAAGACTCTTTCTCAGCTGCCCAGCTCTCTTTTCGCTGCTTTAAAATGCATTTAATATTGTATGTAACAGAATTCATAAGTAGCAACATGGCTTTCAGCTAATGACCCTTACAAGGCAGATTTTAGGAGGGAGCAGTCTCCACCCTGCTGGGGCGAGCCCCCAGCTTTGCAGCCCTTGCTCTGACGCTTGGGTGCAGCCACGGGGAGCTCGGGGGGACAGGAGCCATCCCTCCTCTCCCCTCACGAACCCGTGCCGTCCCTCCTGTCCTACCTTTCACGCAGATAATAGAGTAAGATGGCTTTCTGCCATGATGCCCCTTCCCTTTCTCTTCAACCTCAGACAGGGCAGATTTGGGATGGTTTTGCTCTTCCCTTCAGAGATAGCAGAACCTGCCCAGGGCAGCCCTTCTTTGCCCTGCTTCCTCAGAGACCAGTTGTTCTGAGGTTTTGACAGCCAAGGATGGGTGTGAGGAACACCTCTTTCTGCACTCCTTCAGACCTCCTCCTCCCTGACGGCCTCCCACGACCACGATGCAGGCAGGGGCAGCAGCGGTACAAGGAGACCAAGCTGTGCACTCGGTGGTGGTACGCTACTTGGGTTGGTTCGCCAACTACTCCCTCAATTTAGGAACAGAGACAACAAGAAGAGCATCCTTTGTTTGACCCTACTTGGGAGCTGCCTGTTGGACCATGCTGGCACTCTACTCGGGGAGAAAAAATCAACAAAACAAAACAAGAAGTGGGAGATTTTGTCACCAACATAAGAATGGCTTGACTAGCAAAAAGAGAAAAGCTAGAATTTACCATTCTTCTCCTGCAATTATTGTGAGGAAAAAAATAATTATAAAAAAAGAATAAATTCATAATAATATTTTCCTCCTCATTTGATAATGCTCAAAGAGGAAATAAATACACTGCAAATATACAGAAGATTTCTGGAATGACAAGCTTTTCCTAGGACCCATACACATACCACAGCAGTAAATATTGCTCAATGCATACAGATACACACACAGAGCAGTAACTCTCCAAAGAAAATAATATTTTAGAGAATTTAATCTGGTTTCTTCTTAGCTGTGGGGCAGAAATTATGTGGATTTTAATAGAATGCTGAGATAAATTAAGACTACAATAAATATATGTACAGGTAGATGTCTTTTATTGAAGTAGCACATAAAGTGTGAAGCCAAAAAAGGGGCTAAAAAGCAATTTAGCTGAAGAAAAAAGATTTCAGGTATCAATTTACTGCCACAGATATAAGTCTACAACTAGCAAAAGCACAGAACATTTCCTATGCAAATAGGCAAGACAAGCTAGTCCTATTTTCCCTGGACATGTTCAATAAAAGGCAAACATAATATCATGGGATGAGTAAAAATCTAAAAATCTACTCACCGAGTTTTATACTGTAATGTTTTAAAAAACTACAAGCATTTAAAATCTAGCACTTATGGTACAGAGAAACCAACTGGGACATGTTCTGAAATGTGACACGATACTTGCCTCTGACATTATCCTGTGAAACATTTATTCAGGGTCCGCGGCTTTTGATAACAGCTCAGCATAGAGCTGCTGTTCTCCAATTTATTCTTCAAGTTTTTGATCTACCTGCTGATTATCTCTGAGCCAGTGGTTCAGAATCTTAGTTTTTCCATCCTGCATCTTACCATCAGCAAATTCCTTAAAGGAGAGAGGTCTCAGTGGATGATCCCACCTTCTAACAGCATCCTACATGTTTTTAGCAAGACCAAGACTGCTACAGTAACACAACAAATGAACGCTGTTATGTCAGAATTCACTGCTTGCAGGGATGGAAGAATCACTTTGGTTTTATATGGAAGCAAGAAATAAGAATCTTCTAATTTCCACCAGTGCTTTTAGCCACAGAATTAAACACAGCGCATGTGTACTTAACGAGGGACTGTGCTACATGGAGTATTACTAGAGAAAAGTGATGCCATCAAATTGAATGTCTCCTTATTTTGGCATGTGTTATGCAAAAGCAGGGGACTGGTTTAAACCCTGACTTTGAGAAAAAGATTAATTTGCATTTGCCTTCACTTTGGGAAGGTGCATGAACTGTGCCATGAAGATGTGGATGGCCCCCATGTTAAGGAAGAATAAGTTGAAAAGAGGGAGAAATACTGGAATTACATTCACATCCTGGTGTTGTGTAAAGAACTTAAATCGCAGTGACATCATGGTGTGTCCTTGTACCATCCATTTTGCGGGACAATCAGTATTTATTTGGAAAGGCTTGCAGACTCTAGAGTAATTTGTGTCAAATGTAGTAATTCTAAAAAATCAGACCAATAAAGTACAAATAACAATCCACAGAGGCATTCCTCACTCACATCACTGTAAATAAAAAAACCCCCATGTGAATATGTGTAAAACTAGCATAAAAATCAGCATCGGGGCCTGCTTATTTTGAAAAGCTAGAGTACTAATACAATGGCAGGCATCAGATAAAAGGAGTAGACTAAGACTCCAGTAATATGTCAGTATTTTTTATTTTGGCAAAACCAAATGATTGAAATTTCTGTTGATCTCCACTGTATATTATCATTTGTTCTTTTTCATTAGCTTTGCCTCAACAGCAGTAGCAGAATGGGAAGCAATGTGTGAAGACAAATTTCAAGAAAAAGAAATGCAATACTTCTAATAAAATGAGAGTAACTACCATTTCACTTAACATGTCTGTTAATAGAGGCAAAGCCCCTCGTCACGGATGTTGCCTCCATATAATCTATTCACTTTAAAGTTGAATTTAGTTGTATTATTATTTTTATATACAGTATATTGCCTAAAAGCCATGAGCCAGGACTTCTCTGCATTAGCTGCTGTGCAAACAAAGGAAAGAGGGGGTTTATGGTCCAGAGAGTTTATATTATAATTTGTTAATTTTTGATGAAGAGTAAAAGATAATCTGAATGAGGCATTCAGGAATTCAAAAACAGAAAGCATTTAGCTATATAATGCAGCTCCTATTACAATTCTCAGTCTGCGTTCAGAAAACACCATTACCAGACATGCTGAACATTGCTATAAACTGACAGTAAAGACGATAAAATTCTCTTTAGGTATAAATGCCTGAACTACTACTAACATCAATGGAATCATGCCTATTTACAAGAGAATTTCAATCCACTATCAAAAAAAGGTGGCAGCAGAAAAAAAAATACAACCAACCAACCAAAAACCACACACACAAACAACAGACTGTAAATTACTAATATCCATTAAAAGAATGTTTTTTCCTATAACTGTAAAACTAATTTTACTTCAAAATATGTAAGTAAATATACTTATTTTACTTCAAAATAAGTAGTAATTACAACTCCTGCTCAATTGCTATTTTCTGGACCCAAAGTCTCGCTGAAAGTTCTGGGTTGGTAAAAAAGAGACCTGGTGCTTACTGTACTTTTCCATCTGTAGTGAACATTGGGGCACTCTAAAGAAAAACCTGTTCAGATTTAAGGATGTATGGTTTTATGTCCTCTGAAACTAAGGAAACACAAATAAATGTATTTGATTATTATAAATTAATAAAATACTTTTTTTTCCCCCATACAACACATGCCCATGTATGCTTACTAAAGATTTAGAACAACTGGAAATGTTTTAAGCTGCAAATCAGAACATTTTTTAAGAGTAGAAGTACTGTCGTGTCCCTTTGCCATCCCAAGATCTGTATCTGTTGCCTTTAAAGGACATCTTTAAATGCAAAACACGATAATCTATCCATATATCAGTAATTTCCTACGTTACTAAGCACATAATCAGGTAAAATACATTGTCACAAGTTCCATACCCTGACACACTACGTTTATATAATTTCTTGAAAACACTGAAAACATAAGGTAGATGTTATTTTACATTAAAACTTAGTAATTGATAGTAGCCATTACCCAACTGTATTTATTATAATGATAGAGCTAAACAAGTAATCATCACTATTGAATTTTAAATATAAAACTAGACTTGAACTCTCTTATAAGTCAATAATCGAATTCCCAAATGAATAACTATCACAGGAAGGCAATTGCAACCACTACAGAAACCTTGTGACTAGTGAGGCTGTCAAAATTTGAAAATCTGATGAAGTATTTTTGAAACTGAATCTGAGTTTTAAAAGTAACTCCACTATTAAATGAAAACATTGCTGGTCTGGTTCTGCTCCTTCATGGTGAATAGCAATATTTCTTTAAACTGACTAAAATATATTCTCAAGATGAATTGTAAGAGGTACTAAATTGCTTACACGGTCATTATTCCCATTAAGTAATTTCCTTTGAGCAAAAGAAGAAAACATTGTATTTCCAAGAATTACAAAAGTAATAGAAATTTTTAAAACTATGGAAGATTGAATTTGATCTACTACAAAAAATATTATTTTAATAATAAAGCAACCATTCTTTCAGCATGTGCATACAATAGTTTTGAAATTAATCTTTAAAATTACTTTAAGATTTAATAATTATATGTAAGTGAAAATGAACGTGCAGTGTGCTGTGATAATGCCACCACTGGGTGATATCATCTGAGTCTATTATTCAGCAGAGCAGAGAAATATCAAGAAATAATTGGCCTGAAAACTCTCATTTTAATTGCTCTGCACAGCCCTGGAAAGCAAGTTTGATGCCTCTAATATTAAGGAACATATCTAATTCTGAAAATGAAGCAAAATGGATCAGGCTGGTCATAAAGAAATTGTAAGCACTGAGCCAAGGTATGCTAAACCACCTTCAAAACAAATGGGAACAATTTTACTATACCAAATGACAACAAAAGAAACAGCACACATAGGCTTGTTTAACATTAAAAGAATATTTAGGCTCAGGAGCTGGATATGGGGAAGTTGTTCAAGGTTGGAATTCAAGGCTGGAGTAAATCAGGACAGCCATGAGATCTAGGGGAAGCAGCTGGTCGTGAGGAATACCAGAAGAAACTGGAGGCTTTTAGTCTACCCAGAAAATGATCAATATTCTGCCTTCTTCTAAACAACAGGAGTGACTACAGATCACTGAATCTGTTGCTATACATAGATGCATCTTTCCTAGTGTCCTGTTCTTTGCCCCATTTCCTCCCATCTCCAATCAACTTTTCACCTTAGGAAATCAGCTACAGTCAAAAGATGCAAAGTCAATTTACATATACACAGGCTTTATTTTATGTTCTTAAAAACATCCTGTGAACTTTCCAGGATACATTTTTAAGCGTCTCCTTAGTCCAAGCCATGGAAAAAAAAATTTTCTGTTTTTTTGCAGCTGTAATTTTGTAGGTGTCATTACCCCCCACCTCCCCCAGGATCAGACTGATTTAAAAATATACCGCAACCTCACTTCAGAGTGCTCAAGTTTTAGAATTCTTTGCATTAGTTCTATCAAACTTCTTATAAAATGTCTAGTCTGTGGAAAAAAAGTACTTGGCAAATTTTCAGAAGCTTAGTATCTCTGGGGTAATAAAGAGATGTTTAAGTCAATCAGTTCTATAATGGAGAACTAGCATCAATGAGAACTTCAAGAGTGACTCTTGTCTCTTCCTTATAAATACCAGATCTGTCTAGAGACATAATTTTATTTCATTATATGTTGTTTGCCATGTCAGAATAAAAGTGTTAGCTGCAAAATAGTAAATGTGGGACTGAGTGATTAATAAATGTGCTTTAGATTTCACTGTGTGAAAAGTATTGTTGCAATTGTTTTTTCATCTCAGAGTGCCTGTTGTGTGAAAGCTTGTTTTGTGTGTCTAGAACCACTTATACAAAATGCATTTTTAACTACCATAGTTGATCATAAAGGGAAAGAGGGAGAAATAAAATGATTCATTATGCAAACAACCTTGAGATTTCTTTTTCTTAATACAAAAGACACCAATGTTTCTTTGCTCATTCACTGGGTTCTACAGCATGGCATAAAGATGATTTAAGAAACTTAATTTTAGACTGGTAACCATTTTACCTTCTAAATGAAGAGACAGGTATTTTTTAAGCCTACTGGATAAAATATATTGGGTTTTGTGCCCTGGAAAAATAAAGTGAAAAGTGGATCCTGCCAGGATGAATAAATTACACTGGCATGAAAAAAGGACAGAACAATGCAGTTGACACCAGATTAACATCTGGGGTTAACTGCCAGAAACAATGCAATGCTTATTAGTATCTGACTGAAAAGCTCATCTTCTGTCCTGGGCCACATTATTCATTTGCTTAAGCCAAACAGGCTCTTCATCAGCTTCTGTCTTGCCTTATGTTCTAATTTCCCTGGAAATGCGTGGTAATGAAGGTCCTTCTAACAGATGTTCCTTTAGACTCATTAACTTCTGAATCTTGTTGTTCATTTTATCCACCAAAAGTTAGTTTATTAGAATAAACAATTATGGGAAAATAGAAAATCACAAAGAGCTTTCATCATGATACTTAACTCCAGATACTGATACTGAGTGGATGTATGCAGATGCTAATAAAGTACGATACTTAGAGATTGTCTTAAGTGATGAGGGAGTTCCCCACGCCTCAAGAGACAAAGATATCCTGTGTGACTTCAAGCAAAACATCATAAATCATTGCTTACCAAAGATTCAAACAGCAACTGTCCTGGTTACTGACAATAACTAAAGGCACAAAGCACTTTGATCTTACTTGCCTGAGGGAAAGTTATTTAGTGAGCTAAAATAACAGTATAGGACTGTATAAATAGTACTATAGCAACCAGCTTTGAGGAAAACATTAAAGTCTTGATGATTTCATGAAAAATGTATGAAATAAAGCCCTAAGAAGAATGAAACACAACTATGCACAGGATTTACTTCATGATACATAGAACATGATAAATGGCAGACCTTATTTAATATAGATAAAATTATTGTAATATCTCACTTCTGTGGCAGAACAATTAATTTAGATTTAGCTTTTGAATTACTATATGAAATTGTGATACTGAGGGATGGTACACTTTACTTCTAAAAAAAAAAAATAACATCCCTGTAAATGTATGTCACTACTCTTCATAACCATGTACACTCTAAACAGTTCAGTGTTGATAAAAATCCTGACAGTTTTCTAATATTTTAATATAATAAATGAGATTTAAGGAAGTGTAAAACATTTTTCCTAGCATGAAGACTTTGAAAATTGCATTTGTACTCCTATTAAATCTCAGACTAAAAAAATTGTAAATGATCTTATTTGAAGACTGACAGCAACGTGAAGCTAATACCTACGTAAAAAAAGGAAAAGCTATATTTTCTGACTATGTTGTAGATTTTAAAAAGTTGTTACTTAAAAAAAAAACAGTTTTAAAATTTAACATGCCAACAGGTGAAATGCAGCAACAAAAGTAATATTTGTATATTACTTGAATAATATAATAATATTACATTTTAATATATAATAATATAAATATAAGCTCTTTTAATTAAAATCAACACTAGTTACAGTTTAAAGGTTCTAGTTCTAAAAGCACGTACTGTCAACTGGTAATTCTTGGAATTCTGCTTAGTAAGAGACATTGATGAGGTGGGAAGAACAGTGTCAGGATATATCAACAGAAATAAGCTATAACCTCTGGTGAAACTATTCCATTGAATTGCTTGTCTGAGGTTTTACCTGGAAATACAAAATGAAAGAAAAAAGTCTTTTCAACACAAAATTTTACTAGCTTCCTTTTCTACCATGTGCTTTGGGTTTATTTACCATCTGGAATATCCTCCAACTGTATGTACCTGGCAGTTTTCTAGCGTTTTAATATAATAAATGAGTTTTAAGGAAAGCCATCCTTAAGTTCAGGAGAAGCTACCGTACGCACTTCCATGCACCAGTGGGACAACAGACTATTAGAATTCCTTCAGAAGCAAATGGAAATCTGTTGAAAGCAAGAAAATATTTTATGCATATTTGATAATCATGACTAAAGGTGAAAAATATGATGTAGGCAAATATCTGTGATGCATTTTTGGAGTCATATAATCAATTCTGTATGCTTACATCTTACGAAACAATCAGCTTGTGGTTTGATTTACGCATTTACATGAGCTAAGCGTTCTTACCCTGAACAAGGCAGCACTGTATTATCCTCAATTACTAAGAATCACATGCAGTAGCATTTCTCACTTGAATGAGATAGAAGGATATTGTGACCCAGTTGCTTTCCTTTGAAATATATGCACTGTTTGTACAAAAAGCCCAAATATTTTACTGTCTCAGTGGATCATCAGATAGCCAGTAACATCATTTGATAGAGTTAAGACAAGCAAAACAAATGAGTACTGTGTCCTAGGGCTAACTCATACTCTCTCAAGAGATCAAGTTCATGGAATTACAAAAATGTTATGCCTGCCAATGACACTGTTGTATGTGAATAGTGCTACTAAGAAAGACTGAAATAACCCATTCTTTCACAACTCCTGCAAAATATCTGACAATTGCATTCACGACCCAAATGCATATTTGGTTATATACAGCTGTCAAACATTTTTGCAGGAACAGTATCAGGATCACTTATTTTTAAGTATTTTGTCCCACCTTCTTTTCGATTGAAATATAACAAGGCATTTGAATTTCATAGTCAAGAACAAAATCTTCAATGGTAAAAAAATCAAACCGACCTCACTTTAAGGACATTCTCATACTGTTTAGTCAATTTCCCTTAAATTAACATACAGAAATTACTTATAGTTATTTTCTCTTAGAATCATTCCAAACAATGCTTTGCCTTTCTTTAGGAATTGAAGGGTGTGTGAACAAAGACCTAGGAAAACAAATTCTCTATAGTATGTGGAAATAAGAGAATCAATTAAGCTTTTACTTAACAACAGTATTCACCAATTCTACATTTACGCTTGCTATAACCAATCCCTGATTTTCAGATGTACTGCTGCTCCCATTCTAAAACCCTCATTCACTTCCGTGTGCATTATGGACATTCTGCATTTTGCAGTATTGAACCTTCAGGTCCAGCATCCCACTCATGTCTCACGTCATGGTTGTAAATTTTTGAATTTGATTTTTTTTTTGCCTCAGGGAACATAACTGACTACCTTTACAAATGAATACTCATACCCACACCATATCCATACTCATACACAATACTTTAGAATACATGAGGAAAATGCAGAAATGAAGTTGTATCCAGAAATAAAGAAGAGGTGTTCAAATACAATCACACAAAATTACTACCAATTTAATCAAAATAATTGTGTTTTGTGATCCAATGAACAGACAGAAGATGTTTTTCTTGGCAGTGCTTCTGGACAATTGTTACAAAATGATGACTGTCTGATTAGCAACAGCATTCCTGTCTGATTTCAGGAATTTTTTTTGTGAGCGAAACCAATGGAAACATACTAGTTGGACTGCAACTCTCAATAGAAAACGTCCACAAACTAAAATATTCCTAGCAAGGCACTGTGTTGTAAATGACAGCACTCAGCCAAGGGTAGCACCTTCAAGTACCATTTACAAGCCTCAACTTTGTTTTCCTCAACACTAGGTGTCTTACAGACGCAGAAGAAAAAACAAGTCCTGTCTCAAAAAGCTTGCAATATAGGCATAAACCAAAGAAAATAAGTGAATATTGCAGGATCAAAAGTAGGTCAGTTATGGTTGGTAAATGGACCGTAGGTTGGCGGTGTTGCCAGAATTGAGTCATGAAGGCATCAAAGTAAAGTGGAGCTGAAAAAGTATCTTTAACGTAGAACAACAGTGTGACAAGGTGTTGCTCAGCAGAAATTCCTTCTGCTTTTTCTTACAGTAGGATAATTGTAGAGAGTATGAAAACATAATAAATGTACATATATAGGGAATTCTTGTTCTGATCAAGATTTCCTGCTTTTTGCTTGAATGTAAGTGCTGCTGATCAGTCCCCATTCTTATACATACACAGAATAACAATTTAAACCAGCGAGACTAACTACCACTTAGCATGTGTATTGGTATACAAAATGGAGATGAAAAACAGCTGTCTACATTTTTTCACTTTAGAATCACATTTTATTCTGTGTTATGTATAGGGCAAATGTGTGTGTTAAATTTCATTTTCATGGATAAATGTGTAATATCAGCCATCAGGCTGTTAGCTTCACTGTCTTAAAAAAACAAAGGATACCTCACTGATGTGCCAAAAAAATGTAAGACTTTGTTAAAAATCAGGCTGTGAAAAATGACAGAAACTTCCTTCTGAGCACACTGTCTTTTGTAGCAGTAGGTACCACGTTTGGAAAAATTCCAGAAACTTAACCCATCTGCATAATTTCTTTTCGTAGTTACAGAGTGCTTAAATAAAAATATACATTCTAGCTTCCAAAACAAAAAGGCAGAGATTTTCTCAACTAGTTCATTAAGCTAGAAATCTTGTAAAGGAATTTCTCCAATGCATGATTTAAATGGAAGTCATTTTAATGACAAAAGCAACCTTACAGATTAGATCAGATATTTTAAGGACTAATTCTGAACTCTTTCTGCTATTTGTATAAAACCACAAAGATTTCTGTAATTAATGATTTCTATGCCAAGGGAGAAATGATTTCAGATTGAAGTAATTCTATTTATTAAACAAAATATTTGTACTGTATTAAGAAAAACAAAAAGCTTTTACTGCAGCTCATATTTTCTTACTGTTTTAAAATTGGCTGGTAAACAGGTGTGGTAGTAATAGGATTAAACTGTCTAGTACTTCCTTCCGGCTATCTCTAATCACAGCTAAACTTTACTCCCTACTCATCTACTCATCATGGGGGCACGCATATTAATCTCTCAGATTAGCTGCATGAGGAGTCTAGGTGTCTAACTTCAGAAAATTAGGATCACACTGTTAGAGGTTGGTATATAATCTGTGATGTCATGTTGCCTGATTTAGGCAGAACCCAAGGTACTACAGTGCTGGCCCTGAGATAATTGCAATCAACACGAAAGATTCTAAGAATAAACCAGAAAAAATAATAGTAATTAACATGAATATAAGTTAAAACATATTTCAAGAAGTATATTATCTCACAGTATGCCATACCAGCAAGTAGTAGCACATTATGTGATGTGTTGTAGTGATATTAGGTGCTACCAAGTCCTTTTATCAAATAGTATTGTTAAATGTTTACAAGATAATTTACAAAATTAACCATTAAAATAAACAAACACTAAAAAGCATACATATTTGAAAACAAAGTTTAATAATTTTACAAATTAAATTTTTTGTAAATATTTACCTGGATAAAACTAATTGTTGACTAATTCGAAAGAAAATGTTAATGACATCTTTCAAACCAGGTGGCTGAACAGCAAGACCAGTACAGAAATGTAGGTTACTTAAATGAAAGATTCTAATACAAAAGTGTAAATGAAGAAAAATCCATTAGCTCCAAAGAAATAATTTCTGACGTACTTTGCTGCCTGACCTGATAAATCTGTGCTGTGTCAGTTTTCATTCAACAGTTAATATCTGACTACACTAAATTAAATTGCAGGATGATAATGCACTTACAGATCTTCCTACCATTACATTTGTCTATCTTTAAGCTGTATCTTTCATCACAGTGAAAGCAAACAATTATTTGTCTACGATTCAATCTCTATTTTGTATACATTCTTTATAGTGCCTATTCCTTCCAAAACAGAGTGTGGATCGGAGCAAAACAGATCTTCCCCCTTTCTGACAAATTCCATGAGTTGAAGACCCTATGACCCTATAATAAAACAACATCACTCCTGAACATACGGCTACTTCCAATATTTCTTCAAATATCTGTGTATTATACAAAGCAGGTAGGGATTAGGTGGTAGCTGTTAAAATAAATAGCTCAGCTGCTATCTTGTTGCTTTGCTATTTGCCACGTACATGCATGATGCACTGATGTAAACACAGGTTTGCAGGAACTGGGAATGAAAGTGATTATCCTCACAGTAACAGGTTTCCATGCCACAGAGCACACCCGCAGTGCAGTAAAGAACTTAAACTTGCATGGACTTAAAGAAATACAAGTTATATGTATTTTAAGCCTGAAACTTAATGTTCTGTGTTTCATAATATTGTCTTCATCCCATCTTGAAGTGGGATCTGTACTTTAAAAGTAAAATAAAAAAATAAAATGAAAGTCTATTTTTCATAGTGGCAACCAGCCACCTGCAGCACAGGTGGATTATGGAAAAGAAGCACACAAGACACTACCTGGAAGAAAAAAATAACAACATAATATGACCCAGTAATTTGCTCTCATTGCTGACTTTGTAAAATGAGATGAGTAATTTGGCCATAACTATGTGAACAGGTTTGGGCCTGGTGCTACTGTAACTGAAGTGTGTATTTAGAGATATTCTGCTCATTCAAACAGAATATGCTCTAGAAGAAAAAGGTTGTGATTTCCAGTTGGGAAATGTTTACTCCATGTAACTTCAGAAAATCACTAAAAACAATAGAACAGATTATCTGTATAGTTTTGGATGCTTTTTACTTTCTATGAGGTGTCGGCTAGAACTACAGAATGTAAACCTGGATGCCTCCCACCTATTCTACTGCCAGGGCAAAATGAAAAAAAAAAAAAAAAATCTTGTAGTAAAATATAGGACAACAAAGACCCTTCAGAAAAACAAAACAAAACAAACCACAAAACAAACCACAAAAAACCTACATAACCAGGTCTGCTACAAACTTTTTCCTGAGGGGATACACACAAAATATTTAAGAAAGAACAGCCTTTTATTTTTATTTAAGAAGTAAAGGAAAAGAACTAGCTTTATCTTCATGAGCGGAGAGACAGATTATGATTTATGTCTTAGAAGATCATTGTTCTTCCACTGAGAATGCTCACTCCCCACAACAGAGGTTTAAAGTACAGCCAGTTGGATCAGCAGTCTACAAAGATCTGTGTAGGTAACAGGACCTTAATCATGTAAGATTATTAAGGATCCACTTCGGCCCCTGCACTTCTACATCTAGTGTAAAAAGTTTTAGATAACTACCCAAATGCACATCAAAAAACCATTCTTGGCCACCAAACCTAATAGATCTCAGTGAACAAATTGAACCTTTGGTGAAGCTCGCTACAGATAAGAATGAATCTCAAGTTCACAAATGAGCAGTGTCTGTTTTTCCTAGTCAGAGCATTAGCCAGCTCATTGTCATCCAAATCCAGTTTCACAGACACTCTGTGAAGGTGGAGACAAAGGAGACCTTTCACTAATAAAGTTTAATGAAAATAAATCTCAGAGCCCCAGGTCATCGGCATACTGATGACAGTGAAGTATACTCTGTGTGCTCCCTTTCCTGGTGACATCATATTTCGTGTATGATAGGTTCCACTGGACCCTTGTGAAAAATCAGTCTTTGGAGTGGAAAAAAATCCTTCCAAAATTACCTTTAAAATCTCAAAGAGAAACTAAGGATACCTATTTAAAGAAAACAATGTAACCTAGTCTGGACCACCGCCAGGGAATAGGAAGAATAAATATTACGGGTATGTCTAGTGAATGGGTCACTGCTTCAGAACAGCAAGATATGGAGTCATGACCCTGTTCTTCTAAGGACATCTGATATACAGTCATAGATTATAAAAAACCACAGTGGAAGAGACTTCACATAATACTGTTCTCTGGATTCTCTAAAACCAGATTGCACCTTGAATTGCAGGGCTCAGAAGTTAACATAGGACTCTAATGAAACATTGCCCAAACCAAGCAGAGTGGAAAAAGCACTTCATGCCTTTTACAGATCTTATCTGTCAATACAGAACTTGCTTTCTGCTCCCCCGCCCCACATTAACTTTTGAATAATGATCAGTTTGATATTCACTACACCCTGGCATCAATATATATTTCTCCAGTTTTCCAAGACTATAATCCTGTTTTGCAATGTAGCTGCTGCCTTTTCCAGCTGTCTTTGACAGTTTCCTGAAGTCAATACACTCCTTATCTATTAATTCTCCCATATCCACAATATCTCTTAACTCATTACAGGAGATGAAGAATTTAATGTGAACATGGGTCCAGTAGGAGTTATGTCTAGAAGGAAGTCAGTACCTAAACACTTTTGAGGACTTTAGTCTTTCCAAATCTCACTTTTCCATCTACACATAGCAGTACTTTGCAAAAGTTTTTGAGATTACAACCATTTAATATTATTAAGTGTTCACATAATATAGTAATGGAAATACATTTTAAAATACGTGGGCTTTATAGCCAAGCAATATAGGCAAGAAAAAAAATTGCTGACATGAAAATTCCTAAAAACAACCCTTATACTCAACCAAATATAAACAATGCTATATTCAGACCTGAATCAAAGAATCAAGTAAATGTCAGAACATTAGACTATGTTTTGACATTATTATTTTACAAAATTCTATAATCCTTGATATTTTTTTAAAAATCAGACATTCATATAAAATGGGAAATTGGTTCCCAAAATAGAGCACAGGAACCCTATCTACTTCCTCCTCATGCTCTTGAGAAGTATGCAGCCCTTGAAGAAGACAGTAGTTTCCTACTACTCCCTAAATCCACTGAATGGGTACTAGAAGAGACAGTAGCAGCATGAATAAACAGGAAAGCAAACTCAACAGCCTGCATAATAAGTTACAGAACTACCATATATATACACAAAGGACCATGTGAAATTGAATTAAATCTTAAGAAAATGGACGACAAGGCTAGCTGACAACCAAATGGCATATACTTCATTGCCAGTGATGGGAGATGGAAAGTTTTTGCAGAAGCCCCCATATTAGTGATAAAATTCTACTTTATGAAGAGAATGTTTGGGGTCTGTAGTAGCTATGGCTCCAACTTTTAAAGTATAATGGAAAAGTTTCAGATAAGGATCACATGGTCCAATTATCGACTTCCTTATTCGCAAATTAATCTATGTGATATGTTTAAAGATGAGTGAAAAGTATGTATCTTTAGATGCTTAATTACAATACGTGAAGGAATTTTATGTATACTTATATAAAGTGATTATTCATTATTATAGTTATCATCATAAATTTCCTCATAAGTCTTAAAACAAATATAAGTAGCATTAAAAATCCACATAATTAATTTTCAAATTGAGACGCAAAACTCTTTTTTTATTCATAGCAAATGTAATTGTATCATTCCTCATTCTTGTTTAAATGGAAAACTTATGCTATTCTTTTTTAAAGGAAATTATTTTTAGAAGCGTCAGTATTTAATGCATGCTGCCAAACCTTTGAAATAATAGTGCAAAAGTATTTCATATATGGTATGATATGATTTTAATCAAGTAACAGCACTTCCATCAGTATTTAAGACTAATCAGAAATCCCTGATACTGAAGACTAGGAAAGGTTTGGAAATTGAATTTACATTTGCTTTAATATTTCTTTATTTTGTCAATCAGATCTCAGGTTAAATGTAACAGTTTGCCTAAAGATTAGAGCAGGGTAATCTTCAAAGTTCATTTCACTATTACAGATATTGACATAAACCAGTTTGGTTTTCATTAGACATTATCAAAAAAACCCCAAACCCACAGGTGAACTAGATTCAGGGAATGTTGCAATTACAAGCAATTACATAGTTTTCCCAAAGAAAACCTGAAGTCCTTATTCAACTTGATTAATCCCTATTCTTGTAAATCTCCCAGCGTAGCTCACTGCAATCTCAGGGTTTCAATTTCTACTTGAAAACAAGTAGCTACTATAAAAGAATTTACACTTTTTGTAAACCACATGACCTGTCACTAAGGAGGGAGAAAAGGTAGAATGACTACCAGGAAATGTGTGGACTAAGTAACCAAAAACTGAAGGTTTGGGGTTTTTTTTTAATATCATGCTTCACTGTTTGAATTGAATATGACTTCATTTTTCCTAAGTCATCACCATTCAATCCTGATAGCATTTACATCACCATATTTCCTACAGACATTTGGAAATACGTTAAGTTCCAGTGTAGCTGTGACAGAAAAACATGTGGAGAGTCTGCAGTAAGAGGACAGGGGAAAGGCTGTGCTGTTCAGTACATAGTTTACTTAAACTAAAGTCAAAGCACCACACTCACATGACAGAAGTGATACAGGCCAGAGGGAACAAGGGCTGTCAGCAAATAATCATCTTTATTTGACAACTGGAAACTAGATATTGAGCCAAAATGTCACATGACATGGTCATGTTCAAAAGTAACTCAAGTTCTTCAATTTCTGTTTAATTTAATTTTCCTCACGTATGGCAACTAAGTACATCAGGCTTATCCAAGTTTATGAATTTGCCATAGAACCTTCTTTTAAAAAACATCTATATTTCAAATATTCCAAATAATGCCTTTTATTGTAATTACATTAACATATATCCTGAAACACTGTTTTTAGTTTTTAGGTGCCCAGTGACCATTCTGGTTAAAAGAATACCTGTAGTCATGGAAAATATCAATGCTATATTACTGTCTGAGAAAGAAAGAAGAAACATTTGCATTAACACAGGATTTTCTGTAGGAAATTCTGGGCTCATTTCTCCCACGTGGTCTCTGCATAGAAGGAGGGAGGTTGAGACAACTTCTATTGATTATGTGCTAGAGGTAGCCAGGAACAAAACAGGCCATAAAGAATTGGGGAGTCATTTACAGCTGATTCAGTGTAAGAATGGGAAACAATGGAGGCACTCCATATAGCTTTGGACATCTAAGGCTGAGTTTCTTTTGTATTCTACAGAAAAAGGCAAGCTTCTCTACAGGACAGTCAAAACACCTGAATCCAGCTCCTGTTCTACATGAACTTCTAGAGGACCCTCTCAGTCATCACCAACTATAAAGTTAAGAGAAAAAAACCCAACCCGAAAACCCCTGCTAATACAATTACCTCCTACTTTCCCAGTTACTTTTTGAAAATTTTTTGGTTTATATTTGGGCTACTCTGAGATTTCCCTAAGACTCTCCTCTTTAAGTCATTCCAATTCATATCTATAATATAAATTATTCTTTGGAGCAAAAAAATGGAACCTAGGATCTCCCCCAGCTGCTGAGGGCACTAGTCCTCACTTCCTGCTATTTGGTCCAATTAATTCTTCCCCGCAGTGAGAAACATCAACAAGATGGGCTCAGAGGGTGTGATGCTCCAGAATGTTCTAACTTAGCATTTGGGGCACTCCTTTAAGAAATTGAAAGTTTTACTTCCAGCTCTCTGCTCCAGATAAGACATAGGAATAATTCTGTGATTTCCTATCTTACACATACATGAGTGCCTCAAGAATTAAACAAGGCACATCATTTTCATGAAAGCTCCTCCTCCTCTGGACTGTGAATGGCATCGAAGTCTACGATTCTGATTTTTCATTTCCAAGTTTTCTTCACTTTTATTAAAAGTAGATGCCATGTTAAACTTGGCATTTAATTTCCCCTGATATTTTATAAAAGTGAGAATCCGAGGGGAAAAAAAAAAAAATCACTTGGGTTGACCCAAATAAATTTCTTCTCCATTTCTAGGACTGCCAATGAACAATAACAACAAAATTGACAATTTCAGTATTTCACAAAACTGTAGTTAAAAAGGAGGGGAAGAATTAATTCATCTGAGTTCTGGCTTTGCAAATACCAACAACATAGATTAAAATGCAACCACAGAACAGTGTGAGCATATTTAATAACACTTACAATTCTGTTTCTCACTCCTGTGGTCATCAGCTTTTACCTCGACCACTGCAGCCCTCTCACTAGCCTTGAGAAATGCAATCCTGGCCCACTTACGTCTATTCACAGCATTTTTAGAGAGATCATTATCTTGTCACCACTTTGATCATATCATCCCTTGCTTAACATCCTTTCACTGGCTCCTCGCTTTCCTTATCATATCAAATACCTTTTACTTGTCTTTAATTTCAAAATCCTTTGCAATTTATTCTCTCCTACCTAGCACTTCTCATATGTTATCATTATGGCTCCTGAATAATTAATGTTGCCTTCTGAAATCAGAAGACCATTTGTACCTTCCCCTACACTCTCCCTTAGGCTACCCAAAAACTTAGGCCATTGTCAGCCTTCCCATCAGTCCTTAAAATTCAGCTCTGACACTACATGTCCAGAAAACTGAGCTAAACTAGGCCACCGGTGTACTGAGCTGAATGAGTAGTATGGGCTTCCACACCGTCACAATCTTATCTGACAGACCACGTTCCACTATGTTTCCACCTGTTCTTTTTTTCACTTCTTAGCTTTCCAGAAACTATTCAGTTTAAAAGCTCTGTTGGACACAAACCAAGTTAATGCTGCAGATTCATGTTTAAAAGAACCAAACGCTGTGAGTATTGACCCCTTGAGAATCCCAGGTACTGGGACTTCATTGACACAGGAAACCCCCAGTCTTTAAATTCCTTTAGTAGCTTATATTCATTGGCATGGTTCAAGAATTAGCACAAAATGTATGAAGGTTGGTACGCTGCAGTAAGTTAAAACAAAAAATTCAAAACTAGAATGGGTTGTTTACGCAGAGACTGTTTTGAATTTTGTTTTTATTTTACTGTGATATCTGTATCTTAGTTCTGATGAATTTACCATGTGGCACCACGAAGAATAAAAGATTTTATGCAACAATAGTAGAGGACATACAAGCAAGCTGAAACACTTAAAAAATGAAAGCACTTATTTTCTAGTACCTGCAGTCGTACCAGAGGGCAGGACTTCCAGTCCACTAAGAAACATTCATTTAAACGCCTTGCAGCTGCAAGTTCCCGTGACAGATCCTGCCCTTTAATAAAATCAAGTTATTCCTTTTAAATGTTATTGGCATTTTATAGGCTGTTAAAAGGAGCAGAGCTCAGAATGTTTATATTGCTCTGAGTCTCCCTGATTGTGTCCCATTCTGATAACCACCTGCCTGACGAAGCTTTGATTGGGTATGCATCTTCTGCAAATAATTCAATAGGAAACAAACATGTTACTGTTGTATTAAAAACAGAATGTGTACTGGGACCTAAGATTATTGGTCAGTGCAGGAATTTTCCAGGCATCTGGTCTGTAGCTCACATTGCATGCAGTGAATTATATCCCAGTAATTGAGAATGATGAATGATTTGACCCTCTTAAATATATAATGAGGGAAAAAACAGCACAGCGAGAGCCAAGATTTAGGCAATTTTAGCCTCCAGGAAAAAACAGTGGTAACCTAACACCACCTACAAATCTCAGCGGGTGCTTTGGTTGGGTAGTATGTCGTGTACCTTGGGTAATACATCTTGCATTGTGGGCAAGAAGAAACACTGATATTGATCTTTTACACCATGAAAAACCATACGTAATGTCAAAGAATTTAGCGGTTTACACAACAAGGTTAAAAAAACCACTTAATCTTTTGCTTGGGGATTTTTTTTTTCTGGACAGGAATTTTATAAATCCCTATAAAAGGCAGGAGTATTAAAATAAGTGTTACAAAAGACTGCTCAATTACCCCGATACAATTTAATGTCACAATAGCAAGATAATACCTCTTTCTGCACATACCTCTGTAATACTATGGTGACTTTACGAAAATATAAAGTTAGCAGCATAGCCTGAAGTTAAAAAGCATGATAATTAGTAATTTCATGCTGGCGTTTCACACCGGGATATCCTGCTGCAGTAAAAGACTGTCCGGGACCAACCTCCCATTCACACAGATACTGAAGTCAGAGGTCAGCTCACTTCTGTTATGATTTCTCTCTCTTCCCAGCTGGCCACCCCTCCTTCCTGCTGCACCAAGTGGGAACAGCAAAATGCAGAACTTCTTCTAAGACTTTGGAAAAGATTCTGTCTACAAAGCAGCAGAATGAAGTACACTGATGACAAGGCACCTATGGAACTTGGGGGCATTGGCCTTGATTTATTATTTTGCAACGCTAGATAGAAAGAGGGAAGAGGAGCGAAGGAAGTTCAGATACTGCCTTAAAATTTGTGTTTACAAATACCAGGCAATATTGTTGGGGAAATTTGGTTTGTATAGTAAGGGAGAGAAGTGGAAGGCAGACAAATGATAAATTGATAAAAAGAAGAAAGCTAAAAGCAAAAAGAGTATAAAAATTACTAAGGTGAAATCACCCTGGTAGTTTTGCTGCTTCTTTTACCTATTTTGTTTATTTGGGCAACCAGTTCTAAAAGCAGTTCCTGGTCAACCAGTTCTAAAAGCAGTTCCTGGTCAGTTTAACTGGTCGTTAAAGAAATTCAGGGCTCTCTTTTGTCTGTGGTTCAGAGACATGCATGCTTAACACTGGAGAAGATGAGCACGTGAACAGTCTGCATTTCTGTTTTGGCACAAGGACGAGATTTAAATATGAATGGGGAGTTCTCCTGCAGCTGACAGAAGTGCTCACTCATTCCACCACTGCTGCAGAGATGTTACCACCAGCTCCAGGGTCCCATTTTTCAGAGCAGCAATTCAGATAATGCATATTTATAACGTTTTTACAGCCTAACGAGTTAACAAATCACAAAGCGCTTGAATTACACAGGAAGTAGCAAAAACCAATCGGGTAGAGCCTTAATTTGGTACATCTGTATTGTGTGATGGGCTCCATTGTATGGACTCCGTCCTGCTCCATGGCAGACAGAGTGTGCATTGAAAACCCTACGTTTGTGCTCTGAAAGACAGCAGCTGCTTCCCATCTTCCATAACATCTGAAGAGAGTTTTACATTCACAGTACTCAAAGCCAAGAACACACTTCTCTGATGCGGGCTGAGGGAGAGAGTATTTCTCTGAGTACCCACACTATCTGCTGCTCAGGAAAACTACATCTGGCAAACAAAGGAGGATTTGCCAAGGAAGTATGTTGAGCTGGTAAACACATACTCCAATAGAAAAAGACAACACAAAATTTTACCAATATTTCTAAACGCTGTAATAGATTTGTGAAACTTCATATAGCCCATCCATATTTTCAACACTGGGACCTAATTTCCACAACTAGAAAGATAGTTTTCTTCCAGAGCATTTTCTATTGTGCTAATAAAATCAAAACACAAGAAAACCAGAGAAAGGTCATCTTCTCTAAGACTATTTTTATTCAACAAGCTCTTACTAGCCATTGTTATGCTAAGCTTTTCCTTATAATTTCTAATTTGTAGCTGATTTACCTTTTCTTACAGTACATTTTACCTACTTCTCTTGCAGTACACAGCTATTAGTGAGACAAAAAATACAAGTCTCACTTTTCATTTTCTAGATGAGACAATTATTTTCTTTTTCTGATTTTGAACCTTTGTGTCAATACATTTCTTGTTCATCCATTAACCAATTTCCTACACAAACACCTCAATTCTTTCTTCCCAGCTACCCCTGACACATGTGTCAGTAAAACATATTCAACATCTTCTGCTGTGTTGGTTTTAGGGCTGTAAACTCATCTCTATTTCCCAAAACTCCTTCTTGCAATGATTATAGAAAAATGGTGAAAACAATGTTTTGAAAAGAGAGAGAAGAGATAACAACAAATATTTGATTTACACTGTTGGAACAAAATTATACATTTGTGTACTATCAGATACGATTTTTCCCCTTATTTCCTCTTATTTTTTAGAACGTGCATGTTTATGTGTTGCTATATAGAACCTGATACCATGGAACTTTCAAAGAACAAGTGGGATACTTATTTATTAGCATAATGCAAAAAATGTTGATGATTGATTAAAACAAAACAGTTAGTTTTCTGTAAATGCTGTCTTTACATTCCTGTTCCCAAATCCAGTATCTTCCAGTGTCGAACTTAACCCTTTTAGAAACTAGCACTCCTGAGATATTATTTATCAAAGCTAGCCACATAATGTCCAGATAATATGAGTATTACTATGCTTTCATCACCTTATTTTGTCTAGTGTAAAGATACTGTATTATAACCACAAAAGCAATATTGTCTAGATATGAGAAAAGTAAGTCAGATGCTAACAAACAAGACCAAACTAAAGCCAAAACAAAATCTACCACCTGGTAATTTACCCATTTGTGCATTTTACCCAGAAGACTTTGTAATTCATAAATGAATGAGAAGCTACAAGAGTTCTCTTTTCTAAAGGCTTTTATGTTAATTGAGTTTGCTCTAAACATTTTCATATATCACATCAAGTATTCGACGAGGTGCCAAAGCACTTTGTTAACAAACTTATTTCCCAGATGTGGCTAAAGCAGGGACAGAAGGCTTGAATGTTCTAACATACCTAACAATTCAATTACAGTTATCTTATGGTGCCATCACATATTTTTCTTCAACAATCAAACAACCTCAGCTGGAAACTCCAAGCAATAACATAAATAAAGGACCATCTGGCAAGAATAATTAAGGAAGGCTGGAAATAAAACATTAATTAGTGCAGTAGTTCAAACGACCTTCAAAGGCCTTATTATGAAATTATATCCAAAACAGATAATCATTTATTTCATGTTACAGTTATATTTAACTAAGCATGAATAAATAATAATATCATTTTAGGATGCTATTACGCTGTTATTGACTCAAACTGATTTTGAAATTGTCTTATTTTTCTATAACAATAAAATTAGAATGGAAAACAACCTACATCGGTTTAGAATGGCAGCCTTGGTTTTCCCCTGTTTCACATCAATGAGTCAGATGAATCAAGCTTGCCTCAAAATTTACATACTAGAAAGGAGTAGAATGGTTTGCCAGGACAATACGCATGCAACTAATTGCTTTTAAATCATTTACATTTGTTTTCTCAATTTTGGAAGGAAAAGAATGGAAGTGTAGAATTACTCGCTTTCTGATCTATGAAATGAAATGATATGCCAAATACTAAGGTTTCTTAAAATCTCTCCTGTACAGAAGTATGCATTGTTATCACAAACTCAGGGAAGATATCTTCTCATACCTTTCAAAATCTTTGCTACTTTTACTGAAGAACTTAAGTTAGTTGCAATTAAAAGAAATCAACATATTTGAACATAACCTGCAGATAGGTAATGGTGGTCTCAGATGCCTTCATTATCCTCAAAGCAATAGAATGGGAAAAATATTCCTTGGAAATGTAATATAACCAGTTTTTTCAAAAGGAAACAACGACAACAAAAAAAGCTCAGTAATTCCTGTGTTTCTGTACCTTTCTCAAACTGCATTTTAAATGTATGTATGAATTATTAAAAGAGTTACATCTGTATATTTTCTGGGTTTGTTCATTCAGTTAGGCATTATTGGAAAAATATGCTAAGGCAAAGGATTTTAAAGAGGACTATAATTAAAATACACTAATTATTTTATTTTATTATTGTACAGAATTGCCATCCAGCCAATAAGACTATAGTCTTCATTATTTGGTGGAGTCACCTTCTCCTTATCCCCAGGCTACAGGACATCAAGCAACTGAATGAATTATCTTGGACCACAGCCAACCGCACGTCCTTTAGTTACAAGCCAGACAATGACAAAGCTCCTGAAACTCTCAGACATCATCTGGATAAGCAGGCACAAGGGACAAAATCTTCCTTAGGGAATCTGAGGAACAGATCCACTTATGAAGAACCATTACTAACAAAAGAACTACAGGAGTCCCCAATGCCACCCAAGGCCGAGCGAAGCTGGATGAAGTTTTGCCGATAAGTTGTTGTTTCCACTATTGACTTGTGGCTAACACAGCATGCTGTTCCACAAGACCAAATGGTGCAAACAGTGAAAGTGCAATTCTAATGGTGGTACTGAAGTAATGAATTTCAGGTTTGCTCTTTTATCTTTCTTAAAGTCAGTAGCTTAACCCCACAAACCTTATTAGGATCACGGATATGTTGCTGATACGAGATGTTGCTTTTTAGACTGAGAAATTATGATGGGTTAAACTAGCATGTGAGTTCACCACCGCACTGACTGTTTAGGAGGTAAATGACTACTAGAACCTGCTGTTATTCTGTCCAAAAAATAATTAAATTATTGCAAAACTTGGGCCCACAGACAGAAATAGCTGGCCCTATGTTACTGGCCAGACTACGTCAATGGGACATCAGAGAGACAAATTAACAACAGCTGATGAGTAACTTTGCTGAGAGAAAGTGGAACCTGGACAATATCCATTCATAGGGAAAGGTGCTGAAAGGAAGGAAGAAAGCTCAGCTACGGGAAAAAAAAAAGAGGAGAAAGAAGGATCTAAAAATACGAGGGTCGTAGGCAGGCAGTACTTACAATTACCTAAGGGACAGAGGGCAGAAATTACTAGGGAACAAAAGAAAGGTGAAAGGCCATGGGGCAGACTCTAATAACTCAAAGATAAAAAAGGAGGAGGTCTGGACTCAATACCAGCATAAGCTATAAACCAGTTGCAGACTAGTGAGCCGGGAACAAACTTGTAATGAGACAGGGAGAACAGATCCAGAAAGTGGAGCTATTTCTCTGTAAGGGAGCCTACCTAGTTAACACAGAGATCTCCCCAGAGTTCTCTGATCACCTTCCTGTGCTAGTTGTAGAAGTGCGTCTCTAGTTAGGATGCTTTAGACACTATGATTCTGCACGAGTAGGGGAAGGCAGATGGTCTGACAGTCTGTGCAACGATCTGAATGAGTCCAAGTATCAAGATCAAGCAAAGGATAGTGAACAGGAGAGAGACCGGTGCTCTGTTGTTCCCAGTTCCTGGCCTTGCATTTTTAGGTAGATGGCTGCATTGTTGTTTTTTCCGTGGGAGAGTAGAAGAAGAGTTAGGTGTATGATATTCAGGCTCAGGACAGAAAAATACTTATTTTCCAACAAAAAGCTGAAGGCACATTAAAAAAAAAACAAACCATGCAGGATGGGACAACATAACCATAAATATTTTGTCATTATTCTCCTTGTCTTTAGTCTTTGCATATCCAGATTAGCCTTCCACAGTACTTAATTTCTTAGGAACTGTGCGGGAGTTGAGGCAGTCATATCATCCAATGCCACTAGCTGAGACTGCAATAACAGTCAAGGCTTATGTCCCCCCAGCAGTCCCCAAGACTACTGCAAACAAATGCTTAACTCAAGTGCACTGGATATGCATATGCCTCAAATGGAACGGGTGTAGCTGAATTGCATCCCAAATACCCATCACATCCCCAAAATATCCCAGATTGCTTCAGAGACATGTAACCATTCCTTCTCTTCTGCATATTCCAAATACATTACTGAAGCCATCTTTGGGGGGGGGGGGGGGGGGGGCAAATTCAGACTGCAGAAACACAAAACAAAGGACTGACCTGACAAAGTCTGCTCTGCATCAGGAAGTCTGACGCACTGAATGATGTTACATAAAGTAATAACAAATCATGCTGCAGCCTCGTGGAGGCAGGGGACTCTCAAAGAATTTGCAAAAGAAGCCCATATTCAAATAGTCTTCTCATTTCAGTGGATAGCCTCAGACAACAGGAATGCAAAAAGTGCCTCCATAATCTGACTCTTACCTACCTGAGGGGAGAGTATGGCATCTGATTGAGACTGGAAATCCATCAGATATTCTGCATGGCCCTAGCTATTATGTACCACTTCTCAAGAAAGAAGAAAACCTCAAAAATAAACTGTAAAGTGGTACTGAGGTACTACTATAGATGCACAAGGCATGCTTCTGATGAACTGGTGATGGTATTACTTCCATTGTAAATCTTACTAGCTTTTATAAAACGTACAGTAGCATTTGTATGAAATATATTTGTGAGAAGATGAAAAGAACCTTTCCTGGAAGGTGTTTTGGTACTTTTGTGGCCCTTCTAGTGGAAGAGGTAGAGAGATCCCTTTCTTGGAAGAAATCTTTAAAGGGCAATGCACAGATCCTCTTGAAGCTTCTGACTTTTTCAAAGAGATTTGCCAAGGGCAGAAAAAGAGCGTATCTTATTTTTTAGAAGTGATAGCTTAACAAAACTGTATTTTTTTTTCATGTGAAGTAAGAAGTTGTACAGTGAAAGGTTGCTTTTCAAATCTCTCTGGCCTAAACAAAATAAACAGCTTGCGTATCCATCATTAGCAGGTACAATAGCTCTGCAGGAGATACAGCTTGAAACTTGGAGAGCTGTGCTCTCCAATTAAAGCTAAGAAAATGCAGGGAAATAAAACAGAAAAAAATATTCCCTTAGGGAACTTTTGTATGAATAACTATTAAAAAAACTTTCATTAATAGTAATCTATATTGTCTGACTCATGGAAGAAAGGGTATTGTCAGAACGACACCTTTGGCCACACGTACCAAGACAATACAGAAAGAGAACCTTAAAATTTCACTGAAGGAGAACTCTTAAAATTTCTTTTTCTATCTTTTAGTCTCCAGAGCCACCATTTTACATGTTCAGTGTATACTTCTCTTTCTCTTTCTTTCTACTCAAGGTCAACAACTTCTGGTTTTCATGATTATTACTGTGATTTACAGGGAAAATGATGCCATCAAACTGCTTTTTTCCTCTGTCACACAATAGAAACTATAGACAATTCTAAGTTCTCTGTGGCACATTTACCTTCATATCTTTAAAACACACATTTATGAAGAGAGAAAATTAAAAAAGAATCTTTCTGATATATATATATATATATATAAAAAAGCCTATTAACCCTAGAATTGTATCCAGGGATTTTTTATGTTTATAACACAATCCAAAGTTATTAAATTCTGAACCACATGAAATATTTGGAACAAACATTTTTTAGAAACACATCATTTGGTTATGTCTGAAAAAGACAAGCAAAACACATACAAACGAAGACACAATTCTCTGCAAGCAAAATCAAACAAAACTATTATGAGATATGATAGTCACTGTGGGTAGAATTACTACCTAACTTCGCAACAAACAGGAAGAACATCAGCACAACTAAGGTTCTAGAGGAAAACTTTCAGTCACTGATCCCTCGTGAGTCTACACCATTCCAAGAAGGAGCACACTCCCCACTCTGGAAAGATTGTACGTCTAGCTTCTCAATGGATGACAAAATAAATCCTCCGTACAGAAGACAGAAAATTTTGTATCTATTGAAATTAAATTAACCCAATAAGAAACAATGGGTTTCTAAAACAGCCACACTGAAGGAAATGCTACACGTAACTAGAAAATTTACAACATATTGTCAATATAATTGTAGTGAATAAGTAATATAAATCAAAAGCATACAACCCCCCACACAATTCTTACTTTATTCCCTGGAAAATAAACCTCAGGCATAAAAACAAAGCCAATTTTCATCTTCAGTTTGATCACAAAAATGAACTATAACATGTTTAAGTATCCTAGAAATATGTGAATTTACTCTAAAATTTCTCTGCGGTCATCTGTATAAGGAAAGTAAAGAGAACGGAGTGGTCTAACATGATAACAATAAAATTAAAACATACATTAATTCATTTTTCTCATGCAAAAGATGATGGTTTGTGAAAATGCTAACATAAGCATTTCACAACACTCAGTTCTGTTAGGAGTATATGAACTAGTAAACCAAAGCTTGATGATTGGACCTAAAACATGATATGGCTAAGGATTCCTTCGTATGGGGACAGTAACTCCATTCGGCTTAAGAGTACTCATTTATATAGATTTTCTACATACTATCTGCTTACTAACCAGCAGTCAATTAAAGCCATTGCTCCAACATGATTTCTAGGAGCTACAAAAGACTGAGTTTAACTTCTAGGACAGTGGAAGTCAATCTAAAGCCAAACATGTATCTCTAAGCCTTTGAACCATCCTGTTAATAGGTCACTGCTTAATATGGTTGATTGAATGCAAGCACTGTTACAGGAACTAATGAACTGCTTTTTGTGTTGCATGAAATGGAAAAATCTGTCTAGGTGAAGTCATTCAGAGAACAGCAACGATCATTTGCCAAAGATAATAAAAGTTGATGGTAATTATGGCATAACACGCCTCAAAAAATTGGATTTGTTAAATACGCTTTAATAGCTGAATTGTTTCCATAGAAAGTACAAAGTGGTTTTATGTATAACTTTTTCCTGACAAAACAACTATTAAGAATTTTTCACACTTTCATTTAACATCTATATTTCAAATGTCATTAGCAATGACCTAGCGACAGGAATACACCAAAGCTGGCATTTGTCAGAGCCGACAGTAAATTGGAAAGAAGAAAAGCAGTGTTCTCCCATTGCTGCCCAGATTTAACCTGTGAACTGCAGTGAGTTATTTAACAACCCAGACCTTATTTTCTCCAGTTGTTAAACTGGAATGATAGTCCTTATTTTTCTGTAGTACTTTGAGATATTTGAATGAAAAGTGAGGCATACAAAATTCTTCTCTTTCTTAATCTCTATATGATCTTATAACTCACTTGGGAAAAGAGAAGAGTCGCTTTGGTATGAAAACTACATACACAGATGCAGATATAGGCACACATTATACTGTCATTACTGAAGTGGTTTATGTCAAATTTTGACCCAATTTTTGCCTCTACTGCTTCTGTCAGATTTCCTCAACATATATCAGCAATGTTCTACTTTTTAAACATTTTTCTCCTTTCCTTCTTACCCCTGCAGAAAGAAAGGACATCCAAAATAAAACCAAAAGGTACTGGGAGTTTTCCCTCTATTTACTAATTAATATTAAAAATGTTGACTTTTTAACTTCTGGAATTAAAAAAAAATGAATCTGTAAATATTTTCATGTTACTTTGATTTTGAGAGATTGATATCCTGACAAATCTCTCAAATGACAAATATTTCAATGTTATTAAATATTTTAATATTCTAAAACCAGACTGCTGCCTCTCTTCTTCAGTAATAAGTCAAATAGAGGTAACAGTAAAGTAACTCACAGGACAACATTATGCAAATATATCAACCTATTCCCAAAACATAATTTTAAAATACTGTAACTGAACTGAAATGATTGTACTCTAAAATAACAAAAGTCGTATAATTATCTACTACCCTAGCATAATATTTATTGCTTATGGTGTCACATAATTTCCAGTCTTTCTATGCATTTTTTTTACTCTGGAAAGACAATGAGGTGAAAATTTTCTTTCTTTCACTCATATCCCAAAGGTCTTAAAATTAAGAAAAAAAAAGAAGTAAAATTGGTGGAACAAAATAAATAAGAAGGAATTGCTCATAATGGAATATAATATGGTTCTATATTCTATGCACACACAAAATATCAAGATCTTTTTAGCTTGAAAGAGTCATGCATCCACAAATGGTAGAAAAATATTCAAGAGGAAGTAAATATGCAGACCACAGCTAGAACATACTGAGAAATTTAAAAAAATTAACTCAAGGGCAGATGCTTAAACAGAGTATAGTCCAAAAACAAATAGCTTGGGCCAGGTCCCTGTTAACTATAAGTATTCTAATTACTGAGACAGATGATGTTTCAAATGAATGTAAGCCACTTTGGCTGGGGTACAATTCCTAAATGTTGTATAATTTTATTATGTCTTTTTACATTTACAACAAACAGTGAGCACTGAGGAAAATTCTACCAGAAGTAATGTAAAGTATTAAGTAATGTAAAGTATTCCTATTGCAAAACCCATAGCATATGCCTTGTGATACTGTACCTGGAGCACTGTCTCCAGTTTTGGACCAAAAGACAAGGTTATTCTCCTCTGTATCCCACCACTGTTTGTTTTTTTTTTTCTTCCCTTTTCTTTAATAGGTCTGCATTTTCTGGCCAAATAATTTACCAAAATGAGAAACCGCAACAGCTACATTGCTTTCAACAGGTAGATAGTATGGCCTAATTTAGAGGGTCAGCTGAGATGCCAGGTTGTCCCTCATGCAGACATACAGTCCAGCACAACTGGTTTTGATCACAGAGGGTACAGTCTGCTCCTACTTAATGCCTTGCACTTTTACAAAAGGTGCAGGATTCTTCCTCCTGGTCAGAAACATTATTGTTCTCCGTCTCAGTGTTGGTCAGTAAAATGTTTCTCACCCGCAGACACTGTATTAACTTAGCTGCTTAGACAATCAAGAAGAATATACCTTCTGCACACCAGGGAAATGCACTGTTCTGCCACAGGAAGGCAGTCACTACAGACTTCACTTATAAATGAATATGTAATACGTTGAATATTGGTCACAACAGTAGAGCTGGCATAACGACACATACGTCCATCTTATAGATGGTCACTAACTTCGCCTTTTCCCAGTGAGACCAGAGTGAAGATAACCATAGATTTCAACAGCAGCAAGAGGGACAGAGAAAGAAACCACTTTCAGGGTTAGCTTGTGAAGATGTTATGATCTCATTCTGGAATGTCATCTGTCAGTCCATTAACTTGAATGGAATCCATTCTTGAAGACGTTACAATTTCCTGAGATCTTGGAATATCTTGGGTTTAGCACTTTTTTACCTCTGAGTCCTAACGGCATGCTTGTGTTCAAACTAAACTTCTTAAAAATGCTTTACAAGCCTTTAAGAAGTATTTTTAATAACAGTAAAGTATTCTATATGGAGCTGAAAAAAGGAAGGAAAACAACTATTCAGCAAGAAAAATGGATAGTGGGCAAATTACCAGAAAGTCCACTGCAGGATTTGTAAATGTGTAATTTGGCAAGGTTATTCCTTCTGGCTGGAAGAGATGATGGGCTCTCTCACATTAACGAATGTACACGGATGGCGTGGTACCTTTCAAAGAATTTTGTACTGACAGAAGCCTGCAAGTCAATAAACCACCCTAAAATTTCAAATTCACTCTTCAGTCTTCATATTATCCCCTTTGTGAAACTTTTCAGAGTGAATTAGCAGCCAAATTCTTGTCTACCTCATCTCATTTCCTATTGGGATTAAATCACTTTCATTCTTTATGTTGATTTTCAAGTATTGGCCCAAAGGGGGTTCAGCCCTCTTAAAAGTGTATGAGTCTGTATGTATTAAAACAGAGTAACCATATCACAACCTCCACAAATTTGATTCAGGTTTCTTACATTATTTGTCTGCATCAGAATTTGACATCATCTCTTCTCATAACACATAATCAGCAATTGCTTCATAAACTGGAAATACAAAATATTTCATTAATTTTCTAGAAAAATTACCAAGGAGGCTAATATATGTAGTTCATTAAAATGATGGGGATAATCACTGTATGCAAAGGTAAGTAACTCTGTAAATAAAAAATGTAGTTAATTCTAGTATTTTTAGTAAGTTACTTTCACAAATGTAAAGTTAAAACAAAATATATTAAAAAGTAAAATCTCAACCATTTTCATGTAAAATATATAAAGCCATGATCTTATATGGTCTGAGCTTTCATTAACAGTCTCTAGCTGCTTTGTATGAACTTTGTATCTCTCGTATATGATCACTCAATTTTTCCTATTGGAAGGAAATACTTTATATTCCTCATAATTTCACCAAATTTTAACTGTTAAGTAAAAATTTTCCACAATTAACACTTCGGTCAAAGTGAATTTTTTTCAAGAGTGCATACGTTTCAGATAACATGTATCCTTTTTTTCCTAAGAATTAAAATACACATTTTCCCCCCACATTAGGAACAGTCTGACCATTTTTTAAGGTCAAAGAGGATCTTGTACTTTAAGCCTTTGGAGATAAACTTGAAATTTGGTCAGCAGGATATTAATATTATGACTTTTGCTTTTTTTCATTAGAAAAAAATCAAAATCTGTGATCAGATAATAAAAGACTATTTTAACACAAATATAAAAGACATGAGTTATGCAGGAACTTGAGCAACCTACATTCAGGACTTCTTAACTTTGGAATAATGTTCTTTGAAACTTTTGAGGTCTTCCAACATATGGGTCTATATTAAACTCTTGCTTTTTAGCAACTGTGCTTAGCAGTAAAACAATGGTAGTGTCATGAGTCTTTCAGGTCATGACGATTCCTCTCTAGTTAGATATAATTCTGCAAAACAAAAGAGTAACTACTTCACTTGTTTATTACAAATAGTACTTTCTTTCCTCTTTCACCCAACTTTCTTTCCAGACCGGTTGCCAAAGATTCTCAAATTTGTATACTGGGGTTAATACATAATCTTACAGAAATCTTAATACATATCCCATTGACTTTGTTACTATATTGCTGTAAAATTCTATTACTAAGCCATTTTGATTTTTGACCTGTACTAACACTACATGTCACTAGGCAGAGTGAAATTTGCACTTTTGGAATGCATGATACTTGGAGAAAATTGAGACCACGGTAGCAGATATTTCCCTCAGATAAGATCGATAGCAAGGATCCTCCAGAGCCCTGGCAGTTTTTTAAAGTGTGTCTATTAGTAGTTGCCAAGAAAAATACAAAGAGAGCATGCTCTTGCAGAGCAAATTCAGTGCAGCTTACAACTTGTTCTCCTGCTGTATGCAGAATATTTTGCCCTCCCTCAGCCAGAGCCAGAATCAACACAAATAAACAGGTAGGGTAACACAGAGAACGTGTGATAGCATCTAAAGTTGGAAAGTGGGGAAAAAAAAAATGTCCCTTAACAGGCTTTCCTGAACACCACATTTTATTATGAATGTAATTATTTATACTCTACAATACCTTTCTGCCACAGACATTCATATGAATGTTTTTGAAGTCACAAATTTATCTGATTTATGCAAAATACATATGCTTGATTTTGATAAGTTAATGAACTCATTCTAACAGCTGAAGAGCTGCTGTCATTTCAACTGACTACTGAATCCTAGTGACATTGCTTGAATCCTGTTACGATGAGGAATTAGTTCTGATTTTTTGCTTATTTGTGTTTGCCTGCTATAAAGGCATATAAAAATGAACACTAAAACCTGCTCTCTGCAGTTCACTTTTTTTTTGGAAGTGTATTTTAAATAATTATTTTTAATGCAACAAATTTGATTTTATAACTTTGCACTGTAATTCAATTCAAAGATAACCTGAGGTTTCAGAGTGAGTTACGGTACAAGCCATCATGTCCAACAGTCCCAAAGAGGGTGGACAGAACTAACTCCTCATTGCAGTATGCTTCCCCAGTATCTCATATTGTGTCAAAGTAAACTCACATGATTAGTCTGTCTAGTGCGCTATAGATAGTTAAATCCATTCAATTCTGACTCTTAAACTTCATTCTGACAAACATCAATGCCAACACATTAAATCGTTTTGTGTCCACTGTTAGCACTAAGAAGCAGCAATTTCTTTTTTATAGTGCATTGTTAAAATACTAATGATAATGAGTCAGATCCTCTTTGGTGTAAACAATAGATGCCTTTCTGCTAACCTAGAATCCTGCAGAGTTTTTACTTGGAGAGCATTTTCATTACTGGATGCTTGTTAATGCTGGCAGATTTAGAAATAGGATGATGTGATGAAACAGCTGTTTTCATGATTAACAGAAATCAAATTACATATAGTAATTACATACGTTGGTCTACAAAGGGACACTTGTGAAGAAATTTGTGAGTGTTAATTCACACAAAATAAGTCACTGTTATGGCAGACATCCCATGTCAATTATGGTAAATCCATAATGCTGTGTAGCTTCTCAAAGCATCTTACCCAGGTCACCATGTAACAGTGCAGTAGAGAACATTTCATCAAATCAGCTATTTAGAAATCTGTGTTTCTAAAATTCAGTCAACATTGGTTCCAGGGGAATACTTTTTTAATGCTCAAGGGATACTGTAGCTGAAGTTCATTATCTTTTATGCTTGCTTCCCTTCACTATTCCATGAAGGACTAACCACTACATAAATACTTCATGGTGAACTACTTTTCAGCCATTTCTTATCACAATCATCTAACAGTTTGACCCTAATGCAGCCTAAATTACAAAAAAAAAAAAAAAAAAAAAAGAAATTCACAATATTACATACATTTCCTGTGTGAAAAAGTCTTTAGGAATATACCGTTTCATTACCACTTAAATGGGCTAGAGTTATTAAGTTGCTTTGCTGTTTGAAAAAAAAAAAATCACAAAAACAACCAACACAAAAAACAACCTTTTGAGAAACAATTTTAATTTTTTTTTTTACCTATGATGCTTTCAAGCTTTCTTTATTTGGGTTAACTTAAATGGAATGGTCAGGTCCAAATATAATGTTTATAAATTATATCAGCTGAAGACCTATAGGACTAGTGCTATTATATAGCACTTCAGTACCCTAAGTGTATCAAGAAAAAGCTTTACTCTGGTATAAAATTATTTCCAGAAAGGGCAAAATGGTCATGTGAGGCCGAGTGGTGTCACTTACACATCCTCCTGACTTCTGAAAACATAACAAAGAGGCACTGAAGTCCACTTAGCCTTTTAGGAAGGAAACCTTAATTTAACTATTGTCAAAGACACTGGTTTACAGCTTTGGAGCAAGAGAAACGTACCTTCTAAGAGAAAAACATTGTATGAGATACATGGAAGATGTGTATCTGGCCCTTGCTTTTCAGGATATGTACACAATAAAGAGAAACCACCTTGGGCTGAAATCACTATCACTCTCTGTGTACTCCATACGTGCCTGATCACAGACAATGAAAAATAAAATCTTACACTGACTAAGTTTGTTATAAGCATGTCAGTGATCCCAACTGCCTTCTTCACCTGCCACATCCACTTTCAATGGTGCTTTAGGGAGATTATTTCTTGTGATGGCACAGTGCAATGCGAGAGACGTATCTCAAGTTAAAAATTAGACTACCACAACCCATGTAATATATGTGGTACCATATTTCCTTAACTACACTGCAGTGGCTTTGACCAATTAAAGTGTACACCATATAGGGTTCATACAGATTCCTCTCACACAAGTCATGAACTATCAGACTACCAGAACTATCACGAACTCTTAAAGTGTCAAATGATCTAGTCTTTTTATGTTTAACCCGCTTATTACCTCAAATTCTGTGGTGACTGCAGAAAGCACAGAAGCTGGCTTGAAAGCAAGATAAATGAAATATCTTCATTTCATAGAATCATAGAATCATAGAATCATTTCGGTTGGAAAAGACCTTCAAGATCATCAAGTCCAACCATTAACCATGCCCCCTAAACCATGCCCTGGAGTACCCTGTCCACTCGCTTTTTGAATATCTCCAGGGATGGTGACTCAACCACTTCCCTGGGCAGCCCATTCCAATGTTTGACAACCCTCTCAGTAAAAAAATTTTTCCTAATATCTAACCTAAATCTCCCTTGCCTCAACTTGAGGCCATTTCCTCTTGTCCTATCTCCAAATGTGCCCAGCTCATCTCATTTACTTGTAAGCAAATGAAGGCAAAGCAAGAATCATAGATTTTTTGTTCAGGTACTGTACAATCTTTTCAGATGAACAACAACCACCACCGTGCCCAATATCTTCACAGACGACATGTGTACCATTGCACAAATACCTTATGGATGTAACTGTCCCACTGCCAAACTTCTCATTGGTATATGCGAGGCTGGTCAGTGCCAACATAGATAAAGAAAAGTCTCCCCTCGGCACAACAACCAACTGCTGTCCAGGATCATCTTGAGGATTTACTAAGTTGGATGGAGTAACCAAATAATGAGAAATCAAAGGCTGCAGACGTATAGCTTTTTCCAGACGTGGTGACAAACACCCAGTCAATTGTCACCCTCTTTGGCAAAGATAATTAGCCCCAGATTAGCTTAAATGATTTAAACGGTGCATCTTTGCTAGCCCAGATAATTTTGATTGAAACGGCCTAGGTGAGGCCTGGCAATTCATTCAGCACAGCTGACAGCATGATAACCTTCAGCAGAAGGCAGTGATGAGCAGCTGGGGTTAGAAACAGGATTATAACCTTTTCCACTGGCACAGCTGGATCAGGAAGAACAGATACCTTTACACCTGGAAGACAGACCATCATACTTGAATGAAAAACCAATACTGTGTGCATTCCTGATCTGGACATCTAACGGTCAGTCAGCCACTCATTCTGTGCATTCGTGAAATAAGATCACAAATGCATCCTAAACTTTTCTCTGTTACACCTTCCAGATGTATCTACAGCATCAACCAGCATTTCAATTAATCCATGAATTCTTGCATGTCTTAAAAGTCAAGCACATAATGTATGTACCTGAGAGAAATTCTGGTATTGGTAAATAACATTTATTTTGCTTCCTTCAACAAAGACATGAAATGTAAGTTTTCAAGCATGAAGCATTGAGTGTCGATCACTATAATTAAGAACTATATATTAGAAACAAAATTATTTTTGTGATCTCTTATTAGTTCTCTTTCTTGTGTTACTCAGTTTATATTAGTCTGCTTATTTAACAACTCAATCTCATGGACAATTAAACAATACTCACAGAGGTATACGAATGTCCAACCCAATCAGTTCCACCTTATTAAACTCTTCTTTCATCCATTTTTTTCATCCTGAATCACACAGTCAATACAGTCTCTTCAATAGGGCTATACTTCTGAATACATTTTAGAAATAAAATCTCAAACTTGGTAGATTTTATTATCAGATTAACTGCATTTGGTCTTTTAAATGTAAAACAAAATTTGTAGATTTTTTTCCAAGAACTTCCACAGTCTTTCCTTATTTCATTTCTGCAGTGATTTAAAAATTGCAGCACTAGAGATCTTGAAATCGTTGCTGTCACTTCAGATGCTATCAGAGTTTATGGTAAGATACAAACTCAGTCTTCCTAGCATCAGCTACAATGACAAAGTTATTTACTGCACTTTATGGAGGCACTAATCTTGTTTTCCATATTCCTACTGAAAACTGGTGGCATTCACTATCTTCCCAACCACCATGGCATGACATGCAAGTCAGTTTGAAAACTGTGTCATAATAGCTCGACAGTAACATAAACATTGATTCTTTCCAAAAGTAACAGCAGACAGATACTAGAGAAAACAACTTTTGCTTTCCATCAGGAAAGCAATAATTTCTTTCAGGTTTTGTCAGTTCTATGGCAGACACAGACACTTTCTTATTATATATTTATTTTGGCATACTACATTTCTTTTCTGAATTAAGAATTTCAGAATAAACTACATATACATCTGAGAATGTTATTTCAAATGAAATATCTTTAGCCATCATGAAAAAAAAAATATAAACCCAAGAAGCTTTAAAGCTACTTTCTCTCTTCATTGCGAGTAAAGGGTTGCTTGTTTAAATTAAAATAATAACTATACCTAATCTTCTGATGTTCCTTATTTTGGGGAGAATCACCTGAATTTCTAGAATAAGAACCACCCAGCAAAGTGGTGAATTAAGTTCTTTATAACTTATCCTACACTCCTCCTGTTTTGTACAGTAGATGAGTGATCTGAAATTTGTCAAAAGAAAGGGATAACTCTCAGATTTTGTTATAGCAGCATACATCAGTGACAGGTCATGCCTCTTTGTAGTAGAGACCTTTAAGTGATACTAAATGAAACTATTATATACATACCATATTTCAAGTGACTGCCAACATTAATGCATTGTTTCAGTAATAACCATGAATCTACTGTGACATATTTGGGCTATTTCTCCGTGCGGTTATAATAAACTTTCGTCCGAGAGCATTTAAGACTGTAGCACTCATTATCCTTGTTGTGTGACCTAGAAGGGTCCTTGGCAATCAAAATTCTGACATAGAAGTTCACAGTTCAAATCTGCCTTTCAAGTTGTCCCTTGAGACTACTTGTACTGATCCCAAGTCTTTTTTGACAGCTGTGTTGAGGTTTCCTGATTATAAATTCCCATCTTCTAATCTTTTCACTGGAAAGGGCAGCTGCAAGTAATGGCAAGTTAATTGAAGCATATGACACAGATTCTAATAAATGCTTTAAAAGATTTGCAATCTATGCTTAAAAAAACAATTTGGTGGCAATAATTTCAGTGTAAATCTCCAAGTGTTCAAGAGGTCTAAGTTGCTCCTAAACACTGCAGAGGGAGAAAAAATTAAAGTACATTTTATGGGATATAGGTCTCAGTAATTGTCATTGCATGGCAGGGTTTTATGCTACACCAGTGAAAATGAAATTTTTCCACACATAACCTGGCAGCCAATACATAGTTCACTCACAAAAGGAGATTGAGTCAAACTAATGACAATCTACTGTTAATATATTCCAATATTTTCCTTAGCTATACAACTGCAGAAGTTTGCGGTGTTTAAAGCAGAATAGGTTATAATGTGGTACAATAAGGCAGAACAACAGAAAAAAACTTACCTCTATTGACTATAAGCATAATAGAAGACATACAAACTAAACCTAGTTATTTGGCACTTACAATTATTTTCAAGTAAGCTATGACAACTGTACTACAGACCTGTCAGCCATTGTCCTACCTCACGATGAGACACATCAGATCTCATAAACTAAGAAAAAGCAAGAATAGATCAGTATGTGCATAAAAGAATGATGCGTACTTTCGAAGAAGGTGACATTCTAATGCCTATGTAAGGACCAAACCAATGGCCCACCAAGGAGCTATTATGATGATCCAGTCTGACTTGATCCGTAACATACTTTAAAGAATTGCCCCCAGTAGTTTATGCATCAGCTGTACAACATTTATTTAGTGGTAGAGAATCCCTGAAACCATTGAGAAGTTCTCTTTCTCTTTATAGGATCTTGCTATACTATCTCCTGCTATATTAAAGAACTCGCCTTAAAGCTGGTAATTTTCTCCCTAAAGAGGAAGTAAACTCTAATCAGATCGCCTCTTAACCTTCATTCTGCTAACTGCATTGAGATCTTCAGTCTCTGTCCGTATAAGCATTTTTTCAAACCTCAAACAAATTCTCGTCTCTCTTCTGTTTATCCCTTTACAATTACCCAGCCAGAGATATTTCAGATAAATATTTAAGGAAAGGAGCAAACATGGTAAATAGATTAATGGATTATAATAAAAGTAATTTTTAAACTCATATATGCTATTGATTATTGTCTAAGCGATTGTAAGCTTTATTGTAGGACTTCAGGTTTCAGGCCTAATATTACACACCTTCAGTTCATACCCGTAGAGCTCTTCAGGGTTTTCCGGTTTAATGTCAAATAGCAAAATACATAATGGACATTGGGTTGCTTTTCAATAAGCAAGACAAATGCTGAGGATAAGGGTAAAGTTTTCAGGGCTTAAAGCTGTTTAGTTCTTCAGCAAAATTTATACCTTAAACTAATCTTTGTAATCTCTGTAGCATACTTTTAAGTTATTTAGAAACTTCTGATGTCAACATCAATTGATGTGTAGGTGAACTAACCTACATTACAACCAAAAGCAAAAATACACCAAAATCAGTCAATCTTACTACCTTTTCAGGTCTCAGTAGGCATCATGCTTCCTTCTGTGACATAAGCAAGAAATACATACTATTTTTTTCCTTCAAATCTGTGAAGGGAGCCTTTGTTGGAAGCTGAAGTCCTGATCTCCTATACATCATTGCCCTGGAGGTTAAAGTGATATAAGAGGAGCCAAAACCTGTAGCAAGTAAGGGCACATTTCGTTGTTCTTGTCCCATGTGAGTGCCCAGAAAACAAACTGACCAAGCAGGTTGCTGACTTTATGAGTCTCAAGTAGACTCTTTTTAAACTAGCATATGTACTACACTATACATCATGTTTCAGTCTGGCCCCACTTCTCCTCCTTTTTTATACTCAGTACAGTTTAAAAAAACCCAACAACAAACAAGAAAAAAAACCCACCCCAAAACAGAGCAAGAAAATATGATGTCTTCCTCTCAAATCTTGCAATACAAGACAAAAGACAGATGATGAATAAAGTCATCAGGAAAGCCACAACCCCCCACTGCCCCAAGAAATGCTATGGAGTTTAACACTTGGAAGCGAGAAGGATGCACAGTAGACGAGAGTCTACTCAGAGGACGTCATCCACCTCAGCCCCAGTGGCACCATAGTGTCCGTGCTGTACTGATTCATTTGCAGGTTTGGAAAGATGCTGCCCAGGAGTTTGGTGAATGCTGCTTTATTAGGAGTCACAATCCAGTGAGATGATTTCAGCAAATCTTGTCAAAGATGGATACTATTCAGAAAATACACAAAGCTTTGTCGTCCTTATTGTGATTTAAAGATGGTTTTCATAACAATTTTCTCTCAGATTTTCAAAACTACTTTCTACCTGAAACTGTTTTGTGTAAAGGATTTTTTCTATTGTATGATTTAAACAGCATTTTTTAAAAAAATAAAATGTTGCTCAAGTTTGCAGAGCTGTAGGTCTTTAATAGAAAATTGTAATATTTGTATGTATTTATTTAGATTAAAAAAATAACTAAAAAGAAGCCTTTCCAAGGATCTAAACACCTCAATATGCCATTAATAATGCAATTAGTCATACCTCCTTTACAGCCCTATGATTTCAAGGGAACAGTGTAGGAGAAAAAAAAGGTTTCAGGACAACAGTGCAGTAAGAGAACATCTGTAAATTAGCAAGTATTCTTATTAGATAATTAGCAACTGGAAAAGTAGCACATGCAAATATTCTAATGGAATAACTCACACTAGCATGTGTTTAAATGGCATTCACAAAATAAGCCAAGAGCACCTGAGCTGTTAAAGCCCTAAAATTGCATATTTTAGCAAAACAGAAGAATAAGTCTAATGAGTTAGGTGTATATTATTCTTAGATGCTTATAATAATCCCTTAGCTAGCAAGTTTTAATTTTTTCAAGGTGTTATAAAAATTACCAGAATAAGTATTAGTCAGAGGTACCCCTTCAGTTATATCTTCAAATACCAGCAGGACTAATCCTCAGGTAAAATAGCAAAAGCTTAATGCTATCGTATTTAATTTCAAAGGATTTGAACAAAGAAATAATTTCAGATGATTAAATCAGTTCATTTTGAAAGAGAAAATGTAGGGAAAAATTGCCCTTTTTATAAAAGTTTGTTGTATTTCTCATAAATACCCAGGAATATTTCCATAAAATTATAGACATATTAAAGAAATTGGCCCTGCATTCTAGACCTCAACAATTAATAAGTGAGTTGTTGAACACTACAGATGCGTTTCTTTGTACTGACCTTGAACAAGGAGTCATTGTGAAGTATCATCACTGCATTTATACCGTTAGTAGTGTAGGAAGACTATGTCCCTCACACTTCATCATGCATCACTGAACTGTAACAAACTCTGACAGGTATAGAGCGTATCTCTAAATATTATGACACTCTGCTAGTGACAGCTGGAAAAGAAAAGCTGGACACAATCACAGTTCTTACATTTACTGGAAAAGATGAGCTGCCATCCATAGCAACCATATTTCAGGAAACACTAACTAATAAATTTTAAATATTTTTAAATGTCTCATTTCCTGACATTTTAAAACACAGAAAAGCATCAGTTACAATAGCAGAGGCTTCTCCTGTCAGCAATTAGTCTTTGTGTTCTACGTATAGCATTGTCACAGAAACCACTGCTGAAAAAACAATCCAAACCCTAAAAATATACAGCATTCAATAACCTTGCTCAATTATAAAACAACTCGTGGCAAAGGTCATTTGCCAAAGCAATAATATTTGCATAATAATTGCATATGAGGAATCAAGCTTGGAATGTCACGAAAGTATTCCAAGAGTACACTTTCTGCAAATTGAGTTTTCTCATTAACCATAAGTATTTCTAAAGTAATTTAATTAAATATTCATTTTAAAATCAGAAAATTACATTCAAGTGCTGCACCTTATATAGATGAGAAGTACACAAAGGAGGACTGCATCTTCCCACCAGCTAAAGCTTAAATTCCTTTTTAATTATTTTGATGAGTGTGCATTTAATTCAAAGCATATAGTGCTGCAAATTCAAGCACCCAGTTCAAATATATATGCTTTGAGGTATACAGCTACTTACTCCTCTGTAGCTTAACAGGAGGACAGTTCAGCCTTGGTACCCAAAGAAATACTTTAATCTGGGGCCAAAATAACACGAAAATCTTAGATGTTATAACTTTCCTTACAGCCAACCAGCAACATTCTCTTAAAAGCTGCTTGTTTTCTTGCATGGCAAAATGTAGAGCATTTCCTTCATATATAAGAATGTTTTCTTGTTAAAAGGATTATAAAACCACAATTTTATCCAGGAAACAAAAGTTTTAATGCAGCTATGCAATATAATATGAAATACTCCCAGGAATAAAAGAGCACTCTGGAACAAACCAAATTTTTAATCATTACAAAGTGAGAAATGAGCACTCAAAAGGCTTCTATTTATGCTTTTTTAAAAAAAATAAATACCTTTGTGCATGTATGTAGATACACTTAGAAACACATTATTCAGAAGTGATAGTAATTATGGGTATGTCGCTGCTTTCACTTTTGCAGCATCAGAAACAGCTTGGTTGTTCAATATTAACAATTATTAAATTAAAAATTATTAAACCTATTATTAGATTTATTGCTTTTAACTATTTTGATTAAAAAAGCTTAATCTCAGGGAGCATGTCTGTGACTACAAATATTTCTGTTCCATCTTACCTAAAATGTTTTCCTGTAATTTACAACTATATTATACTAAGCATTTTGCCAAAATGTTACATTTGGTGCTTACTTCAAGTTTATTTTACACAGAACTTTCTCTAAAAAATTCTTTTGGGATACATTTCCTTATATTTTGTGAAATGTTTTGGAAAAAAAAAATATATATATAACTGCTTCAGTTGTTCCTTTGATTGTTATGTATATAAAAGGAGATACATTTCCTGAATGTTCTAATTCAACTTTTTGGCTCTCTCTTTACTTAGAGAAGTTGAAGCTAAAGACTTCAAACTCAAACCTGACTTACTGACCTTGCCAAGAACGGCAGAACATCTCACCTTTGAAGAAAATCAGTTCGATTTCCACCAGAATATGTTGACAGTACATTTCATACTACTTGGAGTATGTGGCGCTTTTATTTATATCTATTTAAAATGCTGATCTGGTTGCAGGAAAAGAAAAAAATGGGACGGTTCATTTGATGTCTTTGGCAAAAAGATGTCTTAAGGGATATTTATTAGGAATGCTTCATCTCAAGTTTCCTGAACATCCATTTAAATTCATCTGGTTTTTCCCTCCTTTTCCCTTTTTTCCACTAAGCCTTCCTTACTCCTTGGCAAATTAAGTGGGGAGGGAAGTAATAATAAAGTAACAGAGAGACAAATAAATCAAATATACAGTAGAGGCAGCTGACAAAGTCAATACTGAATCTTTTCCAAGACCTTTCCTTTTCTTTAAGATCATAATGCTAAACTTAAAATTCCTAACACAGGGTTTTCAAAAGTGTTCATGATCCATCAACTTGAACAAATAGAGGTAGCTTAAAGTGAAAAAGAAGTGAAGAGTAGAACACTAAAAGAGCAGAGAAGGATAGGAGGAGGTAAAAATGTACAGCACAGAGACCATACAAGGAAACGGCAAAGTTCACTAAATAGCACTCAGATCTTTACTTAAACTTGCTCACCGTATATGGCATTTCATCTACGACATTACCGTCACACCTCTGCCTTCATCTGTAAAACAGTATGATACCTACCTACTGCTGTAAGGTGCTTTGAATCTTATGGCTTAAAAGTTCCTAAAGAAACGTTAATTACTGAGTCAACAAGAGATGATGAACTATATACCAGACGGTTAAACCCCCTGATTTTCAATTGCTTCTTTATCTTCTTTATATGGATTAAAGACTAAATGAGGAAGATACAAACTTGTTGAGTGCATTCATAATAATTCAACAAACAGCAGTAGAACATCAATGAAGTTGAATTTTTTTCAGACTCCATATGCTAAATCTGTGTGCTCGGCTGCTTGGTCTATAACAACGTTTTTAGCAATTAGATGGCCACATTCTCTTTAAGCAGATGGAACAGAGCTTAATGATACTTGAAACTGCCATATTAAAGGCATTTTTACGGTGACCACTTTTTTTCTTCACTTAGTGCAGTGGAAAATGGAGTTTGACAGAGATGACAGGTGATCTGAGGTTCATTTGAAAGCTGCAGTTAGTATTGTGTGTTCTTGGTTTTAACTTCTGAGTGCTTCTTCCAGACAAGAGGTCTTCAGAGAGGAAGAAGATTCTGGGTCCTAAATGACTTTAGAATTCTTTTATGGCAAGGACAAATATAAGATAGCTTTATTTTCTTCTGAGATTTCTCAAAAATCCAACATCTTAATTTAAATTGTTTATATCTAGAAATACTTAGTAGTAGCTTTCTGATAATTTCCTTATTTCAGTTTTCAGCTTTTACATCCAAGAAAGATGTAATGCTAACTTTCAAGGTATATTTCTTGCATTTTGGGGTCATATTTCACTCAAAGTAGGGGGAAAAAAAGAACAAGATTTTTCTTTCGTTTAAGTCTGACCATATATGTATTAGAAATATTTGACGACCACACTTAAAATTCACATCACTGTGTACTGAATCTTTCTAAAAGGCAAGATCTGTATGACATTAAAGCTACGCTTGGTACTACCCCTATAGTTAATGGTCTGTTAGATACTCTTTTATGTCCCTATTTCAGAGGGTTTATAACTTCAGGACAAAATTCTTCGCAATCTGAAACTAAGCATATAGGATAGCAGTTCAGAAAGAATTTTATTAGGCACATACTCAAACCTTCTATAAAACAGATTTTAAATAAAGACTTTTTTGTGCTCTTAGCTAAAAGCAAAGATTAAAAAGAATTTTGTTGGCATCTATCTATAACAATTTTTTCACAGTAAAATTATTTTTATATAAAAAATGACTGCAGACTAAAAAAGAAACATAATATTTTCACTACAAAGAACTCAGTATGTATTGATCTTTATTATAACTATTTAATTAAATGTTACAGCAGTGGTGAAAACTACAAAACAGAAGTACAGTTTATGTCTCAATTTTTAACTCAAAAGAGGCACGGATATCAAGTTCAAGATTTTTTACTGTAGGTCCAATTGTAAATAAATATCTTGGACGGAAGTGTTGCAGAACTTTCTACAGGAGCTGAGCAGAAAGGAGTTGGCCAAGAAAAAAGAGAGAGGGGAACATATAAATTAGGCACCATTAGCGTTTTGGTCAAACACAGTAGTTTGGTTTTGAAGCTAATCCCCCACCATCCCCTCTTTCTGTCTTTGGCTAGGTTCACAGAGAAGTTTTGGTGCACTAAACTTATTTTGGAGGAAACCAAACAAGAAACTGTTTCATGTGTGCACCATAAATGCTGCAATCCCAATGGGTCTGCGGGCGTCCTGAGCTATGTATGAGAGGTCCTTTGGAAAACTGAACCGTACACAGGGTAGGAATGCGCAGGACAGGAAAGCAGACTAAATCTGGTTGGAAATCTCCTGAAGTCCATACAGAGGATATGTAGGAAATTCAGCTGCTTCTACTGGGGTACCCCAGGGTGCTGAATTACTTTCTAACATAGACATAGCCTGTAATACTCAGCCTTGCTAAAAAAGGTTCTTTAACAGACAATACCTTTGCATGCCACAACCTAGATATGCAATTTGTATGCTTTGAGAGCTCCCGGCTGTTACGCTAAGTTGGTTGCTGCGCCAACCGTAACGTTGAGCCTTGTGTCTTCTGCCCTCCTCCGAGCAGTTCAGCTGCCTGTGCTCAAGGTCAGCTCTGATGCGGGGCAGCTGTGTGACCTGGGACCAGGCCTGGAAGAGAGCTGCGCTAGCCTGGGGCATCTGCCCCTCTCCTGGGAGCTGCACGTAAGCCCAGGATCTGGTCCTTCCTGAGCTAGGCTGCAGGTAGACCTGTGCCTTGCAGAGCCTGACCTTGCCCTGCTGGCTTGGCTTCACGGCTTGACCCTTGTCACTGCAGGCTGGTCTGGCACTCACTGTGTGGCGGCTGAGCCCGACGGCGGTCGCCAGCCCTACTCTGCTCCTCTTGTGCCGGTATGGGTACCACGTACGTCATCCTCAGCTCCCAGCTCATCTTCCCCTACGGGGCAGCCCACTCCTGGTGCTGCTCCCTGATACCTCAACAGATTTACTATTTCAAAATGAAAAGACACCTCAGCTTGAGAATAATACTAATTTAATCTGTATTACTCAGACTTCAATAAAGTTTCCTCATTAAGCCGGCAATCCTAAAACATGAAAGCAAATACCTAACCAGAGCTACTGAAAACAATGGAATTGCCCATGTTAGTAACGTTATATATGTTAACATGTGTCTGCATGACCAAGAAATAAATTCTTAGGACAAATTGCAAAACTTTTCTACAATATAAACTGAATTTCTATTTACACCAGTAGAATGTATATTGTTACATTAATACAGTATTGCTAGTTCTTGCTAAAAAAAATATGTTAATCTTCCCAAAGAAATATTAAAAAAACCCTTAATTTGATCACCACCATTGAACCAATATATGAAGCATTTCTCGGTATGCCGATTTTACCACATGGATGCAAATGTCTCAAAAGCACTCTAACTTCCTGCAAAATGAAACAATGCATTGTTACATAATAGGTAATTTGACTCAAATGATTGTAAACCTCCATGTCATGCTGGAAAGTGTAATTTTTTTTAATGTGTTTGAAATAAGAAACATTTATGAAACATCCTGATCTTTTGAGTCACGTAATGCAAGTGTGCACATTAATGACATTTATAGAGTTCAACCTACATAATCAGCTAGTTGATGTATCCATCATTATCATTATTTCAAAGAGTGTTTATTTTAACTGGACGGAATTTAGCACTCCCTAAGGTGATAGAGTGGGCACAGGCTGGTCTTCTGAACCCAAGTTGCAGTGGGACACAAGGATTTCTTTTTTTGCTTTGTTGCAGAATGATGAGTCTAAAATACATTTGTCAATATTTTGTTGAATTGAAGCCTGAGAATGCTCCAAGCCTCTACTAAACATTTTTTCACCAGAGACACAGAACAACATCTCTGGAAACAATAACAGCAGCTATTAGTGTCATCCCTGTGGCTTGGAAGACGGGAGTCCTCCAGTGGGAGGACAGGAGTTCTCCTCTTAGCACTGCCACTGACCGGTATTGATTACTCTGTCCACTAAGAGCCCTTCATATTGAAGAGATCTCATTTCTCTTACCTTACAAAACAGAAAGTTTTGGTTGTACAGTGTTCACTTCTGGCAATGCTAGCATTAAAACCTCAATTTCCAGTACAGCAGGTCCAAGTTTCATTCACTTAGCCACTCAGAAGAAACATTCCTCATTTATGAAATTGTACTTAAGGCACTTGGAGCACAGCACAGATACTTCCCTTTTGTACTAGTCAGAGTCTTCCTACATGATGCAAGGAAGAACATATTAATGTATAGGCAAAATAAAAAAAAAATCAGGTTGTTCAGTTAAATGTGAGTTTAGGAAGTCCCAGAGATGCTGATTTAGCAATTATTTTTGTGCATGTTGTTAATTTTCAGCTGACAAACAGCATTGAAACTTGGAGTGGCAAACATTTGCAAAGCAGTATTTCTTTGTGTAGGTTTAATGGGTATCTAAAGCTTTGCTTTGACATCTTTTGGAGACCTGAGCCCCACTTCAGGAAAATGAAATTAATCGTGTATCCATTCAGACCTCAACATAATCTGTTAATAGTTTAATTATGCTACTGTACAAAGCTTCCCTTCTTTCCTTTTCACTTCATTCCATCCCTCTAGCTTGTCCTTCTTCACACAAAAAAAACCAACTAACCTATAGTTCTTTTCTTACCCTCACAAAGATTTTTTAAATACTTCCTTGTTAATAAACATATTGTTATGCTCAACTGAACGTTGCTTTCAAGTATTTTCAAAGAAGTAGAAAGCACATTTGGAAACTATGAAATTATCCATCTCAATAGATACAACACAAATCTGAATGCTTTTGGGTACAACACAAAGGTTTTGGATTCAAGTGTCTTTATTCCTGTATCATAAAGTCCCACCATTCTTAGGCACAGATACAAAAACTCTTGCTCGCAGTTCCCAGAGAAACAGAAGGGCAAGCAGGAGAGAGGAAAGATACGCTAATAAATTTTTTTCAATTCTTCCATAGCCCCTATAGCTTCATCACCCTTAAGCCTTCCTCAGATCCACAGGCCTTCTAAAATCTCTACACCTCCACCCTATAAGGCCCCTCACATAACCCTTGGCTCCACTCTATACTCCTAATACTTCCCCAGATAACTCCTTCTCCTCCCTCCCGTGTTCCCTACCACTTTAGCTGGGCAAACAGCACGTACTGCAGCCAGTGTGCGGTTGTGTTCTGTGGCTGGTGTTGGGGTTACGCTGATGGTTTGGGTAATACATGTCCCCTAACTGGGGGGCTGGTTAGGTTACAGAACAGCTAAATGGTCAGGTCTCTTGGCTTTGCTCTCACAAATCTGGGCTTCCTTCTTCTAAACAGTTGTCAGTTTTCACAAGACTTGGTAGAAATTGAGGACTTTTGGACATTGTATCTAAGCAATCCAGTTGCAGTTGGCCACTGGGTTCAGAAATTATTACTGATAGTCAGCAGACAGAGTATTTGCACAAGTGTATTTTTCAGGCCACTAAGCCTAAATGTGATATTGGAAGCTGTGGAACTGTTTTAAAGGAAGGAAAATGAGCATGGTTATGAATTGTGGTGGTTTTCAATATTGTGACAATGAAACTAAGTGCCAGCTTTCTCTCTTTGTATTGCATTCAAAACTGCTCAGCTGCGAAGTGAACTTAGCAGTGGATGGCAAGCTGCTGTAATAGAAGCCTCACACTGTGCAAAAACTGTTGTTACTTTTTTGATGTTTTAGTTGTCTATCCAAATAAAATCATCCGGTGCGAATGTGCATGAGGAAGCATATGGTATGTAAATAAATAGCAGGAGGCTTATGCTGAACAAACTTCTACCTTCTCTCTTCCAACCTTTCTTTCTTCCTTTCCAAGTTGACCTTAAACATAATTGGAAGGAAAAACTGTTTCTCAACTATGTGCTTATACATGATAAGAAACAGTAAGGCCTAGTCCAGTGAGGTCAAGATCTCCATTGTTTTTACAAGTGATAGTTAACATAAATAATACTTCCAGCGTCCTCAGCTCTATATATCTTTCCCTAGGATGCAGATGACAGTAATGTGTTTAATTAAATGAGGAGAGACAAAAAAGGCATATGGCACTGCAGGATTACGAGATCTCTCCGAGGGTCCTTTTTTTGCTGCGTCCTCCTGATTGCTAGCAGTCAGGGAGAAATTTAGTCTTAGTGGATTCTTTCTCATCTACCCACCTGAGTGACAGCCAGGAAACTGTATAGGGCTGTCAGGCTCCCTTAACACTTTTCGGTCAGCTGAAGGAGAACAAAGAGCTAAAACAGAGTTTCACCTCCTCTTCTGTGATCATTCTTCACTGCACAAAGACCATAAGTGATCCCAGTTCAGCAAAGCACATCCATATCTTTATTTGCATGCTTAAGTTCTAATAAAGCCCATGTGTGGACTAGAGTTACTGAGAGAGATAATTCCTGTCCTTCATATGCCATGAAGTATTAGTGCTGAAGCAAGCTCAGCAGTGATATGGCTGGGAGTTCAATGATTCAGAGAGAGCCGAGATCTGTATTTGACTGCCTACTATACTGTACCTTTGAGGGAATTTGTTCTATTACCATTTACGTTAGGCAGTATGGTGGTTGTAATACATGTCAGCCGGAGGTACCTTAAAAAAGCGATGCCTCACATTTCATATACAATATTGCTGCATGTTCAAAAGCTTTACACGTTTGAGTTTAAGTAAAACATCATCTTCTGCATTATCTCAACACCAAATCTGAGCAGGGTAAGAACTACATTGTGTCACTCTAAGGATGTGGAGGTCAACATCAAATTAGCCTCTTGCTGCCCTATCCTTTAAAAATAGGAGGAGAAAGACTGTGCTGGGATGGAGAGCTGGAGGTGTCCACAGAGAGTCAAGCTTACTGTCACTGGGGCAGAGTCTGGTACCAAATCTACTGATGGTTGCCTCACATACCCTCACCCCTCATTTGGCAGCAGGTACTCTCAGGCGTCCCAAGGCTCTGAACAGGTACAGTAAGCAGCAGGAATTCTGCCATGCAGCTGATTGTTAGCTCAGATGTAGATGTCCATGTTAAAGATGTTTAAAGTCAATTTCTAAAAATTCTTTAGCTTACTGAATCTTAAATATTTAACTTTGGAGACCACAGTTTAAAATGAGCCTTTCTTATCAAGAACATACCATGCTTGTGCCAAATAGTCCTATTAATACATGTTCACTAGCCCATTCGATTAATTTTTAATCTAATTTTTTTGCTTTTCTCAGTGTTCATCCTTTTCTATAAGCCTAAAGGGACACATACAGACAAAAAACCCAAACAAAGAAAAAACCCCACAGAAATAAAAACCAGTAACACATCTGATCACATGTGATTTCATTAGACTTAGTTTAGAAATGAAGATGGGTAAATCACCTAGGCAACCATTACAGAATAGTTGGAAAGAACAATTGAGGGTATAGCTCATCCAAGTAATACAGACATACCTCAGTTAGCTTTGAAGCTAATAACCAAGTTTTTCACAATGCTATAGGTCAGCAGAATGGAAATTAAGTGAGCCGAAATAGCTAGCTGGTATTGAGGTAAATATTTTGGTAGCTATCCATGATGAACATCACAAGGCAGCAGCTCTGTGGTTTGAAGACTTGGATTAGCTCATCTAACTTAGCATACCAAAACCACCTTGCACACGATTTGATAATGAAAGAGACACAGATAAGGCTATAACAACATTCTGCACAAAGGAAGATTTCACTCCCATTTTCTAACTTACTAATAACTTGGAGTGTCAGAACTAGAAAAATGGTAGGTTATATCTAAGGATATAACCTCAGGACAGGAATAATAATAATAATAAAAAAAAAGTCCAACAGTTTAATGAACTACTAACTCATGCTGGAGGATTCCTTTTTACATGAAACAATAAGAAAATGTGGTCTTCACTGGCCACAGAGGACAGTGCTTAATCACATCATTGCACTTCCTCCTCTGAGCCACCTGAGGATGCACACATGCATTCAAGCTTCCAAAACCGAGACAGGTCTTCATCCACTCAAGCATCTCAAGACAAGCAATACACTTCAAGATAACTGTGTTCTACATTAATTATGTGAATTAGAAATCTATCACTAAATTGTTGGAATCATTTAATGTATGAGAAACAAGATGAATCAGCTCACAGAAAATGTGAATCATAAATGTCACCTCTGGAAAAACACTGACTAATCTAATGTTTCTACTCGAGCCAGAAAAGATCCTGCTTAGGTTTACATCTTGGTGATTCATTTTGTGGAAGGAAAAATAATTGATTCTGCTCCTTCACAGAAATGCAGTACGTGCAGTGTCATCAGTACGTCAACAATTTACATTTGTTTTACTGCACAAAGGAGTTTCAAATCAATTTCAAAGGCTGTCCATTTGAAAAGCAGCCAGCTGGCTTTTCAGAACTTTGAATGTGGTTGCCTTTATGTTACCAAGCAATTAGATAGACAACTGAATGTAAAGGGAATTTACAGTAGTTAATTAGCAAATGTCATTGTCCCGCTAAGGAAAAACTATTTCCACATAGTTGGATACCGCTCCCCCTAACAGTCCCTCTTCATGATACTTCTTTCATAAAAAGTCTGCATATTTCTGTACCCTTTTAACATATTTGTTTGTTGAAAAACTGGCTTTCAGGTGGCTATGTAAATGTGTCAGGACAGGCAACATAAGCAACAAAATGCTTATTTTCTTTCAAATGCTGTAATAAGGCATTTGCTAATGCCTGGCAAAAAATTCAGAGACATGTTTTATTCTGCAAGACATGCTTATGGTACAGTGCAACTTCATGGAAAGAAAACAATTCAGTCTCAAATCAGTAGACCCATGTCAGCATGGGGCCACACCAAAACTAACAAGATGTTTTGCTTACTGCAGCTGTCTGATCTCCAGCTTTCATGATAACTTGTTTACTGCCAGCTCTGACTAGTGCAGAACAGGTTTTTTTCTTCCCCCCCCACCCGCCTTGGAAAATCCCAAGTGGGTGAAGATGCTGCCAGGGAGCAAGCAGGCACACAATATGAAGGAATGAAAGACAGTCCTAAGGTCTGCTAGAATATCTCTGTTCTTGCTGCTCTTCATTCATTGTAACTGACCCAGGCTTTCACCACCAGGTGCATCAAAGAGCAGCGATATGTCTGACGGCTATTCCAGGCTGGCTTTGAATCCCTTGGAGGTTCTATCTTCAGTCACTTATGTGCCCATATATTTTTCAACAAGACAAACAGCATGTAGGATCTCAATCAGAATAATATAGAGAAACTTGAAGAAAGCATAGGTTTTTAAACCTGCCCTTGCACTTATTTTTCATCTTGTGCATAGCATTTGGCTTGCACTGTCTCCTATTCTTCTCTGAGTTCCGATCTCCCTCCCATAGCCCAAGGACAAATAGCACCTTCATTCTAGTCAAGACAGGAACAGATTTTTGCAATCTCTTTGTCCCTGACACCATATTTGAAAACCCATTCACCTGCACAGAAGACTTCATTTTCTAAAGGCAAGAGTACTACAAGGGGCCAGGTTTCTGGCCTAATCTGAAATTTGAATACCTGAGTTCAAGTCTTACATCAGTAGGGCTGGCATGTGGCTTTGTGATACTGAGACTGAAGTGCTGCTGTGGCTAACAGGGATGTGGAACTACTTACAAGTCTATTTTACTAGCTGTCTCTTCATAGGAGACAAGTTTTATTGCTTGGATATGCTGATACTTGTATATAAAAACCTCAGTGATGAAGTCAATAAAAGCTGTGCTTTGCAGATCATGGCTTTAAAAAAAAAAAAAAAATCATAAAGTGAGTCACAAAGGTGTAAACTTGATCTCACTTGCTATCTGTTATGGAGACAGCACCTCATCTCAAAATCTGGCTTATCTGGATTTTCAGTTTGGTTGCTTCTGAAGACCCTTTGGAAGACTCATATAAATGCAGAACGGAGCAAGTTTTTCCTAATACATAAAGCTCACTTGAGAAGAGTGAGGGCAATACTGCACCATACTCTAGGATGTTGGTGTTGGTTGTAGTATGGATAGTCATATTATGTACAGTCAATATGTATAGGCATTCGGCCTCTTCTTAGACCTGCCAGAGTAGCTGTGATGAGATGGGATACTGCATTCACCAGTTCCTAAAGCTGTTCTCAGATGGACTACCAGGCAGCTGCTATCTCAAAAATCTGTACTCACAATTTGCTGCTTTTCATGGTTCATGAGCAGTGGAACACGGCAGCTATCACAGAAGACCTCACCATACAACTAATAAAGCAGTTTACTTCTTGACTGTTGGAGACCAAATTGATAGGGAGGGTTACACTGCAGAGTTACTAGTTGAGAGCTAACTTCTCAAGAAAGTTGATGAACATAGAATGTTTTCTATCTAGGTCCTGAAAAAGATATCCAATGTCATGTTAAACCACGTTCACATAAAACAGGAATGTTTGTCAGACTCTTCACTCATCCGTCCTTTCTAGACTTCAAAAACTACCTGAGAGTCAAAACTGAAGCAATTTTTCTGAGGCGGATCTCACATTGACTGTTAGATGTTATTGTGCTCCTTTTTTTGTTACTATTTTTAATGCTGTTTCCAACACTCATGTATAATTTTTTACCTTACTTATTTCCCTCTATATTTTCTCTTGTATTATCTAACTAGCTTGCTTCTTCCTTTATGTTTCTTTTAAGGCACAAGATCTAAGATTTAAACTTTCACAGTCTGGCCAAATGACAAAAGAGGAACTGAGTCAACAGTAATAATAAAACCAGGGCAAAAACCCAGGAGGTTTCCAAGGTATTCAAGATTTCAAATTGTATTCAAAGGAATACAATTAAATGTAATCAGATGAAACTAATTCAAAATTAATTTTATATTATGCAGTATAAATATTATTAATAACTGTTATCAAGTTTTTGCTGTAATATGAATATGCAATATAGAAACCTTCTCGCATATGAACTTTTTATAAAAATTGGGGTTAGTAAGCTTTATTATTCTTCCCTTTGTATCTGAAGGCCGTGAAATTTTAAATAACGTAAGCAAATTATTTGTCATTTTTCTAGAAAAAAGTGGAAAGAAAATGAGAAATCAGCGTAGTTGAGCACCCAGACAATTTTATATACAGTAGAAAAATGCACATGTGGGCACACACACATCCATACACACATGTTTACACAAGTGGCTTGGAAAATGGCATGCCCTATGTAAAGCAACTATCTCAGTGAAGCCTTGCTTAGGTTCTAGATACTAAAGTCCACATTCATGACTGCTATATTTACTACTAAAAGTAAGTATATGCAAGCTGGTAAGAACACAAAGTGACAAAAAAGGAATGTTAAAAATACTAGTTACCGATATACGTACTGATCTAGGATTATTTAAAAAATCAAGTTATTAAATGAATGGGTGTTTTCAAGATATATTAAAAATATGAAATTTCCAACTCCTGTGAGGTGATACGTGACATGTACTAGCCCTGAATTTAAAGGTGAGGTATAAACTGCAAAAGTTAAAATTAAGGAAAAAAGAAAATCAAATTTGTAGAAAACAAAATTCTGTTTGGCTCCCTTAAAAATATTTTGATGCATAATATATTACAGATTTTTAATCCATCGAAAATGACAAAGGCATTAATGCTTTTAACAGTTTTTCAGCAAAACTGCTTCATAAAACATAAAGGAGCACATTGTGTTTGATCTTAGAAGCTGAAGAAATTTCAGAAGAATTGATTTTTTTATATTTGCAGTAATCTAGTCATTTTTAATGTTTCACCATCAATAAATTAGCCAATGTATAAAATCAATCTTTAATTCCATGAAAGGAAAGGAATTCTTTGCTGCTTGCATAATTGCTGTAGAAACAGTGGCTATCCTAATAGCACTACTAAGGTTGTAGGAATATAGCATATACTGCAACAAAGAAAATGTTGTTAAAAATGGATCATTTCCATTCTTTCATTAGCACAGTGTTACTAAACTATGACATCATTTTGCATTATACACAGAGTTGTTAGGAGAATAATATGTTAAAAATAAAAAACCATAAGCATAGAAAATGAAGAATTCAAACTGAGGAGAAATAGCAAATGTCGGCATGAAAACAGGCAAAGCCTCAGAGATCTAGCATTAGAATAGTGAGACAGAGGGAAAACACGGAGTGAAAGTACAGGCCTGATTGAGATCATGATAAGCACCGAGTGACTCTGATGATACAAGCTTGTTTAACACAAAGAACAGAAGTGCAATTCATACGCCTGAATAAGCCAGCTAATCTTGTTAGGATATGCATTCATGTAAAATTAGTCTCTGCATCTCCGTCTGAAAGAAGCACTTAGACCTTTTTAATTTTTATAGCCTATGGCAGTAAATGATTGTAATCATTTAACAATCAGACTCTTTGCAATTCAGATCTGTTCTTAAGGCTGCTGCAGTCCACACTTCCAACCCAACAATGGTCAAACTGAACTCATTTGTTTTGACTCCCTATGTGCTATGTTTCACATTATTGGAATACATTTCTCTGTTAAATCTTCCTGACAGACATCTAACACACACGCCGTGTCAGCTACAATTCTGTCCATCGCATAAAAAAGCCTGATAAGCTGTGGCAACATAGAAAGCCTGCTGCCTGAAGTTGCAACATGATCACATAATTATTGACCATGTTCTCTTGACCTTTCTATTGCTAGTTCAGGGCCTTGTCTTATGATTATTCCATGATTCAGTTATAAAAGACTTCAGTACAAATTACACATTTTAAATAAAAACATTTATTCAAGAGCAGAGTGTGTCACAGTAACTTAAAATAAAATCTGACTGGGGAATCTAAGTGTTTATTATCACAGTAGCTATGCTGCTGGGCTTTTGTAGATTATCTGGCCCATGAGATTTCAGCAGTGGGATGGGAAAAAATAAGTAGCTGAGTAAGCAAAATCTACCTTCAGCTTTCAGAGAAACTTAAAACTAACTGTAGTGAAACAAAGTAAAACCTTGCAAATTTTTATTAAACTAGGTTACTTTGCACGTTTGCAAGATTTGAAGTAAATTATACTCGCCATTAGAACAGAGAATATTTCCTAACAGGAATAAAACAAATTATAAATAGAAATCTGTATTACTCCAAGTAATTACTCCAAAATTACACTTTTATATACTCACTGTGGATACTAAGATACAGATAATTAGGATATGGAGGTTAATGTTGCTATTAATTTAAAGGAGCAGGTTAATACAATGTAAATTCTCACTAATGTTTCAAAGGGAAAAAATTTTCTAAACTGATATAAAAACTCTTTATTAAAAAACAAACAGAGTGCCAGACAGGTGTCTCTCATAACATTGACCCCAGTGGAAACCCAGGACAATCTACATCCACAGAAGTCGATGAAAAGATTCCTCAGTGAATCAGTGAAAGAGGTCGATATTCCAATACAACAGAAAGATACGAATTGTTCATTGAATATCTACACTTCCTTTGTCTTCACCCACTGTACTGAACCATGCTTCTTTATCCTCTACCCCACTTGCGTAGGCAGACATGAAACATCTTTGTCAACCTGTGCGATACCACTCAACTGTTATCTTAAAGATCTGGTCAGAGAGAAGTAACACAAACTTAATCTCCCTTAAATCCAAATGAACCACCACAGCTACATTTTCCACATGCAACAGTTCCATTTGGTGGTTGTCTTCGGTCTGCTCTTGAACTTTTGTCTCTTTTCCACTGTTTGTTGAGGAAAATTTTAACAAATGTAAAATTGCTGCAGTGAGAGAGGAAGAGAGAATAAAACTGAGGCTCCAAACATTTAGGAAAACCTGACTGCATAGCAAATGGATATATGATCAATAACAGAGAGAGAGAAACACATTATACAAACACATTGAGAAATATCCCAGATGTCAGCAACACTAAGCCTCAGACGTCAGATAACAAATGCAAGAGTATACTCATGCTTTGATGTTCCGCTCTACTTTGGGCTGAAGGTTGTTACTATTCTCTTTTTAGTAAATAATATTTGCTAATACAAATTTGAATAGTGTGTTTTTTCCTACGGTATTTTGCTACTGACACAGAAAGTTAGCTAAGTTAAAATTGGATGTTTCCTCACAAGTATTTACTGCTGAAGGTAAAATTGAGTTGGATGTGGCATAATTTTATATTTACATACTTCATATTACAAAAATATATATTATTTACAAGGCTTGTATTTAATTTTAGATATCTCTTTCAAAATTTTGCTTGTGTAGGTTATAATGTGTTTTAGCTAGAAAAGAAAATGAATCTATAGAATCATCTTTATAATGTTTTATGGAAGCAAAATTCAATAGACCATATAGTCAAAAAAGTTTCATAGAAAAGGCAAGGCTGTTAAATCAGATAACTATTAAAAAAGAACAGATGAAATTAATGACAAGCACTGTACAATATTTTGATAACAGAGCCCGATGAATTTACATAGCAACTTAAATGTTTCCAAAATATATTATGCCAGTTTAGTCAGCAGTTTGATTTAATTCCAGATTCCTTCTGATCTTTCAAAGAAAAAAGGGATGTCCCAGATGAATAAGCAAGAGGATGTCCTAGAACCTTGATGTATGCAAGGAAATCACAGCAGCAGCAAGTTATACTATCTGTGATGGTTTTGATGCTGACAATGCCTTTCAGCAAAGGACTATCAAGACCACCAAGGAAATGCAGGCTAAGACCAATCCACAGCATGCATTTGAAGCCCCAAATTAAACCAGATTTTAATGTCTCTATTATGATGAGATGAAATTTTTATCATGCATTTCCACTAAAAGCAGATTAAGAATTTTTGTTTATACTAATGGAAAGTACCTCAGTTAAAAGACAAAAGATTCTATCCCATTCCAAGTCCTCTCTACTTATTGCAAGTGAAAAATGTATAAACACTTAAGTCATTGCCATGCATGTTGTGAAATGGACTTTAAAAATCTCTAAGCAAGGTCTGGTTTTCCACTTTCAGGAATATTTGTTCTACCAAAAGCCACAATATCCTGTATGATTAAGGTCCTGCTACTTGGACAGAAGAAAAGATGTAACATATAAATTACATTAAAGCAGAACTAATGAAGCTTTGATTCCTTTTGATTTGTGGGTTTTGTCCCCTGACTCTTCACCTTCCTTCACTTATAAGGATATCAGATTCCCTAGGGTGTTCTTTGTCAGTTCTGCTGTGCTTAGGGACCGGTTATTGCATCTCGCACAGAGTGGTTTGTTGGTTACTGACAAACACAACACGTGTAGGTGTGCTGGTCCCTCCTTCAATAGGAGAAATAGGATGGGTCTCTGTCCCCTACCCATCCATTTCTTTTCCTGATATTTGTTGAAGTTCATTACCTCTGGGATTTCTCCTTTTTTGTCCAGTAAGTGTGACATTGACCAATGGATTACAAATTTTGGGAGGATACAGAGGACAGAGAAAGATCACATAATCTCTGTTTCCTTAAGCAAAAATTTGTGAGAAGGTTGTCTGAAGTCATACATTAGACAACATTCCTTGAAGTACTCATAGTTCCTCTCTCAGTTCAGCAGTGATATTCCAGAGCTGGTCATTCAGAGTGACAGGGAACCCCATGAAGTTTGAGACTGGCACTGACAGCCTGCGTAATGATACCAGTTCATGTCTGCTGACCAGCAAAGGTCTGAACTGACAGACCCTGACCCCTACCACCGCAGTGCTGCTGGAAGCTACAAGACAGCTGGAACAGTCTACTGGCATATAAAAGCCTCTCAGTACAAATCAGATGTTTTGTGCAAAAAGATCACTTTTTGGCTCTAATTATGAATGGAAATCTCTGCTTGTATCTCTGCTACATGCATATACTGCAGAAGATCTATGGAAATCACAGAATGGAAACCTTTAATTTATTGCCAAATACATTTGCTATTAACATTTGATATTTAACACTTGAAATACATTCATCCAACACTTTGTGTTCTAATCCCACTGGCATTTGTTGTTCAAAAGGGCTAGAATTTCCAGATTTTGTTTTAAACATAAGAAACACCAGTATCCTAGACTTTCTGCCACCAGCATTCTCCTGCCCGTCTGGATTTGTCAAAGAATGCAAGCTGGTAGCAATATTCCACATATGTTCACTTTGTATAATCCTCAAAAAACAAAGGAGCTCAGATCTGCAAACAAAGTGAATGTAATTCTTGCATAGACCATTTGCAGTATTTCCTCTCTGTGGGTAGTAGGAAGAAACATTGGCTTTCCTTACAGAATTTTGATAATCTTCAGTAAAATCTTAATCATAATCTTATACTTTTTGTATATTTAAAGCATGGTTTTGATCATCACAACTATAGAAAATAGCAAAAGCAATACTCCTAGCACAAGATATACAGATTTACAGTGATATATTAATCTTCAGTTTTTTCTCAACCTGAAACAGCAGAAATATATTCAAGGATAAGCTGACACACCGTGTATCTAAATCTCTACCCTGTGTACCTGTCTCTAAAAACAAGAGGTACTACAAGTTGTTCTGTCTCAAAACACACGAAATGTGCTATACATAAATGAAAGTAACTATTTATGTTTATGACATTGCTAATTAAAAATAAATAAATTGCAGAATCATTCTGGTGCAATTAAGGTTGCCTGAGTATATGCTATGGCTGCTAAAAGAACAGCAGCAGCACAGAGACAGCCACGTTAGCATATGCCAGTTGGGGAGGGACATAGGAAAAGTGAGAGTGCACCTGCCTGAGCATGAAAGAATTGGCAAGGCACCTTGGCTGTGAGCAAACATAATCTGATTCCTGGAAAATATAACTGCATAGGTTTGCTTTACCTAACATTGAGCAAAAAATGGTAGTTGCCTCTATAAGAATTCAAACAATGTATAAAACATAACTGTCACCCTCCGTGAGCTAATAGTGAAAGTGGGTATTTAGCTATAAGCACACAAAATTTGCCAACAAGTTTTCAACTAAAATCATTGGAAAAAATGCCCCTTTGTATAACATGTGAAATGTGAATCACGAGTTTGGGGAAAAAAAAAAATCAAAGTAACATCATTGAAAATAACAACAATTTTATCCTAACAGATGGCCAGGTGGCAATATAATGCTTTGTTAACTTTGCAGCAAGGGCACAAAACGTTTTTTGCCTTTCTAATCACCTGAAAAAAGCACACACCCCCAAGCCCAAAATCTATGTATATCAGCATATCAGGGCTCATCTGTTGGATAGAATTGTTGTTATTCACAAACCTCTTATTAAGGTACATTTTATGAAACTTAGATGATGACATTTCATTCAGCTATAATAAAGGTATGAAGAGTACTGTAACAGTTATTGTCCTGCCTAACAATAAATAATGTGATCATTTTCAATGATGTCAGTGTTCTGTTTTTATAGTGTTGTTATCTGAAGTATGTCTGGTATGGATGTAAAAGGTGATGAGGACATCAGTCCAGATAATGAGGCAGAATCCAACTCTCACTGAAGTCATCAGGACCTCATAAATTTATTTTAATTAATTTTGGACCAAAAGTATTATACACAATTCTCTGCGCTACAAAAAACTCAAACAAACTTGGTATAGTTGGGGGCAATTGATAGAAGAAACCAAATAAAGGGACATGAACACTGATTGCAAAGCTCATTCACTGGGAGCTGTGGCTAAATATCTCTGCTGCCTTTGATACACCCCATTTTAAGGGCAAACAAGTCTTTAGTTTTCAGTGATGTCAAGCTGTGAAGGTTTAAAGATTGTGTATCCAAAACTATTCACTTTTAAGAGACACAACCCAAAATACTATCTGACACTGATTAAGTCTATTTCTCTGTACTAAAAGAAAAAAGTGGATTAGTACTAAACATAAAATGTTAAGTACCTCAAAATATCTGAAAGTTGTGAAATGTGTGACACATGCATAATTTCATTCTAAAGGCTTAAAATCAGAACAAACACATGCCAAAAGCAATACAGAACAGCACAAAATATTGCTTCAGGTATTAAAATGCCTACTGCACTGGTAACTTTCATTTGCATTCTTTTAAAAGTGCCACGCTATAAAAAAACAAAAAGAGATCTCCAAGAATCTGTAGAAACTTTCTGAACCTTTGCGTCACCAGATAAAAGTTCTCAAAGATACCAAACAAATCCCAACAACTTAAAGCAAGACTAGTGATCATTGCTGCCTGTTTTCTTTGTGTAACCTACCATAAAATTCAACATATAAAGACTGGGAATCATGCAAATTATGTAAAATATATAGGGTATGTATGATTATAGTTGTAAAATGAAACAATTTAACTATGAAGACTTTTCAGATTTTTTTAGTTATACTGCTGAATAAAAGTGTTCTACAGTGGCAGAATTTGCTACAGAACTTACTCCCCTGACATAAAGTTTTTTTCAGACCTGTACTCCCAAAATTCATTAAGAAAAGGATAAGAAAACTCACAAAAGATAAAAAAAAATATTAATAGAGTTAAAGTAGCAAACGGCAACTTTGAAATCTAATATGAAGGGGGAGCTATTGAACATTTATTGGATACAATATGCAGTGAAATGGAATCAACCTTGATACTAAATTCAGAGTACAATCTGGTTTTGGATATTAATCTCTCTTCCAAGAAAAAGAAATGAGCATATGGAACAGAGAAAGTTCTAAGGGTAGGGTATAAAATAGTGACCCTTGCAGTTCTCCATTTACCATGTCATCTAATACAGCCAAGGAATATCCCCAAGAAACAAACTCTTTCAGTAGCTCCTACCACAGAGGCACAAGCTGAAAGCTCTATGAGTATTTATTGGTATTTTTGCATCCCTTCAGTCCACTCCTTTTGTGGCATCTTTTTGGGGGGGTGAAGGACTTATTTTGTGTTTGGGGGTTTTTTTGACCATATGGAATACCCTTACGTGCATATACAGACAAAGATACAAGGGTAAGCAGTTATGATAAGAAACTTGCATCACATATTACTCTTAGTTTATGCTACTTGCTATAATACAGAGGAATTCCTGTGCTATAATTTTAGGAATCTAAATCAAGTTTCAGGTCTCAGTGGAAAGGCATGCTACTCCAGAGGGCAATGCAAGCCTTCTGGCAGCACCAGTTGGCCCTTTACTTTTGCAAATGCACTTTTTCTGTGTGTAGGACAGTCACTGAGACACAGCGATGGCAGATACTTTTATACATTCAAGCGGCTTAAGCTGCAGAAGCAAATAACTGTGGGAAAAATATGTAGGTAGCGACCTATAAATTCATCCCTAACATCAAACAAAATGATAGGATGAGAGCTTTCTGCATTTTCTCCTTCACCTGTACTCCTCCAGAAAATGCATTGACTTGAAAGAAACAATCTTAACTTGCTAGCTGTGTCTGAAATTCATGTTAATAGACTGCAATTTGTTTTTTCTTATTTAAGCCATGTATTACAGTTTGCTCTTTCAATTTCTGCATTGCTTCACTTTCTGCTGTATATGTACCACTAATGAGGAAACAACTTTTTAAATTAAAAGCATTAATAAAATGCTGCTTGTAGATATTTTTAAATTTAAAAAATGTCAAATGTAAATAACCATCTGGGGATCTGAATAGTTATTCCTTTTATTTCAGAAAGCTTCCAGCAAATGAACTATTTCTGGAGAATTAAAGGTATAATCCCCTACCAATGCACTGACAGATACTTTATGATGTTTGTGCTATATTGCTATCTGATACCTTTTTTTGATAGTATATGCTTTTAAGGTATTCATACCCCTGGTATAACATAATCACACTCACCTGATGTAAAACTCTTCCTATTGGAACTTGTTTGTATTTCCTTTTATGCCCCCCCTTTGAGTGGATACTAAACCATGGCTTGCCCAACTGCTTAGCGTTAATGAAACTTGGAAATACCATTCCTTGTGGTTATACTCAACGCTTAGGTTGATCCCTGAGGATAAGGAGAGCCCTAAATGTTCATGTCCAAATGTAGAGAGGTTGAGTCCTCAGTTTCCCATTTCCCTTCCTGCATTGGCCCTGAGTAGTGAGGCAAGTGCTCTCCTGGCACAAGACAATAATATTACGCTGCTGCATCCTCTCTTCTTCGTTACACCAAGTTGTACTGTCCCTTCTGTCCTCAAACCTTTTATATGGTGATTTTGACAGTCAAGAGATAGTTTCATCTTTAATGATTATTATGTACTAGCAATGCACTCAGGCAAAAGCAGTGCTTTCTCTAAAGTCATCAATCTAGAGAAATCATTTTGACAATTGAGTTCAAGTATAACAGCCAAAAGGCAGAGGCCTAACCTTTTAGAAGTGCCAATTTTAACAAAAACACAACACAGCCGAGATGTGTTTCATAAGAGCACACTCAAGTACTAGCAAAACAGAAAAGACAACTAACGATTAATAACAGAAAGGAGAAACTGATGTATGTGATGTGAGAGGGAATGAGAACAGGGGGAAAATCAAAGACAACAGCTACACAACCAAAATCAGGAGGACGAGGGAAGAAAGATATAAGGTAAATTAATATGCTTATTACAACCTCTTCCCATATTTTCTGGCAGAGACTAACATTATAAGAAAATGAATATAACTGAACAGGCTTGTCACTTACTTGGAGAGGCTTCTCACGAAAAAGCTTTGCCATAGCTAATTTTTCCTTCTGGAGCTCTCTGAATAAGCGGCAGATAGAGTGTGCATTTGTATATTTGTGTAACAAAATACTAGGTATAACTGAATTACAGCTAAACGTGAAAGAAGTGTTGTTACAGCATGATGACACAAAAAAAAAGTGATATTTCTAGAGAAAGCTAACGTTAATTTTGAAAAAAAAAAACCACAAAACTATATAGTTGAAAACTTACACTGTTCCTCATGTCTAAAATCACAGCAACAACCTTCAGGGTAAGTGTCAGGACTCAGAGGGCAGTAAGAGGTCTTAATTGCCATGACCCGACCGACTGGACGGATCTGGACCTATTTTTTAGCCTTGTCTCCAGCCTTGTGTCTGGCCCTGCGCCCTTTTTCACCTCTCTGGACACCCTGGATGGCCCTTGGATTTGGCTTGGGGCCACCGATGGACCCCATTTCCCCCACCCGGCTCTGCCCCACCAGGCTCAGCCCCTGCAGGATGGTGCCAGGTGGGAGAGGGCACTGCCCACGCTGGGGCCACCCCAGCTCCCCTTCCATCGGGCGGTCGCAGCTCCCTGACAGTAAGTCACTGGCCGACTGTTCTTAGTTTGACTGTGCCAGTTTGTTTTTTCAGGAACACTCTTCGTCCCAGCCTTCAGATAAGCCCCAGCCGTGCCTAACTAGCTGTCAAAGGCATCTCCCATGAAGCAATAAACACTGAACAGATAGTGCCAGAATAATCTACAGGTGTAAATATTACTGACACAATCACCATAATAAATGTCCCCAGCTACCTCTAACCTTTTCCCTTGAATGTCTAACTGATTATCCACACAAAACTCAGAACAACCATCCTCAGCCTGTTTTTACCTTCAAGGTTGCCACTTCTGTTTCAGGCGAACTTGTATGTGCCAAAGCTTGCCCATGTTTTTCAGCAGCTGTGCAGTAAAGCACATCCCTTTATCCACAATTAATACAATCAATAGTGTATATTTAAGCATGAATGTTAAAGCAGTAACACAGCTTTTTCCTTCTGGGAGAGTGACATTTGATACCAATACCATGGAAAGAAAATAAACATGGAATTTTTTAAAAACTGCTTTTTAGTATTATTTTCTGTTTATTAAAAGATTAAATCCAAGCAGAACATCACTCCATCAATGATGAGTTTCCATTTTGAATAAAAGTATGACTATAAACTCCCTAAGACACCAGGAAGATGTGGGTTTTTTTCTTATCTAACCAGTGGGTCTCTTCAGAGACTTCTACTATATATGCTGGCTTCACACACATATAAGAATAACTTGCTGCAAGACATGACTGTACTTGAATTTGCCCAACTTACTACTTTGTTGTTATCACAAGCGTCAGCCATTCAACATAAAAAGTACCTTCACTTAGGATTCAACAAACATTTATTTCGAAGAAAAAAGCTCTAGAAGTACATTAATGAGACATATTAAATTTGCTCAACAGCTAAAATAGGAATGAAACTCTCCAGAACTTCAGAACTTTGTTCATTATTATCAAAAGCACATAAGCACCACTTGACCAACTTTTATGTGAGTATGGGAGGCAGTGTCACAGTGCAATTTTTTTGAACCAGAACATTATTCTAATTTAATCAGACAAAAAAACCCTACTTATCATTTGATTCACTATCTTTCATAAACAATTTTACTTTCCTACCTTTTGCCTTTGTTCATTTAATTACTGGATTGTTTTAAGAATGTATGAAGATCAAAAGCTGATTTTATGGTACTTTGAGGTGTGAAAATCAAAGACAATTGTAAATAAAAGATGATAAAAAAATATAGCTTTTTGCCCTCAAAAAATAAAAATGTTATATTTAGAATATGTTTTTTCCCTGCTTAAAATGAAATTAGTCTTTGGGAATGGTGTGGACTACAAACAGTATTGGATTCTTCAGAGCAATCACACCCACCTGATGTAAAGCAGAGCAGAGGTAGGTACAGAACAGTTACAATATGAAGTCATCATGAACATTTTACCATATTGCGGCACTTGTGTACCTCAATTTTTTTCAAAGGCTAGAATGCTTATATACAATATCACAACGGGGCATTACACTATCTAGATTAGAGCAACTTAATTTTAAAGGGCAATGTTTTAACCCCTCTAAATCAATAGGAAATCTGATAATAGCTTCTATAGGATTTCCCTTCTAGTAATTTTATCTATTCAAAATTTTAGTCTGCCTCCTAGAACATCTAGAAAAAGCATTAAATGTAGGTGGAGTTATGCCTGCATATTCTTTATTTGCTTGTTACCCATTTGTGCCACGTTATTATGGTAAACTAGAGAAAGACATATACTTTCTCTTCATAATATTACACGCTACCTCATCCCACCAGGCAGAACTAACTGGCAATAACTAATACTTTATTTAGAAGACTGTTTACCTATAGTTTGAAAATCTTTATTGTATCTGATTTCTTTATGACAGTAATATGAGGGCACTGACGAGTAGATAAAGCTTGCTCTTAACATGAACTCTGGGGAAAATACTGCCCTGAGTAAAATAGGGAAGAGTTTTCATACAGGAACAAATGTGTGAACCAAGTCAATGTTTTTCACATGGTATGTAAAAAATGCAATTGATTTCCTACAAATACCACTAACATATTTTTGACAGACTGCAGCTTCAAGTGGGTTCTTCAACTGGTGGGTAGCAGTCCAGTAAACACTGCTTTTGAAATCCCAGATTGCTAACAGAGGGCCAAGCCCCATTGAGGGACTAAGCCTACAAGAAGCTGAATCTCTGATCAGAGAAACATTTTGTAAACATGCTACTTTCCCACCTGGAGGACACCAAGCAAAATAGTATGAAAGTGCTGCATGACAACTAGTTGCCTGAAGCCTCCCTCCATTATGGAGAGAAAAGAAAAAATAGTATTTTCAGACAGATATATCCTGCAGCTTATGTTGGAATGACTCAAACAAGAGAAGAAGGGACTTTAAAAAAAAAAAACCACAAACAGACAATATTTTCCTGCTCTTGGAGTGAGAAGTCCCATAAACTATGAATATCTGTACTGGACATAGGAACGCTGCAGGATTGAGCAGTAAATGGGCATTTACAGAGCTTAAGAATTGGGATGCAATGAAAAAGTGAAGCCAATGCTCAAGCTGGTAGCAGAAATAGCATCCCGTAAAATATCTGGATTAGAGAAAGATCCTTCAAAGATAGCGGAAACTTTTCAAAATTATGATCGCGGACTGACCTGAGTGAGATGCTAGCAAAATAGAGGGATATAAACTCTTCTTCATAAGTCTTCACTATGAGTAAGAATTTTATACGGGTTGACAGTGAATTTTTGACTGTATCAACTACTAGAAAAACCTATTTACTGCTGGGATGCTAGACTATATTTCTTTATATCCTATTTTGCTAGCAATCCAGCTAAATCACCTTATTTCTTTATGTTAGAAATATATACTTACTTGCCTCTTCCATCAAAAAAGTTTAATCTAAATGAAGCTGCTTACCTTCCACTAAAAGTGAGATTTTCAGCCTGTAGATAAATATCTTTGCAGAAAAGGTGTTTGGTAATAGCTTCTATGCCATAGTATTATTTCCAATTAATAACAGCTTTGTAAGTAGATGTACAAAAAAAAAAAATAAAAAGCAAATTGTAGGTGTTTTTTCCATTTGCTATTTGCATGCATTTCAACTGGTAAAACAATTTAAAGCAATTTAATAAAGCTATATTTTAGATCTTGTGTCACACTGTGCTTCATCCAAATTTTCTACCAAAAACCACTTTTAGGCACAAACAACATGGAAAAACTAATCGCATGTTCAAATACTGATGATGTCCCAAACACTATATTTCAACAGCACAAATATCCTAAATTAACACCATATTCATTTCAATTAGATTTTGCATTTCAAAGCATTTTTGCTCAAATTATGTGATTTTATATAATTTATATCAATGATTCAAGATAAAATGAAAGCCAAAGGTTATATGTAAATTATTAATTATATAAAGGAAGAAAGTATGCTTAAATTACATTAGCTTCATGTTAGCAAACAACAGGCCATTCTGAAAATAGTGGAAATATAATATATTGTCCATCTGCAGGATAGATAAATCATCTGTCATAGGATACAGGAATGTAAGAAGAATGACTCACAAAATGCAGTATTCTACAATTGATAAGAATTCTGCATGTGCTGAACAGTGCTGTTGTAAAAAATATGTACATGTATTTTAAAAGACCAGTGAAACTGGTTCAGCTAAAGGAGAACCAGAATAATTACAAAAATATGTATTACAGGAAAAAAAACCAAAAGAACCCAACAAAAAACCTGCTCAATTTCTGATCTATGTACAGTTTTTTATTTTAATCTCAAATAAATTACCTTGCCTTGCTTGCCACTCTTACATAGAAGCCAGTAGAATTGCACAATGAAAGGGATGCTAGGCCCAGTACAATTAATCCAGCTCAAATCATGAAACCAAAAAATACAAATAGTAGTTAAAGTGGGAAAAAAAAAAAAATCACAGGGTGGCTCAATCAGTCAGTTGAATGGACATCATGGATATGAATGAACTTAAATGGTATAAAATGTAAGGGGCTAGTTTTGACCCTGATTTTCTAGTATCTGAGATTTTGCAAGTTTTAACCATGGTGCACAACATCAATAACATCAAAGGCTGCATTTATGCATACAAGATTTATAAAGAAGAAAGCTGCCACTTAAAAGCCTTTTCAATGGAAAAACAACTGAACTGGATAATTACTTGACTTATTGTCATTTGGGACACAGTTTTGCAATGAAAGTATAAATATCAAATTCATGTAGAATTTAAAATAGTCTTTAATGCCGAAGTGCAGGTACTATTACAGCACTATTACAGATATATGCTGCTGTAATTTCATATCACCCAGCAGTAGGCAGCCTAAGAGAAGTTGTAGATGCCCCATTCCTGGAAGTGCTCAAGGTCAGGTTGGACGGGGCTTTGAGCGACCTGCTCTAGTGAAAGATGTCCCTGCCCATGGCAGCAGGGGTTGCACTAGGTGATCTTTAAATGTCCCTTCCAACCCAAACCATTCTGTGATTCTATGATAAATAAAAACGCTACTGTTATGTGCAAAACACCTCTCCCTGACTACAACATGAAGTAGGTTTTTTTAATCAGAACATCATATGGTTAAAAGAGACCTCAGGAGACTGTCGAGACACCATCCACCCCCCTGCAAAGACATATCTACGTCTTCTAATTTCTGTCCTGTATTTGCCTACCCCACTCTTAAAGGCTTTCAATGACAGAGAGTCTCTGGAATCCCTAAGACAATCTGTTCCAGAACTACACTACCATAATCATTATAATTTATTATTTTTCATTGCATCACCTGAATGTTCTTTGCTGCAACACAGGTGCCTCACTTCTTGTCCTTTCTACAACAGATACAGCAAATGCATTATTCCATTCCCTACCTTCAAGTCTGTTACCACATCTCTCCACGTTCTCTTTTTACACTATACAACTATAGACAGCCATACTTTCCAGTTACTCTCCTCTGGACATTTCCAATTGTTCCATGTACTTTTTGAATGAGAGTGTCAAAACTGGACATGATGCTCCAGTTAAGGCTGTACTCAGTAAGGCACAAGAATTAGACGCCTTAGAGTTATTACTTCTACCAACGCAAGGCAGTAATATATTCCTTTTTTGTAACTAGGTTGCTGTTGACTTACATTTAGCTTGTGAACTTTTCTAAGCCATTGATCAGTTCTGAAGAATTGTAGCACAATCAGCTTTTTCCTCATGCTGTTTCTGTGAAGATGATTATTTCTACCAGGTAAAAAGCTTGCATTCACCAGTATAGATATTCTCTCCAATTTCTAAAGATTATTTTGAAGTCTAATCCTGCCTGCAACACACTTGCAACCCAGCTTCTAGTATCTGCAAATTTAATAGATGTATTCTCTAATTGCATAACTTAGGTCATTAATAAAAACACTGATGAATTCCAGAGCTAGGCCAGCTCTTTGAAGTTAACCTGTAGTTAATGCAGTTAACTACAGTCAACATGTAGTTAATACCTCATTTTACTGATAAGGAACATCCAAGTATGTTTTTCCGACAGGTTTTCACCTACTCCACAGCTATGTAAACATGACAATGCTTCCTTGCCCTACCATTAAAGTACCATGTCATAGACTTTTTAAAGGCTTTATTATGCCAAACTGTACAAGCATCAGATGCTTTCCCCTCCATTCAAAGGGACTTTTATCCTGCCTTGGAAGAAAAGCATATTCTTTTCATGTGATTTGGTTCATGAAAAAACATCTAGGCTTTTAATCTTTTTTTTCACAGGTGCTTACAAACAGCTTAGTTTTTGTTGAAGGATGTTTCTGGGAATTTACTGACCATAATTCTCTGGTTCCTCTTTTCCTCCCTTTCTACTGAAATGATTTATGTTCATTGTTTTCTATGAGCTTACAGTATACTGGATGCTCTAACCAGAGATGAAACTTGGACATTTCATGCATGGTTGATTTAGTCATTAACAACATTAACAAAGTGGACTTGCTTTCCATGTGAATGGGGAAGAGGACAAGTTCAGGAATATCACTAATGGCCACTGTTAAGGTATTAAGTCAAAATGTGGTGTGTCTGACACTCGCATGTGGGTCACATACGCTTGGGTATGGTATTTTTGTAACATGCTCCCACTGTTCTGGAAATATTATTCCTTAATTTTGCGAAGGCACAAATTATTATGGTAGGTTAAAAGTGTGCAGAATCAGTATTGTACATCATTAACATACTCAGAAAGCATTAAACCCTAAGAAATGGGTGATTGGTTTTAAGCAAGCCAAAAATGAAACACATATCAGATATTTTGAACTTTCATAACGAATTTTATCAAATATTGAAATATGTATTAAATATAACACATTAAAATAGACTGTATTTCACAACATGTTTGTATCTCTGATTAGCAGCAATGCACCCAGACAACAATTAAGAGAGCAATCCAGTGTCCATTTCACTCGCTTTTCCTGCCTGAATGGACAGATGCCTAAATAAATTGCCTAGGAACAAACAGGATTATTGGGGAATAAAACAAAACAGTCATGAGAATAGGCTCTCCCAATTAATAGCAACTGCATCTTTAATGAAAAGCATATAAAGAAGACCTGTACGACTGATTCCATTCTACAGATGGGGAAACTGATGGCCCAGGCAGCGAAGCAATTTGCACAAGGGCACCTATAACATCATTAAGAAAATGACTGTCTTCTAAACCCAAACTTCTGCTGACTGGAACGTGCTATTCCCTGCCTGCCTCCTCCAGTAGTATTTCTGACTGTGGCTGCACAAATATAAAATACTAAGAAACTACAGCTATTTGGATAGGATAAGTCTAATTAACTGGGATTTTCAAAATGTATGTGAAGCACAGACAACCAAAACAGCTCAAGCTACAGGGTTCCTTGTGGTTTCGTTTTTGTTAATTACATGTGGGTCAATTGATTGTTAAAGCAGTCGAGAGTAATTTACTGATGTTACAATTTAACTGCCATGGTGCACTCAATCCAATAAATTCCAACAAAAATATCAAATGGTATTCTGTTTTCCAGAAATCACTTGTGTATAAATTGAACAGCATGGATAAAAATAATGGTCTGTTCAAATATTCATATTCCCTATAGTACTTTTGCTACTATACAACTGTCCTAAAATAACATTACATTAATTTTAATTAAATTTTGCATTTCAAAGCATTTTTTCCACACATAGTATGTTTTCATGTGACTTCTGTCAATACTTGAAGATAAAAGGAAAGCCAAAGGTTATATGTTAATTATTAATTATCTGTTGAAAATGAATGTAATGAGCTTAGTTTATATCAGGTCACATTAACTCTCAACTATTTTTTGTGAACTGTTGGAGCAATAAAAACTATAGCTCCAGGAAGGATAAACAATGCATCATTATATCCTTGAGAAAGGATAACTAGTCTACCTTTTCGTAGGCTGTGTCGTTCACCCATACTTTCTTCTAAAGGTTTTTTGTTTTGTTTTGTTTTTTTCCAGCCTAAGGTTCCACTGTTAGTTTGTAGTTGCAGGTTCCTCAAGAAATGAGCATACATATGCAAATTTTGTCACCATGAACCTACTATTATCGCCTTCTACCCAGAGAAGGGGGAGAAGCCTAGAAGGTTCCCAGATGAACTGCACAGCCACCGTTTGCTCAGAGGGATGACACCAAGGAATGTTTGTATAGACAAATATCTACAGAAAGTGGAGAAGTTCCCCATAGAATTTGTTGATAGCAACAATACTGACTTTCACGGCACTGAACACATTGTGCTGAGAGAGTAAATCAATTCATAGTGCAGGCACTGAAAAAATAAGTTGGTGAAGTTAACTAATTTCCACTTGCATTGATCATTGCATTCACTTTGCATTGAAAATTATTAAAGATCTGACCTTAACAGGGAGTTGTCTACACATAAGAAATTTCAGTGCCTTCAAAATTTTTTTTAAAGAACGAAAGAAAGAATATTTGTGTATATTATCGACACTAACTTTAAGAAAGAAAAAGGTCGATGTGGTTATTTTAGAAGGCACATACTATCCATGCTGGGGAAAGTGAAATGCAAACTCTTTCGAATAGATTCAGGCATGATATTAATCCCTCTTTACTGCTACTCAATTGCACACATACAGAAACGTACCCAAAAATCGGCTCTGAAAAAAAATATATATTTGATATACTTGCAAGAACTTGGATGTTTGTGGAAGCAGATATATTTGTGAAAGAACATCAATAATATTGACATCAGCTGTCTACAGACCAGTAGAAAATGTTCCATACATTACAAGCAATCAAAACTATTGTTACCACAATTTAATATAATTTTTGGAAGACATGATTAACATTCAAACTGTAAATAAACAGAACTTCAGGTAGAAAGGACGAGCAGAATAAGAGAGAGGAACTAAATATGTCTTCTAGGCTTGGACTTTGAGTTGCTTCCCTGCTCTTTGGAAGAAGGACAATTCTGACTTAGTTTCCTTTATGCTTCCCCTATTGCAGGTGACTTACCTGGGCCAAAGTTGTCTAGCCCGTGACACTAAAATTGCTCCCAACTCTGAGAAAAGCTAAGGAGGAACTAAAGGCGAGGATTTGCATTTCCCTCAAAGAGCTCTTACTGTAAACCCTCAAAACTTTTCACTCTCTCTTCATAGCAGAGTTCTTCCTAGTTTCTAAGCATTTTTTTTGTTTGCACCCAAATCCACTCACTTCTTTCTTACAGGGCTTTGGGAAATGGGAAGTTTGTGTTTTAAAGGGGACAAAAAATTGACACTATACTGCAAACACAGAGGGAATACAAATGTAAGGAGTCTTACCACTTTGGGCCAATATTCAACACCTGCTCTTTTGTTTTTGTTAAGAGACAAAAATGAATCATCTATTTTGGTGCAATCCTCTTTATTTACAAAGAACATATTCACCATCCTCATTCCTTTAACACTGTGGAAACAAATCCAAGTGACTTTTCTTCTCAGAAATTCAAAAGAAGTTATCTGGCTTCTTCCCAGGGCCTCACTAAGGATTGCCTTTCTCACTGTCTGCTGCTTTTTGTTGACAGGTAGTTTGCTAAAAATTCTCCTGATGCTCTTACATTTATAACCAGTCCCATGGAAACCTCTCAGACCATACACCTCAAAGGCTCCTTAGGCTCTGCCAAGTGGCCAGTTGCCTCAGGCAGTCTTTTTCATTTTGGCCAGTTCCTTCTTTCTCTTAAATAACCTTAATTTTATCTTCCTGTTAGCTTGAAAGCTTAACCTAGTACACTTGCAAGATTCAACCAGGTCTGTGACAGAAAGCAAGAATTAATATAGTCCATTATAACATTAATATTCTCTCCAGCATTATTTTATAATAATATTTAGAAATCTCAACTTGAATAATAAATTCTACAGAACAGAGTTCCACAACTATTAATTTTAAAGTACTGTTATCATCACTAATAACTACATCGAAGCTTCCTTCTATGCGTACACCCAGGAATCATATATAATGAAAATAATTTGTTTTGATTATTGCCTTTTGGGATTCTTCTGGCTAACTACACTATGCAAATGTGAGAAGGAACTTTGGTTATTTTGTTAAGAACCATGAACAATTTTTTTTCTCCTGGTCATATGCAGATATAATTAAAACACCTACTTAGTTTATGTTTTCCCTCATTTATTTATTTTTTTAATAAAGAGAAGTAGCCCATAATATTCCTTGCAAAATCTAGTTATCTTCTTTACCTTCTGAATTTTGGTGGAATGAAGAAACAGACAGATCTGTTAGCAAGCTTTCATAAAGCCTTGTGTTAGCTAAAAGTGGGTGTTTTTTCTGCATGCATACACTGATTTCCAGTGTCTTTTACATGTACTTGTTTAAAAAGACATATTTACATGTACTTACTTTAAAGAAAAAAAAGACTAGAGGTATTAGAGGTAGGAATGAATTTTCATAGCTCAGGTGTACAACCTTGAATAGCTGATTTGCCTTTGTTTCTGTTCTATACTTGGTCACCAGAAAAGGTAGAACCAAAAGCCAGCTCTCTACGTCCAACTTACAGATTTTTTTCATCATTAATTAAAAAAAAAAAGAAAGTAGGAAAGAAAAAAGAAAAAATTATCCTGCCAATTGTCCTGCCAAAGAATATGGTAGTACAATATATAAGAAAATGGTATACCTATATGAGTTCTAAAGAAGGACAACTTCAAGAGACAAGCTATAGTATAATATAATGTTCTTCAATTCTCCTTTGGACAGGATGACTTTAAGGTGAAACTGATAAACTTGTGGAAGGGAAGGTCTGCAAAGGAAACCGGATCACTACTTTTTGCCTTACAACATATACATCCCACGCTTCAAGGTTTCCACTGTCTACCTGTAGTGTTTTCAAAGGAATGTTTTCACTTGGAGCGTAATTTGGCTTCTGTTTTTACCTCTACCTCCCTGGTGATTTTCTTAGTAAATTTCCTCCAGTCTACATACTACTTTAACACTATTCCGACAGACCTCTGCCTCCATAGGCCATGCCATCCCACTAAAGGGCACAAAGCTTTAGAACTGTGTGGGGCCCAAGCAAAACTTGGGTCAACTCTATGCAGTAAGGTCATGGTGAATTCCTACTGAAGATGGCAATTCATAAGCAGAGTTGACACAAGACAGCTAGGATTACTTCCTGGGATAAATGCCTCTGGCAGGAGTTACATAGCCATGAGTAACTAAGATGGGCTCTTCGATCTCATGCCCCTACTCTTATGATAATTGTTCATGGAATCCTCTTAACACTGTATGACATTTTCAGATATCTGCATTAGATCAACCTTGTTTAACTCACCCCCCAAAATAAATCTTTCCAGTATAATATTGACTCTGTCACTGGTACCATTCAATACTTCTCTTTAAAGAGAATAAGCGTGATGTGAGCAGTACTAATATAGGAATCAATCAGATGCTTATTTTTATGAAGTGACAGTATTATAAATACAACCTCAATTTTACAAAATTAAAGCATAGATTAACTCTCAGTATAGAAGATTTGACTCATTGGGTTATTTATATTGTTAACAGCAAGTCAGCCCCCCACAAGTATCAGAGTATAAAAGCAAACACTGCGAAAATTGGGTGGGATAAGGTGTCATTTGGAGGTGTCTCTTATACTGACTGCACAGGGATTCCTGAGACAAGATCTAGTGTCAACTAACTAGGCATATCACTTGAAAGGTTCATTCAGAGAGGAACCTAAATTTTAGGTTGGAGAGAATGCAGAAAACGTCAGCCTAAAATAAATGCCCCAGTTATCCTCAATAAAACCAGATCCACAGTTGAAATAAGCAGTCATAGCTCTATCAATTTCAGAAGAGCCTGAGCAATATAACAAGTTGAGATTCTGGTCCTATGAATAGCTCCTTTGACTTCAGTAGGATTACTCACACAGTCTATGAGTAAGTACATATAGATGTGTAAGATATTTGCTAAGCAACAGACAAGCAGCAACAAAAAAAGAAAAGAGATCTGTGAGATTAACAACTTTTAAACGTAAAGCATATAATCCTGTAGACACCTACACACATGGATAATATTACGCATTGGGGTACTTTAATTGTATGTATTAATATTTCTTGGTTTCCTTACATCTACTGTTGGTGGTTCCTTGCCCACATTAAAACATCTAGATGAACCAAAGTATTCTTTTTTCTCCTTCAGTTGTTGTTTAAGAATACACCATATTCTATTCATATTAATATTCCTACACTAAATATGTTGCATTCCATAAACAATATTACATACACCAACAGCCATTATTGCCTTTTCAAAAAGGAATACTTTAAAAATGCCAGTGTTGTTACAATATAAAGTAAAAAAGCTCTAGCTGAAATTCACATATTGTCTACATTCATTAGTACTATCGATATAACTGAACTTTCTTGTTCTTATTAGGGTTACCATAGAAATGAGCCTAAAGCTATTACATGAATTGTTACTGTTATTAAGAAGTAGTCTATTTCGGTTTCATTGGTGTGTTTTTAAGAATCTTTGACTATTCACAAGAATAAAACTACCTTGATATTAAAATTAAGGCTAGAAAGGAGGGAGGGTGTTTAAACAAACATAAGGTTATTTAATAAAATGAAGCAGTAAGTTGTGTGGCACCCACACACTGTGTAAAGAAAGCATTCTCTATAATTCCATGTTTTTATGCTTGTATATGCTATTCTTTCAGACATGCAAATGGTGCACAGCTGACTGTATAATGAAATGCTATATATAAATATGAAAAATCCAATAAAGGAATGATATTAACCTTTAAAGTTAGGCAAGCACTTTACACGTATAATACCGTGCTTTCAAACATTTTTACATAAATGTGCAATCGTGCATTACTTCCTCATTGCTCAAGAGACTTATAGTGTATTACATGAGGAAATAAGATTCTAAGTCATCTTTGTAAGATATGTAAGCTCTTTCTAGTGTGTAATTATAATAATATGTAAAAAAGAGATTTTCATAAGAAAAGATGTAAAACTGCATTTTAACTACTTGACTGATCCAATATACACAAATGTATATTTCAGACTAGATATAAGGAAGAAATTTTTTACGATGAGTGTGGTGAAACACTGGCACAGGTCGCCCAGAGAGGTGGTCGATGCCCCATCCCTGGGAACATTCAAGGTCAGGTTGGACGGGGCTCTGAGCAACCTGATCTAGTTGAAGATGTCCCTGCTCATTGCAGGGGGGTTGATGACTGTTACAGGTCCCTTCCAACCCAAACAATTCTATGATTCTATATAATGATGCATTGGCACACAAACGTATTTTGTGTGTGTTTGTGTGGGGGGAGGAAAAGTAAGTCTGTATGTACAGCAGTGATTGCATGCTTTTGGATTAAAGGTAATAATTCTTTAAAAGATCTGGCTGAATGAATAGTACGAAGGGTATCTGAGCAGCAACTGCTTTACCTTATGAAGGACAAATACTTTGCTAAAATAACTCAACTAGAAGCTGTGTGGTTTATAATCCCATCTGTATGAGTTTGTTAGTGACCTCAGTCAGCAAAAAGAAAAATTTGACACACTATTAATAAGAAATCATTTGGATGCAAATTTTATCTGCAGTGTAGTGCCTTTCAATCAGAAGAAGTTCATGAGACAAAACCTTTGAGCCACTACAAAACCGGCAGGCAACCTATCAAGCTTATCAGTAAAATGATCTATGAACAGATTCTCTTGTACCCATTGTCAACAGAAGATTGAATGAATACTTTAGATATGAAACATGCAGAAAAAACAAATAATATTCTCTTCAATTTTCTTATTCAGTAAATCTGGGTGATATATTTTTTTTGTATAAAGAAGGAAAACAGAGTCAGATTGAAACTTCATGGATGGGCTCTTGGGTGAATTCTGGGTATAAAATGCAAGAGGCCTAACAAATCTTTTGGGAGAAAATGACAGCTCTCAGTTTTTCATCCAGTGAACTAAGAAGTGAAATTTCACCGAGAAAAGTACTGGTAGAAAGATTTGTGAGTCTTTGGAGGAAAAAGAAGGATGAGAGATTAAAACCTAGAGTACATATCTGATCTTTTTATGTAGTGTAAGACTCTTCTAAGAAATGCTTTGCTGCTTCTAAACTTTGCAATATTTAGGAACTCCTTTAACTTATTTGACAAACAAATATATCTTGCCCTTTGTCTACTCCTACATGAATTTCCATGCTTACCTGCAAATGTTGTCCTGCTCTGTAAGTAGGAATTTGAGGTTTGGTACCCATGAGAGTGTTCCCAATTCCTTCTGGTTTGTTTCTCAAGAAAGATAGTGCCATAAGAATAATGCTTTGGAAATCATCTCATCATATTCTGTATTATTCCTTTCAAGGATCAAGCTCTCTCAGATGAGCAATATTTCACTATCTTACATCAGCCTTTCTTAAAAACCTTTTTTTAAAAGTCGTGGATCCATGGGAGGGATGAGTGGGAGAAAGTGTGAAGGGAGGCCAGGCAGGAGGTTGTTCATGTTCTCCTGCTCAAAGTTTCATTGATCTTTTTGGAACTATGAAATAAAAGAATGGCACTTCCCATTTTCTTTCAATGCAGAAGGTGAATAACTTTGATTGTATAAGGTGAGAGAGAGTCTATCTGCTGTTTCTTGCCCTTTTAGAAGGTAGGAAAGAAGAAGAGAAGCTCAGCCAGAAGTTAAAGTATAAATATAGATGTTCAAAAAGCATTAGATAAGGTATATCTTAAGAGGCAGCAAACAAATATTTGCTCAATGAGCAATGAATTAGAAAAGAAACTGGAGAGAAAAATTCTAAATTCATGGGAAAATTGAGACATTCCCATGACGCAATGCAAACAACTTGTTCTTGCTTTGTATTGGATTGACACCATTCCATTTGGAATCAATAATGACCCAATTTAGCCAAGCATTAAAGTTAGAAGGCAAAAAAGGACAAAGTTCTGAATTTTCAGCTGCACGTAGAAGTCTACAAAAACTTTTGCTTACCTCAACAGCCTGATAAAATTCATTACTAAAACATCAGAAGAACTGGATATTAAAGTTTCTCCTTCTTTAGGGGAAAACAGACTGGGATGAACAATAAATGGATGCATAGCTATTAACAGCATGCTTTTTCATATTTGTTTGTGTTCTTGTTATATTCACTTCTTACTGTAGTTTGTGTCCATATTGAAGGTAACATCTAAAGAGTCAAAAATTCCTGTCTTTCAAGAATGATGAAAGAGATGGAAAGCTCATCTGCTAAATGGGTGAGCTTTAAAAGTAGGTACTTCAGAATTCTTTGCAACAATAAAACAACCTTGTTAAGGTGAAAAATTAAATCAAAGAATTGCTACATTCCATCACTGCACAATTTTGCACAGAACTATTAACAAGTTAAGTATTGAGACAAATTCAAATGAAATATTAATAAGTTGAATAGAATACTGTAGTTTAAAGTAAATTTCATCTGTATTTTGCAAGTCATAACAAATATATGAGCACTTGCCCTTAGAGGGAGAATATGCTTAACAATATTCATCGGAATAAAAAAATACCTAAATGAAATAACTACAATCATATACATTTTTCTTTGTAGCACCAGTTCAAAGCTAACTGGTCATTAGAATGCCATAATTTCAGTGAAGGAAAACTGTAGTGCTAGTTACCTGGCACTTTTAAAGCATATATAAATTCACTGTAGATCTACAGTAAAAAAAAAAAAAAAAGAAGCTATTTAAACATTCATAGTGCTAGTACACTAAGAAAAATTAATTAATTAGAGAAAGACTTGGCTTTTAAAAAAAAATAAATCTAGATTACAGTACTATTAAGCAAGTGCTGTTTCCAAAAATTATCAAGATCAGAAGCTTCAAGGGGAAAAAATCACTGTCTATAAATTATACATCTTATTTATGAGAACAAAATGAAATAGGACAACTATCAGTATACATCATTTCAATCACGCTATATACATGTAGCAGTATACATAATCTAACTCTAATCTCATCTAAATTCAGTCATTTGTTAAACAGGTAAGAACAAATATTTGGGCCAAATTTTCCAACAGAGCTATAACAATTTAGACAAAAGAATAAGGTGACTTTATGTATGAGTACTTATTGAAGAGCTTCAATTGTGCCATGGTTTTAATGACAGAACTACTGATACTAATAGAGATAGAATTTTGCTTAGAATAAAAAAAAATATATTTACAAACAAAAAAGAGAGAATAAAAAAAGAAGAAAGTATAAGCTTTTTTGCAGAGAGGGTTGTCTCCTACTCTATGTTCCAATGACTGTCGATAACAACGCAGCCTAAGTCACAGCATCAAATGGCTTCCTAGAAAGTCAGAGATGCTACACTATGATCCTCTGCGTTCACTCAATTTACCAGTATTTTTGCACTACTATTTTGAGGCTATTGAGAGTATTGGGATGCATTAAACAGCATAACCAGCCAGTCAAAACAGATCATCATCCCTCTGTATTTAGCATTGGTGCAGCCTCACCTTGAGTATTTTGTGCAGTTCTGTGCCCCACAATTTAAGAAGGATGTTCAGGTCCTTGAATGCATCCAGAGGAGGGCAACAAAGCTCGTGAAAGGGCTGGAAGGCATATCCTATGAGGAGCAGCTAAGGACTTTGGGCTTGTCTAGTTTGGAGAAAGGGAGGCTGAGGAGTGACCTCATTGCTCTCTACAGCTTCCTGAGGAGGGGAAGTGGAGAGGGAGGTGCTGACCTCTTCTCCCTGGTATCCAGCAACAGGACCCGTGGGAATGGTTCAGAGCTGCGCCAGGGCAGGTTTAGACTGGACATTAGGAAGCATTTCTTTACCGAGAGGTTGGTCAGACACTGGAACAGGCTTCCTAGAGAGGTGGTCGATGCCCCAAGCCTGTCAGTGTTTAAGAGGCATTTGGACAATGCCCTAATAACATGCTTTAACTTTTGGTCAGCCCTGAAGTGGTCAGGCTAGATGATCCTTGTAGGTCCCTTCCAACTGAAATATTCTATTCTATTCTAAATATTCTAAATATTCCACCATAAAGAAAATATAGCTTTCTGCAACCTAGTGCTGTAATTTTTTTAATTTTTGACAGGAGGAAGAAACAAAGTTTTCTTCTTCGGCATAAAAAGTCCAGGGTAAAAAAAAATGTTTAGAGGGATATTTAAATTGTGTATACAGGAGAAAGTAGAGGTATGATTGTTCATCAAAGCTCTCAATATATTCTGAAAGATAAAGCTACTACAATAATCTTAAAGTTATTGATACCTCTCTCCGTCGAGAAGCCCAACAGGTTTGTTTGATTTTCCAAACGACAGCCGCTACCAGCAGTAAGGATAAGAAACAACTGCAATCACAAAAAAAAAAAAAAAATAATTGTAACATAATGGTCTAAAAAAGCTTATGTTTTTAGGGTATCAATGGTAACAAAAATACATTTAAGTGTGGAAAAAAAACCCACAAAAATAGAGGAAACCTAAACTCTACTAGGATAACATACAACAGTCAACCATCAAAGTTCAAAGTCAAAAGAGAATGCACACCTCTGATGCTGTGGTTCTCTCCATAAAATGCTATTACTATCTCCATTAGCATGGGATAAGCTCCATTACAACCGTCCACACACCCACAACAGTCTCAACAAATATGCACTGCATGTTCCACATTTAGCAGATGGAAAAAGAGGGTGAAACATAGCAAGAAATTATACCAATTTATACTTCTCTCAGTTTGTTAATTCTGAATAATTTCCTGGAATGCAGAAATTATAACTATGCAGGGAGTATAATTAGTTTGAGGAACCAGGTTTGCACATGACAATAGGTCTGGTTTATCAAATGGAGTATTTCTATGGTGAATTGCCAGGGGAAACATCCCAAAGTACATCACCACATTACAGTCCCAAAGACACAAGAGAAGAAGAAAAAAAAAAAAAAATCAAAATTATTAAACTTCTGCAGTTCACAACTGGAGCATATGCTTTCTCTTTTTCTCCAATATTTTTGTATTTGTAACATTTAGTCCATAAAGGATTTTGGTAGAAAGATCATTGAACTCTCAACCTCTTTTAGTGAATTTCTGGATACTGACAAAAGGCTTCTAAAGCTGACACCTAATGTAAGCAATCAGAAGATCTTTTAATTTTTTAAATAGTTTTTTATAAAAGTATCTGGATTTTCTAGCTGTGTGAAGAACTTTCAGTCATGTTACAACATCTGCCATGTACACTGTTTTCAATTAATACAACCCTGTAACTATTGAATTGTACTAGTCATCTGTAATTTTTTTTTTGCCAAAAAGCTTCAAAATGTATTCTTTAACTAATATGGGACATACTAAGAATTCCCTGAAGTAGTACAGTTCAGAGAAGTCCTGTGAAATATAATCCTTATCCATGCAGTAACACCAATGTTTCCCTGTATCATGCTGTAAACAGGACTGAAATTATGACCTAGAAGATACATCTCCAGAAGTAACAGCTCATGGCATTCAATATTTATCTATAATATGGAAACTATTAGAAACCTGTTTATGGCAACTGTAGTTTAATGTCACTATTATGGTAATGGAATGAAAGCACCCAATCATTCCTTCGTCTGCAAGCAACAAAATCAGCTGTACCACTCAATATTTGACAACAAAAAGTACCATTGCTCTGAGTATGTTCAAAAGTCAGTCTCCATAACACAAGCTTTCCTTGATAGTTAAAGCAATACAAATCAATATGGCTTTCTATTAGCATCTTATTTGCTTAAAACTCTTTTCACTATAAGCTTTCAAAATTCTTTTTTACCAATTTCTTCTTTGAACACCCTTGAGAAAGCCTGCCAGAGAGAGGCCAAGTTTGAAAGAGAAAAGTACCAAATATGTAAAGTGTTTTGGGCATAGAATGCTCAATTAAAATTAACAGCTTGGGTTTTTACTTAAGAGACTTAATTCTGTCTGTTTAGCTCCAAGAAGGCTGATTGTTCTGAGCCTGAAAGGAAAAAATGGTTAAAGGATCTGTTGCTAGATGCACAGTTTGACTTTCCTCTTAACAGCCAATGTCAACCACCAGCATTTTTTTAGCAGTTTTTTAATGCTCTTTGGGACTTAGGGATTTTCATGGAAACGAAGATATATACTCTCTCTCTCCTTGTAGGGCCATTTTAAATACTGCATTGAGCTTTTATTGGTTCTTGGCACAGATCCTTTAAAAAAAAAAAAGGCACTTTTAATTTTGATTGGTTCTGATCAATGGATCAGAACAGTTCAGCATATTTAAGAACCGTTCTGCCAATAGAAAATTGTTGGAAGAGTCAACGATCTGTAATAAAAGGATGTGAGAGGGCAAGTGCTGGTTCAAGAACCTTAGGGAATTCAGAAGAGAAATCTCAACCTTACACTTTAATGAATCTCAGCGTAAATCATCTTTCTGATTGGGGGCCTTTGCTGAAAGGAACTAACACAGTAAGAACATTTTAATTGATACACCATTTTATTAGCACAGTATTTCTTACTAGAAGAGTTTCTCTTAAGAGTTTTCAAAAGAAAATATCTAAGGAGCACAAAGAATGTTATGACAGAAACTGATCATCAGACAACATTCACCATTTTGTTTAATGCATCACTCCAGTTGACGCACTGATTTCACTTTTTAAAATTTGTCTTTAGCTGTCTCCCTTTCTCCAGTCTCCTTTGAAAGTGAGTACAAGATGACTGTGAATTTATATTTGGTGTCTAGGGAAAACCAGGACAAAAAAAACCCACTGACCACCAGAATAAATCCAGTTTTGCAGCAACATCTTTTAAAGCCAATAGCTGCTTACAAATACTGTTTCCCAGAAATGTTTTCCCTACCACATACTGTACTGTCTAGCTAGTAACTGCAACAGATGCTTAGGGGCAACATCGGAGTACTGACATGTTGCTATAAATTATTATGCTGTGCATGAAGTAAGGGTAAGCCATTTCACTTACTTTTCTCCTCCTTCCAAAAAAACTAAATTAGGGAAATATCAGCAACTCTGTTTAAAATTATGAACTCAAAGCTCCTAGAATTTGAAAAAGATTAATACATTCAAGAGAGCTGGACACAATAAACTAAGACAGCCTTGCACTGTGCAACTGCTTCATTAAGACCAGGAACAGAATCACTTTCCTCAGAAAATTCTCTCCTTCACATTTACTAATTTCTTGAACAATTCTCTTAAGCTAGTAGAAGAGAAAAACTTGAGAGTTCTGGCTGAAAAACTTCAGACAAATCGCTTCTGTGGTCTGTACACCAATGGAGCTGGGTCACACATTGAACTTTCCTGTCACCAGTCAAAACATCATTTAGTTTATGTGCAAAGTCAAAATCAGAAATAAGTGTTTCAAAGACACACCCATAAAATAATATAAATCATTGGAAATTACAGCATTGACAATGTGAAATGTTTACTTAATGCTTTTGTATGATTTTTCCTTGGCAAGTAAACATGAACTATTTGACTTTCTTCTCTGTTGTTTTTTTTTTTAGTAGAAAAAATCAGAAGGAAAAGAAATTTTAAAATTCATGTTAACGAAGAGAGGAAAGACATGGAAAATAGATTTTATTAAACTAACATGGTTCCAGGCTGTGGTGAGATAATAGCCTTGGTTTATTTAGGGCAATAAAAATTAAAGCTGACTGCAAAGGATCTCACAATATTGAGTGACTCAGCAATAAAATAAGAGAATGAAATTCAGCGCCAATGAACTGAAGGCAATGTGCACAAGAAAAAGAAAAAAAAAAAAAGCCAAACAACTCTCTAGCTACAAATACACAATGATAGGTTCTAAATTAGCAATTACCACTCAAGAAAATGGCCTTGAAGTCATTGCAGATAGTTCTTTGAACATATCAACTGAATGCTTAGTGGCTGTCAAAACAGCAAATAGGATGTTAGGAGAGATTAGAAAAGCAATAAAGAACAAAACAGAAAGCATTGGGATGCCAGTGCATAAATCTATAGGATGTCTGTATCTTGAAGCACCCATCACCTCATCTCAAAAACACTAAGTTGAACTTAAAAGGTATAAAGGAGTACAGTCAACTTGGCTAGGGGAATAGAATGGCAGTAGAAATAAGCTCTCTTCAGTTTTGAAACAAAGTTGAAGTAAGACATGATAAAGACATTAACATCATAGGGAAACAGTATAACAGCAGGACAAGTATAGATGGACACTCTCCAATCCCCCAGCATACTTCTTAGCTCCTTCTTGTGGCAGAGATATAAGAAAAGAAAGCACAATCACAAATAGTGTGGCAAAACAGAGATCAGTGCAGTGCAAAATAAATGAATTAAAAATCGGCCAGCTGACAGCTAAAAAATAAATTGTCAGAAGGGGACCAACATCAGAAAGGGAAATTTCTAGTCAGGTTTGCAAGGTTCCCAGAGTATCAGATCCAGTCAGTTTTGATGAGGATAATATATAATAGCTGACAGGTCTGTGCATGACACAAAGACTGAAGAAAAAAAGGTTAATGGTAAGGAGTACAAAGAAATCATACAGTATGCCAATTGGTCAATTGTACCTATTTCAGCAATTTTTTATTTTTTTTTAAACACAATCACTGCTAAGTTGTATTAACAAGGACAAGGAATCCAGGCCTCATTTACAGAGCAAAGGATATATATTCCCATTGGAATGAAGCAATTCCCAAAATAATTTAAAGATCAGCATGAATGACCAACTCAGTATGAATCACTGCTGGCATGATGAAACAAAAAGGGTTAAAACAACCTTAAATACTCAGGTGCACAGTAGTAAGCAGCACTTGAGAGATGAATTTATCACTCTACAAGGTATTGCCAAAGCAGATACTATCAGACATGTTCTTGAAATTCTGGTATTTGCATTTTTTTAAAGGAGGTTGGAAACATGGAGAGAATAGAGAGAAGAATCACAAAAAATATTCAAAGGTTGGAGAAAATCCTTTACTGACAGTGATTTAACAAGCTCAATCATTTCACTTTTCAAAAAGACCAAGTGGTGACTTGCCTACAGTGTTGTTACGGGTTTGTGTGGTGGTGGGGTTTTGGTAGTGGGGCAGGGGGCACAGGGGTGGTGCCTGTGAGAAGCTGCTAAAAGCTTCCCCAGCTCCAAGTCGGACACACCACTGGCCCAGGCCAAGCCCATCAGCAATGGCGGTAGCGCCTCTGGGAGAACAGATTTAAGAAGAGGAACCTGCAGTGAGTGGGGGGAGATTGGAATGTGAGGAACCCCTCTGCAGATACCAAGGCCAGTGAGGAAGGTGGGGAGGAGGGGATGCCCCTGCAGCCCGTGGTGAGGCGGCAGGCTGTCCCCCCCCAGCCCACGGAGGGGAGCGGGGGAGCAGATGCCCACCTGCAGCCTGGGGAGAGAAGAGCCCACACCAGAGCAGGGGGATGCCCCCCAAGATGGCCGGGACTCTGTGGGAAAGCCCGCGCTGGAGCAGGCTGTGCCTGAAGGACTGCAGCCCACGGAAGGGACCCACGCTGGAGCAGTTCGTGAAGAACTGCCGCCCGTGGGAAGGACTCACATTGGAGAAGTTCTTGGACGACTGTCTCCCATGGGAGGGACGAAGAGTGAGGAGTCCTCCCCCTGAGGAGGAAGGAGCGGCAGAGACAACGTGTGATGAACTGACCCCAACCCCCATTCCCTGTCCTCCTGCGCCGCTGGGGGGGAGAAGGTAGAGAGAACCGGGAGTGGAGTTGAGCCCGGGAAGGAGGGAGGGGTGGGGGGAAAACGTTCTAAGGTTTGGTTTTACTTCCCAACATCCTTGTTTTGATTTGATTAGTAGAAAATTAAATTGATTTTGTTTCTTCCCCAAGTTGAGCCTGTCTTTTGCCCATGACTATAAGTGGTGAGTGATCCCTCCCCAGTCCTTGTCTCAACCCACGAGCCTTTCTTTATATTTTCTTATCCCACCATGGCCAGGGGGGAGGAGTGAGCGAGCGGTTGCATGGTGCTTTGTTACCAGCTGGGTTTAAACCATGACAAGTGTGTACAAGTTTCCATGGGGAGAAAATACCAAGGCTCTCATTCATCTAGCACAAAAATGCATGGTAATAAACAATGGCTGGAAGCAGACACATTTGAATTAAATTCAGACATTATTATGATTTACTTTCTGTATCATAAAATAATGTTACATATACTGAAAAAAGATTTGACTATGCTGCAATGACCAGATAATCTAAGATACAGCAAATGGATGGGTGGTAAACAGGGAGTACAAAAAATAATTGTGCTTACACAGACTCATCCAGGTGGTCATAGATTATTGGTCCACCATTTCTGACTCTTTAGTTGAGACTCTGAATGACATCTGAATAAACAGATACATGCCTTTGCAATGCAGATGGCTTACGAAATGCTGACACAGAGTACAGAGTGAATGACTTTCTGCACTTATGAATGTAAATCTTCCCAATAAGACAATTATCATGCTAAGACACACTTAAAGCCACAGCAGCCCAAGCATTATCAGGACTTTGTATTCTCTAGAACAAAGAAATGATCTGCCAGAAAATAATGACATAGCTTTGCACAGTTGCCCCTTCAAACCTTGTGGAACAAAATAGGAGAAAACACTAAAAAAGCATGCTTGGAAAAGAGCAATTCATCACCCTTAGCGCGTATCACAGGCTGATTGGAAGTTATCGTCTTAGTATTAAGTAGGAGACAATAAACAATAAGAGAATGGATGAACTGAAGAGGAAGAAGCCTTGAACATAACTAGTTTATGTCCAATGCAGCAGAGGAAAGTGGGCAAGGAAGGCCTGCAGAACAACAGGGTCTAGCAGTAAGGTCTAGGGAGACAGATGATCTTCCCAGAAGAGCTCTGGGTAGCATGAAAATACAATTACTGATTTAATAGAACACAGAAAAGGAAAACCGCAAGGAACAATTACTGCCTGCATAACTATTTTTGCAATATACAGAGTAAATGTTTAACTTACAGAGGTCATATTTAGACTTATTTAGTGCAGTTCACAGACCTGGCTGAGGAGCGAGAGGGCAATGTTTTCCATAACTGAGAAATTATTTTCTGTGTGTGCATTTAGGAGGCAGATGGAAAACTGTAAAGGGAATTAGTGGATGTGTTGCTGCTTGGTATGTGCAAATTAAAACAAAACCTGTAGATCTTTAAAGAAACTCAAATTACAGGGATAAATACAGGGGAAAATCTGTGAAACGTAATGGTCAGTGTGGCTGGACTAGATGAATTAAAGACACATTGGTGCCTTAAGCTCTATAAATGCATTATAAACACCCTATAGTATTCCTTTTTTTTTTTCATTACATATTAATGCCTGTAAGTAAGCTACATACTGTATCAAAAGAGTACTTGCATTAAAATGAAATAATTTACTTATTTTTGCAGTGATGTAAAAGGAACTATTTCATGAATTAAATACAAATATTTTAAGGACCAATATTGTAAATGGAAGGTAAACAGAACAAAACAAAGTGTTCCATCCTTTGCTATTTCTTTTCTCATTCTCTGATTATTTAACATGCAAAGAGAAATTAAAATGTCTGAAAAGGTATGTAAACATTCATGCATGAATAATTGTTGTTTCTATGATTTTACTTAAGCCACTAATTTGCATAATAATTCAGTATAAATTTCCATATTGGATGAAAGCAAACACTTTTTCAAACTTTACCTTAAATCTAGTATATTTTTAATTCTATTAAAATTAAAAATTGTGTGGGATTCTACTTTGAGCGCCCATCACATTTACTCGTCTTATGACAGGGGACAAAGTACAGCAGCAGCACACAGCTGAGCATGGTGCAGAATCCCTAAGCTATCAGCAGTTAAGCCCACCTTGGGAGCAGCATAGCTGTGCCAGCACAGTTTGTCAAGACTATTCTAACATCTCACAAGAAAACCGATGGTCTGTTAGCTTGACTGCAGCATCACACTAACACGGTTATACTGTCACCATACTCAAATATGTGGCAGACATGTCCTTAAATTCCTAGGGGAATGCCTGCATTGCCAGATTAGTGTGGATCTGGAGTAGGCTTTTGAACAAATTCCCCAATTGTCACCACTGTTGTGCTTTGGCTTATACCGTGGAGCAATCTCGGAGCTCATGATGTAGAAGCTGACCTGGAAGATGTTCAACGTACACTCCAGACACAAATGGGCTTTTGGTCCATGGAACTAAACTAGAGCTAGTCCAAAGTGAAACAATGACAAGATGCATATAGTGTGGACGTCATGTCCTCAGCACCGTTTTACTCAACAGATGATCTCCTACTTGTCCACACTGCTTACTAATAGAGACATAAGCACCCAAAGATTGCTTTCATGAAGTTATTTAGGTGCACAGCAGTCTCACTGACTGCCCACATGTATACTTACACATATTTTAAAAGCTCCTCCCAAGTCTTTTTTTTGAAAATAGGAGTTGGGCCATCAAGGTGACTATTGCTTAATTACTTGAACCTTGCTGTGCTGCGTGAGGCAGTAGTTAAACATCCCTCTAGATCCACAAACCTCTTGCCCATTGGTCTCACCTTCTTTGCCAAGAGCACAGAAATGTACACTGCACTAAACAGCAATCTAACAGTGGCCCCACACTATATTAATGTTTCTCCTTCATACTAACTACGGTATTTTTAAACATGAACAAAAAATAAGAGTATTCAGTAAAAAAAAAAAAAAAAAAAAGACAAAAATCTTTTTAATGTAGACACATGTAAAGAAAACAAGTCTTATATCCCAGTTAATTTTTTAAATTAATATTGCAAAAGTTTCCTAAGAGAGAATGTATACTGTTTTTCTAAGAAGTGTTTTTCTGACATATTATTTACCATGTTTTTATTGGCAAATAGAGCACATTTTAATTGATATGTTATAAAGCAAGCACAATTCTAAAATGAAAATAGTTGAACAATTATTTTTCTAAAACCATGACTTCAAATAGCAATTATTGTCACAGCAATTGATTTCTCTCATTGTACTTGACAAGAACATTGTGTTTATGATTATGATGTGCTAGCTTCAGCCATCCTTCCTTGTGTTAACTAATATACACATGACAAGCAGCTCCAAAGATTTCAACTGGATTATCTGCAGTACAAAGCACTGTAAACATAATATTAGGAGACTGATACGTATGAGAACAGTATAAAATTTTTTATGTTTTTAATGATTAATTAAATTGCTCTGAATCACACAGTTTTACAAACACTGTTATAAGTAGGAGTATTTCAATGATTAGCAATTCAGAATGATTCCAGGAATGAAGTGTTACGGTTCCAAATTAAAATGTGTGAAGACTTAGAGGAATGTAGTCTTGGCTAACAATGGAGTAGGGCATGCAGCTTCCAGACCATGGTAACGCAGGGTGTGGGATCAGGGTAATAAATCCTGGCTGACCCTGCGGAGCCAAGGCATATCAGCCAGTAGTGCTTGTTTCCTGGTCTGAGAGCTCTGGCTACCACAGCCGGTGAAACACACTGCCTACGAAGCCACCACTACCATCTAGGTGATTCAGGAATGTCCTTCTCTTTTTCTTACTGGTTGTGAGAAATACTACCAGTACCAGCAGCTCCATGAACCAGCAGGGCTTTTTTCCTCCTACATCAGCCTAGATCTATGCCTCATTCTGTGTCAGATTTTTCCTGCCCCTGTTTTAACAATGCAATAGCTCCTGAGCTCCAACTTTCCCCCCACAGTTTCTCCATGAATTAAAGGAATGCAAGGGAAATTTAATTCAGCTGTGAACCTTCTAACCTTAAAACCATACAAAGGGTTCAAGCCCTCAGTTCTTGCTTTCTGAACTGGAAAGAGAAAGAAATGTCTGAATATGAAGTAAATGGTATTTAGATCTTCAAGTATTACCAAAAATCATTTAAATGTAAATTTGTATTTATTTATTTGTGTCTTAAATGGAATTCACACAAGTTAAGCAGCACCTTTCAAGTTCATTTGAAACTAATTACATGGATAATTCTACTTATCCAGATGACAGAGGTTAAAATGCTATTTTTGGATGCAGTCCTGAAAATCTATATATTCCCATAAATAAATCTTGCATGAAGTGTCTCATGAAAGTCACATAATTGTCCCTAAAATTCACTTCTCACATGTCCACAGCTACCAACCTTATAAAAAACAGAGTAACAGTTAAAAATAAATATATATGGCCTTCTATTAGTCTGGTCCTCCCAGCCAGAACCCTATGTTTGGTAAGAACGCAAGGTAAAGGATATCCACATTAGATTTGTTTTACTGTGTCATGGTTGATTAACAGGAATAGCATCTGCACAGAGATGCCATCCATAAAGTTACTGACCAAGGTTTTAAATGAAGATTTAAAACCATTACAAGAGCATAATGGAAATATCTTAGCTCATGGATTAAAAAACCCGTTCATATATGGAGAGTCAACTGAAAGCATTTTTCTTTAATATATTCAAAATTTCTTAAAGATGGCAATAGAAAGTCTGTATACACATTTCTGCAGTTCACACAGCAAAGTAATTGCTATGAACAGCTCTGCAGGTATAGAAAACACTAATACATAGTTATTCTAAGGTGAGAAAAGGCTGAGAGTGTGTACAATAGGGATCAGATCTTAGAATAAACTCAACTGCTAAATGGTATAAACTTTTCTATTTATTTGAGGTTTTAACATGTATTTAAAAAAGAAAAAAAAAAGGAAACCCAAAAGAATAGGTTTCAATGATTTTAGATTCCTGCATTTCAACATAGTGTTCTTCAATGCCAGCCTAACGTCTATCGAGTATCATCAGTGCAGACTCAAGTTATACCCCAAGGAAACATCAAACCTTTGTGAAGACTTCCACCTAGTATCAGAGCAGTTCTTCCAACTGAGGAGAACAGGAGACCACATCTAAAGAATTTCCTACTCCTGCTGTAGGAAAATACTACAATTCTTATTTTCATAACATCTGTCTCTTGGAATCACACACAAACTGAATATTTCTGCTTGGAAACAGATGTAACTGGCACTTATCTCACTTAGAATAAAATAAAAGGAAGAAGGAAGGCTGAGATGGAGCCATGGACAGAGTACTTGGGCTGTTGAGTAAAAATTCAGTTCAGAAAGTATACGTCAACACATTCTCTTTCCCTGGCAGAGGAGACATTGATCATTGATGATCCTGAGCTCTATAAACGAAATATTTTCAGAGAAAATGGGCTGGGGGGAACTCTACTCCCACATAATAAATTCCTGTCTTTCTCTATGTTAGAATCAGAGATTAGATGTTTTTATGAAGCAAAGAGAAGTTTGGCAGATCAGAGTAGCAGATCTTTCTACAGAATTTCTACTCCCACAGAGTAGATGGCTATGAAGATGAAAATTTATTTCTATCTTGGAGGACTATTATTGACTATGGCAGGAAGATTGTAAAAGAATTCCTCAGAAAGGATCTTATTCCCTGGTCTAATTGAGAAAAATACCTGGAAAACATAGGGATATTGTAACTTATTTTAAAGAAAAGAGCCCTACTAAAATCAGAGGCACAGCCTAGCTTTAAAGACATCACATAACTACGTCACCACACTGGCCACTGCAGGAGGCACACTCAGACATGAGCAAAAATTCTTAAGCGCATTTTTTTTCCTAAATGGCAAATAGTATTTAAATCTCTGAACTGACATAATATTTTTGAATCAGTAGTACTCAGGTGGGCATGGAATTTCATATCCTCAGCAGTATCTGATCCAAGCATCATTTCTTTTAGCGTATGACCTGTGTTACAGCTATATCTTAAAAAGTATTCAAAGTAAAGCCCCTTTAAGAAATCACCTCCTGTACGGCTATATGCTTAATCTTCTGAAATCCCAAATCAAACAATTTACACCAACTCCACAAAGGTAGCACTACCTTTTAGGTGCTTCCTGAACAACTCTAACCTGACTGTGATCATGAGATGATACCATTGATCCACTGCAGCTGGATTCTGTTGCATAGTTCGTACCTTTTTTTCCTTTTTTGAGGAATTCTCACTAACCATCAGGCCATCTCTAGGTGCCCAGCCAAACAACAACCAAAAAGTGAGTAAGGACATGTATGATCCAAGCTCACTATTACTTCCACAAGGTGAGTCTGAATTACCGCAATGACACTACTTTCCAAAATATCTGACAAGTTTGCACCACAGCCACCTGGACCACTTATGTATGTATGCTGTGACTCCACTAAAAAAAAAATTTAAGTATACCTGTGTGAAATATATGTGCATATATATTTTAAATATATAAAAATAAAAAAAAGTAGGTATTATGGGAGAAGAATTGAGTTATAGAATGTGATTGTTTTACTGCTTAGATAAATAGCAATATAAATAACAACAACAAAAATCAAAGAAAAGTCTATGAGCTGCCTCTACTCAAGTACTTCTACCCAGAACACCTGTACTGAGTGGGGCAGCACAGTATTCATGGTAGGTGTTCATGGACTGATTCACCCAAACACCGACACTTAGCAGCACAATGCATGCCTGTGTATACAACAGATTATAAACAAAGGATTAGGTGCACAGGCTGAAGTGCTCCAGCTCTTTTGCATGGAGGGTGCAACTTGTTTTGGAAGTAATGAACATTTATTGTAGTAAAAGATGCTTGTTGCCTTTAGGTGGCCCATTGGCCTCGGTAAATGTTTTTGACAGTAGCAGCCTTTCTGTTTAGAGACTGGTTTTGGCAGTGGAGATCTGCAGCATTGCAGAGGAGCCAAAATAGAGGTCATGGGCAAATTAAAGTAGTAACCTTCTGCTGTGGACCTTTCTGACTGGTTTCCACAGGACCACTGGATGTTATTGTGGCACAGAACATTTGGACTGCTCTACAGAAGTTAAGAGAAATATATGAAAGGGAAATGAGCCTTAAAAAACAGTATACTGCCAAAAGCATGCTATAAGTCTCTAGGGGAGCATATTTAAAATTATTAGTAATCTAACCAAAATAATTTTGTTGAGGAAGAAGAGCAAAATTAAGTAAAACAGTAAACTAAATCTTCAATAATGGTATTAATAAATCTTTGCAGTTTAAGCTCTGAATGCATAACTGAAAATATAGAGATTGAAGTATCAACTGCATTTTACATAAATTGCATTTTAAAGTAAGCAGCATCAATGAAATATCAATATAATACATATTAGTTTATTGGTAAGAAGAGCTACCACATCCATGTAAAATTATTTATTAGTATATATTGAATGTAGAAAACCAACTTAATCCTTCCTCTCCTGAGGCATAAACTCCTATAATAGTTTAAAAACATCTCTGACAACTGCCTCTACAAAGCCTGGGTTTATTGGTCTTTGCTGTGCAATGAAACATCAAAATACTTCTTGAAGGTAAGGAAGAAAGAAATGTGTTTGAATGAGGAATTTGTTATTTGCAGAAAAATGATTATGAAAAAGAAGTATTGATTTTTTCCATTATGTGCATGCGCCGAAATATTATAGAGAACGTGGGGGGGTTAAATAACTTTAGTAAATAAAATAATTATTAAAAAGTAACTATACAATGTATAAATGCACACATACATATTTTATATTTCTATTTTCCTACATATATAATTCATGTATATATACATAAAGCTGTCTTTTCCTATTAAATATACCACAAGCCATACCAGAAGCTACTATAGTAAAGTATGAATGAATGATCAATTACACTAACAGCCTTTATATACAACTACAAAGGAAAAATGGATATAGCATTCATCAGGACGCTATCCAGAAGACCAACATTCACATTTCATTCTGCCAATACAGTATCAAACTAAAGTGAACCATTTAAAAGGACTCTGAAATATATTACGCAATAAAGCTATAGATATGAACTTTAACTCTCAGCAGTTCTTCCTTTCACCTCTTTGAAGGAGCAAATAAAGAAGATTTACAATCAAAGGAGCTTAATCTAACATAAACTGATATTAATCTCCATAGAATAAATAGAACATCACACCCATAAAGTGTGATTATGTTTCTTTTACTCGTGGAAGAGACTTTCATATTTCATATAATTTTATGGTTTTGCCCTTCATGGGTGAAATACTCTATATTTCTCTCAAGTGATGTGGTGTATTAAAAAAAAGACCTTAAAAAAGCAAAAATAATCTATGTCCATTAGATTTTCAGACAAATTATGAAATATAGAATTTAATATTTTCTGCAGTAACTTTCAAGAAGAATTAGAAATTTGATATATTGTTTTATTTTGCTGATTCATGCTAATTTAAGATTTAAAATTAAGGGGGGGTGGGGGGGGAGACTCATTTAGATGGTCAATCAGTGAATTTGGTAAAAAAGGACTGCCAGCCAATGCCACATTTCAACAGCCTTCCAAACCAAAAGATTCACATTATTTCAAGACTTTTTTTTTGCGCTTTCCCCTCATTCTTTTCTTTCACTGCACTGTTTCTCTAGTGCAGTCATTATCCTTTGTTAATAAATCACAGAAATACAAAATACATTTAGAGTCACCAAGCCACGTCAGCATTGTGTAGCATATTAGTCTCAAATATCATCAGGAAATTTAATAAATTGCTAAAGGACTTTTCCCTTCATTATGTAACACTTCCAATGCCTTTTCCAAAGAGGCAAATATATTTGAAGTGGTAGGTGTAGAAAAGTCATAACTCTCCTTATTAAAAGCCCTATTAACATGAAATTTTCCTGAAGTCAGAGTAAGGATTTTTAGATTTCCAGGCCAAAGAAGCATCATAATTGTTCTGTAATTGTACTGTATAAAGAATACAAAGCCCCTGGGTCCCCTCAACCTGGTATTTAGAATTTTGACTGAAAAGATTCAAGACATGTAAAGAAAGAAACATAATTTTGAAACTGTAGAGTGTTTCCCTAAAAATCACAAAAAATTATTGAAAGCATCGAAAACCAATTATGATATAGAACACAATTGGGCCACATATGCAGATGAAATTCAGATTTAAAAATTGAAATAGATGATGTAACTACTTTTTAATGTATAATTTTCAGTGTGGCTTTTGGAGTCCACAGCAGAGTTTCCATAATTTTGCTTCTTATTGACAAAATGTAGCCCCCCCACCTCGAATCCCAATAAATAAATTAAAAACCTCGAAATCTTCCACACCAAATGCTTCACTCAGTACCAGGAAATTTTACTGGAATATTTTTATTAATATTCAATTTAAAAAGCTCATTAGATGAATTCCTTTGAATTCAGATGTCTCTTCTCAAAAGTAATAATTAAGTTTAATATTTTAATATCTATGAAATCCACAGCATAACATACTGTCTAGCACTCTCTTCTCTCTCTTTCTGTGATTTATTACAACTGAACACAAGGACCCTGAATATTTCTCTACTGCCATAAACAGATTGCTCATTTCTGCGATGTCACTCACCTCACAGCATGCCATATCGACTGCGTCTGCAGAGACAGACTGGCAGAGTGCTTGAGAAAGCTGCTTGTCACTTGCTATAACAGACAATGACATTATTGCCTAAAGGAAAACCCTAATATTTTTTACATCCTTTATTTTTTGTTATTATTTTTCTTCATCAGCTTTCGTCCCACTTCACTATACACTTACATCTGGAAATAAACTTCTGAAGTTAACTTTGCAACTGGTATATATACCTTGTCATAAGATGACAGAATTGCTTCTCTTTTGAATTAAAATGACAAAAGCAAAATTTCAAGTCCATTTATCACAGATGAAAACCTGTTCTAGTTCTTTTGTTTAAAGTACACTGAACTGGAGTTTCATAAAAAAGTTACCAGGATTAAGCACTCTAGAAGACAAATAGCTGTGAGGACTGACGTTGTTTTAGCCTAAGAAAACAACTGACTAATCAGATTTAAGAAAATACGATATAAAATGTAGTGAATCAAAACACAAACACAATATGAATTATGTGTGATGCTTCTTAGGAAACAAATGCAGCTGTAAAAAGACGTATCCCTGAAAGGAGAACATTACAGAACTGTCTCAGAGTAAGGAGGCCTCCAAAGTACTGAGTCTCCAAAAAAAGACATACTTTCTTCAGGTGTCTTGGGAAGTATATTCCAGGTGTCACCTTCTGAAACTTCTGTGGTGAACACTACTGCATAAGTGCCAGCTTTGATTCCAGTAAGATTTTCTAAAAGCAGAAGTAGTGACAAAATATTTTTTGGAGTGCTAGGCTACAGCACCATACATAATGAAGAGTGCAATTTAAGATTTTCTTTTTTTTTCCTCTAAAAAAGACTAGAAAAAAAAGAGAAGAAATCTTTCAGAACCTGTTACTGTCACCCAAACTTTCATCCTACAACTCCCCTCTGCACTTAAGCAACTCCAGAACTTATTTCTAGTTATTATGAACTGAGCAGAAATTGGAATTAAGCACTTCACCGGGTACAGTGAAAAAGCTCTCACCTACTGGATTTGATACATACAGGAAGTGAGAAGTTCAAAATTTTAAATGCACCTACTTGAAGGAAGGAAAAGCCCGTATCTGCTGTATATCAAGCAAGTACATAGGCCACCTTCAGATATCAACCTGAGCATCTATTTTTACTTTGAGGAACAGCGTATGTTGAAACCAAAGTATGGCAAGCACAATTGCACTCACATGCACTTTCAAATGACTCAAACGACAAACACAGAAAGAAGAAAAACAAGAATGAAATAACGGAAAACAGTTCTCTTCACCAAGGGATTAAGTGACTCATCTGTTGTTTTGAAGAACAACCACTCCAGTGGTACTGGGGAATCTCCTTTGTCTGCAGGCCAATAACAAGTGGCTGCCTTCTCAGGAAATATGAATATACCAAATAACTCTACAGCGATGACAAAGTTTCTGGGTGATTCAGAGAGCGGAAGACACAAAACTACATTCCACAATTCAAAACAAACATTTTAAACAAAAAACCCCACCAACTCGGATTGCCCACTGCAGTATAGACCTGCTTGTCCCAGTGGAAGTCAGACAACTATTTGCTTCCAGGTGAGGTGAAAACTGTTTAATGCATCACTAAGTAAAAATCAATTTTATTCTAGCCCCAAATATAAAATCCATTTTCCTAAGATAACTTGATTTTCATGTTACTGGAAAATATTCTAATTTAGATTTATAAGGCTTCTGCATTTTCTGAGAACCCAGCCATGGTGGACATGATCTGATCCTGACACACTGTGTTTTGTCTTTCTTACAGAGATTAATATCTGATCTCATAAAGCTAAGCATGCCAAAATCTAGCATTAGTTTATCATTCTTATTTTAACAAAAACAAAACACGAAGCCAGGCAAACACACCAAAGGATGCCAGTATAGAGAAGGGAATCGCCCATTGCAAATTTATACCCGGAATGGCAGATTCAGGTACTGAGGCTCTCGGGAGCTCTGATACAACTGGCTGAAATGCAGCCAACCACTCCCACTGCATGAAACACAACTGAAGTGACTGTTCTGAGATTTTGGCACACAGTTATACATACGGGGGTGATAAATCTGGTTCTTCAGTATCTGCTGCAATTCCTACTATAGCTCATGCTGCTAGTCCCCATCCTAACCTAAATGCCCATCCCTTCCTCCTGCAATAAACACTGGATATGTTTTGAATATTGTTTTCTCTCACTTGAAATGCTCACAGAAGGATTTGTCAGAAAGAATGCACCTCTGATCCTAAATGACCATAATTTTTCATAGAATTTCTTAAAGCACACACAAAAGAAGGATTTTTAAACTTCTAAAGTATCCATATTTCTTAATATCACCTTACTTATTACAAATTGGAGATTCTGTAATTCATAATAGTAAGCAGATAAGTTATAAAAGTGACTAAAGTGCACCACTGCAGCCAGTCATAAAATCCACCAGTTGGCAGCTCCACCCCAAGAGCTGAACAAGAGGCAATGGAAGGAATTGTTCTGAGAGCATAAAGAAGATGTATACTCAGAGAAAGCACCTGATTAGTTAGTGGTTGGTATTATGTATTTGAAACAGGCTTTAAAAAAATAGTTATGACAGCAGCAGTTGCATATCATTACCTATGACAAAAATACTAATAGCTAGCCTTTGTCACCTGTATCGATTTCACGTTTGCCTGGTTTTTGATTATGAGACAAAACCACATTTCTTACCAGAACTCCTGCGGCAGATTCTTGATACAAATAGTTTTTCCGAGAAATGCATGAGTACTGTTATAAATTCTTAACTATAATTTCATTTAAAAGCAGGTTTAGAAATCAAGAGTTTCTTGGCTCTCAATTCTGGATTTGCTCAAATCATATATACTAAAAACTAAGAAATATTGAACATTGTCAAATTTTACGCATGATAGAATATGGTCTAAAGAAAAAGTGAATAATGCTTTCAGAAACTAAAGATACTTCATATCCCATCATGAAATGCCTAAAATGTCCTGGCTACCTACTCAGCTAAAAGAATATATTCATGTAAGATTTGAAAACACTGAAAGCTGCTTTATCACTTACAGTTTAGAAAAAGAGCCAGGCTTCAGCTTATTAAGTGTTTTACTGGTCAGGGTAATACAGGAATAGACTTTCTTTAACTGTGGAGACTGCATTTCTTCAGTATAAGAAAGATCATCCACATTTGCTGCCCGTGAAATTTTCTAATGAGATCTGTACTGCTTCAAAGCAGGTGGAAAAAAAAAAAAGTCACACACTTCTCAATTTGTGTGATGGCTAAAAGTCTTCAAGGCATGAGCTAAAAAGCATTGACTAAAGCAACACAGATGCCAAAGTTTCTAGAAGACTGTTAGGAATCTGTCACTACTCTTATATTACATATCTGATTACATTTCTACTCTTAAAGAAAAGGTCACTGAACCAGTAGATACAACAAAACCTTCCAGAATAAAAAGAATGAAATTAAATAGGGGTTCTTTTTTTCACTATTAGTAACGTGGTCTGGAGCACTACAGTTGCTGTAATATTCTGCTTATTTTTTCAAAAGAACTTGTATTTCTATAACTTTTCTGTTCTATGATGTACAACAGTATCTTGGTAGATCAAGCATTAATTACAGATCTAATCATAGATTTTTGTGCTTTATTATGCATAGTTTTAAATAAATTCCTTACAGAATTTATTATGCATAGTTTTAAATAAGTTCCTTACAGAACAGTACTTTTAAAATAGTTGATCTTGATATATTGGGAAAAATCTAAGAAAGCTTGTTATTTTCATGTTTCTGATTCAAGCAGTAAAATGTGCATTTCATCTTTTACTCTGAAACACACCCCTGTGAAGGAACAGCTTTAAACTATACTTTGAATGGTTGTTAAAAAAATATGTTCTTGTCAAATAAACCTATTTGCTGGTTTGGCTAGGCAGCCAGGATGAACAGGGTTGTACCATGTGTTCAGAAATATGAAAAATGTAATACTAGATAGGAGAAATGTAAATACACGTTTATCAAAGCAGGTTGAAACAAGTTTTGTTATCAAGCACATTCAAATTTGTCTTTAAACACAATTATTGTCTCTGTCAGTAATCCTAGCAAACATGGCCTGGGTTATTACTGTTACCAATGTAATTTGCCACTGTTTTAATATACCGCATTCCTATGCAGTAAAAAAAAACAAACACCACAAAACAACAAACAAACCAACCAACCAACCCTTATTTTAAAAAGTTTTGTTAGGCTACGAACTGTTGAAACCAAATTTTCAGATAAAGGCTTGAACAGTATCAACCACTTTGGAGAGGATGTATTGATGCTGTCTTCAGGTATGACTAACTCTGTCCACTATTGTGGGAAAAAAAAAAAATTAATTATTGCTACATTTTCCTATCAGAACTATTCTGCAGCTTGTTAAGACTAGTGATCCTGTAGAAACAACATCCAATTGAATAACTACTGAAAGTTTTAATAGTGCCTAGACTGGAAACTTTTCATTCTAAATTTCTCAGTCTTGTTTTTTGTAAAGGACACACTAAGTATTTTTCCTACTTTTATTTACAACACATTCCAACTACTAGTCCAGTGACAAACAACCCAACAGTTTCTGCTTTGGATCATTTACACGGACTGACCATTTGCTAGCTCTGATGTCAGTGAGGATGCTATGCTTGCAGCAGTTACAAATTCGGAGTGTCGCTGTGACATTATGCATGATTGGTTTCGTTCTGTGGTAAGAAATAAATGGACTTCTAACACCTATGAAAACCAGTCGTTTAATTCAGAACCAACTCAAGCTTCTCCTCTCCTCTCCTCTCCCTTCCCTTTTCCTCTCAGGTTGTGCTTTGCAAGGTGTGAATCTACTGTGTGCTATTCTTTCTGTTTCTATTTTTTTCTTAGAACCACAATATGAGAGCTCCAGCTCCTAGACATCCTACCTATGTCCACAGACACCTTAACACCAATTCAGTTGTAGAAGAGTACCATAGAACCTTACATCAAGATTCTAAAATATATTTTGATAAACACTCTATTTCTCATCATAACCATCAAACCTTAGCCTGATTTTATGTGCCTTTGGATGGTGCCCTATCATTAAGTTTTGTACCTTGGTTGGATTACTGCAATGCGCTACTCACAGCATTTCCTGATTCCTTTAGATATTTCTGCAGCTAGGTTCCTCAGGTTGATTATTAATGTTATGCTGAAGATAGCTGTAAGCCCCTAATGATCTGAGTGCCAGCTGACAGCCTTGGTTATACGATTAGACTGAGGCTGAGTCAAAGGCAGCGGTAGGATAGCTGCCAGCTATCCTACCACCTTTCTCTCTATATGGGGGATTACGTTGGCCTTGGCTTCCAATTATTTTACTGTTCAGGCAGAGAGATCTCTTCTTACATCAGGATCACGGTGAGTTTGCATTTACCCAGAATAAACCATATCAGATAGACCATCACACCAGAAGAGCTAATGCAATATATCTCTAGAGATAGCTTCACCATCAAAGAGCCTATAGTTCACCTTTTCTAAGCCTGCATTAGGGCACAAAGCAGAAATAAATTGCTTTTAGTCTACCTCTGCTATTTGTTACAGGGCCCCTCTGTTCTAATGTACCTGGACAGACTTTGCTTTCTTCTGTAGGAGTTTGTCATCTAAAAGTTTGCATGAGTGTCATCTTTTTTTAGATCTTGCTGGCTTCTCAGAAAAAAAAAACAACAAAACCAACAACCAAACACCGAAACCCCCAAACACTACTAGACTGATCTTTAGGCAACCAGCATTTTATGGCTCTGTTTGTGGTGAATTGAGGAGAAATGGGATGCTTTGCATCAGCTACTAAACCGCTCTCCATTAGCCAGTGCATTGGGTACAGAAGACTTCAGGATCTGCTCATTTCTGCGCCCTTTTTGGTGACAGCAATTAACAAAAGTTGGTCTGTTCACAGCATTTAAGAGTCTGATTCTTCAGGCACAGTTCCTAAGAGCACAGTGATTAAAGTGAACAGAAAAGCTATGAACTTGTAAAATAAATGCATGGCAGTTCTAGAAATCCAGAAAGTCTGATGAACATACTTGTCTGTCACTGTTCACATTTTGCATACACTTCGTGGTTATTGGGGAATATCTTTCACGGAAAGATTTCAAAGCACCGTAACTAATTCATGTATATTCAAGTGTGTGACATTTTATAAGACAGCTGAACTTTTAAGAAGTCTTTCAGTGGAGTTTTGTTCAGATCCTAGAACAGTTGTCCATTTGCAGTTGAAGCCAAGGCCTGCATTGCTGCCACAACCAAATCTCATGCATCACCTACTGCCTTTCACAACTAATCTCTCAATCATAAAAGCATTAGTGGTGATTTGGGGTGCTTTATTAAAAAGAAAAAGCTATTGAACAGAACCATCCTTTTTAATAATTCTTTAAAAGAGTTCACAAAAAATTCACACACATAAATTACTAGTTTAAGTCAGTATAGCTGGTTTCTCTTAATCACTGTAATATGCAGTACATCTCTAGCTAATCTTTATGAAGGAAGTGTGAAGACTGTACCACTGAATATATGAAAGATGCCAGCAGCTGCCTGTAGTTACAGGGCAATGGCCTGGATCCTCCACTGGTGCAAATGAGAGAACATAGTTTAAAGGCTTCCTTGCAGGCATTTCTTAAGATTAAGAAGCTGGTTAAGATGTTCGTTTGATGGAAAAGAATCAGCATGATTTCAGTCAGAAGAGAGAAAAAGCAATTTACCTGAAGAAGGTGACAAAGAACTGCACCAGATCCATGATAGTGTTGTGCTGTGAGAAGGCAATCTGCAAATAAAATAGAAGTAAATTACAACATTTTCAGAGTCAACAGGTCTTTTTAGGCTGGGGCTTTATGGCTCCACGGGTGATTAGTTTCAAGTGTAATTTCACTCTAGTGCACACACACCTGCATTTACCATAAAGTGAGATGAGCAACTAACTCCCATGTGTTTGCCTGTGTCAAAATACAAATAATGGAATATAGGCTCTCTATTGAAGTAAAGTTAATAGAAATAGCCACATAAAACTTGCTTGATATAAACAATGAAAACAACATGCAAAATATTAAGAAGTCATATCGATATAAATTGTCTTCTTTATAGTCAACTGTTTTAACTATTACCGTTTTCCATTTTAATTACAACAATGAAACAAGGTTTTAGAAATGACAAAAAAATCTTGTGCTTAAAATTAATACATTTTAAATATTTTAATTATATCATATTAAAATTAATGCATATGTTAATTTTTAAAAAACAGATAAATCTGCTGCATAATAAAACAAGCTGTTTCAAAGCAAATTACTTTAAAGACAAAGTAACAAATATTCTTTTAGGCTACATTTTTACAGCCTCACTAGAACATGCATCAGTTCAACTATTTACCGTAATTTTTCACAAAGATTTAATAATTATCTCTAAGACAGCATAGACACATAGGTGCACACTCACACTTGCATGCAATAGAGCCTATAATTATTATTATAATTACTTTTTGCTAATGTTAAGAACTGTACTTAATAGTTAAGTTATATCTACAAATATCCTTAAGTGCCTGTCTTGTTCAGTGTTTCATTGTTTATAATTATCAAACTGAAGATATACAGAATATTTTGAATTGCACGAAGTGTTTATCTAACTATATTCCAAGCCTGTTCAAATAATAGTTGTTTTTAGAGATCTTTGTGCACTGAGGATCTGATCTTCACTAGTAATTATACCAAATTACTCTGATTCCCATTCATAGCTGACTTGTGAACTTTTGAAATGATAACTCATGACACTCAAGAATTTTTTGTATTTTATTTTAAGGCAAAGCTATAATGTAAACTTTAGTATTATAATGGTGTTACTGTGCATTATGCCAGCTAAACGCAGCTAACCATAGGTTGCGTTACTTAAAGTCTAAGGAAGGAACAGCATGTAAACTGCATCATTCCAAGAATAAGCATAGGGGGCACCACCATGCACACACACCTCTAAAATGTAATTTCTCCTTTCTCTTCACTAATAATGCACAATTGTAAGCAATGCAAACAACTCTAGGAGCTCTGGAATTCAGTACAGAAAGCAGATATTTCAAATTTCTCAGCCCAAATTATCAGGAAAGATACCTGATAAATGAATCAGAATATAATTTAGTGTACTAAACTCCTTGAGTGCTATCATCTATCTGCTCTCTAGAGAGGAAATCTAAATGTGCCTAGCTTAAGTACACTGCTGTGTTTGGATCAGGGCAAAACCTACATTTTGGCCTAGGAGCCTGTGGAAAGACATGAAGCTGAAGACCACGTGGGAACGAAGCAGGAGAGAGAAAGAACTCTTTGACTCACTACTCAAGTTTAATATACAAATCTTTTCACATTTGTCTCATATAATTGGAAATTTTAAATTCTCAGAAACTTTAACTTAGGTTACTGTCATGATGAATACTGTATCAAAATGAAGAGACTGTATCAAGACTCCCTAATCAGGGAGTAAAAATAGGAAAAAGTTGAAGAGTTGAAGAAATTACAGAGTAGACATAACTGTTAAAGTATCTGTTAATGCCAATGTAGCCTTTATTTTACATAGAAAAGATAAAAGCTGAGAAAAGATCTGAAGATTACTTTGGCCCAATATAAAGTTCATCCCAAGCATAAACAACTGTTTAAGAATATCTTGTATGAAAAACAAAAGCTCTCTATATTCAATCTTTATTTTAAATGCAGGCTGGATTCCCTTCAAAAAATATTTAGTATTCAAATTAACTGCTGGCTTTTCCAGAATGTTTTTTACAAGTACCATACTTCAGGAGATGAACTAACACAAAGAGAAAAAAACATGCCGGTTTGAACAGAGTTCACCTTTTGTGACCTGTTAAAAAGCTATTTGTTGAAGGAGCATTTATATTCTTCATTACTTCGATTATTTTCATTCAAGGGGTCAGCATTCATTAACAGCAACTGTTAGTCTAGAAACAACTACAGTCAAGGGAAAGTCCTGCAGTCAAAAACCACAATCTGATCACAGTCATATCAGGAAAGTTTTACCTCAAATTTTTCTAAGAAATTGTAGTGCCTTTATTTCTCTTTTTCAATACACAGTAAATATGAAGTAAGCAGATTTACAACAATTTAATGATTTTATATGCCTATTAATGATTAAATTATTTGCATATCCCTAAGATCAAGATGGGATAGATCATTTTTGCACAAAAACAGACACAAAAGGAATGATTTTACATTTTCCACCTTCTATTAATCAAATCATCTACTTAAGACAATTGTGATGTTCTTTTGCTGGAGTTCATGTTTGCAAATCTATGGAAGAACTTCTGTCTGTAAAACTTACTTGTTTGGTTGTATGGGATATTCTTGAAAGTACTCATACTTTAGAGCAAAACCACAGTAAAATATAAAGCTCCATCCTAGAAGTAATTTCAAATTGTAATCAAACATTATCTTCTAATGATTACATTAGACTTCATGTTTAAAAGATGAACTACAGTATTTTCTGAAGAAACAGTACCATGCATCTTAGACTAATTTCAATACAGAATATTAGCAAAAAGAATACATACTTTAATTAAATGTAGTTCATGAAGGAGCAAGTAAATGTCGTGAATCTAAGCCTGACACAAAGAACCATAATACAATTTAAAAGATTTATTTCCATGGGATTTTCATCTAGATATGAATGTTATTGTCTTTTTTCTTCTGCCTACATAGACAAGGGACATGACAAGGAAAATTCTTTCAACCCCAGGTTTTCACTTTGGACTTAAAGATACTAGAGATTAATAGCTCTTTTGTTAATTTGTATCATGCCTAAGTAGTCCTCAGATTCACCAGAATGTCTAATAAGCCAATGGAACCACAAATATTATCTCTCTCTTCTCTTATAAATGAAGATCAAGATAAATATCATCTCCATCACTTCCTATAGAATAGAATCAACAAGTGCCACGTGGAAAATAATTTTCTATGTAAAGGATAACCTCTATGAGTGAACACAGAATTTCCAGCATAAAACTACTTCTCTTGAAGAAAGAGGAACAATAACACCTCTGCTTTACACAGCTTAACACTGAAAAATTAAAGTAGGATTACTTATAGTACTATAAAACATTACTTGAAATACAATTTCAGGTGCAAATGCCAATTCTTTCATTCACCAGCATTAGATTTCTAAAAGAGAAGTTAGGACTGACTGACATCAATATGGCAACTAGAGATATGGCTATAGAAGCAGATGTATTTCACTAACTGTCCATGATCTATGCTTCTCTGCAAAGGCAAGCTTATAGACAGCTATCTGTCATAAATGTTATTGGACAGTTTTCCCACCTTTACAGAAACCACTAGAAAACTTCTCATGAACTGCAACAGTTCTTTTCTCTGTTTGGCTAGGGTTACAAGCTTTCAGTGACTTTATGATCCAATACTGTTACAGATAAATTGTTGGTTTGCAACATAAATAATGACAGGTTTTGCCAAAATCTACAAAATGGATGCTTATTTTTAAATACTCTGCTATTGACAGCAAAGAAAAAAAAAATAATTAGAAAATTTAAGGTGAATCAGAAGTTATAATTTTCATAAGGACATCCCAAACTGTACCCCAAACAAAAAAAGAACCATATTCTGAGGGCTTCAAGATATGCAACAAAACCTTTAGTATGATTTCATAACACTACTCAGTTTTATTTTCCTTATAAATTGGTTACAGTAGTGGAATATCCCTTGAATGCAGCCAATGCCATTTGATTTGTAGCTGACCTAAAGTTTTGTCATTTGCTGCTAAAAAACTACTAGCAGATGATTATTAGATTATGAAGCTATAATGAATTTGCTGAAAGAAAAACATTACAGGACTTAGAAATTCCTAGCTTTGTACTCCAGTAGGGCAAAGTCTAATCTCAACACCTCGTTCACAGAAAAACCTAGAAGTTGTCTGAGCTTTCCCTTAGCTTTGTGAATTTAAAAATAAATAAATAAATAAAAATAAAATTGTGAGACACCTCCATCAAGAATAAAAGCTGTCCTATGATTAGATGATCTCTACCTTGAGCAATGTGACAAAAGATGAATTTTTGTGGGGTAGTTCGGGACGTTCTAATGGTGGTGAAACTCCAGCTATGAGGATCTATAACAAGAAAGAGTTGTATGCATCAATATTTTTTTCCACAAGATAAAAATGAGTCAAGTTCTTGAGCATGCAAGTTCTTTCTGATGCTCAGAACAGAGGACTTCAAACCAAAATAAAAGTTGGGAAGATTGCTCATTTTAGTATATTAGATCATATAATGTGTCTTTCTTGTGTGGTTTTGTTTGCAAAGTAGAGGGGACAGGTGAGGGAGGAAGAAGAGTTGGTAAGATAGGCAAGTTGTAATGAAAAAGAGACATGGATAGCTCATACCCTGTGAAACATGAAGAGATAAGCATGTGCAAGGAAACTATAATGTGACATAAGACTGATGCTTCTGCTAAAGCCAAGGTTTTTTGTATCCTAGACTCAAGGTTCATCTTGTGAAGGAGTCGTGAGGAGCAGGACCCAGAGGTAAGAACTGCAGTGACTCTTTTATGAAGAATGCTCTATAATTAAACTCTGAGCAATTGCTTTCAACTTGGATTTAGCTTTGAAGTCTGATGCTTCTGTATCAGACATGAAGAAGCACTTGCATGTCAAAATTTAATTTTCATGTCCAATCTTATAGTCCACTACATTTGTATTCCATTAGATCAAAGTAATACCAATATACAGAATAAATATAAATTCTAAAATCCACAATCATAAAAACTCAAAGACAGAATGAAAAGATTCCAAAGCAAAATGTGTTACGCATATGTTCCAGCTCACAGTCTTGAGATAGAAAGGTATATGAAGAAAAAGCTGATGGGTAATAAATGAGCTGTGGTGATTGCTCCAACAAGCATTACTGATAAGTCTATCTTTTTTCTCTGCCACGTTCAAGTCTTTGAAAAATACGTTTTTTAAAAAACAAACATAAACCCCTAAGAAAGTACTTAAGATCTTTACATCACATGACCTATTTGGAAGACAAGACATTGTGACTGCTGACAAATCTTTTGTAGCAATTGAGGATTCAAAAGTCAGATATCTGGCAGAATATGGCAGAGAGTACTGCATACAAGGATGCATTGCAACCAACATTTCAATGTATACTATTTCTTAATTTCTGATGGTTTTGTTACATGCATGATGTAGGAAATACACTTTACACTGAATAATGTTGGATGGAAACCTCTGTTGAAATAGGAGCAACTTTTGAAAGCAGGGGTTTTTCCAACCTTCAGAAGTTAATGTCTGCAGGAACAGATTTTTTTTCCACTGCTCTAGATGCTCCATTTCACGTTCACCTTGAATGTCACATGCGGCAATAATACAGTCCTACAGAATAATAGGTCAAGATCTGTTCCACCACAAAAATGAGACAATCTTTAAAGTCTAACCTAGGGACATCTTTCATATGGAAATAGTAAGTCTGGCCTCAGAATTTTGTGTTTTAGTTTGAAAAATATAGGTGCTGAGAAGCTGTCTCTGCAGTTCCAATGAAACCAAATTAGCAAAAGGAAAAAAGGGAAAGTTAGGCACAACAGGAGTGCACTAAATCAAAATTCCACATTTGCAGGAAACTTGAACCTAATCCATGAAATGGTTCATATATTCAAATAACGTACATAAAAAGCAATTTTAATCTATGCTCCATTTCATGACATTATCCACTAATGTAAACGTCTATCTGCTCGGGCTCTCAGACAATGAACAAATACTTCCGTTAATATAATTCTTTCATCTTCCACTGTTAATAAATTAAGAATGAACAAATAAGAGGAACTAAAATAAATACATGGTAAAACTTTGGTAGATGGTCTAATTATTAAACCTGGAAACATAATACAATAAGGTCAGACATAACCCAAACTAAACTGCCTGGACTGTGCTGATTCTGCATACTTAAACCCTGCAGAATTATTACTTCCTTCAGTATCATCAAAACTGTAATTTAATTTCTTCTTGGATAAAACTATTATACACTCCCACACTGGTACTATGTATGTTCTGAAGCAGAAGAAATGGATATTGACTGAACATAAAGACTAACACATTTTGTTGTCCAACCTCTTTTACACTTTCTTGAGGAACACTTTTTGACTGAGGCAACTTTAGACAACAAAGATAAAAGACAGCTGAGGAAAATACTTGTGTAGATGGTCACATTTTTGTGTATAACATTTTTATCAGGAAAATGGGAAAGACCAAATACTGTGATAATTTGAAACAGGACGTTAGAAAATTTAGATACATAATAAATTTTCACATTTACTATTTGTTGTATAAAGTGAAGTTTAGATATATGCTGTGCAGAAACATGACTGCAGAGACCCAAGTATAAACTATTTTAAAGATGTTATTATGTACTACATAATAATTAGGTGGTAAAAAATCTATGGATATCTTTAAGCTCAGTAAATATGTAATTAGTAGTTATTCAGTAATCATGTAACAGAAGATCAGTCACTCTTTTTTTTTGCTTAAATATAACTACAGTTATGTGGGGGGGTTTTAGAGAGAGTAAAAAATGGTAATGACTGTTCTTTCACATTGGACTTTGAATGTGAACAGTGACCTGTACCAGTGAAAGGTAGACGGTAGGAAATTCTGTCATTTTCCCAATAGAAATATTTAACAGGCAAAGCACAAAATGTATTTTCTTTTCCTTTGGAAAACAAAAAATCCAAGAGAACATGGTAAGAAAAGGACAAACTTACCAACAATTAATGCAAATTATTACTGTCTAAATTAGGGAACATTAAACACTTTCACACGGAGGCTAAAAATGCCACACAATTATTCTATATATTGGTTTTCCTAGAACTTGAAAAAGAAATTTTAAAGAAAATTTATCAGAATTTTGCTATGTGGAATATGTCAAATCTAGTCAAATATGTGAATCTAGTCAAAATTAGTCAGCTAGTTTATAATAATCGGCAGAGATAGGAAGGCACTTTATAGGTGAGTGACTCTAAAATAGATGTGGGACTCTCATAATGTGGAATGAATTACCCTATGGAGCTGCCATTTCTCTCTGCTAACAACACAGGGAGTCTATGATTAGTTCAGACTATAGATCTAATGTCAAACGTAGAATATAAATGTTACGTGAAATGAATTTCTCCCATAGTTTCTAAGAACTGATTGGGTATTTCTGCAAAATAACGTAATGCTAAAACAGGAAAAAGAAGTATTTCTTCTTGCTGGGAAGAAATGATCAGAGAAGCAATGTGGAGCTAAGTGCCTGCTGGCAGAATCCTACTGCTTTCTGCTGTGTTGATCCCAGTAAAGAATTTAGGTTTATGTTGACAAACAGTCCTCCCAGATGATGAGAATTAGTGATAGCAAAACTTTCATACTGATAACATAAACAGAAAATGAAAGATAACTTAAAGAAAATCAGACTCGGAATCACAGTATTCACATCAAGATTTGATAAACAGATTCCATAGATTATCTCTGCATGCTGAAGTCCTGTGTCTCATGATGGCATACACTAGATTATCCAAATACCCACCCCTTTCTTTCTCAAACAATGTAATAATTACAGGATATTATTTCCACTATTCAGAGTCATGAAAGGCTGAAAGACAATCTAGGTTTGTATTCAAGTGAGATGAATGACATTCTTAAAGAAGGTTTTTACAGCTGAATTTTTTCCTACCTTGCACTTTGCCTATTAAATTCAATATGCAAACACTGCTATTTCACTGCTTTATTTAATTTTTTGTTTGTGTACACATACGAACAAATGCATACCACACAGAGAAACACTCAGTTAATAACCTCCAAGAAGTGAAGGAGAAAATCTGGGGGAGGGGAACTGTTATCTAACTTACAGTTTAATTCAGTATGCAAAATATCTTCATAATGATTAATACAGACATTATTAAGAAATTGAAATATTGAGTGTTAAAGTCAATGAGAGAATGAAAGAAAATTAAAAGGCATAGATAAGGGAGAAACAGCATGTTTCAAAATTAAATTTAAAAAAAAAGAGTAAAAATAGTTGACACAAAGACCTATAGTATTGGAAAGTTATTTTAGACATAAATCTTTGCAGGATTGAGTTCTACAAACTGAGTGTGAAACAGCAGATTTCTAGACAACATATTCTAAAACTCTGGTTTTTAAAAGCCTGGCTAGATTAAATGAACAGGCAGGAAAATTAAATATAGAAGTGAAAGGAGTGGAGTCAGGGAATTTGTCAGGCAGAGTTGAATGACTAAATTCTACTACAAAGAGAAGCATTGCATAGTGATATGGTTTTGTTCGTCAAACTACATTAAGGAAAAGCCATTTCTGTCACTTGCTAGAATGGGATTTCTCTCTCTTTTCAGCTTTCTTGTTATGACTTCTTACGACACCTTATTACAACTTGATAAATTAGTCTTCCACTAGGAAAGCTGCACCTGTTATGGACTGTGCTTTTACCTGTTAGCATCACAGACTAATAGAAATGTGGACTGGAAGAAACATCACAAGCTCATGTTCAACTTCCCACTCAAAGCCAGGCTACCATCAAGACCAGATCAGGTCAACAGCATCTTCTTCCAGGTAAGTTTTGAAAACCTCCAAGCATGGATATTCCAAAGCCACTCTGGGAAACTTGTTTCAATACAGCATTGCTAACATAATGAATTTTTTCTAATGTTCGATCAGAATTTCCCAAGGTGTACTTGTGGCCACTTCCCCTTGGTTTACCACCTGCTACAACAGAGAAGAATTTAACTTCGTCATCTCTTCCACATCTCTTAGTATCTCCTCCACAAGTAATTGTAGCCTACTATTGGAGGCTCTTTGGCAGACTAAACAAGCCCAAGCTCCACAGCTTCAAGCTAGTTTGTGTGCTTCAGGCCCCTAAAAATCTTTGTGGCACTTCTGGACTCCCTCAGCTTCTCAATATCCTTTCTGCACTGGGACACCAAAAATTGGAGTCTCATTTCATATGCAGCCTCACCAGAGCTGGGTAAAAGGGGATAATTTTCTCTTAATGAGGTCCCACACTTGGGTATTGCCTGAACTGGAATGAGAGCATACTGTTGGCTAATATTCAAGCTGACATTAGGTAATTCCACCCTGGTTAGGGCTTTGCACTTCTTGTCAGACTTCATTAGGTTTCTGTTAGCCCAGTCCTCAAATTTCCTAAGGTCGTCCCGAATCAAAGCTCTACTGTTTGACATATCAAACCCCCTCCCTCTCAACATCAAGCCATCTTGGTCTTCTGATAAACAAAACACTTTTAACGTTGACATTTTTCAAACTAAAATAGATTCTTGATCCTTTTCACATCCTTGATGCATCTCTCGTTTTGGTTTGGGGTTTTTTTTATCTGTAGAAGCTGGTACCAATAGCAGTCACACTAAGGATAAAACAATGACAACTGCATGCTCGTCTTCAACCCTCTTAAAAAATTCCATGGTCCTTTGACCTACAGTGCTACCCTTACAATTCATGTTCAAACGAGTGTGTGTTCAAGTTCCTTTCTGATTCATTCCTATTCAAAAAACAATCTCCATTCTGACAACATAATTTAGATTTTTTTCCTGTCAAAGCTAAATTAGGTAAAGCACAGGCTGGTGATATTGCATCTAAAGAGTGTGAGAAACTACCTGGATGCTGAGCAGTAATACCTTCATTCTCATCTAGTGTAGCATGATCAATGGACTTGCAAAACATCAGGAATCCTTGCCAATAATAGAGAATCCTATCCAAACAACTGGCAGACTACTATGGCTCTAGGATACCATAATAAGTCAAAACTGTAAATTATATTTATTAAAAAAATAAACATAGGAAAACTCCAACTTCATACATTGTTTATGATTCTACACAAACCAGTTGCCCACACAGGTTAATTTCACTCCTCAAAGTGCTGTATATTTCTGAGGAAAAATGGTTCAATAAAAAATATTGCATTAAAAAAATAGTAACATGACTGTCATTTAACACAGAAAAACTAAAGTGCTATCTCTTCCATTCTCAAAAGAGAGTCTAAAAGATACCTTCTCAAATGCAAAAGACCCATATGATGTTTTTATCAATGTCAAAATGGAATTAGTGGTTCATGTTTAAATCTGCTAGTGCTGGCACACTACTATCATATTGCTCTGTCAACATGTGGCTAAGTTGATGAAGCAATTTGGATTTCTTCCAGGGTTCTTAATGCCAGGAAAATGCCTAGCCACAACCACTAAACAGCTAATTTTTAAGTCACATTTCTGTAATTATTGACATGATGGGATGGCTACTTGAAATATATATTTTATAGAATCCACGTAGATTGTTAAAAGAAAAATTTCCTGGAGGATGAAGTCAGAATCACAGAATCAATGCTACTGTGTCAGGGTATATTTAACTTTATCAAGTTGTCTGATGAATCTGAAAACATCTCACTGAGGTGAAAGGGTCACTTCACAGCACTTACCGTAAAGTGCAGAGGGTGGCTCAGAACTCTTTCCCACATGAAGAGTTAAAAATCTCTGAAATTCAAGAAATACAAAGTTCCAATACACACCAGTCAGCACTGCAAAATCTCATCTCTCTCTAGTGAACCTCGAACAGATCACTGCAGGAACAGCTAGAAAAGCCACCAAGCTGTATCTTCTCAAGCTGAGCAAATGTTTCCGTTAGGGCAGCTAAAGCAAACATCTGTAATGCCTGGCTTGCGCTAAGCCACTTCACCTACAATTGACATGCCAACCCGAAACCACCTATTCACTGACCCTTGACTCAGGGAATCCTTCTGCAGCACATGTGCACCTACCACTGTCCTGCCATACAGCACATGTGGACCCAAAATTCTACAACAAGAACAGGCTGTTGTGTTCCTTAGTTTGCACAGTCCACCAAAGCCAGCATTGAAGCAAATTGTCTACATTTCTTGAATGGAAATGCTCACAGACTGGGCAGAAGCAACCTGGGGAAAGTGCATGCAAATGAAAGGGGAAACATAATCCTGTGGAACACAAAATGTCTCCTAAAATGGCATGCTTAGGTAGTCATTCCCATGTCTGTTACAATGAGCCTCTACTGGAAATATGATTACATTAACCCCCCCTTGCTCCTTACAGCTTACAGGAGAAAATTAATGGTTTGGGGATAAGGTTGCAGACATCTTAACTCTGTTAAGTCTGTATATCCTGCTCTTCTGATAGAAGCAACGGGATGTTGTGGAAGAATACACAAGTGCCAAAATGTTATACTTAAACTTGTAGGCAGTTAATAACCTTGTACTTGGCTCTACTAAGATGCATACTGTTCAAACGAGTTTAATTTACAAAGCTATCCAGACCACTTAGCATAATCGACCTTTTATTATTTATCAATATGTAATTTGTTTACTGTTGTGGACTATTAAACCAATAAAATTCAAAAGTAATCATATCAAATTAGAAAACAAGAATAGCTTTTCAGGGGCAGGGAGCTCCCTTAAGAGTAGTCATAGAGCAACTGATTCTGGCTTTTCATCTTCCAGTGACTGGATTTCAGTTTTACTGTGAAGTAGACTGGAGTTCAGAAGCAACGTTACTCTGTATAGAAATCTAAACAGTGGTACTGTACCACACCAAATGTATTTAAAGAGTATCTGAGGTTCAAGTTAAAATGTCTGAAGGAATTCAAAGTGAATATGTATTGAACTATTTTCTGTTTTTAAAGAGGCTAATAGCATTTGTTTCTACAAAATGTCACATTTAAACCTAAAACAAAAATACAATCTTATTTTGTGAAGAGTGAATTAGTTGTTTGTGTGAGTGTCTGCTCACCAAAAAATGGACCCTGATTTTATATTAATAAAAAAAAAAACCAGACATATATGGAAGGAGATACATCTACATTATACAGTTAATCTGGCAAGCACAAACCTAACACCATGGAAAACACTATATTGCTCAAATTACCAATGTTTAGATTTCAATTCTTCAGGCATGTAAAAAAAAAAATCATAATTACTGATTACAGAAACTAGAAAATAATAATTTTTGACAGGTATTTCATATGAACTAAGGAATAAATGATTTCAGAAGTGACATTATTTTTTCTCCATTTTTAAACTAACTCAATTTTCTTTAGACATGGATTAGAAAAGGGATTACTCAAAACAAACCAATTAAATATTAGTATTGCAGTATCTGGGAACTGAAATATCAACTGAAGAAAACTGTTGTTTATTTCTTGAAAAGACTGATTTTTAAACACAACTGGTTTTATATACAGCATTCAGTGAGGATTTCTTAGTACACAGAAATTGCACCCCCAAAGAAAAGCAGAATTCTCATATTCTGAAGCTTATAAATATGAAAAATGTCTTATTTTCTTTCCTGCATGGAAGATATTTTTCACCTTTCCTAAAAAAAAATCTACACTGAACTATTTGAATGACTGTAGAACTTAATATAATGGCTATGGCATTTAAAGTTCATGCCTATGTGTATGTGTAGAAATACTTATAACAGACATAGAAAATGTGCTGCTAAAAAGGATACGTTTTTTTCAAAATCTGCTAAGTCTTTATCTTCTTAAATACACAGAAGAGCTGGTTTTGCTAGAAAATCTACTAGTTAACCCACTGGTTGGTCTCCAGCCTAATAAAAATGATAATAAAATTTTTATAGGGCTACAAAAGCTGAATTTTTAAAATTTATGCAATGTTTTGTTCATTTTAGAAATCAAATACTTGGTTAGAAAAGGCAAAACATGCACTGAATTTTGCATAAAGATCATGCCATTCAAAATAATGTATGTAAAACTCATTGGTGAGATGCCAGGAAAAGGGCAAAGCATTTTCTTAAACATGAAGAGAGTAATTTCCCAAAGTTTATTGTTATAAATGTGGAGCATGCTATAAAGCTGTTGGAACTGCGGAATAAAAATTTTGTATTTGCAATAGCACTTTTCTTGATTACTGTGGATTAGCATATTTATGAGGTTACTCAGCCTCAGGTTTAAACCCGCAAATCAAAGGTTTATATCAGCAGGGGTAATGGATTACACAGAAGTCTATGGCCTACGATATCCCAAAGGTATCTGTCTTTCAGAAGATTTATGTATATAATACCACTTTGTAGAAATTACATTTTCTGATCTTTTGCGTGGTGCTTGGTGATTCCCCTCTCTAACATGTAAAACAACCAAAAAGCAGCATTCCCATTCAGCAGAGAAATTCATTGATGTAGCTTCTCATTCCCCTCCTCACCTATTGATAAGACCATGAAAGACAGAGGCTTTAATTCCTTGATGTAAATAGCACTACTACAATGAGAGCAGAAGTCATTGTAGCATATTTGATGCAATTAAACTTCTGAAAGAGGAAGGAATCTGTATTCCAGCAGCTGTTCAGAGAACAAATACTTGAATTTTGTTCATCCTATAAACACCACTATCATAGAATAAACCTAGAATTAAAAAAAATAGTCTCACTTTTTTCTCCAGAGATGAATGCTGACTACATTACTACTAATGGTAAATACCTACTGACTTCCTTTTGGCTTCAGAAAGACCAGGATTTCAGAGCAGAATGCTAAGACAAGAAATTGAAATGCTTCGTCCTTCCTTTCATGAAAAACTATAACTAGTCAAAAGACAAGTCAGGAAGGCATCTCCTGCAGAATGGCTTTCTCAAGACTACGGGTATCCAACTGAAACTTTTTTACCATCATTGTGAAATGATGACAAATGAAGACACAGAAACCTCATTATATTGTACAGAGAAAATGTCCATCAGCTTTATCATTATTTCAGTTTTTTACTAAAGATCCACATCTAATGATAAGAGAAACTGAGATACGCAAAGAAGGGTATGGGAGTCAGTTACTTGTGTGTGAATGAGACTGAAGGTAAGAGGATACGTAATAAGCTATATCATTTAGAATATCCAACCTAAAAAGATATGAGGAAAAAATTAAAAAGGTTAGGCTTTCGGTATTGCATGTATATTCCACTGAAGGAGAAGTGTGGGGTTTTGCATGTAAGGGATGATGTCCACTTATCTATACAAGGGACAAGACTATTCTAACAGCTCTGCTGCTGAAAGAACAACAGATCACACTAATGTGAAAATATTAATTGTTTCAAATAAAGTGGAAGTGGTTAACCAACCTAAAAAACCCTCAACATACTAAGAAGGAAAATATATAACATAGAAGGAAGAAAATGAGTTTAATGTTCTTCCTTGAAGAGGTGATCAAAATCCAGAAAGTGACAGCTGAGACTTTTACAAGATAAAATGAAAATTAAATGATAAGGATTAACAGAACACATTGTGATCCAATTTTGTTATGTTAATTTTACTCTCTTTCATTTAACTTCTATCTCTCATTTGAAACTCCTATTACATTGCAAGCTGTAATAAATTTGAAAAAAAGCAGAGACAACTGACAGCTCTAGATTTTACTCAATCTCATAATAAATTTGTAGAGTCAGGGTGATATATCATTGGTATATTACATATCATATCATTGACTGATACGCAGTCAGATCCAGGAAAGTATTTGTAAAAGATGCAGAGAAATGTGTAATGCTAGTAAGCAGGAACCTTTGCCATTGTATTTTTTAATAACTTGCAGTAATTAGGTGGGGAAAGGTGGATGAGTAACAGGGTCTCAAGCAGATTCAGAGTGATGTAAACCAAAGAGAAGAGCAGGACCTGCTCAGCTGAAACCAACTTCCAAGAAACTAGGCTAGCCATGCTAGCATTTTGGCAATGACACAATGAACTACACTGACAGGTTCTGGCGACAGTCATTTCCCTGAAACAGCAATGTTTGTAACAAAAGCTCTATAACTGAAATATAGAAATGACAGTGTAGTATGAGAGAGGTATCACCTATAACTGTGATCTTGGAGGCCACCTGCAAGTTCAGAATGGGCTGTTCCCACCTCATGGACAAACGGCACGACACTTAATTCACGTTCACTTTAATTCATAAAGGCCTTAGTTGTTCAGAAGAAAAAAAAATATTCAGAGTTGTCAGCACTGAGAGTACTTTTTATTCTCACTTTTTAAAAACTGTATTTCTAAGTAAGTATATTTTCCAGAAGCTCTAATTGTTTAATTAGGCTTGTGCAAATGAACAGAAACCATTTGGGTGTTGAACAGCTTTAACAAAATCCAAATCCAAAGAAAATAAACACACTTTTGCTGCTAGAGCACTTCATGCTTTCAAAGAGCAAAGGAAAATACTTTTCAAGAGCCCTACATAATTATAATGCTGGCCTGAACTCTGTTGAGACATAGGTAATGCCTTTTCCTTTCTCATGTTCAATACTTCATACTAACTTAAGGCAGAAATATTAAGATCTACTTTTGGGGGTACTCGTTCAACTATCTAGATTCTTTCCATCTGAGTAGGAGCAGAAAGGGTGTCTGCAGAGCAGAATTTGATCCCAGAATGAATAACATCTTCTGACGAAACAAGTATATGAGTCAGGGCAAAGATCCTGCATGAAAAAAACATTCAGAAAGATAATGAATTCAGTTTCTGTTACACAGACATATACTTTGGAATTCTGAAACACCTCATTTGCTTTACCGAATCTATATGGCAGGGGAGTTAGGCAGTGAGTAAGAAACCTATTTGGAAAAGTCAAGTAAAGATTGAGCATCTTCCAGCCTTCCTCTATGCCTCAGTAAAATAATTTCTACTTTTAACTATGAAATGTTTCTGAAGTTTAATACAGTAATTTCTGGGAAATCCTTTAACAAAACTTTGCTTCCTAAGAATAAAAGCTACAGAATGTAGCTCTACCTGTCCTGCATGAACAGCTTTGGACTCAAAGACTGATTTTAAACATACTGCATAGAAGATTAAGGGTCTTAAAAATTCAGCGCCTACAAGACTTGTAACAAAAGTACAAGAGAGATGGCCTTAAATATACCAACTGAAGAAAAGACACCTACACGAGTGCACACATTATCAGACATCACAGAAGCAAATGGAAGAAAATACTTACAAAAGCATCAATTATTCACATTAATTTTAGAATGTCAGGACAAAGTATCAGGTTTTCTGCAGAAACCTAGGAAATTTGAGGTTGCTGCTTGCTCCCATAGCTACTAGTTTTGACAAGGTTGTTATTGGCTGAGGTGGCCAAAAAAAACGCAAAACACTTCTGAACAGCCTTTATAGGGAAGAATTACTTTTTCTAAAATGTGAAAATGGAAAAAAGGTTTTGCTTAAAAAAAAATGAAGTGAAAACTTGGTTTAACGCTGAAATTTTTTCCTGGAAAGTTTTAGAAATAAAAAAGGCAATTTCCCCCCCAAATTTTCCTACAAAATCATCATATTTGACAAACTCCAATTATTGCAGTCTATAAGCCTGAGCAGGCTTTTTTAAGAGTGGTATTGAGCAGGGCACAGAGGAACAAATATTAACAATGCCGTCCCCAAAGAGATGCATACCTTAAAAGACAATCCAGACTATCTGGCTTCAAGCGCAGGAAGGTGTTGAAAAATAAAGTTGAGAAATTAAAATCATACTGTTTACTCCCTGCAGGGTGAACTTTCTCACGTACAGATTTTAAAGGTATCTTTCTTGCCAACAGCCATATGTAACAGATATCCTCAGAGTATTCCAGGAAAGATTTTCAGTATGCTTTCTGGGACAAGAATACTGCAGAAAGATATCTCCAACTAAATGCATTGACTACACTCAAAAAGAAGAGTTGTTTTTTTCCACCCAATGGCTACACAAATTCCCAAGATCATTGTATTGCACCCTACACCCTTTTCTCCAAATGAGAACTTACTCCTGGTTTTCACTGAGACAAGAACATACCTATATAAAAATAGAGAAGATTTTGTATATTTATTATTTCTGAGAACTAATGCTTAATTGTTACTAGCTGCAAGTGAGTTTATTTTGTAATCATTTTATGCATCTGTAGAGGGCTTAATGCTGGTTTACGTTGTTTACTGAAATCTTGACTTAGCCAGTTTGGAAACAGTTCAATGAAAATAAACCATGTGACCATATTCAAAGGTTAGGGGGGATTTTCACAAATGAGATGTTCTATACAGCAACATTCTTTTAGTACAAATACATTCTCAATAATAATTTTTAAAATATTGTAAAAGTGTTTTATATACCAATTGCCTTTTTAAACCTGAACCTCAATCAGATCAAATTGAAATACAGGAAATTCCATTTAAACATACAAAATTTTTTTTACTACAAGAATGATCGAAGACTGGAACAGGCTGCTCAGATAGGTTGCTTATTGATTCTCCATCCTTGGAGATATTCAAAACCTGACTGGACAAAGCCCTGGACAACTTGGTTTAGCTGACCCTGCTTTGAGGGGTCAGACAATCTCCAGACGGTCCTTTCCAACCACAATCATTCAGTGGTTCTATGATTAGGCATGATTATTTCCCTTCTCACAGGTTGTTAGTATGGGTTATTGGGCCCCTGTGTCAGTAACAGGAGACAAGACAGAAAAAAAGATTTGAGAGATTTAATTTTCTCTCCATTCTTCCAAAGCTGACAAGTGCAGAGACATCCACATTAGAAGTGTTAATTTAAAACAACAAATACTCTCTAATCCAAACCAAACTTAACCTTTTCCATGTATTTTACCAGACACCTATGTTTTTCATTAATGTCAAAGCAGTTTCATAAAATAAGGGATGTCTTGCCAATGTCTACTGATATCAAACACGAAAAGAAGTACCAACTGGTATTTTGATAGAAACAGAATGATCATTCAAAGTTTGTTATATCAAAAGTTCCTGAAAAAAATGCCCCCATTCTGGTAATGACAAGAAAAGATTATCACTACAATGTAATCTAATATATATTTACTGCAACATGCTATTGCAGAAGCACGAATATAATGCTTATATTTTGTAAAGACCACTTCTATGCTTTTTCATTATTGGTCTGAAGAATTGCATTGTGAAGTGATATCTACTCAATGACTCAATCTTTGTACAGTACCATTCATTTAATTTTAACCTACCTAAAGAGTTAAAAATGTTTTTCCTAATAGACAAGCTGGAAAGCTGATCGCATTTTATGACAATTAATTGAGCCCACAAACCTGATGGCACCCTTTTGGCCCCTTCTGCTGTTCCTTGATTAGGGATTTATAAAACTGCTTATTATTAAACTGTTGTAATTAGAACATTTATAACAACTGTGTGTAGTAATTGAATGTTAAACATGTCCTTTACATGAATTAGGTGAATGTGATGACAGGTCAAATTTTACATAGCGAAAAGTTAGAACATTCAAATTTATGTGACATAGGAAAATAGGAATGTGGAGAACAGAACAGGGTGATCAGATCTAGTCTCCCACAATGAAAAGCATTTCATCATAGAATCATAGAATCATTTAGGTTGGAAAAGACCTTCAAGTTCATCGAATGATGGTTAGTTTACCAAGGTCTACAGAACACTCAAGACTCATGCTGTTACTCAGACACAACCTGAGTTTGCCGGTATTCAAAATAAAAACTTAGATGGGAATAAAAAACCCCAGCAATTAAGAAGGGAAGGAGGGAAGGAGGAAAGGAGGAAGGGAGGGAAGGAAAACACCTGATAGATATCCTTGGAAATACTAAAAATCCATCTGGACATGGTCCTGGGCAACCTGTACTAGCTGACCCTGCTTGAGCAGGGGGTTGGACAAGATGACCTCCAGAGGACCCTTCCGACCTCAGCCACTGTGTGATTCTGAGATACCAATAAAATTAAGAGACAAGAGCTGAAATTGCTGCAGTAAGCCTATCTTTCCCTATCCTGATTCTTGGTATGCATAAAATCTCAACTACAGTATTAAAATTCTTTGCACTTAATTTAGAAACTCAATAGCTGCAAAATTCAATACAGAATGGTAAAGAAAAATAATATAGATTGATATATGCTATGTACATATAGACATGGGTTGCTTGAAATGTCCCAGATATCAATATCTCTACAACTGGATCTACCAGAAAAGCTATTAATAAGGCTGTGGCCAGCATAAACTTTAATAAAGTTACTACATTAGAACTCCCAAAAAGGAGTTGAAGATAAAATGCAATGGCAGTCACCAGCATGTTCTTCATGTGAGTCAAAACCATGAAACTTTAAACAATCTGATTTGCACAACTAATCTCTGGTAATTTATAGTTCTTACATGCAATCAAATTTAGAAGTTTAATGAAGCACAGGAAAAAAAAAATCCCTTCACATGTCTGCATTTGTACTCTGCCAGACTTACGTAAAACTTCTCTTTACTAAAAACAGGAGTCTTTATTTCATCATCATCAGTATTTGAAAATGTCTTGTTCTAGTTCAAGGATTGGATTAAAAAAAAATAGGATAGAGAACGTACCGATTAAAATAAAGAATGACTACAGAAGAAAGCAGAAGAGGTAACACAGTATTTCTGCTTTCTATTGAGAGTCTTCATACATACACACACACACATAGTCTCCTTTTAAAGAAAGAATATTTATGAATTATATTCAAATTAGAATCAAAGGGATATCTGTATACAGTGTATCAGCATACCAGAAACATAATTATTTTCAGACCAGACCTAGAATTTCATCTTTATGGCAATAAAAGCTCACATAGCTTAAATACTGAAATGTTTAGAAGGCAAAGCATCTAGAACTGTGTTTTATTTCTCAGAATGAACACTAGAAATGAGAAATTCTAAAATATGTCATTTGCTTGTATTCTTTTTTTCTTTTTTTTTTTTTTTTTAAATTTACATTGTAAATTATCTGAGCTAGGATTGCCTTATCCTTCCATGGCAGTCCAGGATCTTGCCTTTTGCTATTCTGGTGTTTCAAATATGTATTGACTTTCAATTTCCAACAATGCTAATATACAGTAATAAGCCATAGGCATTAAAGCTTTAAAACTCTTCAAAATTATCTTAAAAAAAAACCGAAAAAAAACCAAAAAAACAGAAAACACCTTATTCGTTCTTATTGATACATTTCCAATCTTACCCTTAAAAAAAAAAAAAATAGGATTAATCAGTTCTGATTAATATCCTTCCAAAATTAACCAACTTAAACGAGAGATTTTAAGTGATCTGAAATTAAAGATTAATGGATGTGTTACCAATAAATCTTTGTGTAAATTTTCGGTCAAAACTATATAAAATACAAACTGCTGCTGTGTTGTAAATGTTATGTTCTTTGCTTGTTTATTTTTGAATAATTTATTAACTTTTTATTTATCATGAAAACAAAAATCTTAATGCTAAGGATGAACACATCGCAATATTGAATCACATCTCTACCATAAAAATTTCTGATGACGACTTATTAAAGGAAGAATTTCTCCTTATTTTCCTTTGCATCTCATCTACTAAAATTCTATCTATAACTTTTAGTGACTCTTCAAGGTCTCCAAATATTCATCATGCAATAATTTAAAAGCCTGACAGGAATCAAAGATATCAGAACTCAAGTGCAATTTCAGGCCAACTCCTTCTTTATTAAGTGTTGATGGGTTTTGATCTGTTTCCTAGGCTAAGTCATTATACCAATATTCCATCTGACACATCTGTTAAATGTGTGGCTTTTGGAATGTAAAAATTCTCACTAAAGTGAAAGGCAAGGTACAGCTTTCAAATCAAACCAAAGTCTTAATCATTTTCCATAATTCTTTCAGCACAGTTTATCCCAACTGTGTTTTTTATTTTAAACTCCAAACCGCCCAACAAATTTCAAGATCAAATATTTAAGCAACAATTCATCTATTCTTTGGGATAGGTAACTTCGAACAGATAAGAAGATTATCTTAAATTTTATTCAAAGGAGTTGTAATAGAATTGCACAATACACTCCTTAGAAAACCAAAACCTAATGTGTTATCTTATGAAATAAGTGGTATTCCCAATTTCATATTTTTACCCTACTAACATGAGCTTATTTGCTGCACTTTATGTTATATCTTGAATGTGTAAAACCTGATACTCAACTGTGCATTGTGACCAATTACTGTTAATCTGTGTCTTTATATGAACCTCCAAATTCCAGTTAGTTTTCTGAGCACCATCGAGAGAGTAAACTTGTACACTCACACTCCACTTTCAAAAGGAGAAAGAATAAGCTCTTAATCACAAGATAGAAGACCCAAAAACAACTTAGGGAGTCGTGGCGACTTGAAGTTGATGAGAGTGAAATGCTATGGAATGGACATTTGCTAGCAGCTTCAGAAGATGAGAACCAGAAGACATGATTCTATACAAAGAAAGGACAAGCTATGATGGTAAAAGGACTTACCAAAATTTTGTAGCGTATTGAGGAAGCCAGGTTTTTAAGGTCTATGGTATGAGTGTTTGTTTGTCCACAGACCTCAGAGTACTTGTAGTTCATCCATAGTCAAGACTGATCTACTAAATAATAGAAAATTTCTCAGAAACCTTTACTACTGTGGATTTGACTGTCATAAAAAAGCTGATTGTCTGAGGGAGTAGATCTTCCACATTTTAATTGCAATTGGAGATGTCCTATCAGAAGCAAAGCCTGAGTTCAAAGATGAGGCTGCAGTTTGTAAGCAGATCAATAATTAGAAACTGAGGCTAGAGTTAAAAACTTGAGTTCCAGAACAGTCAGAAATTGATTTTTTTGAACTTGTGGTTTGTATAATCTCCAAAGCACCAGCGACTCTATCAGACTGGAATAATCAGAAACCGCAGACTGGCCAAGAGCAAACCTTTCATCCATCTGTTTGGGAGTAAAAGTCACACTTGATGGGTCAAAAAACACCTTATACCTCAGTACCTATTTCAGATGCAAAATTGCTGGAATTATGTATATTTTTCAATTAAACGTCTAAAGGAGAAGATCACTGTTTTACAAAGAGTAAAGATAATAGCTACATAAATGTTACAATATTTAACTTGTTGAAAGAGAAATTATACTTTTATTTTTTGAAGTCTGTTCCAATGCTGCACTTATATGTCATATAACAGAGCTTGGTTTAAAATATAAGTATCCATAAAAAGGTGATATGATAATATCTTGTGCTAATGGTGCCATTATCAAGCTATAAAATGATGCCATTATTTTGCCCAACTGTGTGGCTTCGTGCCCAAGGCCGTTGTTCCAGCTGGGAAGAACAACTCACAGTAATATGGCATATTATGAAATTTCCCTAAATACGTAAGAGGTTTCATAAATGGAGTGCATTTATGCAAGCCACGCTATTATGTAATAAAACGGTCTCCTGATTTATGTCTGAGAGTAGGAAATCATGTCAAACCATCCCTTCCTAAGATTCCAAAAAATGAAATATATATTTTGAAGGCTAAAATTGAAAAAAAGTTGATATGGACCTCATCTTCAAATACCTGTTATAAAAATAATTTCCCATATATCCTGCAGGTAAGCCAGCTGTTAGAATTTAGGGTGATAAACCATAAACAGGTCAGTGGTTAAAAGCTAAAATTCCTTAAAGCTCACAGGACAGAGTTTAATGCATATAAAAACAGCAATTATAAATACAGCTAAATTTGACATCTGCAACATTTCTCCTACATCTTGAATCTTGTCTGTTTTACATACACAAACCATAACACACCTCCTACTTAGAGCATTCTTGAGAGTCAGTGAGTCCCAACTTTGTCTCTCAAGTTCAAGAAAAGATGAGCTGAAAAACCTGTAATGGCATCTTAACACATTCATTATTAACATCTGGTCAGTTACTAGTTTTATACTTCAAGCATGATCATTAACAAAAGTACATTCCTCTTCATGCTCACAAATTGAAACTGCAAAGGAAAGAATAATTCTTGGCATCATTCTCACATAAGAAGCAAATCTAAATTATGACATCAGTTGCAGATTGACTCAATAGTAAATTACCAAATCCAATTTACTCAGGACCTTGTAATTTAGTTTCAATCTAATTTAATTCAATTTTAGCTGTGATATATAAATGTTGATTAGTAGACTATTGCATAAGAATATAAAGTACTTAAGTTTCTTAAGTTACTACTGTTTAAACTACAGTATTTTTTGTTGTTCTTTCAAAGACAGAACTGAACGGTATTAGGAACCATAAAAACAAATGTTAATAAAATTAAATCTGGATTCCACGCCAACTAACTCTACAGCACAAGTTTCTAGCATGCAGAAAAAAATATCTTCCTTTGCAAACAAACTGAGCTACAAATGCAGTCCATATTTTATACAACAGCCCACACTGACATGGGCTTATCCTTGTGAGAGATACAGCTACAATCACTGCTCTTCAAAAATGCAGTATACTAAAGTTTGAAATTTACATTTTTTTATCATGTGGCCATAAAACATAGTTTCAAACTTAATTCAAACAAAATATTTAATGTATTTTACTTTTTTATCAAAAGAAATTTTTAAAAGAATAAGAGAATCTTTCCAGTTATTAGAAAATAGAGGAGATTTTTGAAATAAATTAGACCAGTGGTCCAAAGTCACAACCTAGTTTTTACAGCCTACCTCCTGGGAAGATTAAGTTGCAAAAACTTTTTCAAAAACCTTTCTCATACAATGATGAATAAATAAAAATTAGTCTCAGCTCTACACTTATCTTTTAGAACAATCAGCAAATATTCAGATTCGTCTTAATTGGAGAAGTTTTCAGATGCCTACCTTTGGCTGAAAAATGGTTAAAGAATTAAGTTAATTCAAACACTTAATAATGATCCATGTAGTTAGAAAAGAAGGAGATGAATAGGGAAAAGCTATTCATCTGTAGCCAAGCATCTTAGCTAAATGAAATCAACAGCAAAAATCTCCTTGTTTCCATTATGGTAATATCCTTTAGTACTCTATAAATATCTGGCTATTGCAATGATGTTTTCTGCCTTTATAATCTGGAGGGCTTCTCATAGAAAGCCTGAACAACTTATGTTCTTCTCTGCTGCCTAGAATTAAAAAAAACATAATAAAAGAAAGGATCTCACAACTACGTATTAACTTGAAAAGCAAAGACAATGGAAACCAAAGACTTCAAAGACCTTATCACATTAGGAAGTCCATAGGACCTTCTGGATCACAATCCTTTGCCAAATCACGTAACAAACTTTGAATACCCTCACTCTTTAGTTTACTCCACACAAAAAAAATTGAACGAAAACAAATAAAATACCATTTCAGCCCTGAGCAGTTCTATTCAAGTGTGAAAAAAACGTGTTGCACTCCTTATTCTGCAATAGTACCATGAAGTACCACGGTATAATGGTACATTATACTTCTGTGTAGACTTCAGAATAGTGACCCAATGACCTCTCACTGCCACAATTTTTTATAAACCTACAAGTATTAAAATGCACAGCCCAACTTGTACCCTGAGTTTTCATACCTAATCTGCCTGAAAACACCAACAGAACACAACGTGCATTTTGGATGCCAGCCACAGCAACCGAAATGTCACTGAATAATAAGAGCATATACATAGGTTTAACATCACACTATATAACCATTTTGCTAATGTGTTCTGATGACAACTATTTATTGCTATATGTACAGGATGCAACTTCTAGTTTATTCAGAATAGATGTTTTTATTTATGACTGACTTTTGCTGCTAACCAGTTATTTTCAAAATGGTTTGAAGGAAATGGACTGGAAAAACTTAGCTGTGCCTATTCAGAAACGGATAACAAGGATTTTTTAAGAGAGATCTTCTAGAGGCTTGCGACTGAAACCACCCCCTTGGGAACTCTCTGCAATCAAGCGGGCTCTCCCAGCCTTGCTGCTTGCCAGAGGGCCTTCTGGTTATCCAGAGAAAATGAAAGAGCCTCCTGTTCTTCCCAGATCCAGGATACCAGCCCTCCCTCTGGACAATAAGAATATGCTTGAACTCTGAGATCTTCAGGGAGTTACTCACAGTGACCTTACAGAGTTCTGTGATCTTTCGCTTTTGAGATCTTCTAATACTACCAAGTGAAAGTACAATGAAAGGACACTTTAAAGAACAATACGGACATACGCCAAATCGTCAGCTTTTTTTCCGCACAATATTGCACTTACTGGTCTTCAAGACCAGTGAACATCAGTGCAAACTAAGCTATGACAAGCTGTATCTAACACATTTTCACAAATAAAAGTATGTTAAAAATCAGGATAAACCCATCAGTAACTGTCATTTGCTATTTACATAGCTGTATTTATGTTAAAGCTATAAAGGGCAATTAAAATATTTAATCTGGCAATTTAGTGAGAATTTTATTTTGCAATATTCACTAAAAATTAAAAACTGCCACGATAACATTCAAGATACATAAGAAGCTCTGCCCCTGGGATACAAAATAATCACAAAATGTATCTACACAAATACATATTGTACAATTTAATTTTTTTTTTTCAGTTTCTATGCTAACTGTATTAAACATTTGATGCTTAGGGATATAATTCCTTTCATTGTTTGCTCACTGTTTGACAAAATATTTTGCCCTCAAGCAATGATATATTTGTCTGCAATATATCTGTAGCACTCTGCAAACAGCTGCTTTACTTGTTGAAAAATATTTTTAAAAAAAAGTGAAGGATTTTATTAGAAAAGCAGCAGAGGTGTAAGGGACAGTTGAAGAAGCTGTAATTCGGTTATTCTTTTTTCCCTCTTACCACTTCATTGTTACTGGATAATACAATAAGATAGCTGGATGGTTTAGTGCCAATATGGCAGGACAAAATCTGTGCATCTCCTGTTAAAATATTTTTACTGTATTCAAATTTTAACCTGCTCAAATCTTTATATATATATATATATATATATATATATATATATCAGGGTTTCATAGAGTGGTTGTGGTTGAAAGGGGCCTCTGGAATTGTCCAACCCCCTGCCGCTCAAGCAGGGCCACTGGGAGCATGTTGCCAAGGACCATGCCTAGACAAGTTTTGCGTATCTCCAAGGTGGGAGACTCTATAACCTCCGTGGGCAACCTCTGCCAGTGCTTGGCTCTCACAGCAGAAAAAGCATTTTCTGATGTTCAGACGGAACCTCCTGTGTGTCAGTTTGTGCCCATTGCCTCTGGTCCTGTCACTGGTCACCACTGAAAAGAATCTGGCTCCATCTTTGCACCCTCCCTTCAGGTATTTATATAAATTGATGAGATCCCCCTGAGCCTTCTCTTCTCTTCTCCAGGCTGAGCAGCCCCAGCTCTCTCAGCCTTCCCTCGCAGGAGAGGTGCTCCAGTCCCTTCACCATCTTAGTGACCCTTTGCTGGACTCTTTCCTGTAGCTCTTGTACTGGGGAACCCAGCACTGGACACAGTACTCCAGATGTGGCCTCACCAGTACTGAGCAGAGAGGAAGGATCACCTCCATTGACCTGCTGGCAACATTCCGCCTAATTCAGCGCCAGACGCTATTTGCCTTCTTTGTCATAAGAGCATGTTGCTGGCTCACAGTCAGCTTGGTGTCCAACAGAACCCCCAGGGTCTTTTCTGCAAAGCTGCTTTCCACAGCCTGCACTGGTGCATGGGGTTGTTCTTCCCCAGGTGCAGGACTTTGCACTTCCCATCATTGAACTTCATGAGGTTCCTTCATGAGGATCCCGCCCCATCATCCAGATGAATACGCTAAACCCCAAAACATTATTCCACAAATGATGATTTCACTAACAAAGTGTACCATAATGAACAGCCTAAATGGACAGATTTTAGTTTAACCTCAGGACAAATAGGATTATAACAATATATAGTTCTGACACTGAAATCATTCTGACGTGTATATGGAAATGAATATGGCAATGTATGGAAAAGAATTACGTCAAGGAACATACATATATATTCTTTATATATATGTAATTTTTTTTAATATACATACATAAATGAAAAGTAAATGGCATCAGGAACCTGTACCCAGCAGGCCACATTCAGCTTTAGATATCTCTACCTCCCATTCAGTTTCTCTCTTCTCAGTTTAGTATCTTCTTATGCCTATCACCAATTCCCTGACATACTTTATTTCTAGTACAACAGAATAGGTGAGGGGAAAGTATTAAATAAAGTTGAGTTCATATTGTTGAACAAGTTTGCTTGAATATTGATGCAGTACTTGTGAAAAATTAGTTTCAGGCTTATTGTTAAAATCTGTTTTGTAACTAAATTAATTCTGTTTCTGGCGAAAGAAGGATTAGTCAACTCCTACTGCAGAAAACTGATGCTGCTTTGGAGCAAATTGTTACGATTGTGTGATGAGGAAAAATAGCTTTAAACCTGAAACTAAGTTTTAATATCATATGAACTTAATTTTTCTGGCAGTCATGTCTCATACAAAGTCATAAAAAAAGCATCTTCTGAAAATGCATAAGAATGTCCTATAAGCTTTATAATCCATACAGTTTAGCTTTTCCTAACTGAACAAACACTTCCTATCTTTTTTCCTGAGAGACTAAAAGGATCAGTAATTCTTTATACCATTTTTCCTATTAACTACTCTCATTCCCTTATAAAAGATAATATATCTTGTTTAGCCCATCACAAAGCAAAAATAGGGAGTTCATATATAAAGCAATTTGTGAGCAATCAACATGCAATATTCAGGCTATTCATCACAGCCCCCAACCACAGGAAGAATTTGTTTTCATTGAGACATGAATACTGAGTTAATGATAGGGGTTTGAAAAGAAAGCACTGAAAAGACATGAAAAAATTACCCTAAACTAACAAAAGAAGACCTCTGACTAATTCTAAAGCTAAATTTTCTACAAAAAACTGAGCTTAATACATACAGTAATGTTTTTTAAAGCTGATTTTGAAGGTTTGCATTACACATTTCTTAAATGAAAAAGTTTCTACACAAATTTAAAGAGGATGATTAAAATAGCTCTTCAAAAGCTAAGGAAAACAAATGGAAAACCCAGGAATCCAATGACATCTCAACAGAAGCCAAAACCGAAGATGGTGTCACACAGCTACTGTCAATGATGTACCTGCTAGCACCATGAAGAGTGACACTGCTGACGTGACAGCCACCACCCAGGACAGCAGCTGGTGAAATGCATTTTGGATTCCTGACATAGAAGATATCTGAGAATGAGGAAATAATTTCCTGTTGTCTGTTCACACAGCCCACCACAATGAGGTTTTGATTCAGACTGGCACTACATCACAATCATTCTTATTAATAGAATAATACTAATAAATGCCCATGTTTAACCCCCACTTGCTTGCGTGAAAGGGGAACTTTTTAAAGAAAACGGATAGAAAGAAGGTGAGACTATTGATAGAATAGGAACAGCAACGGGCTTATTTGACAGAAGGAAAACAATAAAGACAGATGCTATGTGATAAAATAGGTTCAGACCACAGACATCAAGAAACAGGAAAAAACCTACTCTCCTAGCATGCACACAAACACTACTTGATTTCTTCAGAAGTTTAGCATATGATAACTATCAGATTAGAAAAAGTAGATATGTAACTACAAGCAGTATAATGATGCTTAAACCAGAGCAATTACCAATGTTGTGTTTGTAGAGACAAGGGAATGATTCAAAGGAAAACAAAATAATCAAAAAGGATATTTTTTTTTACACTAAACTTTTACCAACTTCTACCCAGAAGATTAAAGAGACCTTCATTTTGGAAGACAAAATGACTGATGAAGACAGAAAATTCTTTTGTTCTTTCTGCTTCTGAATAATGGAACGCTTCACTGAGAAAAATAATGTGTACAGAAATATGGGACCATATTATTACAGAAATCTGGAATTAGAACATAGAATTTAAATTGGTTAAACTTCATTTTGAAAATTTCCTTGATGACTATGAGGTTCCAATAGATCATTCTGACTACTTTGCAAGATGGAACTGAATGGTACAAATGTCTTTACATTTGGAATATCTAAAATAAAAATAAAAGTACAGCCCTAACTAGACTTAAAATCCTACATTACATTTTTTTAATGTACCATCCTCAATTATATAAAAAATGTTATGTTCTTGAATTTTGGTCCAGTTGAAGGCTCTTCACAAGGTATTTTATACACATTTCATATCAGCTATCCTAGGAGAAAGAAGGATGAAACAGAGTAACAGTTTACACTGTCAGGCAGCAAAACTGTCACCATATATGAAAGCTAAAGTAGGCAAGGACATAAGAAGAATGTTTTGTTTAAAAGTCATATTTGGTAGAAACACCATGCTGCTTAGCTTATCAAACACTTTCTTCAAAGCTGCAGTTTTAATAACCTCAGAAAGTTAATTCCACCATTACATGGTTTAATAGTTAAAATGAAAATGATTTCTAACATATTTCAATTAAAAAATTGCAATCAATCTAATCATAATACTTCATATCAATCCTTATAATACTTCTTTTTGATATTCCCATGTCTTTCCTTCACTACAAAAGTAATCTTAGCGTACGACCTGAAGGAGTCTCCAGTTCTCCTCTTGAAACCTCCTAGCTCTAACTCAGTACAAGTTTTTGTTTCTCTTTTGAGTTCTAGCATGCAGTTCTGAATCTCCTTCAATAAGGTTCTTATCTTCTCAGAGCACAGGAATCGCCCAGTGCAGCAACACTTTTCAAGTTATGATGTCGCCCTGCACTTGCAGACTACCAGGTTCTGAAAACAGAGAGCTGCTACAGAACTTAAAAGACTTTTCTACCTGGAAATGTCCAAGCCATATTTTAAAGGAGAGCAATCTTTCTTGCATGCTACTTATTACTATTTGGGGTACAAGCACAAAAAATCCCAAGGACTGTCTCAACAGCATCAAACATTAAGCAACAGCCACACTACTTGTTTCAGGCATATAGTTCAATGTAGTAATAGGACAAAATCAAAAAGCTTTGTAATTAAACCCTATAAAACCAGGGAGATAATTAAAAATTTATCACACACTGTTTGACTGAATAACATTCAATAGATTGATTTAATCTTCTCCTTTACTCACATGATGAATGAAATGAAGGCCGATCTCCTTTAATAAGAGATGGATGGTCACCTCCATGAGAAAGACATAGGAAATACTTCTAGTACATCTCCTGGAACAAGGTAATTCAGCATACACACCAGCATGGTGAATATCTAAGAAATGTTTTGGCTCACAGAAAATAACCCATGAATTAGTAGCTCCTCAATCACAGCTAGGGATGCTGTGTATTATTATTTCCTATAATCTGGCAAACTTCAGAACCTTTTATACTCAGTTTAGACCAAAGTGTGTCCTTAACTAATAAAATACACAGAACTGAAGTAAAACCATAAAGAACACTTACTTGATTTTGCCATGATGACCAAAATCTGAGCTTCAGTATTACTTGAAGGAAAAGGAGAAAAACCTCTGAGGAACTATTATAGCTTATAAAAATAAATGCCAAACTCACATCTTGCATGAGTAACACAAACTACATTAAGTTAATGGAGTCATGCCTTAAAATCCTAGTAGCAATTTTGATTAACTTTTGGGCTATGATTTATTTTATGTCACTGATAGAAGGGTAAAGAAGGAAGTTATACTTATCTGATTAATAAGCATTTGCTGAGCAACTTCTCAGACTCCTGGAACCTTTACCGAAAAGAAGTAGTTTAACTAAGCTTCTGTATATCCTGATGGACACAGTTATCTTTGGTCAGGTGTTAATCAAATATTATCTCTTGCAGCAGTGGGTTATTTGGGAGTTACCTCTCCAAAATGTCTGGGGCCTTATAAAAGCACAAGGGCAGTACAACTGTTTAAAAAGAATAAAATGGACACCCTTCCAAGAAATACATAGTACACTGCATCTGCTAAAGGTCATGAGTGTTTTACACAGTTTCAAATGGAAGGTATAAAAATGCATTTTTAGTGCATTTCCTCAATGAATTATAATCATGAATAATGTCAAACACAAATCAAATGAAAAAGCACGTCAAACATGCCCACAAACTTCCCAACTATGGCATAATGATGCACTTTTCATTCTATACTAATGAGAACTGTAGTCTGTCTTGGGTAAAAAAAGGTAAGTTTAAGCTTTTCCTCAGATCAAACAGCCATTTTAACATTTGCTGAAAGCATGTTTATTTCATACAAAGACAGAGTAAAGCATACTTACACAGACATCATAATCGGAGGAAAAAAGCCACATCACCAAAACAAAAAATACCAGGAGAAACTGAGAAAAGGAATGAAAGTTATTTCTTAATTTTCAGCAGCGTAACATAGCTGCTGCTTCTTTGAGAAAAGACTTCTTTCCATCACTTACTAAATCATGTTTTCATGTTGACTTGGACATGTTTTGGACTAACTGATAAATTATTGATTTATTGGCATTAAATTAGATTTAAAAAGTATTGAAGATACGTTTGTATGTAAATTTTGTAGTCTGACATTAAATCCCCCAATATACCCAGCCATGGATTCAGCTGCAGGGGACACACAAACCCAGAGAGCTCTCTAAAACTCATATGGTGATTCTGTGAAGCAAATGATGGCGGTCTCATTGTATGAGTGCATAAATGGGTAACCTCTCCACAACACAGAACTGAATGACTTAATAAATTGTCATTCAAATTGTGTCTGCAGGTCAACTGCCTTTATAAAACTAATATTAATGTTCACTTTATGAGGTCAAGAAAAACATTCTCCTTAACAATGTTTTCAGGTCAAAGAAATAATTTTGCTATTGAAAGTTCAAAACACAGTTATATTCTACCAGTAGTGTCATATTGATTATGAAAGTTTATTTTACCTACATGATTAACCAGAAACAGAAATGTCAGTAAAGACTGATTAATTCGTAAAATATTTCACAGAACTAAGACTGCAAAGATATCATTAGTCAAAACAAATTCAGTGATGTCTTTAACCAATTCTGAATTTTTTTTTTTTTTTTAACTTTATTTCTGAAACAAGAGACAAAAACCCCCACCAACTTTCAGAACAGAAGGTTGGAGCAATTTATCAATTCCCTGAGCAGCAGGGCAGAGTAGTCAATTCAATTAAAGAGTATGTACTAGACCAATTGTATTATCATTCCTTGTGGAGCAAAGGGCTGTAAGTGTCAACAAATTGGCAATAAAAGAAGAGTCAATTGGTAAAAGACCAGTTTTATTTGTTTCCAAAACATTCGCACGAAACTTACAAAGCTGAAAACTGGATCAGTTTAATTGTCCTTTTCTGAAGCCCATTAACTGCTTTCTAGTTATCACTGCTTAGTTCTATGACTATTTTTTTTAATTGTGAGTTATTAGTCCTTCTTAACAACTTCAGAAATAATTGTAAATGCTCTTCATCCCCATTACTGTTTTCCTCTACAATTCCCAAGAACAACTACTAGGGCATCTACCTGTCACATCATGAGAAGGATTATTTTAGCCCTTTATTAAGATGACACTAATGGAGTCATTTCTCTTTTGTTGTTACAAATGATTCACATCAAAAAGGATAAAACATGGAAGGTTGAAAAAAGATCATTATATCACAGAAAACATAATAAAAGCACAGCAAGTACAGTAGATGGGACATACCTGCTTCCCCAAAGGAGACTCAAACCTATGAGGATAGATGGTTATATAATTTCTTTTTAAAACCTCTAATTTTAGAGTTCAGAAACTGCCTGTGCCACCTTTCCTTTTAGCATGTCTAAACTAAATATCTCTTACTGATATTTAGGCCCATTTCTTCTTCTAGCCCTCTTTCTCCATCTCCTTCCCCCATCATCACTCAGACATCTTTAGCTGCTTGACTGCAGTATCACCCTTTAAATCTTCTCTTCGTGAGATTAACAGGTGAAATCATTTCAATATTTCCTCAAGTCATTTTTTCTAGACCTCTTTGCAATTTTTACTACCCTCTGAACTCTCAAGTTGAAACCAAAAAAAGCTGAGTAAAGCAAAAGGACTGCTTTACAAGTTTCACTTAAAACACTGTTCTTCAAGGTAACTAATCCTGTTTTATGTCTTTGGATTCATTTTCATTTTGTCCTCTTTGTATCCTGAGTTACTGTTTGAACAATATTAACACAAGAAGTGTCAGCTTAGCAATAGAATTTTAAAAGTATAATATTACTTAGTATGATCATTTAAATAAAAACTTGCTTTCACTACATTGTAAGTTTAAAAAGCCTTTAAAAACCTTATTAATACTATATATCATTAATAAAAATTGAATTTATTTCCCTCTACAAACTCTAGAAATGCTCTTGCAATGATGTACCATTTACCATTAAGTTCCTTCTGACAGAAAACAGTTAACCTTAGCACACCTGCTATCATACTGTTAGTAAATTGTCACTACTGTATCTTGTATATTTATCAATTTAAATTGAAAATACCAAAATAAAAAATTACTTCCTCCATAACTTGCTTGATTTCACCATACTGACTGAGGTCAAACAAAGGTAATGTTAAACAAAGGTAATGTTTAAATATCATGAAAATCAGTTTAAAAAAAATAAGCAAGAATTTGAACAGTAGGGTATTTCATAAAATAAAAATTCACACACAAAGCAATTCATCCACAGTGAGAGCAACCCCAGTAACTCAGTATTCATGCTAATGGAGAGAGCATGTAAGTGGACCTGAACAGAAACTAATGGTTTAATATCATAGTATCATGCAGTTTATCACTGTGAATGATAAACTATATGAAAACATCCCACAGATGAAACTGCATTTAATGATCTGATCGACTATTTGTAAATTCAGGAGTATAAATTCACATTGGTATTAGTATGACAAGGACTCTATGCGTTGCAATTACACATGTGGCTTTTCAGTGGTTGCTTTAAAAAATTAAATTCTATCATACTAGAATATCATTTGAACTTGTCACCTCAGATGAGATCAGTTTATTATTTAATTATGCTTTTTTTTTTTTTTTTTAAGTCCCAGCTCTTTTACATCTGGCTACTACATCATGTGCAGAATAAGCACCACTAAAGAAACTTCCTCAAACTACACCAGCCAAGCATAAAGAAAAACACAAATGGAATGTGAGGCATCTTAATGGAGTAACCGAAATTGTAACAATAACAATGGTACTGTGCAATTTAATCTTCTAACTGCAAAGCGATGTCTTGACAGACTAATAACTGTACACTGCACTGTCACTCTATTCAAAGGTGGATTCAAACTGAAGGTGAAGAACCATTAGGATGGCCAGGAGGGGAACAGAAAATGAATCTTATCAAAAGCAAAGAATAGAGCTTGCTTAGCTGAGTAAATCAAAGGCTGATAAGGAATATGATTGCTGTGTATAAATACACAAAAAGGGGTAAACACCAGGAAGAATGAAGAGCTACTGATGTCATAGAAAATGGCTGCATAATAACAAATACGTATAAACTGTATGATTACATTTCTGGAAATAAAGGAGCTTTGTGAAAATATTTTAAGTTCAAATAATGACAAAATCTGCTTTTTAAAACAGATGGATGAGTTCATGCAAAAGTTTGCTTGCAACATCAGGTAACATCATCTCGATGATGGAAAAGGTTCCTGACAGCCCTAAGCCTATATTAATAAGATGTCGAAGACCACTTTAATGTTCCATGTGTATTTGCAAGACTTGGAGCCCAGCACATAAAACTTGTAGCCCTTCACTTTTTTTAAACAACCATATACATCAGCAGTTAATAAAAAAAAAAGTAAAATTTATTTTAATGAAAATATTAATAATGGAATCAAATCTTGGATAGAATAATGCTTAGTATGCATGAAAACCAAGGACTGAAAAGTTACTATATGCTTCCCTTCCAAACTTACTGTAAACACATAATTTGAGACACTGTTCAGGTCAAAATAATTAACACAGAAGATGAATACACCATTTAAATATGCCCAGTTCATAAGAAAAGCCAAAATAAGACCAAATAAGGCAAAGGATTTTCAAAAGAACAGGGTGATTATATTCATGTTCAAGATATTTTCAAGTAGCCCTTATTTATATGAACTCTAAATAAAGTTCAAAGGAAGTGGATGTAAAGAGATGAGTATCAGTCTTTACAATGAAACAAAGAAAAGATCCAAGCATTTCAGATTAGTGTAATTTTTCCAGCTCCTCAGGATGCCTCTTCTAGTTAGAATGGAGAAGTGAATTGATTACTTTGCAAATAATACAGCTGCAATTGATTTTTTTACCACTACTAGCCTTACCACAGATGAATACAGCTTTAAAAAGGGTTTTCAAAACAAATGAAGTTCTGTGGTTAATGCCCATAGAATATAAATGAAGTGTTATTAGTTGGGGGGGGGGAGGGTGTAATCATTTTACAAAAAAGCATTATCATTATCAGCTTACAGTAGTTAATACAGGTATGATGTCAATTAAATAGCTTTACACCTTTTCTAATACCTAAAGAGAAGGCAACAGCTAAGGAAAAATCTATTCTTACTGATGCACATGGGACTTAACCACAAGAGTGCTAATATACCTGTCACTTAGGGTAGAACACACATCTTTTGTTATATCCTCACTGAAGAGCTGACATAAGCACTTCAAAGAATGCCACTGAACGCCTTTGCTTTGGCGGTGATACAGTTACACCATGCTCATGTTAATGAGCGTTGCAAGTTGCAAGAATACATCCCCAATGAGGAAGCAGAGCCAAAAAGTTCCTTTTAAACCTTTTGAATATACATGTTATGAATATTTTCTCCACTGACATCTCACCACCAGCTCTGCAGAGTGTAACAGTAACAATAAAGACTGTAAAGCTTTCACCCTTATATTTCAGTTTAAAATGCTGCTTTACACTATTTCCACCTTTTTATCCTTGGTGCTACTGAAGAGATGCACTTCATCCTTGTTCTTTCCAATCTCTAGTCGCGATACAAAAGCACTGTCAAATTTTCAATACAGTAATGTATATTTAAATAATCATATGCCAGAAAGGGGGGGCAGGGAACAAACAGATTTTAATAAGGATAATGATTATGCTATACAGGAAAGATATCAGTTGAAAAGAAAGATTAAATTGAAAAAGGCACTTCATATGTTATGCTCTGTACGATGGATGTGGCTTGCAACTACAAGTAATACAAAGTCCCCACCATGGTAGGAGCTACAAGTTTCCCAGGTGTTTTTTTGAGACAAACATCTGATCATATCACTTCCTAGTATTACATGTTAATTCACCTCTGCAGGCATAATAAGCAACTTATTGAAAGAGGCCACTCGCTAGGACAGCAACTCCAAAAGGGAATAATTAAGGTCTGACAGGATAAAATTTAAAACTACATTTATGTCAGAAAATACTGTTCACACATTTTGTTTTTATGATAATTAGAATTAGTGTCTACAAAAGCCACATCTCCTTCTGTCTTAGGAGACTATCCAGATGCCATTTAAGTAACATTTTTTTCTTCGAGAAGGCAGATGTAAATGTTGAGCTCAAAAGGCCTAACAGCTGGATAAATATCAAAATAAACTATCTTGTATTTATATTATACAACTTATTATTTTAAATAATGACTGCAAGAATTATAACAATTTTCATTATTTTTAAATCCTTGGGGTTGGAGGGACTTTCAAGGAGAATGCACTGAATTGCATTGAATTCCTGGGACTGATCTTAATGTCTTCCATAAATTCACTGAGCTCATGTTTTATCACATAGTAATAAGTCATTAACTTTGAATGTCTTAAGGAGAGGGCAAAGAAGGGATCTTATCGCTGTCTCCAACTACCTAATGGGTGGGTTGCAGAGAAAATAGAGTCAGAGTCTTCTCAGAGGTGCAGAGAAAGAGGATTAGATACAGTGGACACAAACTGCAACATGAGACACGGAAAAAAATTGACTAGACAAGGATCTGAGCAATCTTATCTAACTTTGAAGCTAGCCCTGCTCTGAGCAGGGGGTTGGACTGTAGACCTTCAGAGGTTCTTCCAACATAAACTATTCTGTGTTTCCCAGAACTTCTGTATCCACAGCAAGTGAATTTTGTGCTATGTCTGTATTAATTTGGTGAAGAAACCCAATATGAAACACTTCTGTTAGAAATAATTAATACAAAAACTTTGTTATCTGTGAAAATTTGTCATTTCTGTAAAACTCTCATATGTACACAGCAGAGCATTTCTCAGACACTACCACTGGGAATAAAACAAAAATAAAATTACCTCTAAATGAAAACAATTCAAAGCCTGCACAAAGATGGTATTACAAGACGAAGGACAAATGATGATTCTATATACATACAAACAGCTTTTATTTCACTCATTTGAGAATATCTGACAGCTTGAATGGTTTTTCACTACCTGGACTGCTAGTTAATATGGCAATTTTAACAAGACTGCAATCTGTAACAATGTCAGTCTTGCGTATTTTTCTTGTCACAGTAAAGAATAATAATAAAAGGAAAAGACAAGAAAGTAAAATAAGGACATCATGAAACAAGAAGAAAAAAGGAAGGAAAGGCAGAAGATTCACCTTCCCCCAGTTTTGTGTAAGGTATGTTCCTCAAGGGGTAACAGAATGAAAGATTAGAACTATGAATAAAGTTCAAGTAAGATAAATAATAATGTAGGAATAGAATAGCAAAATCTGTAGAGCTTATTGGTCTAAAAATTTGTTTTACCAACTTTAATATATGTGTTCAGAACAAGGATTCTATAACCAGCAGTTCTTACACATTTTCACAGGAGATCACTACTCTCCAATTCATGCCTACATAGACCATCTCCTAACCCATTCCCAACAACATACATAGCAATACAAAACAAGTAACAGAACTTCTATTCCTTCTGGATATTTTCCTATTTATACATACAAAGAGATCGCACTAATCTTTCTGGCAAAAGCACCACTTTGAGAAACTAGGATAATACAAATTCAACATGGCAGATATTAAACTTTAACTAATGTGAAAAGTAATCACAAATAGAGGATTCACATTTCTACAAATGTGTTTCTACTGCAAGGCATAGCAAGATTCTTGGATCTTTGTTTTCTAGTGTTATTTAAAGCTTTTAACAGTAACTGGCTGTCCTGGTTTCAGCTGGGATAGAGTTAACTGTCTTCCTAGTAGCTGGTACAGTGCTATGTTTTGAGTTCAGTACGTGAATAATGTTGATAACACTGATGTTTTCAGTTGTTGCTCAGTAGTGTTTAGACTAAAGTCAAGGATTTTTCAGCTTTTCATGCCCAGCCAGCGAGAAAGCTGGAGGGGCACAAGAAGTTGGCACAGGACACAGCCAGGGCACCTGACCCAAACTGGCCAACGGTGTATTCCATACCATGTGACGTCCCATCTAGTATAGGAACTGGGAAGTGGGGGCGGGGAATCACCGCTGGGGGACTGGCTGGGTGTCGGTCGGCGGGTGGTGAGCAATTGCACTGCGCATCATTTGTACATTCCAATCCTTTCATTATTACTGTTGTCATTTTATTAGTGTTATCATTATCATTATTAGTTTCTTCTTTTCTGTTCTATTAAACCGTTCTTATCTCAACCTGCGGGTTTTGCTTCTTTTTCCCTGATTTTCTCCCCCATCCCACTGGGGGGGGGGGGGAGTGAGGGAGCAGCTGCGTGGTGTTTAGTTGCTGGCTGGGGTTAAACCACGACACTGGCAAAACCCCAATATCATTATTAACATATTTTTATTTGGTATGCTGAGGGAAGAAAGTGAAAATAATAGGTCACTTTTACCAAGCCATTTGTACAGGAGTATAAGGGGAAGGTAAAAGTAATAAAAACTGCCTTTGATAGTACAAATGTGGAATCAAAGAATGAAGATCATTCTCAAGGATGCTATTCTGGACTCGGTGACACTGAAAAACATTTGGGGTTATGGTAGATAATGATTAAATTCGCAATGCTGTGATGAAAGGGCTATGGTAACCCTGCATGTATAGAGGAAAATACTGAATATTAATTAATTAATACTGAAAATACTGTAAAAGGTGGACTGGAGTCACACTAATGAGCAGGAAAGGTGGTGCTAAGGTTGCTCTGCTTCCTTCAGCAGCGCAGCGTGACCCATGAGGCAGCTGCTGAAAAGCACCCTTTTTTCTGCCCCCTCAAGCACATCATTAACTCTGTATCTGAAACAGATGTAATCAGGCTTGGAAAAGCATATCCAGTTCTGGCATCCATAATTCCCAAGGGATACTGAAATACTGGAGGGTTCAGAGAAAAGCCACAAGAACGACAGTAAGACTGAAGAAAAGCTGAAGAAAACGTGATGGAGTACATGGTATTTACAACAACAGCACATCCTTTATAGGATGAAGCTCTTCTTTCTAGCATAAAATTATATTTCAAGACTAGCCTGTGGAAAGCTATACTTACCATGAATCACATGTTTTTAAACAGTGGCAATAATTAACAGTCAGAACTATTTAGTAGGAGTCTAGTGCGTATCCCATTTCTAGAAATACTTAAGCCAATACTTGATCTTTTTTTGAAATATATGGTCTAGTTCAAACAGCAATTAATTTGTAAAAGCCTATGCTTTAGTTTATGTCTCATTTCAGATTATATGATCACGGCAGCCCCTTCTGGATTTATCATCTATGAGATATAACACCAAGGTAGCAATGAAATCAAGTGCTTACATGAAAAAGTAATGACAAGTAACTAATGTATTTAAAGACAGATTTTTACAAAAGCAGATGACCTGCAAGCTCTCCACCCTCTTGTTTAATATGCTCATCTGGCTGTCTGATAGTTGTTTGTACTGCCTCCCTGAAGGCACAGAATATGTTTGTCTAATACAGACCAAGCAGTTTGGGATTTTGTTTTCCGTTTCTTCAAAATATATGCAATTAGCTTCCTGACAATAAAGAATTAAAGAGATTTTTAAAATGACATCATTACCACAATTTAAAGGTCCTTAAAACATTCCAAAATAAGAACTAACCATCAACATTTCATAATGAAGGCAAACGAGATCACAGCCCTAACATATAATCTAACAAAGAGCACAGCTCCCCAATATCTGCCCAATTAACCACCAAGTTTGCAGTCTGAGCTGGTCTTCTTGCTAAAGAAAGAGCTTGTGATTCTGCCCAACTTTGTGTTTCTCAGGAATGACATTTGTGGACTTTGACTTCCTCATATCTTCGCATTAGCTAGCTCAGCTCAAACCATGTAAGCATTAGTTAATCCATGAGGAACAACGGAAAGGCTCTGGCTTTGAAAATCCTGGAGTTTCACTGACTAATATTTTCATTTTGTTATTTCACCACAGAATTAATACATTGACCAGATGGTTAAAAGATTAATACGTAGCTTTGTGAAAAATAAGAGGTCTACGTGAAATATCTCATCACAATAAAAATACCTTAGAAGAGGCCCCAAAGATCAATAGAAGGCAACTACTTTCCATTCTCAAGGATTGTCTTCCAGTAGCATATATAAAGTTTAACACCTGAAATTCCTGTCAGTGTCAGGACCATGATCATGTTGGTGAGGCTGACAAGATTGTCATCACTACTCAGCAGATGCAGGGCTCCTGAGAAGCCTACTTCACAAACACCTTACATTGGAATTTTTAAGTTGATTTTGGGCCACTAACACTTTGTTTATTAAGAAATGTTGAAAAACATGGATTTGTTCCAGTTTGGCACAAATTCAAATTTAAACAAAAATATGAGAAACAGAAATCCTGCATGTACACATTTATCTACAAAATCCTAGTTAGAGAGGGTAACTAAGGTTTCTAGAATGAACAGTCATGATAAATAGGATGAAAATATCTATTATCTACCACTATCTTCCTATTTCCATTCTCATTCCCTATGAGCCAAACATTTACTTTCAAATTATTCTGACTGTGTGGGAGCCACTGTGTATGACCTTTATAGGCTTCTGTGGTTCAGCAAGGCATGGATGTTTTCTTCAGGGAGAATCTTAATCTTTGAAGGGTTTCTTCTTATTATTAAAAAAACCCCAGGTTTCTATACTCTGTCATATGTTCCCTCCCAAATTCCCAAGATGAATAATTGATTTATTTTCCTATAGCTAATCAAAAGTCCTTAACAAAAAAAAAAAAGCTATCTTTGAGCAACATTTTCTATTTCATTCTAAATGTTCTAACTACAACTTACTTAATTAAGTAGATAAGGGAAATGGAAATTACAGAAAAAAAATCTCAATATCTACTTGCTAAACATCACAGGGAGATAATTTTTATTAGCAAATACTATATCTATACATCTCTATTGTGTTATACAGCTACCAGTAGATGGTGCCTTGGTCTGTCTGGAAAAGAAAACCCTATACAATTGGCACATCAGTTACGGGAGTTCTTATCTCAAACATTCAAATTACACACCAATTAAAACTATGCATCATTGAGGACTAATTATCTCTTAATTAGGTGTTTTGGTTCCCTTAAATCAATAGTTGAACTATTAACAGTGCTTCTGCTTTCTCAGAAATATATCAACTATGTTAAATACTTAGAAATATTCTTGTGGCTCATATTAAACCTTTTCTAAGGTGATTGGAAAAAGAAATGTACCAGGAAGAGTAATGAAATTAGCATTTACATTTATTGGAGTGGTGTAGAAGTTGGCACAATATGGTTGGCAACCTTGTTCCAGTATATTTTAAGACAAACATTAACAGGTCTATCATTATTTGTTAAAGAAAAAAGGTATAATCTAATCATCAGAAAACACCTCCTCATTTTAGCAATACTTCAGGATTTACGGGAAGCATTTTGGAAAATGCTAGATTGGATTTGGGCACATTAAGCTTTTTGGGACTATTATACAGTCTTGTGATTTATTCTCCACACAATTGGCCTTGCAACTACAAGGAAATAAATTATACATATTATAGATAGTTAATTTTCCAAGGCAAGAACCAGTAGGTTTCTGGTATTATATTTGATTACCTCAGAAAGAAAAAAGGTATTCATAATTGCTGTAACAGTCCACATTTCGATAGTAATTTTCAAGTACTTCATATAATGCAATAATTATACATGTAACAGATATACCTGTAATAATGTAACTATGACACAGAATTTTTAATAATGGTATTTAATGTGTTGAACAACAGAACGGAGTTTAGTTTTAGAATCTAGTACTGAAAGAAATGAATCTTTACCACCATGCTGCTGTCCCACTGATTTCAATTTTAAAATAATTTGGAATTCCTTCACTTAGTGGAGTTGTTTATTTCTAAAAATAACTCCAGAGCAAAAACTCTATTTACATTGAATTGAAAAACAATGAAAACATCTTTTCATATATTTTAATCAGATATAACAAACAATCCTATGTAAGACATAAATCTGAATCTCCAGACTTTTTTCTGTCAAACAAGCTAAATGTTTCCACTCTGACATGCCCAGAAAGGTAATTAGATGAGCCACTTCGGCAGAATATCAAAGTGCCAACGTATCATAAGCAGCCACGTGATCTGTTACAGAAATCTCTCTTTCTTTAGATCTACATTCTTCTACTTTCCAATCATCAGCCAATTCCCTTACTGTCTAACTTAATGTCTACAGTCAATGCATAAAACCTGACAAAAAACTAAATACTATAATATAACTTTCCTTCAAAATCTCTCCCAAAGCACTGTATACTACTAAACCTGTTGTTACCTGAATCACTTCCTTCCTACGTTCAGATACAAACTTGCATTTGCTTTTCTCCAGTCTCCTGGTCCTACCCTCCTGCTTTTGGCCCTGCAATTTCACATGTCACTTCCTTCACGTTCTAGGACGGATATTACCTGGTGCCTAATCTGAGCACATTAAGCTTGAGGTTTGCATCCAACTCTGTTGAGGATAATTTTCATAAATATGTGTTAATTATTATTATTATCAATCCTGACTTTACACTATGATCAATATCATAATCCCTATTGAAAACTGAAGCCAAGTATATATTTACATTTTAGGCTGTACTTCAGTCATCTATGAACTAACCCACCCTGTACTGCTAGATGCCATCTATTCCTGGGTTTTTTCTGTTCCAAAAGAATTTCGTGCTCCTTGCAGAATTGGAACTAAATGGTAGCTCGGTTGATTTCCCAGGTTTTTGTTCTTGGTATACTTTCAAACCTCTTTTTAAGAGGGATTTTATATTTACTGTAAGAAAACGTCAAAGTTGTTTTGGACGCTAATGTATCCACTTCATCATCAATACCTGTTAACTGTTTCAAGAATTATAGTGTCTTCACACATAGCTATATGCAGTTACTCAGCAGCCTCTATGAAAACCATTAAGGCACTTAGAAATTGAATCATAAACCATAAATCATAGAGATTAGATTTAGGTATGCAGTCACTGATGGGAGGAGGTTCTGTACAAACACAGCTACATGTGGATAAATACACATTTTCCAAGCAAAGATTCCAGAACCATGACCTTTGCAAATTTCATAGGTCTTAAAAACTAAAAAGTTCTGATCTTTATTTGTTAATTTAGTAATTAGGTTTGTGCTACCGTTTTAACTTCTAATGGCAGTGACTGACAAGTTTTACTTCTTGGAGCTTTTACAACACATAAGTCATTCATGAATGTTAAAAATTCAAAATGAACTCCAAAACAAAAAAAGCTGAAATAAATTATGCGACACAGTAAATTTTATTACAAGGGTAGATATGCTTCTTGATTTACATTACAGTCCTTCTGCAGTTGCTACAGGCAGGCTATTAACAGGGGAAAGAAAATCAATTCTGAAACAGGAGCCAGTAAACTGAAAGAACACTAGTTTCCCCTTTAAAAAAAAAAATCCCTTGAAAATTTATATATGAAGTAGTTTTATTTGTTGTGCTACAAACAAATAAAATGTAAATCTTCACCATAATTCATTATTCTGTTCTGGCATACAAACTAATACAGGGTGCCAAAGCTAGTTTTCCTCAGAAAGAACAGTGCAGAAAAAAAAGAACCCAACAATATTCTACTAAATCTTGCAGTAGGCTTGTTTAAGAATAATTACATTCCTTCTTTCCAACACATTTGGGCATTCTACATGTACACTAACATCATGTCTAACTTCACTGTAACAATAATTGTTCTATGCTGTGGAAACCTGTTAGATTAACTATTCTATGATGAAAAATGAATAAAAAGATTTTTTTTTCATTAAATACAAACCTAATTTTGCCAAGCAGTGCTTTGCTGCTTAGGTTGAACCTTATAATTTAAACTGACCCTCCCAATTAAAACTCAGACACTTGTGAGTCTTTCATTTACACTTTAGGGAAGAAAGGAAATAACTAGTAGAAGAGTTATTATTATCTCCAGATGCAGCTTTAAAACTGGTAGAAAATTTTGCTGTTAAGGCACAAGCTGAGATCAGACTTATAGGTTTGACAGTTATAAAGAGATATAGGTGCATGAAAGCAGCTGATCCAAAAGCAAGAATGCTATTGCTGTCCTTAGGGAGACAGCACATCAACTGGATGGCCAGGACAGCGTTTTAAGGGTATTTGCTTGTTTCATATGCACTTGCTACTTTTCAGAATATGGGAGCAACTGATGGGGAAAAAAAAAAAAAAAAAAAAAAAAAAAAAGACGACATCTGTTACCAGCTTCAATGACAAAAATCCCTTGCCATAAAATTAGCTTCCTGAAAGTGAAGAACATGTTACTGCTGTTACTGATATTTGCATAGCTGTCAGAAGCCCAAGCTTTATGATTGCTTACTGCTTCAGGGACCACTGACCATTATTTGAGGTGCTGGCTACAGCCTGAGTTACTGCTTTTCAATAAATGTTACAGCCTTCAAATTCCATTACCAGCGGAGTCTGAATTACATCTACTCTCAAAATAAAATAAAAAAAATGAGCAGAAACAAGTTATGGGGCTTTGCCATGTATTCTGTTCAGAAATCTAGCCTAAGACAACAGCTTTTTCTCAGGGAGTCCTGTTTAACAGATATACAAGACATGGTACACCTAAAGGGTTGGGACTGTCACCGACACCCAGTCAAACATAGGGATGGTAAGTCTGAATGATAAATCATGTCCTATTACTTGGACGCTTGAACCCTCTAATAACAAAGATACTTTATAAAGACTTCCTCTGAAAAGATGCATAAACTACTGTTGCCTATTAAAGTCTGGAAGAGCTAAGCTTAAGGGTCTATATTCATCCTTATTTTCCACTCAGCTCTGCATTACAGGAAATGGAGAAAAAGTGTGGTATAAACTCTTCCAATGATTCAACAGGAAAATATCCAACATTTGTGTGCTGGCATATAACTACTACACACTTCTGAGAAAAACTGGTAGCTGTCCATGTTACACCCAATAACAGGTCTATTTGTGGAAACAGCTCTGAGCTGAAGATGTCCTATATCACCATCTTTCTAATGACCCCTTATGCAACTATGTCACATTTCTGTTTCTCCTTTGATGTCAAGGAACAAGAGATCTTATAGCTAAATAAAATGCTTTTAGCATCAGGAAATTTCAATGCAGCATTTTCCCCTGAGGGTTGCAGAGCTCTCTTCCTGACTGAGCACCCAGCTATGGCCCATAGCCATTATGGACAGAAGGGTGCTGACTAATGGGAACCTAGAGTATAATTTTATAAAGAGAGAAGGACTTCATCTGAAACTGAAAACTTCCTACATAGTTTCTATAATTGGCAAGTAATTCACTGCTATCCAGTGCTGAAGAACTTGTATTCTGAGGTCATTAGACTTACCAGTGACAAAAATAAAATGGGTCGCTGGGTAGTTGCTGGTGAATAATTAGCACAGACCAGCACATCTTCAGGAAATTGTTGTATGGAAACAACCATCACATACTCTTTTTTCAAAGTCAGGAAGTCATATTTCAGAAGGGGATATTTTGTGTTAGAATCACCAGGAATTTATTAAGATTTAGGGAAAAAACTCCAAGCTTGCTGAATAGGTAACCTGTATAGTAAAAGTACTTGAGGAAGCAACTGTGAGCCATTGATCCAAATAAACAGTCACCTGCTGGGATGTACAGTTTTTCCTTGTAGTCATGAAAATCTTGAAGAGAACTGAATGCAAAAATAGAGATAATATAGGTGAGTTTGACAGAAAATGAAGCTAAATGTCTTCTATAATGAGGAGTGCTGTTCCTTCTCCAATAGGAAATGAAATGGTAAATAGCATTAACTCCAACACCAACACCCAAACCTTCCCAATGAAAGACACAAGCAATCTTAGCTCCAGTGCCAGCATAACAGGAGGCATAAAAGGAGAGTGGTGAAATGCATATCAACAACGAAACTTGAAATATCAGTTACATGGGAAGTAAGGTCACTATTCTGCTTCCTTAGGAACTCATTCGTTACATAATCTATTCTTGACAAGTCACAATGAATAACATAAATACAGGATACTGGTACTTAGACTGTATTTAAAAAACGCTAGATGTGAAGTATTTAGTCCTCTACAAAAGTATTGTGTAAAAGGCACGTGACAAATTTCATGTTGCTATCTTACTTATTCCTACGAACAGAATACATCTCAAGGAAGTCACAGTAATTTCCTTAGTTCTAACAGAATTAAATGAAACCTTCAGTACTGAGTTGATATAAAATATTAGTATGTTTTTAATCAACACAATCTGACCAATGCAGCGTGACTGCATTAGTGGAAAGGACTACAGTGCAAATAGTTCAGTGTCCAAGACTATTTATGCATAGGCCAGCTTCCATGACATCCAAAGCCCTGCACTAGAACATGGAGCTAACTCTCTAATCACCACAGAAAGGCAAAGGTGGCTAATTCAGGAAACTACTTCCTAGACCATTTGAAAAATAATTCAGAGACCGTCTAGAGAGTTCCCCATTCCAAACCAGAACTTGAATCCATCAACAGTATCTTGACTCTCCCAAAGAGTCCTTTCACCCGTATAACAGTAACATCATTTTTGTAAGACTTATCATCCTTTAAATGGATGCTCTTTAATATAACAATAGATTGATATCAACAACTTCTGCATATTGTGAAAGTGAAATCTGGAATGCTAAGAGATGTAGATGTAGAAGAGCATAAATATTAGAACTGTGAGGCCATTTAGTACTGGCCTTGGAAATTTCAGCCTCTGGATAGGTATGAGCCATGAATTCCCTGTCTGAACCCTAAGTCATAAGAAGGTTCATGTATTTTTTAAATTTCTATTATATACAGAATTTTAAAGTAAACATATAAAATCAAACTTGTTTTCTCTGAAAAGCTTCCTACTCCATTTATCATTTGAAGATCTTATCTACTGCTAGAGCACCAAACATTAGAAATCTATATGGGTGATGTGAACTTCAGATATTTCCTTGGAAAAGAACAAACCACAGCATAAAAAAGTTGAGAGCTAAATAATAATCTTGTTGATTTAGAAAGACAAATACAGAGGACAATATTAACATCCTGAAAGAGTTTTCATAATTGGACCTTAGCTGCTGCATAAAATTGGAGTGACTTAATTTCTAGATGGAAGAAGGTTTTTTATGAAAAAATTAGCATGACAGGAAAGGAATGCAATACTCAAACACCATCATGTCTCAGACAGAACTGTCTAGACTGATGAATTTCAATGGGCCTCAAAAATAAATACAAAAAAATCTGTGCAACTGTGGCAGATAAGGAAGTCTGGTTTGTTTTGTTTTTTTTAAATAAAGAAGGGATGTGGGATGTAACCAATGATCAGAGATTCCCTTTATCATGCATTAAAACATGTTGCCATTAAGATGTTATGCTGCAGTGGGAATAGCACAAGCTAGAGCTGCAATCTGCTGACATCTGACAAAGAGTTGCATATCTTAGGAATACATCACCTTAAAAATGTTTGTCTTACATGATGATATAGGCACCTTCCAATCTTAAAGGTGAACAGAGTGTGTAACGCATTTACCACTTAAATTGTTTCATGGCTTTGTTTAGGAAGGCTATTTGGCAACTGAAGTTGTTCTATCCTTAGAAAGTGGGATTGGTGAGTGTAAAAAATACCCATAATATGAAGAGTAAAAGCAAGCAGTTAAACTTCAGGGTTTTTTATATAATGTAGTACATGCATAACTGTTAATAAGTTGTACCAATTCATCCTTCGACACTGTGTAACACATATTTACAGTTAACGTTCATGTATGATTAAGAAAAGTTTAGCTTTACTGAACACAACACAGGAATAATATTTCTCTGCCAGTTTACTTAGAAGATGACTGCTTTAATCCAGGAGGCTCCACAGCAGATTACTTTATCGTATATATATCTATATATCTATATAGATATATGAAACAGGGGTCTGTATTTTATAAAAACGGGGGGGGGTCCACCAAAATGGACATCTGTAGAATATTTGTAATTGTGGTTAACTGGCAAGTATTTTGAGCTTGTTCTGGTTTCTTGAGCAAATCACTAGGAATTATGAAATTTTATTATCATTTTAACAATTTAATTTTTAAGAATTAATTCCATAAGGGAGCTATAGCCAAAAGCTGGTCATGCACATAAAGAGCTCCTTGATTGGTGCAGGGGATGCAGTATTTACAAATGCAGCTATAGTAATGGTAACTATAAATATTGCTGAAACTTCTTGGGGGGGTTGGAAAAATAATCATCATCATTGCATTGATTTTTTTGAGTCTGCCACTGCACAGTATCTGACTACTCCAGAAAATAATCAGTGAAATTGATTCCAATGAAGTCAAAGAAGAATATAAATTCTAACCAAATATACTTAGCGTTAACTAAAGTTTGTAATATTGCAATATGATATAGACCTTCAACCTTTAAGAAAATCGGAGGCTAAGCTAATGATTAACAAAAGATTACACTCTAATATCTAGGTACATACATATGTATTTGTATGCCCTTTTTTACGTATACATCTAAATGCATAAGATATATTACAAGTAAACATTTATGTTCAATAATTTTAACTTCAGATTTTAAAATTGACAGTCTGAAGTCTGATTCACTACTGAAAGCACAAGCATCATAATGTAATTCTTATACACAGAAAATGCAGCATGCAAATAATACTGTTTGTACAGTTTCTGTACGAGTGAAAACATGAAATTCAATGTAAAGCTAAGATGTCAACATCTCTATAAGCACAAAACAGTCATACTAACCTGTATTTTGATTGGCCAGGAGAAATTGCTGACATAGACATAGAAAGTGATGTTTGGGTTGCTCCGAAAGTTAAATTTTTCACAGGAAAAGCTATCTCTGTATTCCTTAATATTAGCCTTAGAAACAACAGGAATCTCTTCTCCAGATATTGTTCCAGCTAAAAAAACCCATAGGTAGAGATATATATTTATGAAAAATATCAATCATCATTAAAGGTGCCAAAGTAAATTCGCACAAGAAACTTAAATTCTGCAATTACTTTTGGTGTCTTCATTCTACAACTTTAATAATCTTTTACTATGGTTTACATGGCACATTAGGTATATTTTGTGTACACACAGAGAATTCACAGAAACTCTTACTCTGGTTTCAAAAGATTATGAATAAATCATAAAATTGATAGAAGTTACATGAATTTCAGAAGAAAGTTGTTATGGTCAGCTAAACAGAAAATATGCTTTCCTCTAGTAATTTACATTCCATTTCAATAAAAACTCATAGATTAATAAAGCTTGAAACTGAATTTGTCTACATCTTACATTATTGCTGTACAGTTTTAATTGTTTGTGAAAGCTTTTATAACATACCTACTAATAAAAGTGTATCATTTTTTGCAAATATATGGGTGACTGTGCGAAGTGAAAATAAAGCAATAAATAAAATTTACTAACTATGGTATGTTAAAATACTTCAGAATTACATTGATGAAAAAATTTGTGAGTTTATGTAAGACAAACTCAGAACCTTCTTTAAAAAGATTTTTTTTTTTAATTTTAGTATGATTTTATTTTAAGCATAATACTTCTCCTTGGATGTGTTTTCAGAAAGTCAATAGAACCAATTCAGAAAAACTGTCTAAATAAAGCTTTTCTTCCTCCCTAAAACAAAGAAGAGTAATGGGGTTCAAAGTTGGAGAAAAATAGATAAGCAGCTCCTTTTATCAGCATACACAGAAGAACTTTATTGTTTGATATCAATGTTAAGGTTAATAATTAAATTTTTAGCTTGAACACTGAAACAAAGAAATAAAATCTCAGTCTCTGCAGTAGTTAAGGAAGCAATTTATCTTAATTAAAATCACAGCATTTCATAACACTGTCATTTTAAAAATTTAAATAGACTACAAGCTTTTCTTACCAAAGTAATTTTAATTGAATAGGAGAGAAAGTTAACATATTAATGAAGCTTTGTTCAGATTGCAAATTATCATCTGAGGTTTAAATAATATAATTAATAATGGCATAATGATAATGGCAAAAGAACACATTTGGTAAATGTTTATTATCAAAATTAGCAACAAAGAGACAATCAGGTTAAAACAGCTTAAAGGATCATGAAATCACATGGGAAAAATTCATCACACCAAAATTCACCCTCACCTGTAGAACCAATGGACCATGTAATATTGAGGTTAAAGTTGTTTGATGCATTAATTGATATATCCAAATTTTTATTTGACTAGATAAAAAAAGAAAATATATTGAAGTTAAGAAAATATATCAGAACCTATTGAATATAACCCTATTGCACATAACTGAATATAGCCTTTTAATTGTCTTGCATTTTTCATTTTAAACAGAAATAGAAATGGTAATAACTCAGAGCCAAAGGCAATCCTCTCTTTTGCTTCAGTAAGAACAGGGTACAAGTAAGCATATAACTACACCAGTTATCTTTTCAGATTGTGATAAAAATAATGAAATAATTTTCTTTACAAAACTAAAGAAAAAATACATGGCAAATGGCTACATTTTAATTACAATCAAAAAATTACTTTTCAAATCTGCTTATAAAGATTTCTTAACTGAAGGATATACTCCTTTAATTCATCTCAGGAAGATAATAAAACTTGTTATTCATGAGAACAACAATAAAATAAACCAGTTGATAATCTTTTGGAGTGTTTGTTGATCTGAAGTGCATGCACCATTTAGAAAGTTTTCTCAGTAAATGCACTGGAATAATTTTCAGTTCTCAGAAAGATTTGAAATATCTCTAATACCTTATAGGCACTTGGGAAACCTTTAATCATGGTCAAATACAATGGAAATCTTAATCATGACTCTCCAAAACTTGTCTAATGTTAATAACAATTTTTTACCTGTTCTGGATTTGCTATAAAGTTTATGGCAGTGTGATGGCGATCATCTTCTTGTAATAAGCTGAAGGTAAACTGGTAATCAATCAAAAGGCTGTCTGTGGACAAAACAGAAATTAGAAATAATAAAATAGATTCAAGTGTATACATATTAAAAATATATTATGCAAGCATCTAAAAATTTACTGCTTACTTTTATTTTAAAAAACATGAAATAATCTTGAAGTCAGAATTATTCACATGCATTTAACTGTTTAAGTATTTGCACTACAATGTCTTGAAGCAATAAAAAACAAATAAAATTAGGTGAAGCAGTAATAAAAAAATAAAATTAAGAAAAATAACTAAATTAAGAAACAGATTCTATCATGGAGTCAGAGCAGCTATTACACATAACTTGAAATAGTCATTCTTTGTAAAGTAATTATTCCAAAATACAGTATCAAGCATCGTTAGAGTGTTAGCCGTTCCCTAATTTTACTCTGAAATAATTATTCAAATGTTCTGTTCAAAATGCATGTAAATATTTTAGGTTTACATTCATACACTTTACTGTGTTATATAAATGGTTTACATAGCTACATTACTATAACACATTTTAGAATTACTAGGTTTAAACATTTTAGAAAAAAAGTTGCATCTACAGTAAAATTATATAGTATGAGCTCATGATACTATAGTAAATAAAATTGCTAATAATAAAACGGTGCAGTGGAATTTTGAATAGAAATTATGTGACCACCAAGCACTTCCTTTCTAAATTTCCAGAATTCCAAGAGATTTTTCTAAGTGGCAAGTGATATGAACTTTTCATACAAGAGAAACAAGTCACAGTCTAGTATTGACTCAAAAAGATTCCATTTCACTTCCAAATGACATTTATTCTACACATTTTTCTTTCAACCTATGAAAGGAATGGAGGCCACCAGGCAGTTCCTGAATATTCATGCCATTCCTGTCACTGCATACTAACAGCACTGCCCTGATGGCCAGCCAAAGTTGGCATAGGTGCAGAAGGGAGAAAGGGCCATCCTCAGATGACCCAAACCATGCTTAACCCTTCCTGGAAGGAGCATAAAATGATTGGGACAAGTCAGAAGACGTAAGTTTTGAGCTATCCCACTGTGTTCATGAAGCTGGAGGAATGAGATTAACCCTTAGTCGGGTCATAGCACTAGGAATGACTGAAAAGGAACTTTTCTGCTGGACGAAGAGGTAGAGGTGGACTTGTCAGGGTGAAGCAGGTTTCCAGCACCTCCATAATGTAAGAAAAGGACCCCGTCACCAGGGATGACTGTTGCTGTAATTCATAGAGGGTGCCACATAGAATCCCAGCAAGCAATGTTCACTGCAGTCAGATAGGCAAGAATCAGCAGAGCCCTCAGACGTGTAAATTGTGTTAGCAGATAAATAATCCTTGTGCAACAGACAGTTGTGAACCAAAAGTGGGTGCAGTGGATGGATCTTGAATGCTCTGTTACAGGGGCAGATATCTTCAGAACTAACAGAATGAATCTTCTAACTCTTTGACCATTACAGTTCTACAGGCATCAAAAAATTCTGGTTTTTGCTCTGTCACGGGAAATAAGGAGGTGACTTGTAAATGTACATGACTCAGATTATTATTTTGTGCATGTTAAAATATGGTTGGATTCAAGTCATCTTTGATGCTACATCCTAGTGAATAATTTTGAAGCCCTATTTTGATCCCTGTCTTGATGACATTCTACTAGTCAACACCACACAAGCAGTGTGTTACAAGTAAAAAATATGTGATCATAAAGACAAAATCAGTAAATACAAAGAGAGTGAAAGATTAAGCCAAAGCAGGAAAAAAGCTGTCTCAGCCTTTTGTTGGACTCAATAGTTTGCTTACTGCTGACAATCACCTTTTCTGCAGCAACACATCATCTGAAAAAATACACTCTATTGTATCCCATGGGATGCCTGATATAGGAGGAGAAAAAGAAAGCTTACTGGTCAATGAAGCATGAATATAGCCCACTGTATTGTCTTAATAGTTAAAGAAAATGAGTTTGGTTCTTTTGTTGGTTTGTTTTTTGGTTTTTTTACACTGAGTGTGGAAAGGAAATTAGAAAATAAAGGAGTTACATGAAAGGATTTACCATGACCTTCGAAGCGGAAAAGTCCACTTTCTCTATTATCAGCCACTACAGTTCCATTATTAAAATATGAATAAGTTGATTTAGATGTCTTAGATAATGAGTTTTGATCAGGTTTTTGCAAGCTTATGAAGGCAAAAGATGAATAAATATTAAAGACCCCATTTATTTATTAATACTACTCTACACTTCTATAACTATGCAAATCTAATTGATAAAGTCTCATTGACTCTATTAGTAAGAGTGTGCCACATCTACATATTTAACAGTAAGATTACCATTGCACCACAATGTATTTAAAGGTAGCAGGACAACAAAAGATGGCAATTAGAGATTGACCCCTATTAAAGGGATTAATAAACCCTTTAATAATCATGAGTTGCAAGGCCAAAAGGCTAGTATACTAATGTATAGATACGCTAAATCTCCTGATCTGGTCAACTTGGGGTCCCACAAAATACAAATGACTGCTTTAGCATGAATTTTTGCAAACAGAGTTATTGCAAATGTATGGTAGACAAGCACCTCGGCATGTACTCCTGCGGAAATTCTGGCTACTGAAAAGGCTACAAGATGCAAGAAGCAGTGTAGATGGGCCTTCTGGACAAGATCCTGTTGATTTTTCTCACAGTATGTGGAAAATGACCATTTAAAAATGTCATAGTATTCTTCTAAGCCCACATTGCGCCCACTCAGAGATGCAGAGTATCAGCCAAAGACCAGCAGTGATATAGTGTTAAGATCTCATCACAAGGCAAAATTGGGAATAGAGTCCCATGTGGTACTCTTGCCTCCCAGTCATATGAATGAGCAGGTTTTCTGCACACAAGTTTAAAAAAAAAAATCAAAGTCATTTACTCTTAAAACAATATGACTACTTTTTTCCTGGGGTTTGTTGTTGTTGCATTGGTGTTTGTTTTCTTTTTTTTTTTAATTTGTTTTCCTTGCTAAAAGCCAAGAAAATAGGAACTAGTTTTTCAAGGATTGCAGGAAAAGTCCTTACACTAATAAAAGATATTAAACTATACAGCTCCTCATAACTTTACCATCTGTAACAAATCAGAAAAATACTTCCACTTTTTTTACTGCATTTTCAACCTGCAATACAGTTGAAACAGCAAATAATGAAAAACAGTAAGAGTTGGTTATGTATAGTGTCTTTTATACTCGAAATATCCCAACGTATTTTATGGTGGTGTTAATTAGTTAATTACTCCATTAATTAATTAACAATTAATTAGTCACTCCATTAATAGTTTCAAAGTTATAGTTATATACCCCACACTGTAGTCATCATCTCCCCTGTAGTACTCAAAGAGCCTTGAACAACATGGCTTGTGTTATTCCAGAAGACTTCTGAGTGCCAACACACAGAACTCGCCTCGGGATTCTTCAAAGGTGCCAAAGGACCTTTAACTTGCGCCAAGCTAGCCCCACAAAATGGGAAGAGAAGATCTTCACTAACCTATTCAGAGGGAGCACATTTCTTAGCACTAACAAACACAAATTATGAAGTTTTTATTCCCCAGAGACCTGCAGTAGAGAGGGACAAACCGTTAAATCTCTATCTTGGCCACAGACTGGATGCTGCAAAGCAGAAATACATATCTCTTCATAGACGATTCTAATTCAGGGAAGATATCTAAAAAGCGTATGACTTGAATGAAGTGGAGAGCGCTGCCTAATGCAGTTATATGATTCAACAGTGCAAATGCAGTTGGGTGCAAATGAAAGAGCTGACACTGCGCAAACATTCCCTCCCATCTTTCTGAGGACTGCAAAAGCATGGTGAAGAAGTTTCACAGCTTGGAGAAAGGTTCACTTTCATACTCAGGATACTTTCTGGTTGGCCAAAACTTTGAGAACGATTTGCCTCAACCTATTCTTAAGTTGCACACCCCAAATCTCTGGAAGGCTCTAAAGCTAGATTTTATTAGAATATGAATTAGTAGAACTAATTTAAGTTTAAACTCAAAGTGAGAGTAGAAATTAAAAGGGATTGTAAAGAAGTCTCTCTTCCATCTATTGCATCCCGCTGCTGTCTGTCTCACTCTCCTTTCTCCCTCTCTCCATCTGTTTCAGCCTACACCACAGGGGAGACTTCCCCACATATATTCAGCAGCTCTCAGGGAAAATATCACCTCCCTCTCCTCCAGAAGGCTTCACCTTCTACAGACTGCAGCAGGCAGAACAGCTTTCCTTCCCACTGCCAAGCCCCATCCTGAACATAACCCTAAAACATAATCTATGCCAATACATCATAAATTCACATAAACAAAACTAAGCAGTTACACAGTATATCACACTGTATTTCCCAATTCATAGTGCCATTCAGCCTAGACAGCTTAGCCTGGAAATAAACACAAAATTTAAAGTAAAATTTAGTTGTAAGAGTATGACCTGTTCTGAATAGTTAAATGTATAAATAGACAAATGTATAATAGCTAAATGTAGAAATAGCTATTTAAAGTACATTCAGTATATCCTGTTGATATATATTGTTGTGTATATTTACAATCAGGAATTTAGAGAAGCCCGAGACTTTACTCCACGTATTTTTGTATCTACTTTAAACCTTTAAAAAGCCACCATAAGTATTTTTACCATTTACATAAACACATGAGACTTTTCATAAGTGCTTCGGTTTATAAAGACACACACAGAACAGATTGCTTCAATTAGGAAAGAAATTTGGATCACATATAAACAGAAACTAAAAAAAACTCACTGCATTTATATTATAGCATAGGATGACAATGAAAGCACAAAGATAACAAATACTAAACATAATCATCAAACTGCCATATGAGCAGCACCTGACAAAAGCAATCTTGTAATTTTCATCTGCCTGACCTATGGAAGCAAGATTTTAAAACTCTTTTCAAAATCTGGCGAACTCTGAAAATAAAATAAACAAATTCAAACAACACCACTTCCATAAGAGGTAGCAATCAAAATATTATCGATGTCCATTAACATCCAAAAATTAAAAATACAAACTTATAGAATTATTTCAGTGAATTATCGAAGAAAATGCTTGATTCTCTAGAATTACCATTGATGCACTCTGTGGTTCATTTTGGTGACTCTTTCATTTTTCTGTAAGAATTAAAAACTTCCAGAATATGAATCTCAGCTTTTTTCAAAACATATTTCCTCAATCTAAACTTAATTCTCAACACATTTTAAATTCACAAAGTGTCAATTAGCTATAATGATTTTCGAAAGAGATTAGGTAGTTAACTATCTTGAGCACTGCATAGATGCTTCCCTTAAATATGGAAGGAATGTTCATGGCGTTACAGAATGAGTGTTGCATTCTTTTATTTTTAAAAAAAGTTAACTGAAAAAGAGTTTATCTGAAGCACCATTTTTTTTAACAATTACTTGCTTTTCTACATACCCCTTATCTTTTGGAAATATGCAGAAGACAGTTTCATCTTAGTTTTGGATTGTTTCAGTAAAATCTTAATAGCCAGCATTTAAATTTTTTTATGCCATCCATATCCTCCACATTTACATTTTCCCACTTAATATGTTTGAAATAAATATTTTTTTTTTTAAAAATTATATTCAGAGTTTCACTACACCCATGGGCAATGGAAAGAGAAGGAACAACTATCACATTACAACAGCAATAATCCCTTCCTACTTTGTGCTGGTACAAATGACTGTAAAATGTCTAGTGTGTTGTTGGCACAGATGTGCAGCCCAGACCTTCATCTCAAATCTGATACAAGATACAGGTGACTCAAGTGGCAGCCAGACAGAATTTAGACAGCTGCACACTAGAATATAATCTATAAACTCCCTGAACTATTATATCTAGTTTCACAGGAAAAGTTCTTGAGGACATAGAAATCTCCTACGCAAATTGAGCCCACAGCTCAGATCTTAATGCCCCACCACACACAGTATTTGGAATCCCCAAGCTGGGTATTTTTGAGCCAAAGTTTCGCCAGGAGTCAGCCCAGTGCATCTTAAGCACAGCTACTATAGAGTTCAGCACAAACATCAGCTGGCACGTCACCACGACGTCGCCTCCTCTTCAGAGCTCTCACCAGTACAACATGTTGTAGGCTGCCTTCTTTTTGACAGTATTAAACCCAGCTCCTCCTATTTTTGCCTAGCAGGGTGTGCCCCATCACCTGAGTGTAGGCAAGGGAGAAGCAGCAGAAGGATTCACGCCAGCAGGGAAGAAAGATTCCATTTGCACACAGAGAGAAGGAGACCAGAGGAAGTCAAATGAGACAGGCACTCAGCAGGGAGAGGGGAGACCTGCAGTCTAATTTCGGTTTCCAGGCATGTTGCTTCATTTTGTATTAAAAATCATTGAACAGAGTAGAAAAAGAATGCTGGGAGATAAGACTACAATACTATCCTGACATCATCAACGGTCAAATATAACAAGGCCTTACGGTTATTGAGTCTTTTCACATCTCTATTTTGATTTTTTCAAAACCCTTGACTGCTTTCACAGTCAAAAGGAGTCATTAAAATCAATTCAAAATGTCAGTAATGAGCGCATGTGAGAACACAACAATAATTAGGCGAAGACAGACATTTAATTAAATGAGGAAAATAAATTTCAAAGCAGTCGTTTAATCCTAATATTGCTGTTAATTTTCAAGAAACTGTTTTCTTTCTTTAATGAAGGCCCATGACTTTTAATATGGTTAATATGGCTTAATATGGGAGTTTTATACCATATCCAACAAAGAACAGACCTATTCCCATACTCAAGCTTTTGTATTAAAAGAAAACTTTGTGTTTTCTAAAATGTCAGAATGTTCCCAAAAGAACAAAGGCCAGACAGAAGTCTTGATTTGAAATTCTACTTCAGTATTTCTGAGTGCCACTACAACTCTCTAAGCATATATAATTTCATTGGTAATTATTTTTAAAAAATAGTTTTTAAAAATTGGATATGTTTATTATAAATTAGTGATAAAGTTATACACAAAAAGGTATGTTAAAGAGGAATATTAACACTGTAAAAGGAACCACTACAATCAAGGGTGCCTGTGAATTATTTTTGGGTGAGTGCTCACTTAATGGGCAGCTATTCAACATTTTGTTCTACGTTCAGTACTCAGTGTTGGGCCCATGCCTCATTTACTACATACTACACAAACTCTTTTCTAAAGACAGAATTAATTTATAATGTGGCTTTCTATAGTATTCATCACTATCATTTTCTAAGTTCTTCAGAAAAGTTAATGAATTTGTTACAACATTACTGAGATGAGCAGGCATTATTAGTCCCATTTTATAGGACAGGAAATGAAACAAAGAGACCAAGGACAAAAACATCTATTAATCATGAGTAGCCAATCTGAAATACCTCAAGTTTGATTTTTCATAATACTTTGAATTATATAACACTACATATGATCATTCTTATTTTGCAGTTCCTTCCATCATTCATTGTAATTCTTTCCACTTTTACAACAAAACAGGAAAGGAACATACATTCATCTTTCCATTACACTATCACTGATTTATCCCCTGCAAATTCATTCAGTGCATTGTAGAGGGAAAGTTCCTTGGGAAATAGTATGTAGCCATGTTATTAAAAGTTGCACAATGATGCCCTAATAAAGAAGCAAATAAAAAATTATTGTGCCAGCAACTTTAATTCTTTCACTTTCCTGGCACCCACTGCCTAAATAGCATATTTCAATAAAGGGGTTTTGTTAAGTAATTTAATTTACGAATCAGGCTGGAGTAAATTCTAGAGAACCACTTTAACTTTTGAGCTGGCTTCTCCCTTTCCCCAAATCTTTCCAGTAAAGCATCCCAGTTCATTACATCTCTCAGCAGAGAGGGAAGTATGAACCTGAGTTCCCAGAAAGTGAGCAAGAACATACAGAACTTCACACATTCATGGGGTTTCTAACTTTGGCCACCGGCCATTCTCCCCTGGCTCCTGTTACATAGTTTCTTAATACACATTTCTAAAACTGAACAACATGGCAAAAGATTTTCATACGTATACAGAATTTCTGAGAAATACGTCTAGCATTTTGGCTCTAAAAATTAGTTTAGCAAAAGTTCTAAGCCAAAAGTAGTGCAACGTATGTCAGAGCCATACAAACAGAGCATGCGCCCAGACCCACTCACAACATAGTCTTGTTCCCAACTACAACTTAATTACCATATTTTATAACTGTAAGGTGAGGATCACACGATCTTTACCTGATCAATGACTAAAGTGTTTTTTCATATTTTTTCTTCTGATAACTAATAATAATACTTAAATTATGCTAAAAACTAGTGTAATGGACATCAAAAGATGTCAAAATGTGCTTACTTGAAGGGAATCCTTATGGCCAACTTGAAATGATAATCACTAAAACTGAAGGAAGAGATGGTACACTATTATGCGTGCTAGCCATGAAACAGAAAATAGCAAAGGATAGGTAAGAAAAAGATGGAAAGCTTCTTCATTCACTGAATAAATGGTTGGCCTTATATACAACCATGTACGCATTAATAAAAACTTTTAAGACTACAGTTAAGAAATTATATTTCAGCCATTCACTTCCACCAGTAACATTATTTCAATATCTTTATTACACTAAAAGGCAGACAATTACGTGCCTGAGTTGGTACATTTTCATCATAATTCTGTATTACTGAACTACAATAACTGATTTTGTTAATAGAAACCTCATCAAATAGTGCTGTTCTATTTTTATTTCTTGAAATCACTTAAAGTTGTAAGAACCTCCCTCACAATTGCAATATCGGACCCGTCACAGTCAGTCTTCCCACATTTTTCTATTTAGGGAACTCTCTATTCATGCTGATTCTAAAATTCATACTCTCACCTCTTCATTGCACAGGCAGTTTGCCTCTATCCCGCTCTTTCTAGCCACTGTTCTCTATTTCCAGTAAGAGTTTTTTGAGAACAATCCTATTCATATTCCTCTCTATCAGCAAAAAAGTTGCTTTTGAAACCAAGTTCCATTATCAAATGCTATAAATCATATTCATTTGTGACAAAAATAAATTCTGCTTGTATTACATCTAAGTTAGGGGGTTACCACCAGACCTATTTTCAGTCAGGATAATTATTTTGAACTTTCAGAGCAGCTGCCTGATTCATTCCTCTGTCATCCATACCTAACAGTCATCCAGTGCCGCATTTTCATTGTTACATTGAAATTAGTTGGTGTCTGACATTACTTGTCCATTGTGACAAAACAAAAAGTCATTTACTGTGAAGTCTTTACTATAAACTAGCAAAACTTGCATTTTGGCTAAATGTAATGAGAGGACTGAGCTTCAAAATAAGCCAGCACTTACTATTTATATGCCTTTTTCCATGTAAAGAAAGAGCATGTGAGAATGAATTTCACAGAAGTTCAAAGTTTTTAAAAAGCATACAGCAATAACAATTCATTGTTTCTTTTGCTGTACTTTAAAAAGATGTACTAGGCTAAAAAGCCCACAGACATAGGGATTAGTGTCATAATCAGCAAAACGGGTAACTAGATTTTATTTTAAACAGAAATCTTTTATGAAATTTTCAGCTGGTAGTTGGAAAGTTCTAATAGCTGTCAATTTTGATCCTAAGGGAGGGCCAGGTACAGAAAAATCTGACCTGTGTTAAAATTTTATTCAGCTAAATGTTACTAATAGTCTAGGCTTACTCTACATTGACCAAAACTTTCTGAAGATGACTGATCTCTTTCTGTGCCAGATATGCACAGAGGTCAGATGAGTAACCCTTGGTTCTCTCTACTGACTACAGAAAGACCTAGAAGGTTAACTAAGGCTAGGCAGATAAGTTTTAAAAAGCTAGTTAGGTGAAATGCCTCTCACTGTAACTGTCATTGAAGTAAATATGCAGGTATGTCAATGTTATGGTAAGCAAGGGAAGACTTGATGCTGAGATCTAAAAACTGAGGAACATATATAATTACCTGGGTTCTTTTAAGCACACAGTCTGAAGATTGTGTTCCTAAAGTTTTTAAACCATAGACCACAGCCAGACCTCATGTTTTTCATAGATATTTCACCAAACTCTTAACTGAAAACACTGCAACAACTGACAGGGTTTCTGTGAACAGCTGCAGACCCTTTTCAAGTTCTGCCCAGGACCGTGGTCTATAAACAGTTTGGACACCAATGAACTAGAGAATTATGAACAAAATATTAGTAAAAGAAGCAACAACAAAGAAAAGTGAGTACATCAGTTGGCAGTTATTTGAACATCGGTTTTAGAAAAAAGGTCTAGATGTCTCTGATTATGAAGCATTTCAAAGTTCATGCCACAGGCACTACAATTAGTCAAAAATACAAGTGTTATTACTTGACAGTAAGGACTGCCCAGTAAATGAACTTTTGTTTTGTCACCATGGAAAGTCTTTGTAACATCATAATTCTTGTAATGTTCTTGAAGTGTTAGAAAAGTGGGAGATAAGTACAAACAAAAACAAGAAAAAAAAAATCTCATTAAAATATTATGGTAGAAATTCAAATTTATCTCTCCATGAAATTTTCTTCATAATGATCTAGATGCATCACCAGCTTTACAACACTCATTAATATTACAACTCTAACATGCAACATCATTTTGCAATATACTAGCATCAATACTCACTAACGTAATTCTAATTTTTTTCTTGAGTTATATAGTCTATACACACTGAAAAGATCTCTGATCTGCTTGTTCTGACAACTGAAATAGCATATCTAAGAAACAACAACATTAAATTACTGTTTGAGTTCATGTGTTATTGCCAGAGGGATGTTTCTTATCAGGTAGTTAATGAAAGCAGTCAAATTTTAATGTTATTTTAAATCTGGCTCTTATAATGTTCAGTTTATTGTATAATCCCTACAAATAAGGTACTTTGTTTCCTTTTAGAAATAAAGAAATTGATTTTTATTTCTAAAATGGATCAACGCCCATCATATGGACATGGCAAAAGTATAAATACTACTTTTAAAATTGTTTATACTTTTATACACTTATATCGTCAAGTTTTCATATAAATTCAGAATATTCAGAAGGTATTCATGCAAATAACTTCTATGTGGATTATTAGCAGAGTTTTTATCCTGGTTCTCAAATAATTCAACACAGATCTCAGCAATTAAAGCAGCAACCTCTGGTTGATTAGGCCTTACAAGGAGACAGAACATGCACTTCGTAAATTAGCTATAAATATACAGAGATAAGTAGGTGTTCCTGTTATATCTCAACATTTTCAAAGTTCTCTTCCTTCCTTTTTCTCATTATTTAGCTGAACTTTGCTTAAGAAACCTTAAATCTACAGTCCAAATGTCAGAACTTAGCCTATGTTGCTTGACTCCACATGATTTGTACAAAATACACAATGTAAATTGAAGTTGAGATGTTTCAACTTTGCTGATATTCTTTGCTGTTTCTCAAACAATTTTAACATGTTAGTTCTGAGAACTAAAATCTCTTATAGCAAATAAATCCAGAACACTTTTAGCAAAATTGCACTTCATACTGGACAGAAATGATACATGTCGTATACCTCACTGTGCAGTCTCCCCTATTTTAAAGTCATGAATTGCAACAGGTACTTGTATTGTAAAAAATATAATATGCTAAATCACCATACTTGCACAATGGACAGTAGAAACTCTTTTGCATTACAATTTTGAAAAGAAGATGTAACATAAGCACCTCTTCATTTAAAACACCATCAGGTATATTTAAAGCAAAATCTGTTGATTTAAATAATAACATTCTCACTGCTTTTTGCTCCTGCTAAGAATTGAGTGTCAATTCAGCAAAGCATTGATGGAATATTAAAATTCCAAACATTCACAAATAAGATTACATATCTGTAATATTGCCCAATCCAGCCTACACAGCCTTTGAAACAGATAGGAGGAAATACCTCAGCCCTTAGTGTAAAGTACAGAGTGGCAAACTTGAGAAAAAATAAACCCAGATTTTTTTCCCCACTTCCTACAAATTTAGCTTCTAGGGTTGGCATTAAGCACATAAAATAATAAACTGCTTGGTTAAACTAGCAAATGGAAATAATAGAGGAAGGAAATATGGAGCCCAAAAGGTTGTTTTTCTCAACCCCAACACAGTCACCCACTCTTCAGAGGAGATTTATTCTTTGACTGAGAGGGAACATTGGCCACTGTGGCAGGACTCACTGACTCCTTTCTGAAATTGACTTGGAAAACTCAATTTCCACCTCAAACAGCTGCCAGCCATTAAAAGAAATATTCTGTTTTCCTAGCACTACTTTTTCTATAAACCAGGAACTAGATACAGCTGTGCTTTCATTAATTCATGACTTTTTTTTGGCCATGGAAAGAAAGCACTGCTAACTGAAATGCACAAACAGAATAAACCTCTTACTCTTTTGTTGGTTTTTTTTCCCCAATGATTAGCTTGATAGAGAACAATTGATAGATACCACTACTTTTTCATAGAATCATAGAATCATTTAGGTTGGAGAAGACCTTTAAAATTATCAAGTCCAACCGTCAACCATGCCCACTAAACCATGTCCTGAAGTGCCTTGTCTACGCGCTTTTTGAATACCTCCAGGGATGGTGCCTCAACCACTTCCCTGGGCAGCCTGTTCTAATGCCTGACAACCCTTTCAGTAAAGAAACTTTTCCTAATATCCAACCTAAACCTCCCCTGCCGCAACTTGAGGCCATTTCCTCTCGTCCTATCACTAGTTACTTGATAGAAGAGACTAGTACCCACCTCACTACAACCTCCTTTCAGGTAGTTGTAGAGAGCGATAAGGTCTCCCCTCAGCCTCCTCTTCTCCAGACTAAACAACCCCAGTTCCCTCAGCCGCTTCTCGTAAGACTTGTGCTCCAGGCCCCTCACCAGCTTTGTTGCCCTTCTCCGGACACGCTCCAGCACCTCAATGTCTTTCCTGTAGTGAGGGGCCCAAAAGATATTTTTGAAAGATATCAGGCACAAACTTTTTGACACAGCTTTTCTAGGAACTGAATTATCATGTAAAGGAACAGCAAACTGTAGCGAATACTGACAGTCTGTTTGTTCTTGGTATTTGAAAAACACTGATTGTTCATATCATCTATACCTGACCCTCACAGACCATACATTGTGCTAGGCAATCCTTGCCAATGAACATGAAGTGACATATTTGCATGACATAGTTGGACATTGTCTTCCCTAGATTAATTTCATTTTTCTCTTTCCAACATTTAGACTACTGTTCATTCTAATAATGACCCCTCTTCATCATCTCTTTCATTAGCCATTCCTAGGGCCATGAAAGGCTCTCTAGGCACTAAAGGCACTTTATAATCTGTCTAGCCATATTTTCATGAACCTGTACAAAGTGGTACTTATTTCTACTCAACAAGAGTAGAATTCTAAAATTCTCATTTCATTGATGAGAAAAATGTGAGATTTTTGCCCTTTTAAGATTTTTCTGCCCACATTTCGCATAGCTTGTCATTTTTCCAAACTTGTTCTGATGGCCGTGGCATTTCCTTAAGGGGTAACCCAGTAAAGCATATTTATTTACCCATAACATAAAAAGACAAATCAAATACATATATATTACTTCTCTACCAGTGTATCTTCATACTCCTTGACAGATACATTTTTCAACTTTCCTTTACCGTCTTGTTTGCTATTGTATCTATTTTGTTAATGTATACTGCTGCTTTTTGACCTCACGCAGTTTGCTCCTCCATTTCATGTCAGCACTACTCTTTATATCAAGTGACTAGCAAATTACACTTTGCCATCAACGGGTTATATTTCTGAAACATATTTTAAAACAATATTCACAATTCAAGCTAAGAAAAAGTGACAATAAATTAATATCAAGGACTCATAGGCTACTTTACAATATGCTGAAATTGAGCTGAGTTAGCCAAAGTTGAACTTGCCAATGTCCACATTTAACCTAATATAAGATTTCTTAAAGTTTATATAAGCCAAGGTTTTGTCATCATCTTGAGATAGAAATGACCCTCAATTTATTTAAATGATCCTACAGAGCCCCTCACTCAAATAGTCTGCAAGGGCTTCACAACACCAGTTCTAAAGCTGAAAATATTACTGACTACTCTCTCGACTTTTACAAATAGGCGTGCACTAAGATTAGGTGGTTCAGGACCCAAGGCACCTGAATAGCGTACCTTACAATAACTAGACAGTTGCATTAGGTGTTCAGCCTATAATAATGGAAGAGGCTAAACTGTCCTCAAGTGCTTCATATTTGCCAGTGGAGAAAAGTACCACAGCTGACACGGAATAATGTGCTAGTTTGGCCAAGAACTCCCAATCAAAGGAACCAACACAAATTTTCCCACAACGATAAGCCACTTACTTACTGAAGTCGGGGGCAGGGGGGTCTTATTTCAATTGGTTCAAGATTTCACTACAGATCTTTCCTTGTAGTCCCACTGATCAAGAATTTTCTCTTTTCCCTGGGAAGTCAGCACAGGAAGCAATGCAACTGTAAAACCACCACAAAGGTTTTCCCTTCGCCGTCAGAAGGTAAAGTAGAGGGACACTGATGGATCCTCTCCTGTTCCGTTTGCTTCTTACAAGTCCAGTCGTGGGGAGCTCTAAGGCCTCCCAAGTGTTTGAGGAGTGACAGCTCCTTTCTTTGTGGACATGTTAGGGAAACAAACGCATACACAGTACATTGTGTATACAGCACAATGATTCAAAAAGTATTAATCCCTATGAACCCCAGCTCAATATATGGACAAAATCAAATATTGTATATATGTAGATATTTGCACCGGATTCCTTCTCATTTAAAAAACCACTCCACACATGGGCTACAGTCCCCTACAAAGCAAAGTATTTCTTCTGAATGAGTTCTCCAAGCCATTGAGTCTCTCTCACTCTTGCTTCATCAAGCTTTTCAAAATTTATAGTTCTATAAATAAACATAATTTATACTGTTTTAAATTTCATACTAATAGGTATTTTACTGTAATACTACATATTATGTTTGCAAGATAAATAATAATATAAAAAATAATTATGGGTCCTGTGGAACAGTGTATCAGGTGATGAAGGACTCTAATTCAGACTTTTATTTGCATACATTATAATGTATATTTATCTATTACTTCCTTCTCCTTAGCAGTTAGAAAGCTAGTTTTTCCAGTCAGTAAATTCACTGATACATCAGCAAAAGCCATCAGAGAAGGCAAACAATCTTCATTTAAAAGATAAAGTGTGGGGTTTTTAAAATAAGAAAATCCCCAATATTAAAAAAAAAAAAGTAAATACATACAGGGAAATATTCTCCAATTCACAGTAAAGTCTGAAAATGATTGGCAGCAAAATTGTTTCTTTAGCCTGCCCAAAAAAGCTGCAAGCCAACCTAGCATTTGGCAAATGAGTACGCAGAGCCTGGGGTGAGATCATAATACTTTATTAGGAGCTTCAGATTCTTGGTGTGGTTATTGTTTTAATTCTCTGGAAGGCGACAGTTGGTTTGTGTGGTTATTTTAGCTCAGGGCAAAGACTCCGTTTGTGTGTTGCTCTTTATATGTTCTGAGTTGGTAGGTTTGTTGAGGCTAATCTTTTCTCAAACCATTCCTAGAATTGTCTGATTTAAACTATAATCTGTTCCACTAGACTCTTTAAACACTAAGAAGATTTCTTTTTAAATAGAATTTATTTGTATAAGACCATATATTCAAAAGAATGTGAGTCATTATTGTTACTGTATTTATAAATAATAAAAATTGTTTCAGTCTGTATCAAAGTCAATCAGTGTTAGATATAATTGGTGGAACTCATTATTTTAAGTCAAGCGTGACAGTTTTACAATTACAATATGTATTTAGTTTAAATTAATGCTGTCCCAAAAGGAAACATGAATTCTACAAATCAGTAGCGAGGCATCTAACTGCTGGTATACATCTCACAACTCAACTAAAACAAACACCTTTTCAATAGCTAAAATTTATTGTTTATGCCCTTTAAGTTTCAACATAATTTTTAAATATCTGGAAAATCTCTGCTAACAGTTTTATTAAAAGTGCTACTTGCTATTTATCTTCTAAAATACTCTCCTTGGAATGTTCTTGAGTTTAATTTTTCTCTAAGTATAGCAAGTCTGCCACCTAGTGCTTTATGGCTACCTCTAATACACATTTTATTTGATAATTATTTTTTTATAATTTTTTAATAAAAGATGTCATGCTCTAAGTTCCTGACTGCATATACACGCATGTTTGCCTACACACACTCAGAGTACATAAAAATCACATTGCATCTTCTTCCTGACAGGTTGCATTACATGTTTCAACAGCTATTAGACCATATTTGCATTTCTTGACTAGCATGCAACCATCTTATAACTGTGCTCTTCTGCTGTGAGATCTGAAAATCTCACAGTGATTGTAAAAGGAAAAACCCGTAATTTATTTTATGAAAAAAATAAGATATCAGTATAGTATGAGAAATATTAGGGAAGCCAATATGTCTTTGGGCCAGTGCAGCTCTATACACAGCCTCTTATTTGGTGGGGAGTGCCATCACACTGTGGTACCCCCAGCACTGAAGACAGTCTTGGAATGGGCTCTGAGCTAAATGCTGCTGAGATTACCTGCTTGGGATACAGGGGCAACAAGTCTTTGGTAGTGGCACCCTACGTGGAAGACAAAAGCTGGGGAACGATGAGGAAAAGGAAGCACAAACAGATTCCCTTCACAAAAATAAATTTTCAAGCAGCAGGGCTGGAGCAGCCCAAGATGTAGTTTATGGTAGATGCCAGTGTGCCACTCACAAACTGAGAGCAACCAGAGCCAAGTTTCATTCCAGATCGAGCACCCATCTGCCCCTAGAACAATGCCTTTCACAGAGGTTGCTTCTGTCTGCTTATGTCCACTCTTCTGTGAAGATGACGATCTTGGTTTCTGCCCCTTCATTTTGCCAGATTATTGCAAGGCAGCTAGACCACAAGAGAAAATTTGGCATAGTATTTAGAGAGATTTCTTTTGACAGTTTTAATTCCCCTTTTTACAAAATTATAACATTTGTAATATAATAACTGTTACCAAAAATTGGCTTGTTTCAGAACTTTGATATATGAACTATGAACTATGGGACTATGAATAAGCCCAGAAAAAAAAAAAAAAAAAAGAAAAAAGAAGGTATGTTCAAATAATAAGGAAACACCAGGTGGGATGAACTATCAGACCACATCAATAGGTCACATTAAGCCTAAACTATATTTTGACAACATAAATAAAGATGTATTATCTGACGCTTTTGCTCTGAGACAGTATTGAGCCAATGTTTCTGAAATGTCATTAGGGGTATTATGTTGTCATAAATTATCTACTTTTAATAATCTGTCCCCTATCAAACCATTTTTCTACTTACTACTATTGCAAATAAAAAAAAGTCAGAAAGGAAAAACATAAAGTAACACCTCTAAAGGAGTAACAGGGCCTTTAGTCCAAAGCCCGGATATCAAAAAGTTATTAAGACTTCTTTTCTTAATTTTTATCAAGTGAGATGAATTTTAAATAAACAAGAAATGAATGTTTGTTTTTGTTTCAGGCACCACATATATTGCATAACAATATGATTTTAAAGTTTTAAATTAAAATAAAAATTTACTGTAAGAAATAGTAAGGACTATAGGTAAGGACTAACACTTCACTTTGCCCTTTTTGAAGCCCTGGCGTGTCAGCAGTAAGGGGCTAATGCAGCTCCAGGACTGGACTAGAATCCTTACGAGGTTCTACAGCCAGAAGCAAAATTTCCTTCTTTCTCCCCAGCTCCCTGCACAGATACCAGATATTATCTTGAGAGTTTTCACTGAATGTATATTTCATGCTTCCTCACCAATTTTGGACATTAAAGTACCATTCTTCGTCTTCGTGAGTTGCTGACATACTTGGAGAATTGCTTATTGTTATCCTTTCTGTATGCATACCAAGGAAACAATCAATAGTGTTATGAGCTATAATGATTTTATGGCTCAGAGTTTAGAATGGGATGGTAAAACCATAAACCATTTATTCAGGTCACTCCCCAAAAAGTTGTTGCAAGGTATTTAGTAGCTCATATATGATCATATATTTTTCCTGTGGTGTACTTTAAGTAGAAAAAAAACAGTTAACAAAATTTATCCAATGACAATTTTAAAAAAATCTATGAATATTATTTTCCTAGTAGTCATTGTGTTAGATATTTTTAGTGATAAACATCTGAGAAGTCAGCAACGTTTTCTCTGGCTTTCCATTTCCTCCCTCAATGTCCATGAGGTTGACTAGAAAAGCTCAGTGGTGCCAGTGCTCTGTAGTACACCTGACCCTTAAAGCTTCTGCAGATGGGCCTACCATCTTCCCTTTTTTGCATGCTTCATCCCAGAAGAACATTTGAAATAGTGGCTGATGAGTCACTGTGTGAAGCCATCCACAAATGACATTTCATAAAACACTGAGGTGAGAGAAAGATTAGAAAGAGCTGTGGAAAGAAACACAATGAACCCAGGAAAACAGTTAAAATAAAATTTGTACATTCTTTCAGCCTCTTTTATGTACAGTTATTCGTGCTTCATCTTTTTTAAGGCTGTAAATCCAACAAACACCTCCATCAGAGGCATATATTCTTGTGAAGACGTGGAATAAATGATCAATAAATAGGTTTTAATTCCACAAAAACTACGAATCATTCAGCCCCTCCCTGTTTTAATTCTCTTTGTAAATGACCCATCCCTCCTGACCTCTATTCATTCCTGGATTCTCTAATCCTTCTCAACGCTCGTGTTCTAATCTCTACCAAATTTAAAAGTGGGTCTGCTCTGCAGCACAGTAAACTCTATAGTGTTACCCTGGATACATAATGCACTTCTAAACGCAAAAGGCAAGCTTCCACTTCTTTTTGAGTTCACACATAGTCACGGACCCATGAAACTGTCTGTCCAGTCCAAAGATAAGCACCAGGTTAATCACAATTGTTAATTTATTGCAATTTTATTGCATTGTAACTACATTCTTCTTGTGCATAGCTGAGAAAATCTTCTCGAATGTATGCGAGTTTCATACTCTAAAGCGTGCTGCCCTGTAACCCACTATTGCTGCCTATTTTAAAAGGTCAACCAATCTGCAGAACCAAATGGAGAAGCTACTTGTTCTCTTCTCTCCATTGTTGATGGTAGTATCCAGAAATAACAAAAAATGCTTCTTAACATCCTCTTAAAGGGTAAAAGGGTATAAGAAACTAAGGTATGTAAATCCACATATATTTTTTCAGCTACTTTATCTTAGCTGGCTACTAGACTGGTCTTACCTAGGAATTCTCTTGGTGGAATAGGCAACTCTTGAGTGCCAAACTCATCTGGAAATTCTAACAACTATGCAGACAAACAATGCCATTTACATTCACAGTACCGATTTATTGTAAGCTTTTATGCTTCTGCTCGTAGCAGTATTAGAATCTATCAGTTGTATCTCTTGTTTGAAATGTAGCATTGGACACTCAAAGTAATGTACATAAAACAGACATTTTGGAAAGTTTTGACCTTAGAAATATGGATATCTAAAAGAGGTTTATGAAGGAAAATATCACATCTTTTCAAAAAAAGTGGGTTTTAGCAAGCCTATAATTCACCCCTGTATAGTAACAAATCATGAATTGTAAATTTAAACTCTCATTTTCTCTAGAACACTGGTTTAACTATTTATCCATTTATGATTTAAAGCTTTGCGTCTGTATATAACCCAGGTCAGAATCACAGAAGTGGCATTTGTCCCAGTAATTCCTCCCAATCAGTCTAAAACCATCTGGTTTTGCTGCATGTTCCTTTGCACCCAGGAGCACTGATTCCGACAGCAATGTATTTCTAATGCTGACGTGCGAAGAACTAATGTAGCAATTTGGATGCATACTTTGCTATCTAGGTGTCACTGTTATACATCATGCTGGCTGAGATACCAAAGAACTATAACAACAACAAATACGAATGCATCATGACAAAATGTTATATTTATGGTCTGTGTACATGCATAAGTCAGCTGCACAACCATCTCTGGCCTCCACTCAGAATTCATTTATATGGATTGAATCAGCTTCCGATCATTCACAGAAAGATTGGCTTCTAACAGAAAGGCCTAGGGATACAGAGCCTCCCTACCAGAAATACAGAGACACAATCCAGAAGCAGACTTGTACTCAACCTACAAGAATATTTACATGGACAAGCAAAACTGTGGCTTTTAAATTCATGAAGCTTTTGTTTTCATATTCTTCTTTTTATAATGTATAAGAAATCTTTGATAAGATTTCCTCTGATATTCCTAAACAATGGCACACCAAACACTTTTGGCTCAAGAAATCCTCCCTCTCACAAAGTTCCTGAGCTGCAAATTGTTGGATGTAAAGACAAAAATATCACTGTATACTTGTCCATTTGCTACAGTCTTCCCTGGCATTCATATTCAGCCACTACTGACAACAGGGTACTAGAACAGATAGACCATCATGCAGCTGCTCATGCATTCTTATACATTCAATATAATTTCTAATTTTTATATCTGTGAGGTTTGTTCTCATTCTCTTACTCTGAGAAGTTTGTTCTCTCTGTTGTGCTTTTTCAATCATACGGTGAAGTCATGAAGAATGAAATGAAAATAATTTTAATAGAAGCAATGGGTGATGATTTTCACACAATCTGGATAATACACTATAGCATGCCCTGTCTATTATGCATTTCCTACTCTACTTAAGTTTTGATAATTTAAAGTAGAAAAACTACCCATGTCCAGTGCTGCCATGTTTTGAAATGCCATATTAGAATGAAATCCGATGTTTAATGAACTGCTCCTGTTATCTCTAGGATTTGATGGCTTTGCTGCTATCTGTGTTTACCCTTTTGGCATACTATCTGTATTTAGATTAAGTCCCTGCAATGTTTCAGCATGTTACTTCCTATATAAATCTCATTCTTTTTGATCATGCTACACCTATCTGTAATTTTCCTGTGTTTTCATTTGTGCTCAGATCACTTCTCCAATCATAACGCGATCCATGTACAGTCTTAATATTCTGCTTACTCTCCTACATCACTACTAAAGGAAACAAATAAGGAAGAAACTAAAACAATCTGTGCTATCCCACTGGCTAACTCTATTAAGTTTAGCATTTACTTACTATCTTAAACAGTCTATTGATGTTAATACCAGGGCTTAGATCAACACAGTCTATTCCCCCTTCCTAGGCTTGAGGATAGCAATGACAGGCAAGAGGGAGGAGAGGACTAGGCAAGAAATGGGTAAGCTAGGCAGAGAGCAAGAGATGGAAACAGCTGAACTTTTATAGGACAGTGGGTATTCACAACATCACACATTGCAGAAAGTTCCTCTAAGGCAACAAGTATTCTCAATCCACATCCTGCTGTTAAAGAGAAATTGAGGTCATCCAATATCATACAAAAGTTAGCCATACACTCAGGATTGAATTCTAAGGTTTTGGCTTAGAAAAGCATTCCAATTTAGTGCAGTATTTACACAAGTGAAAAAAAGATAAAATTTGAGCACCTAAAACTGGTCATTTTGAAGATGGCTAAACTCAAGCATGTGACTAAAAGCTTTCCTGAAGAAGATCCCAACCATACAGCAAATTACTAGTTGTATTCCTATTTTTGTACCATTCACTGATTTTGATTCTAAGTGGTAGAAACAAGTATGCCTAGAATTTTTATTTCTCATAAACTTATACTGCTCATAAGTACATACAATTTGTTTTTCCTCAGTACTTTCCTCCCTCCTGAGCAATAAGTATTCCCGTGCTGTAAAAAATAAGAATATTCTTCACTTCAGGAGAAGTAAAGCAACAATGTAAGTGTCTAAAGAGAAAGTTTCCTACAGAGTAGTGAAATAAGCACAGAAAAATACCATCCAAATGCCTGTCTTGTGCAAAAACAAAACATTTTCTTGTATGCATTATAGTCCATGGTAAGGCCATATTTTAAAATACTTATATAGATAAGAAATTGGAGCATCTCTTTATGACATATATATATTCTAATACATGATTTAGCAGGTAATGGACGGTGCTGATAAGCAAATGTCCTTGAAATCTTAGGTCAGTCAGTTATCCACAAATTAACAAATTATTTCCCATTATGATGCATCAGCCACTAAATGTAAGAAATGCAGATATCCGTTATTTTAAATTAGCACAGGCTCCTTATTACCTCCAGATAAAATAACTCTGAAAATTGTTTGTATACAATATTTTAAATGATTGAAAGTATTAAAAGAAGATTTATCATTCCAGAACAACAAGATCTTTAAAATATTTTGAAATCTGACAGGAGACAAATAATAGTAGTGAGTTAAAGGTGAAAGGGTATCTTGAATGTAGTACAATTTGTCTCCAACATGATTTATAGACGCAACCTGCCACATGATAGCAAAAAAATAAGGTTTTTCATGGAGGTGCCTGAGGTCTACAAATCTCATTACTATCATTTCTTTTCCATCTCTTAAATTTAATAATGTTTATTTTTAAAGGACAAAACAAATATTGATACACATATCCAAATAGCCTATATGGCACACTCTTCATAGTATGAACTTAAATCTACAAAATTTATAAAATTCATAGATGTAAAAATTCATTCTTCTAAATACTGAAATTTCTGTTTTGAAATAAGAAAAAATTCATGTGCAACAAACAACAAATGGAATTGAATTTATTTGATCAACAGTATCTTTAGAACACAGTTTAAGGAGTATTTTTAACCTGGTGTATTTTATGTAAACTGTCAATGTTAACAGTATCTTCAAAATACAATATTTTAAAATTATCTTCCAGTTTAAAGTATTACATTTGAACTTAACTTGTCTGTGAGGAAAAAAAACCAATCCACACCAAGTTTCTTTAATACTCAAGAGGAATAAATGTTTTAGGCCTAGGGATATGTCAGCATCTGTAATATAGTATGTGTCTATTTTGTTCTCTAAAACATACCTTGCAGATGCAAACCATTTAAGGTAGAAAAGAAAGAAACATTCATTTATTAGGTAAATGATGCCTTAAAGAGATTCTAAACAAAGCTTTTGCGTACATTCTGAAATGAAATGCTAACAAACAAGGCCAAAGATCAGAATGGATGCTATAAATATATTCAGAGATATGTCTTTATGTAAATTTAAGTTTGAGGTAGGGATGATGTTAGGAAACAATAGACAAATGGATCCAATTGTCTGACATTGAGCAGGTATGTGCGAAAGTCACAAAAGGTAAAACAATGTTCTCCAACATCCCATATGTTTTTATGATGATTAAAATTACTATTTAACATTGATATTGGCACAGCAAAATTGGCACAGCTCACTAAGGGATTTCTGCACATAGGTAATAAGCATTCTCATCCCTTCAGGTCTTTCACTATGACTATCAGAAATGTAATGCTTTAAAGTAAATTTGCCAGAGACACCTTTTCTACAATAAGAACATGGAGACAACACACAGTATCATTTTATGATACTCTGGAGAGCAGCTGTGTATCATGTTCCTGGGAGGCAGCGTGGCTAAACCATTCAGAATGTCCCCAGGAAATACTACTGTTTAGCCTATTTCCATTTCCCCACCACAAATTCTGTCTTTTAAACAATGACACAATTACTTATTCCTTTCATTCACATATGTTGAGATACAGAGAATAACCCAATGGCTTGGTCAGTCCCTCTAACCTAGGTGTAAGGCAGCAACTTTTAGTAGACTTGCGGACAAAGTAACAGAGAAGCCCAGTGGGGCATTCTATTTTTCAGACAAAATATCAATGTTCCCAACTTCAGAAAATCTTAAGAAAACTATTTCATTTTTCCAAGGAAATGAAATTATCACATAATATGTAAACAGCATTTAAGTTCTGAACATTAAAAATATAAGTACTCACAGTAACATGTTCCCCTAAGCGGATTTCCGAGATACCTATTTTCAGAGTCACAGCTGCAGGGGGAAAAAAAAGACAAAACCAAACATTCCCATTAAACAGTATAGTTTTAAGAAAAATGCAGCTAGAATATTTATTCCAAATAGCATGAGTTTCATTACTCATGAAAATATAAAGTATTTGATACAGTTCCTAATGAGGGTGTGCTACTTTCCAGAGGCACCTCTCTCTCCTCTCTCCTTTTAAAAGAAAGCCAGAGTGACCAGGCTCTTGAAGAAGGCACTTCAGTCATGTGCTTAAAGTCAGTGCCTATTGTAGGATTTACCGCACACAGGTGGTATGTCTCCACTAATGAACAAGAGAGAGCCAGGCAGGGAGGCTGAGCCCTGGATCTCTAATTATCCATGATGCTTCAGTGACAGCTTACTCCCTTGGCTGGTTTTGATCCCCCCACCGGCCCTCTCCAAGAGAACAGCTGAGCATCAATCAGGGAGATCATTCACTGCAGAAAATGTTCCTAAATATGTCTTCCTCTAACATACCACAGTCCTGAAACACTACCAGCCCAGGCTTTGCACCCTCAGATACCTTCCACACCTCTTCATGCCATCCCTTCAGGGATGGAACATACACTCTCCATTTCCAACCACACAAACACCACTCTGGTGGGCTGCAATGCAACCTTCATATATTTCCAACTCTTTAAGTGAAAAAAATACCCAACAATAACAAAAAAAACCCAAACCCCAAAATACCCCTAAGCATAAAATAATGATTACATTTTCACAGCACAACAGAGGACCTAGAGGTGACCCAAAGCTATGCTGTCTGCTCTAGAAAGGCTAGTCCTAAGCTACGTAGCTGCAATTAGGCCATGGCAACTGGCTCTGGGGCTAGAAATTGTACCCATATATATAGCACTGTAAGCACAGCAGTGTCTGAGCTACTTGGCTTCTCTCAACTTGAGGCAACTGCTTCTCTTCATTGACCACCTAGGGCACTAGGTGAAATTTAGACTCAATATAATGTACTGATGCTGCTGACAAGACATGTACATGGTAAGAGCTGGAGAAATATCTTTCTTATTGATAAGATATATAGTTATTTTCAGAGACATGAAATATCCTACAGAATTTCACAGTGATCAAATTGAATTATATAACTTTTCTCTAAAAATGCTAAGTATCTTAATAGAAACTGATTATCCTGCTTTTGATTTTCTTGGCTATTCCACAGAAGTCTCCAGCAAGATTATAGTTTTCTGTTTAAATACACAGAATGATTCATAAAACAAAGAGGAAGCTTATTGCTGCCTATTAAGTTCCATATAAATATTTTCCCAGAAGAAATCTGGATCATTTAATAGCTTGGACTACCTTTTCGTCACTTTGTTCTAGGAAACTTAAATTGCAAGGAGATTTTTTTGTGTTATTTTATTTGTGAGTAATATTACAAAACTTTCTAACTTAGACGTCATATCATTTAACAAGTTGCAGACTGTAGAATAATGTTTATATTTCTGTTGGTCTCTTCAGTAGTTTCCAACTGGTGATTCTTAACATGCTCATTTTAATTAAAAAACAGGCAGAGAATCTCCTTGACCCTTTGTTACAATATCACAAAGAAAATAATCAACAGTAGCAATAAAATGGAAAAGTGGGAAAAAAAAAATGTTCTCGACTCTGCCCTTGCCCACTCCCAATCTCATGTCATTGTGAGAACTCTTTGCAGGATCAACTGTACAGAAACTTAACATTTCTTTTATATAGAAAAACTTTTGCTTAAACTCCAAGAAACCAAAAACCCATATGCTTCAACTCTAACTGCAGCACACAATTTGTGGTCTTGTACACACAGACACTCTGGCCCTACAGTCCTTTCCACAGAATTTAGAAGAGGGATTGATGCTGAAGTATCTCTCTTGCATGTACTTATAAAGGAAAGGAGAAAATAATCTCAAGTAATAATATTGGTCTGCCTTACACGCTTTTTCCTAAACATCGCAAAACACTAACTAAAGTCTTCAAAGAACAGCTCACTAAAACAGATTAGGCTTGTAAAAATAGACTCTTGTGGCTGAAAGTGTCTTTAGGTTGGCAATTTTGAAAGAAAGAGCTAAGGGAAAAGGGTCATTTTTGAATGAAGAGTTTAAAAAAATTTCCTTTTCTTGTATGTAAGATTGTCACACAAACAAGACAGAATATCATGCAACAAATTATAATAACATGATAGAGATTATTATAAGAGGAATTTTTTTTTCTTCTGAATTGTTTCAAAGGCAAAGTAGGATATTAAATACAGGCAGTATTCAGAATATGCTTGGGTTTTATACCAGAACACAAAAATATATTTTATATAAATAACTGTGTATTCAGAGTCTTCTCTCAGACAACACAAGAAACTTTCTCGGAAGGCAAGAAACTTACCCTGCTCCTCACTGATAACGGCACTGATTTATGTACAACATGGAAGAGCAATGTCTGACCAGCAGTAACAATAAGCTGTACAACTTTCCATCAGGACAGACTAAACAAATTCTGCTGTGAACTCTTGCTGGCCACAGTACTCACCTGTGGTGATTTGACCCAGGGTCTAAAAGAAGCTTAGTTTGCTCCTGACACAAAACAGGACTACCTTTTTTTTTTTTTTTTTTTTTTAAATCTTGAAAATCTTTATGAAAAAGAAAAGCTGTTTCCATACAGCTTCCCTTCTCCATTCAGCTATCCTTCTGATCAGATGAAACCATCTCTCCTGTGGATCAATAATTACCAGAACCCAGGAATTTCCAGCATCACATAAACCTTTCTGGTATTTATATTTCTATTTATATTACAGAAAAACCACAAGAATACATAAAATAAAAAATATCTGTAAAATCCGTCTAACGCACCACAGGTTTCACTACTTAAAAGAACACACAAAAGAATGCTTAATATGAAAATTACCGGGTACAGAGTATTTTGCAATATACAAGTATTTGTAAGTATTCATTCAAATCCAAATAATTACTAATTCCCTGTCAATTATAGAAGTGACCTTCAAGAATCTTGAAGAGAAAATAGCAATGCAATTTTACAGCCAGTCATTTCAGTTGTTTCAGCATAATGCATGATGAAATGATAAAATATGCATAATAAAAAAAAAGAACAGTGAATTACACCACAGCAATTTTGATATATTATCATATATATTGTACTTTCTATATTGGGAGCCTCACGGCAGACGTTGTACTCAAGGAGCTAGTGATTTTGGGCAAGGCATGTCTGATCTACTAGTCCTTGTTCATCAGGCTCGACAAGCCCGTCTGTGAGCACGAGTAGCTGCTGTAAGGGAAGGTGCTGGAAGGCTGTGCGCCGGTGGTTGTTATCAAAGAGAACCTTCCAGGTTGTCAGGAGGAGATACATAGTTTTGTTTTTACACAAGATAAAAGGCACCATAGTATGGGAGGGAGGAGGCACCTCTCCACAGACAGGAGCTATGCAGTACTCCGGAGGAAAATCCATGCTGGGCCCATCCAGTGCTGCAGGCACACAGGGTTCCCAGCAACTGAAGGGGCATAAGATTTACCTGCTCTCTGTATGCCTCTTTTTAGACTATCTTATTAAAAAAGCTAGTTTAGTATGCCATTTGTTGCCAGGCCTTTTTGAGATACAGAAAGATCCGTGCACCGCCTCTCTTATGCTTCCTCCTCTGTCCCCTGGTGCAGAACATTTTCATAATGTATGTTAGGAATAGCGTGAGGTGGAGTTCTTACTAGTTAGGGAAGCCTGCTTTAATTCAAATCAAAGATGCTATTTAAACACTTAGTTTTCAGTGGAGTGAAAAGATGAAACTAATAGGATTAGAATACATCTAAAATTATTCACGTGAGTATGTATGCTAGGTTCTGAATAAATTTAGGTTTGTCTTTTAATCTTATCCTATTTCATTAAGCATATATATTGCCCTGCGTTAGTCACTAATTATGGCTCCAATTACAAAATTTCCTATTCGCTGAATTATTTCCTTATGAGCTTTACTCATTGTAGTAATTTTTGTACCTTTTCCAAAAGCCAGCGCACATTTGACCATATGTGAAGCATAATATATGCTTCGTATCTGTGAAATGGGAGCTACACTCGTTATTTTATGTGCCATAGGGCTATGATCATTTGCTTTAAGTGGTAATAATGAATGAGCAGTTCCACTCTGGCATGACTCCAAAGACACAGCTCCCATTTACAAGGACAAATGGAGAAAGGCTGCTACCGGGTTACGTACAAGTTCTATGGTTTGTTCCAACACAAAAGTATTCAATTCATCAAGCTCACTGACCTTCTGATGGCCTGCTATTAGCAGTTATTCCCCAACCTCTCCCTCAATTATCCTTTCAAAACTGAACTATTTTCTTTCACTTTCTTTTTTACTCCCTGGATTTCCTGGGAGTTCAAAATAAAACTTATGGACAAATGCATTAAAAAAAATAACTTTTCTCATGTTTATGACCATGTGAATGATAATTTTTGGCTTTCTCATGAAATACCATAAATGTCTCCAAGAGTACACATTTACATTAAGATTCACAGATTTGAGGGGGTTTTTAATGAATGAAAGGCTTTTTTGTAAGACAGAGTTTACAAGTGTCCCTCTGTTGAAGTTTGGCAATGAGTATGAACTTGTGCACTACATCTGCATCTACCAACCTTAAGAAATCTAAGGAACTGGCAATAGAGGTATATATATACACGTCTAATTTTATCGTGCTTACTGGTATCTCCCTTAAGGAAGGGTATATGTTCAAGCTTCTTACCTAAAGAAACAGAATATAACACCAACCTAGATCTACAGCTTTCTAGACTAGTGATTTTGTTGTGTGGAAACTGTCTTATAAGAGCTCATCTAACCTTTGATCGTGAAGGCAAGATTTTCTGCAGTTCTGCTGCCGCCACTAATTGGTAAATCTTTCCTTTCAATTAAAAGTGAAGAAAAAAAGAGGAACAGGGGAAGACTAACCCAAGTATGGCTGGTCTTTCCTCTACCTGAGTTCGGTTTTAATGCCAAACTCTCAGGGAAGACAAAAATGTATGTCAGACCACTCTAAAAGACAATAATCTTTTATTCAACTGATTACCTGGTGAGGCAATTGTATCTTTTTCCGGCCTAGGCGCAGGCTTGTCAACTATACTGAGTGGATATTTATGACCCTTACCTCATATTTTGTCCTTGCAAATTAACACAGACCACTTCCACAAAGTCTGGGAAAGAGCTGTCATCTTTCTGATCTACAGCTGGTCATAAACAGGTCTGGGATTTTGCCTAGGTTCTCAGCATTGCATCTACAAGAGGTTCCTGATTAATAAAGACTAACGGACTTGGCAGACTACTCCTGGACCCTGACTGGTGGCTTGCCCCAGCTTTTAGATCAGTAAGAATATCTTCTAGGACTACTGTTCAACTTCTGCTCAACTCTCTTCTAGCCTTTATTTCTCATTCTGTCCCCTATCTAGCCAGCGGTCTTGCTCCTGCTGTCCTCCATCACTGATTTCTGCTCCTGATCTCCCTGCCCCAGTTCCTGGTCTTGCACAACAGGCTCCTGTTTTCATTCTACTTTCCTGGTACCACAGTGGTGTAATGCTATGGTGGTTTTCAATAGTGGACTACCATTTAACATAACATAATTTGCTTACTTGGGAGACCTCATAACCAAAGTTCAAAGAGTGTTTGTAAAGCTAAACTTAAAGACTTCTCTAGTCACATGGTTAGGCCTGTGGCATCATAACTGGACTATGAAGCATTACTACATACTACTATATATTACTACATCCTCAGCACTAAAAATATGCCCATGGTGCTGTGGCTGCAGCTTTTACAGATACTTATGAGATAGCTCATGAACCTTTAGTAATAACAATGTAGTAACACTGAGCTCAGCACAGATTCATACACAGGTATTTATCGTGCTTGCTGGTTAGCTCTTCTTGAAAGTCATGCAAGACTTCCTATTCTAAAAGTACCTTTCCAGCAATGAGAAAATAAGCTGAGGCGTATGCTTAACTATAGTCAATAACTGTAATTGGCTGTAATTCATAACATTTTGGAAGTGATGCCATAGAAACAGCTGATTTTCAGCTCAAGAGTGGTGACTCGTGGATGAAAGCACCAACCTCAGCTGTTCTTGGGTTATTAACTGGCCCAGAACAGCGAGTGACTGATACCTGGAATCCTAATTCACACTTGTACCTGGATGCAGGAGAATAAAAATCCCCAGGTCTTGACTCAGGCCTGCTTGGTTTCAATACCATTTACACAGAACTGCCAAAGAACAGCCACATCTTCTAACCACCAACAACAGTTAAACAGACATGGTCGATACCAATGAAAGTGAGTGACCTCACAACCAGCAGTTATGCTACACCAGCCTGTCTCATGTACTGGGAGTTCAGGCATGTCTAAAAGATTCAGAAGCAGCATCATTCTTCTGCAGAAGTGCTAAGATTCAGGTGTGATAATTGAGCTCAGATGATATATTTAATGAAAAATAGGTATCATCAGCAAAGTTAATGAATGCATTGTGATTTTCAGAGTAGGTTTGTTTAATTGTCAACTATTATTGTATTTCTACTGTAATCTTTATTTTGCTGCAGTGAAATATACAAACTAATAATCTATAAATGCAAATATATCCCTCTTATAGTTAAGGGTCTGCTTCGTGACTGTATTGACATTGCACTATGTGTCCCAATGTTCTCCATTAATATTCAAGTACGTGAATAGTTGTCTCAACTTTTTTGAGCTACAATAAAGCATCTTTGGTTCTAGTGTAAAAATTGGACACTTTCACTTCGCTCAGTGTCAAGATCCTTCCAGTCATGAGCAACCTTTCTGCTTTAGATATAAAGAATTATCAGCCTACCTCTTAAGATGATGATAACCTAAAAGGGTAAAAGGTACTAGGATTTATGTTTCCAGTTAGGACTTTTTAATAATGTGGGGAAATGATTTATTTGTTTCTTGTTGTAAGTGCCTATAATGATGTCTTGAGACAATGTTTTTTCTGCAGATTAATTTGTATCCTCTTCATATAATTCATGGAAAAGGGCTAGGCCAGCAATACTTTTTTTTTTTCTTTTCTTTTTTAAATCTAGGCTGATCTCCCCAAAAGAAAAACCAAAACATTCTAGCTTCATAAGCAAATTTTTCATTTACAGATTTCCCTCATGCTATTCAAATCCTTCTTCCCTGCAAGATAAAGAATAATTAATATTATAGGGTTTTTATACACTCTTTGAATTAAGGATATTTCAAATCACTAAATACATTGCACTACAGGAGAAAATAAATTTTCAAACAGGTGACAAATATCACCTAATTATATAGTTAAGAGAAATCAGTTAACAGATAAAATAAGATTTTCTAATAAACTCTAGATAGTATTTTCATCTCTTCTTCTATATAAGATTAAGTAACCTATAGCCATCATTAGGAACTATCTGGACACAAAAATATCTTTGTTAACCTTCATGAATTGGAGACCAAATGGATTTCACATGCCAATAATTTGATGCTGCTCACTTTGAACCAGAAAATCTCGTGTCCACAGCCTTACCCTTTACCTCTGGCACCCTTCTTTCTCTATGAATGGTCGTGTTTTGGCAGTGATGCACACAAACTTTTATATATGTAAAAGGGTGAACTTGGAAAAGCCAACTTTCCTCCTATCAGAAACTGTTCTTTCAAAGTGGGGGAGGAAAAATATGCACATTTCTTCTCTTGCATTCTGACCTATTTCAGACATTTCTCCAGCCCTTGGAAATTAAATGTTAGAAATATCACAGACGGCTCAAAATAAGATGCCATGTTTACAATGAACTGAACTACATCTCCAAGAAATATTAGCATAGTTTTCTCACTATTTCTTTCCTTTTAGCTAGAAGAATTAGATAGAAGCAATGGTAAAATATCATCCACAGTTTATGAAAACTTATTACTGCTTAAACCAAAATGCAGCTCCTCCTGAAATATACTTTGCAAAAATCAGTGAACAGTTCACAAAATTTACATATGTTTCATTCTTTTAAAAGATAAATATTGATGAAATGTGTTAAATGTTAGCTTAATATCAACAAGAGAGTATTCATGAATCTGCATCCCTAAGCATAAGCAGTTTGTAAAGAGTTTCTTTTGCAATCATTTTTAATATAAAGTTCTCCTCCATGGAACACTGATTTTTATTTTCACTATGATTTCATGGAAAGAATATTCATATAATCATGACAACAAGAAGTATAGCTCTTTGGTTAAAATGACTAAATTTCTTCACCTTACAAAATCTCACTGTTCAAATAGCACTGTTAACGGCATTGAAAAAATTCATGTTCATAAGTATGAACTCTTCCGTCAGAAATTTCAAAATGAAAGAGGTGCACTAAAAACAAACACAAAGGACATACAAAAAAATTTCTTTCATATGATCATCTCTCATGCTATTCACTGCTGGTGATATTCTGGGAGTTTCCAAGGGTGTTTATGTATTTTCGTTATTTAGAAACCAGTCCTCAAAATGAGCAGGAGAGGTAGCACATCAGCAACATTAAATATTCTGACAGACCCTGGCAGTCGAGTAAATGTATTGTAAATGTCTACAGCAATTAGACCAGATGAAAAAAAAGTATATATATACACATTCATTAAATCTGAAGTGTTTTACTGCATTTTTATTAGTCATCACTGAATCATAAATATGTACTCTTAATAAGCATATTTGTAGAGAGTATATTTAACTATGAACAGCTTACATCATGTTTTAAAAAAATGTGCATTAATATGACTATTTTATTATTGTTTAATTAATTTGTGGTCAGTCACTGAGGGAAATGATTGCAAAGAAATACTCTGTTACAATCTTAATGCAGAAAGTTCAATGCTATAGAAGTATAGAGTGCTATAGGGTTCTCATCTGTTTTCATTTGATCTTCCTTGCATTCATTTTACTTCGCTTGCAAGATGTTGGGGTGGGTTTTGTTTCTTTGTTTTTCTTAAACAAAACCACTATTTATGTAAGACTACCAAGTTTTATTTAATTTTGAGGCAATTTAAGGAAACAGCAATTTAAGAAATATTTATTTCAGGATGCCATACATACACTATAATTTCCAGAAGAGGGTATGAAGACAGGCAAGTTACTTTTTCTACTTCAAATTATCTAAGGTAACTTTGATCATTTTCTTGTCATTTAAGTACAATTTATCACAATATAGCAATTAATACTTTCAAAAGGTGATAAAAATTCTGACTAAGCCAACACAAAAATGACGATCCAGAAGCAAAGTGCATCACGCATTTGGTAGTGGAGATTGCAGCTTAGCGATGCCCAAATGCTGCTTCTACATTGAATGTTCAAGAATATTAAACGCCAATGAAGACAAAGGTATGAATAAATGAGAATGTCATATTTTTCTGTAGGCTGTCAGCTATACAGTATTAGTGAATTTTAGAAAATAGTGAAGTTATCTAAATTATTCCTCTACCTGCAGCAACTTCTACAGTGTTAATGATGTTATATGAACATGAAGCATAAATGTTAGAGGTTTAAGTATTATATATAGTACAACTGGCAAGATATCATTCTTACTTTTAGGAAGCCAAAACTCTAGCTATTTCATGGTATTTTCAAATAACTTTCAATATTCCTAGATGATTGGGGAGTTTCTGACTAGGTATTCAGAAAGTATGTCCAGAATATTTACTCATCATGCTTGTTTCCTGTGGCATTGACAGAAATTGTCAGAGAATCATACCTCCTCCTACTACAATGAATAATGAGCCTTCAAAAAAAAAATACCACAAGTGACCTATGGGAAAGCAATCATTAGAAACCAAATATGGAGGCATGGCAGTTTCCAGACTCCTAGCTTCCTTCTTGTCCTGATGGTCTTTAAAACCACATTTTTGTCCATCAGACCATTTCAATATCTATAAATCTGTTCAATATGTTGTTCTGACAAGTTCTTTTCCTGCCTAAAAGAACTTTCTTTACCCCACCCCTGCAGGGCAGTCTATCAAATTCATGCCTTATTGCCTACCATTGTTCCATCATAACCACGTCTGGCCTCTTTTTAAGTCCTTTTTAATATCTAGGATATCAACTCCCATCTAACCTGCACCATCTTTTATTTGACATTATTAAAAAAAAGATACCAATCCAAGAGATACAGAAATATCTATTAAGAATAGAACACACAAAAGAGCATGGGTGGTTGGAGAAAGCATGAAGATAAATACACACATTCGCTTTTCTCTGGTCCCTTTCCTATGAAGAGCCGCAATCTCCATTACTCCATTATAGCAGATAATCTCGCAAATTTCCTGGAGCAGAGATGACACTGATACTTCTTTATGAAGTGCCAAATAAGTGGAAATAAATGTTACTATGTTGCAACAACAATGCTATATCTGCCAACACTTCCAGTCTTGGCTGACTCTCCTAGAAAAGTTACCTGCCCTTTAAGAAGAAAAGTTGAAAGGAATGGCTGTAAAAAAGGAAAGAAAAGTTGACTAAAATGACACTATAGCCTCACAGCAGGGTCCTGTGAAGTATTTTGTAACAGGAGTCCTGGTTTGTCAGTCTTGATCCGTTCAAACTATGTTTATGTTGGTTTTGATAGGCAGGCTGCAGAGTACTAACATGAAAAGCAATGCTTGCTCCTGTGTGAGCACAGCGCAGAACAGAGCCTTTAACTCTGTAAGTAATCCCCATGACTTCCCAAAGGGCAATTCACAGAACAAAGCATTTTTCAAATGCACAAAATCTCACCCTAAACAATGACGGGGGGGGGGGGGGGGGGGGGGGGGGGGGGGAAGATTTTGCTTCTACAAGAGCTCTGGTGATAGAACTTGCAATGGATGAGAAAATTCTTGCATCCCAGCTGGGAATGACTGGGAAAGCTAAAGCCTACACTCCTCAAAAAGCTATTTTATCATCCCAGCCCACATACCTCAAAGACTCAATCACTCTGCAAAGAGGCTATAAGACAGCAGCTTTACTTGGACTTCTGGTTAGTATTTGATCTCCTGTATTTTGGAAGCATCACAGTAGATGTTTGAAGTAATTATTGCTAGAATTACCTGAGATGTATGTATTACACTAGGTGTAATCAGTTATTTTACGGGAAAGAAGGTGCTTTCCTTGCTTTCTGGGCTATGCCAAGGGAGACAAATCTGTCCAAATATTTTTGTAATTAACATGTTTCAAAGTATTCCAAAATTTAGCACCTTTCCGTAGGTATTCTGAGGAGACAGACATGTCTTTTTCATTTTTAAAAGCTTTCAGTGCAAAATGTAGTATATATTCAAAAAATACAAATACTGGCTACTGAAAAATGAAATGGAATAATAATAAAATAGGTAAACTGTCAGAATGCAGTCCTAAAAAACCACACCTGATTACCTGAAATATACTATTTCCAAAGGGCCATGCTAAACAAAACACCCACTCTTACAGTGGAAAAACCCAAGAGCTGATTATTATTTACTATTTTTTAACTAAATTCTCTAGTAAAAATAATAGTTTATTGCTAGCAATGAGCCCCACAGACATGCTTAAGACCAAAGAGTTTAACTATTTATGTGACCAACCACTTGTCTCTGTACGATAGCAAATTTAAAAAAAAAAAAAAAAAAAAAGAACAGAAAAGAAAAGAAAAAAGTTCTGTAACAGAATGCTTTACCGCATCCCAAGGACTGATGAAAGTGGTAGATTAAGGGCAAAAAAATCAGGATTACAGAGTACTGAAATTTACTAAACAAGGACCTTTTTTGACGTCAGAGAGAAATAAAGAGAACCCAGGAGGCATACAAAAATCCTGTTTAGTAATCCAAACATACGGTAGAGGTGGGATATTACTGATGCAGAGATTGTGTGGGAACAGTTATGGCATAATCCCTTCACAAGTCTCTATTTCACCAGCCTTGAGCGTTTCTATTTTCTATCCATCATTTTGTGACTGTCTGTTGGTTTGCTTCTTAACTCAAGCCTGCATAGGATAATAGGCTACAATTACATTAACCGCCTTTCATCTCAGTTTGAATTAAATTTGTTCTGCGTGCCAGCATGAAAATCTGTCCCAAGTCATTTTGCTTAAGTCAAAGAATAATAAACTTGCTCAGTCCAATAATTTAGCCAATGGTTTTAATATAGTGAAATATTCAGATTTTTTTTACCCGAGAGATAATCTCAAAATTAGTACTAAAGAGGAAAAATTCAGTTACAATATTTGTCAGTAAAATACATATTTTTTTTCTGCATTATGAGCGTGATTTTAAAATGATTTAAAATACAATCCTATCCTCAATTGTTCTCATGTCCTAAGGTCTGGTTTCTCACTTGTTTTCAGATGGGGTTTCTAATTTATGCAGAAGTAATGCTATAATTTGTAACATTACCCACAAATTAGAAATGCAAAATATTTTAATGTCACTTGAAACACAATTCTGGTGACTGAAATGGTCCATCATGTCAGAAAAACAAAGTACTTGTCACATTTTCCATAAATAAGAGAGAGAAATCAACCGAGAGCACAGTGGAGAAATGGACTCTGAGGTGAATGCTCTTTTGGGAAGATCAGAGTGGAAAAAATCCAAAGAATTCACTCTATGATTATTTTATGTTTGCAGAGCATCCTAATGCATTATAGCAGACATTTCACTCTTGGATAAAATCTAAGGGTTTAATTTTAATATTTTCCATCACAAGACAGGCTTAAAAAAAATGGCATCTTCTGTACTACAATTTTAAGCTTTCCATCTTCTTTCTCTCACTTTTTTTTGGTTCCCTTTTGGATTTTTATTTTTAAAGAAAATAAAACTGAAATGACTGTGTAATTTCAAAGTTCTAATTCAAAAGTGGCTTTGGAGAAGTGTCTTAAGCACCACATCATTTTTGAAATGGCAGAATATTTTATAAGCAATCTTGGATTCATTTACTATCAAGAAGAATGAGCACACACGCAAAAGACAAAATGTCAAATTCAAATAAACTACTCATAAGAAATATACAAGAACTTTTGGGAAACATTCTGTTTTAAAAACAAAGTGCAGGTGTTCCTGATTTTTTTCCCCAGGAAAGACATGGTTTCTATGTCATTTAAAAAAAAAAAAAAAAAATCAAGATTTCCAAAACCTGGAAAAAATATCTTAGTTTTTGTCAACCCCGGTTGACAAGACCTATGCACCACGAGAGTTATTAAAACAAAAACAAAAAACCCCAAACAAACAAACAAACAAAGAAAAAAGAGTGCGCCATATGACCTACTGCCGTAATTCGTAATTTTGGTAATCTGGTTTGGATTCTGAAAGAAGTATAGTTTTCTGTAGGAATATTACAGAATATTCATGACTTCTAGCTATGACTGGAATTTGCAGAAGAAAATACTCACACAAAATGTTACCTGGTAGTTTTTAATACAGTGTGTTAATACAATGTATGACAATCTACTATATTACGACAAGGCAGAAAATCGGATATACTATACTACTTGGAAACATATAAAGCTGAATATATCTGGTGTATAGCTCGATATATCCACTATGGAGGAAGAAGATTTATCAGACTAATATTTTGGTTGTATTATTCAATGATTCTTTTCTGTTTCTAGGCCTTCATTTAACTGGAATAATTTAACTTGAACTTCTATCACATTTATAACAAAGCCATGTCAGTCGCCATTTCTTTCATTCTTTTTTACCCAATGAAAGAACTATTGTTTGCTGAACATTCACTGTAATTTATTTTAAGGTCAGTACTTAAATGGCATCTGTGTTACAGAAAATTTCATATGATACAAACACAATAAAGACAGGAGATTTCTAGGTTGCAGAAATTAATTGTCAAAGGTAAAAGCTGAGGACAGGTATAGAGCATGCATGGGCTCAAATATTTCAGTTAAAAGAATCAACATCCTGTGGCATAACAACTAAGTCTCAAAACAACCTGCAATGTTATCATAACTTTAACTGCACAGAAATACTTGAGAACATTGAGTAGATGATGAAAAACGGGTAGATACAATTCTACAAAACTGAGCACAGAGAAAGCTGTAATCAAAGTTTCCGAAGGGTAAATGTCAAACCATTTATTAAATCATGTACTGAACAATTTTTAAAAAAAGCAACTATTTTCCAAAAAAACAAGAACAAAAGCAATAAACTAATGGTATAGGAAAGGTTTCATGAAAGTCAATGACAAAAAGACAAGAGCATTAAGAAAAAAAACATAATGAATTTTTATCCTTTTTCTACCCTAAAAGCAGGGTTGCAAAATGCATTTAATTTTATACGTCAGGGTGGCTTAAATACAACAGAAAAAGGTGAAAAAATCCTTAAGTACAATTCAATAATAAATGCATTTTCTTTAAAAGAAATAATAAAAATAATAATGCATATCTTCCCCAAAGAACAGATTTACAGAATTCCCACTTCTGAATCTTAGAGGTATTTTACTTTTATGTGGATGACACTGAACAGCAGTAAAGTTGTTCATCTGTTTAGATGTGCTGTTACCTCTTCTTTTATTCATAAATATAGAGGAGGCAATCTTTCTCTTCAACATGAAGGACTGATTTATATATTTTTTCATTTTTTACAGTCATCATTTGTCACCTTCAACGTTACCTTACCTCAAAAAACCTTACCTTTACCAAGTCCAGAAAACAACAAATAATAATAAAGAGAAGGAAAATGAATGAATGACGAGAAGCAAAGTATCAAGAGCAGATGGGAGGAACTTTGTGAACTAGTTTGGTGAAACTCTTCCTGCTATTCTGTACATGACAATTTACAATTAGCCTCCCAAGAACAGGAGAAAGTAAAAGTAAACCATATGTTCCCCAATTCGCACCAAATCAGCGAAATATCCCCTCTTAAACTTAAGTAACAAGGTGTTATCATTTATCTAAATATTCATCTGAATCAGGGCCCAAATCTGTGATTAAATCAAGACTATACGTAAGAAAGGATAAAATGACCTAAACAAGAACAGGATTAGAAAGTTATTTTGAAGCATCTGTTAAAAAGTAATCGCTGCCCTCATCTCCTTCTGGATCTTGTAAGAACTCATTTCCAGGCCGAATTATTATTTTTAAAGTTAAACCTTCTTTATGAAATCTGATTTATTAAATCTCTTTTAGCATATCTGACTGTTCCTTTACCCTTTAATTCTTATCACTTCTCTGTGAGCAGCCCAACAACATTTCTTCCAGGACGTTTGGACACGTTTCTTATGTTAACGTGGCAATCTCACTGCTCTCCCTTCGGCTTCCTGCTGTAATTTAGTATTCCTAAATTTATCATTGCTCTGTGTAACAGTGAGTGAAAGAAAAGTGTTGTGCCATGTCAAATTTCCAGACCTGATTATAAGGTTGCTTTGATTATAAATCAGACTCGTGTCACTATTTAAAACAGCTTTTCTAGCTACGTATTTACTCTGACTTCTAGCACTTTGTTCTTTTTTTAAATTGCTGAAAAATTCCTTTTCTTGTAACATAAAAATAATAGATGGAGATGGAGAACTAAAGCTGTAAATCAATCCTTCTGAAGTGATAATCTAATAAACCACTCAGGCTTCACTGTTGAAGTTTAGGATATCATCAGGGCTCTTGGATTGATTTATGCCTTTATAATCAAGCTTCCCAGCCCCATTATCTAATAAGCTAGATAAAGAATACCACTTACTTTTCAACACATCCATAAAAAAAAAATAAAGCTCAAAGCATGCAAAGGTTATGCAGCTTAATTTATATTTTATACTTTCTAAAGGTGATTCTTCAGTACAAAAGAAGAAAAGAATAAGGGAGCATTTCTAATATTAAGACATTATTATCTTTCAGCTGGTGAGTACAGACAGGACTGGGCCTATGTTATTTGTTGTTGCCCTATCAGTTATCGTTCCCTGAAAATACCTTGCATATGATGGAGAACTTCCTTTTGGTATCAAATTTTGCTAGTTTACATTATAAAAGGTAATATATTACAGATAATTTTCAGTAATACTGTTTATTTTTAACTTACTGCCTTTTCATATTTTGTTTATGTCATTCGCATGATAATCCAGGATAAGAATGAAAAGGCAAAAAAAATGGTGTTTATGTAAGCATACGCGCTTACATATGGTCAGCCTGCAGAATTCATTATCTCAGGTAGTCAATCTCCAGATTTTTAAACAGAAGTGAAACAATTATTCCTCTTAAATAAACAAATCTGCAGCAAGGAAGAATAACAATATAGATAATCACATCAGATTTCACCAATCAACTATAGAATAGGACTTTAACCCCATTTCTGAAACAACAGAGTTTTTATAGCCCCCTATTTTTCTTTATGTTAATTGTTAAACTACAATTCAAATATTTACTGTTTTCTAAGCAGCTCTTTAAAATGTTGCATGCAGTACTCTTCATAACAGAATAAAAAGAATATATCATTTTAGTTAGCCCATTATTAATACAGAAGCTAGTGTTACAGAAAGCTTTTCTAGCACTGGTTGTACTTGGGACATGGGGAAGCATGAGAACATGGGCTCTTCTGCAACAATTGCAGATACAGAGTTGAGATGGAAAGAAGATACAATATATAAGAAAACCTGCATGACTTCTAGATACCTGCACATACAACTGCAGAAGAATGCAAGTTTGTTGTGACTGGAAGGCTCCCCAAATTGAGGACTCTTTAAGCATGATTTAGCACTGTGTAACTGATGTGCTTAGTCTATGTAATTATCAGCAGTTTCATGAAAAAATAAACGAGAAGTAATGCATTTCTCACTCCCATGTCTTAATACCAAAATATATTTCTTAGTTCTATCTATGCATAATTTTAATCCTTTATGTGCAAACTTCTTTTAACACTCTCAGCAACTACTGAAGCAATTTAAAACTAATAACTGGCAACAAAGCGAAACAAAATGTTTTAACTTTAAAACCAGAAATACAACTATTGCAGCTAAATTTTCATCTATATGTAAAGGTATACAATTGACTGAAAGAGAAAACAGAAAATGAAAACAGCAGTAGGAAGGTGCATATTACTTCTATTAGGGACCCTAAGAGGAGAAGAAAAGCAATCTTTCCATCACCAGGAGATTTCTAACAAATAGTGTCACCAGTACCCATCTGACCTAGCATTTCCTTATTGCTGTATAAAAACTGTTTTTTCTTCCCCTTTATTAGTGAATAAAATGAATAAATATCACAAGCCAAAGCTGATAGATATATCTGTCAACAGGGTTTTCATCAAAACGTAGCTTCGTTGCTTTTACTTATTTGTAAGATTTTGAAAATAGATTTAAAATTAAAAATAGAACACTGTATTTTGTGCAAGTTGAGTACTGAGCAATCCATATCAAGCAACATAAAGAGGAACTATTTGAATTTCAGACTTAGCTATGTGTTGATAGCTTATAGAGAGCTATGAGCTATCACACTGGTATTTTCTTTTCCCACCACTACCTATATACTTGTACTAGCTAAATGACAAATTGATTAAACCAGATGTTTATTTCAGCTGTAACAACTCTTGTACCAATTACTAATTATCATACTAATGGCCTATCAGATGTAAAATATAAGCCCAGATCCACACTGTGCAATGGATAATATTTTAGCTGAGGGTTAAGATCTGAGAATACTGAAGCAATTTTCAAGAGCTTTGAAAAGTCACAAGCACTGTAGATCTATTAAGAAGAAATCAAGATTCACAGAATCTATTTCATTGAATTCACAATTCATTTCATTAAAAAGATTCAAATGTTTTGATTACTATATACATTAAACTTGCACACCGGAAATAAGGAAAATGTGGACCTTCAGGACAGGTCTACCTTAGAAAACTGCTTTCCCTTGAAATAAAAACTTTCATGCAGAACCATTCTCATTTCATAAGACAAAACAGTAGGCCTGAGCAAATATTTATCATCAATATATTCTTCCTGCTTTAAACAGTTCTACATTCAATACAAATTAATTCATGCAAATCATGATTGAACTAGGTGTAGAAGTAAATCCACTGCAATGTATTGACTTGGATAGCACAAGCCCTGACAACAGACACACAAAGGTAGTCCCTTGAGTCTTGCTCAGTCCTGGTCAAAATTATGTAATCAGTTTGCTGGATTAAGCAGCATCAGCAACACAACCACTTGAAAGCTACCAAACGCTTACTCTAGTATTACAAAACTGTTTTCAACAAACAACTCTATAATAGCCAATATTTTCAGTTACCTGTCAATTAATAAAATCAGTATCACCTTCAAATCATTCAACCTGATGTTTTTTTAAAATGGCAAACTTAATACAGATTCTATTGAAAAATACTATTTTCATTGTAAATGCTCCTTGAACACATTCTCTGCACAGCTTAAAAAGGAAAACCTGGAGCATATGAGAGGTGTGTGCTACATCAGTTACACTTACGAAAGAAATATATGTTGTGATGGTTAAATTCCAGCTCACCTCCCATTAGGTATATATTTTGAATTTTCCACGTGTTAAAATAGTAAGAGAAAAAGTTATTTTGACAGGCAATATCCTATATGTTTTTATTTTATTTTATGGCCTGATAGATCAAGAGAGAACTTTACTGAAGTAATTTCTATATATACTTCCTACTGAATTTAATTACAAAGCTATTTTATAGTTAAAACTAAATCCATTTTAATAAAGTTCAGACTACATTTAATCAAGTATCTCAGAAAATGATGGATATTAACAATATACAGACATACTAACTATAGAACAGGTCAAATAATTGCTTACTCATTTCTATTTAAAAGGATTTTTCTTTAAATTAAAAAAAAAACCAAACTATTTTCAGTCATTTAAAAAGCATAAATGCTATTCATCATTTACTGAGAATCAATGCTTTGTGCCTCGGTGAATGTTGCCATTTCAGGAAGAAACAGCCTTATTTTTTAAAAAAAAAAAAAGCAAAACACAAAGTTTTGGGGAACATCCAATACTATTTAATAAGCTCAGCATAGAATCTTCCCTGTCACAAACCTCAAAAAAAAAGATTTTTACATGAACATGCAAAATTAACAGCTGGGGTTCCTTTGAAATCATCTCATTTTTACAGATCAGTTTCAAATGAGAAAAAACCACATCATTTGTATCAAAACTCAATACACCTGTGGCCCACAAGAATTTTTACTTGTTTTGCTCACAACTGGAGTTTCTGTTACAGAGTATTTAAAGCCTAACAGTACTTAATGAAATACCAGTTCTGCACATTCAAATCAATGTCTGTATTTAAATCATACTGCTTTTATAATATAACTCTATTCTCTTTAAACTTCAGCCATCCAAACCTCAATTCTGTTGATAATCGTTTAATGAAAATGGATCAATTCTCCTTTCTCTCTAATAACATACTGTAAAAAATCTTGCTAGCTCCCCAATACAGTGCTACCATGAATGATTCAGGGGAAAGAATTTCGTAAAGGGTTTTTACTAGACTATTTTTAAGTGCTTCTACCAGAAAATGTTAAGTATCTATTTTATGCTTGGTAGAAACCACAGGAGAAAAGTGAAGCTGTACAAAGAAGATCATAAACAATTAATGTACCTCCAGACATAGTAATCAAAATAGTCTATCAGCATCTGCTACTTAACATCTCATGTTGGTGCCCATTTGTAAGTAATGAGCAGTTGCATTGCACTGGGGCAAGAAGCAGCTGGTTAATTTAAAGCGCTTGTGGGGCGCAGCAAGCCAACAAGGTCGACAACAGCAGGACATCCTGCGACCGAGCTGCACACCCAGCACATCTCACCTTGCAATGGAGAAGTGGGATTCCTGGGAAGTCAAGGCAGGGGGAAGGTTTCTTGGAAATATTCACAAACCTTTCACTCCTCATTAGGTGAGCAGTATGTGCTTACGACTCTTTGCCACATGAATATTTGGGTGTATGGCTCCTAGAATCCAGCAGATATTCTGCCTTGTCTCCTGATTGCCTTCTTCTTGTTGCTGTTATCATTGTCACCATCCAGCATCATTCTAAGTATGTTTTTCAGTCACAATTTTGAAAATTTTGATTTATTTATCTTACCCTAAACTGAAAACTAATAAAAAGAACCTGCTTGGTTTTGAAACACCTGAAAACTGGTGGCTTTGGACATCCAAAACTGTAGGGTTTTTTTTAAATACAGTTTTGATTAAGGTGACAACAATATTCCTGTAAGCCCTCCTTTTGCCTTCTTTTCCTTCTTGTCTCCTCCCTACAACTGACAAACTGCCTTTGTCTAAGATGTTGATATGGACTATGAGCAACAGCAAAGATGAGGGCATGTCAGGAAACTCTTTGGCTCTCCTCCTCAGCTCTTTTCCAGCACAAAGGACCAATAATGATACATAAAATTTTTATAAACCATTTTTAAGGCTGATCTGTATCTTACACAGTAGCCAAAGGAAGGCTTTGGTTACTAAAGGTTGGTTACCACCAAAGGTCGGTCTTAGGAAGACCAAAGTATTAAAATCATTCTGATAGCATTGATTTCTCAAATGCATACATATACTAAAGCTGACCAGTGTTTGTGTTTCATGAAAGCAAAAATAATCCTATATGTCAAATTCTTTGTTCTAGAGAAAGAGTCCATGAAAAACTCTACTAGCAACATTAGTTTTCTGGAAGATGCTCCCCTTGAAAATGTTTTGTTCTCCATAACATTTGTAGGAGTGTTTACTCTTAAAGTTTGAAAAAAAATTCTCATTAAATATTCCCCTTCCACAAAGGAAATATCCCTTTCCTCCTTTCTGCTCCATAGTTAATTGTCCGAAGCTGCCTCTGGTAGCAGTCAGCAATAATAATAGTGATGCAGTGGGTTGTTACTATAGCATAGCATACATTGAATATAATCCGTTACGATATGGCAGTATATACTAGAATTTTTAAAAAGAACTCCCTCGAATATCTGGTTTTGTCAGTCACAACTCAGCTGAAGGGTTTTTTTCTGATGACAGCAGGATGAGGAGCCAGAAAAGCCAGCAATTACTTTATTTTCCTTCTATACAGAGAAACCCTTATCTTTAACCAAAGCAGTAGGAAGACCCAAACAACTTCATGCTCCACTGGAAATCTGTGTTATTTTTTCTCCCCTGCCTGCAGCAAATATTCTAACTCTTAAAAATTGAAGTGGGGGTTTAGGTTAGGAAGAGATGGAGGATTAAGTATTGTCGTCTGAGATTTAGAAAAAAATAAGCTATCTTTTTAACTCTTAAAAAACAGTCTGCGGGAGTTAAATTTATGGCATAAAGTCTGTAAAGAAAGATTTAACAGACTTCAAAGAGGGACAACTACCTAGGGAGAAGACTCCAACTTCACTGTCTCCTTAAGAGGGATGCAATGGAACAAAGAAAGCATCAAAACTGAATGATCGGAGCCCAAACCCACAAAGAGATATATGTGCTGTAATGCTTCTTATTGCACCACCAAATTGTTAGATGCCCAGTTGCTCGAGTAGAATTCCCAAACACAGAACTACCACGACTGCCTGCACAGCAAACAGGCTGCAGTTAGGTGCCTACAGACAACACAGTTTGAGAGTTTCTTAGCTACCCATACACTCACCTAGATGTCTTTTGTACAACTGGGAGTTACAGATCAAAACCATTTACTGGACTTAGGTGTGTATACAGTTTCTCTGGACAGAAATAGCTGGATCAGAATATTCACTGGGCAGGTGTGAGACATACAGGACATGAGGGGACAAGCTGTTACTATCTGAAAAAGAGCTGGAATCTGACAGCAGGAACAGTGAATAGTGAATATTTAAGATGTAAAATGGTTAGGTCAGACACACAGTGCCAGGCTATATTGAGGCACAGAAGTTCATTAATGAAGGAGTAGTAAAGAGTACTGTACTAGAGTAATTCACAGACGTTATCCTATACATGACAATTTATGATCTGTGAGATTTATTATGCCTCCTGTGAACAGTTTATAAAATAACAGTTTATCATCCAACCACAGCAGCATGAAAAGAACAGAATAATTATATTAATGGTTAACAGAGTTAGTGACCATAATACTCAAACTGGATGCACTTATGATTTGTGGGGACCCCAGCATCTTATCTGAACAGAAGGAACAGCCTGTGGGGGTATTTAGGTCACGCAGATTAGGAAATACAACTGGCTGGTAGAATTGCATGTTGAAAAGAAGCTGGTCTCCACTGTCAGCAACCTCCTACAAGTTTTTTCTGGAATCTGAACAACACTTTATGTTGGCTGTCTTACAAGAAATGCTCCAGTCTCCTTTTACATCTTCTCAAAGAAGCAGTGCCAAGAAGTGGTGTAACTGCACGCACCTCTCCCACTGGGCTGGTTGCTTTACAAGAAGTGTTGTTCATACTGATTTTTGGCTTATGTTACTTTTCATAAGCCTTAGTGTCACTAGCTCTTAACTGCAGTTCTAGTCCTGGCCACAGGGAAACACTCCCAGGTGCCTTCATTGCACACCCTAAAGGGTGCAACGCTGCACAGCCCCCACAGCATTTTCAACAGCTTGAACTGGGAAAAAAACCCCTCAAATTATAAGTCTTTGCAACCTATTGTGACCCTGTCTGAGACTAAGGTGAAGCATTGTGCTACACAGATACATGCAATTCTACTTTAAAGTTAGCCCTAGGCAAAATGTAAAGCCAACCCAAGCCACAAGGCCCTTCACTGCCTCCTTAGCTGTACAGGAACAGCCTCAAAACCTCCCAAATGCTTTCTAACAACAAGCACAGAAGCCAAGGCCACAACTTTGCTGGATAACAAAAAATCAGCCTCAATAATAAAGCAGTTTTATGGCAGTCATAACCTCCCTTCCTCTCCTCTACCCAGTAACTCTTCCATGTGGCACAGGCTATCCATGTTTCGCTCATTCCTGTATGAGAGTACCCATTAGCATCACTCCCCATTCCTAAATTCATCCCAGTCCAGACTCAATACATACCTATTAAAGGCAGAATAATTGTCTTCAGCTTATATTTAGCTTTAAATCTTTATGGGTCTACTTCAGACCTGTCTATTCTTCTCAGCTTTGCTACTCAATCATAATAAAAATAAAACGTAGAAGCATTACCTTACCCATACATCCTTAGCCAATAAGGACTATAGCAACACTTGGCACTAAAAATTACTAGCATTTCTTAGAAGAAGGGATGTTTCCTGAGCACTGGAATTAAAAACAGGTCTCACTGGCATGTCATCTGTGAAAGACTTAGGCAGCCTGCCCTGTTCCACTGTTTCACTGATGTATCCTGCACTAAGCAAACCAGATTATTCAGATGCCAATCACTGAATGGCACAGCCATGGCACAGGAGGAACAATTTTTAAAAACAAGATATTTTGATTCACTTATTTTGAAAGAAAAATCCAGCATCATATCTTTTTCAAATAGGAAACAAAAAGTATATTACTTAATTAAACCTATATCCAGCATGAATGCTAACATAAACCAGTTGGGCACAAGAGACAGGTACACTGCTTGCATTCCTATTTTACTGCTAGGAGTATCTGGAAAGTTGTAAAGAAAGTCTGTTTTGCTCTGCAGTTTGTACTTTTGGAGGTAGCCTGGAGAAGAAATAATGAATATAAAAAACCTTAGAGAACAACTGAAGCCCAGTGGTGAGTAGGTTCTGCTCTGTTGAGCTTGCCAAACCAAAAGACATACTTATATATGTGCATACAGTCATTTATGGAGGAGCCTAACTTAGAAGCCAAAAGCAAAATTACTTTATTCTCATGAAAGAGAAACCCTCATGCTCAAACTGTTCCCCATTTTCCAGACAATTAGTACTGAACTCAGAAAGATAAAAGGCATATTTCATCGGAACAGAACACCTTAGAAAATTACATGTACCATTTTTAATTCAGCTCCTGGCAAGAGACATCTTGCTAACGTAACTAGTTTTACATTGCAATATCAATATTGCAGCGTTCTCCAGATTTAACACATTCAGAGCTGACCCACAATAAAGTCCCAATATACAAAGCTCTTGGCTAAGTGCTTGCAGCTGCTCCCTTAGCCACTAGCTCATTCTTATTTCTTCACTAAGAATACTGTCTTCCAGGAACAATACAGGACATTCAAACTCCAGTTCTCCATTTTTACAAAGCTGAGCAATTTCCTGAATAAAATGTAAGTTTGCAATGTAACAATGCTTACAAAAAGCATTGTTTCACATTTACGGAAAGCCGAGAACTCCGAAAGATCCCAGAGAGCCTCATGAACTTTACATATCGTATACTGAATACACTGAAGAGAAGGTGATCCTACTGCAGCACAATTTAAAAAAAAAAAAAAAAAAAAAAAAAAGGGCTGATAGTGACATACAATACTGCCAAAACCCCCTTAAAATACTGCACAAAGCCTGTTACAAATCACAAACTTTCTTTTTCTTCTAATTTTAGATTAAAAACTATCTCAAATGTTTCAAATTCCTGGTATTTGCCTTCTGAGTGTTTAAGCCATTAGAGTGCATTTGGGTCATGTTCTGAAGCTTTGATATTAGATGTATTGTTTGAATGAAAGCTGCAATTTAAGCAAAAATGATTGATGCCAGAAACATGAATTAAAGAAAAAAAGAAGTATCTCAAGTCCTTGATAGATCTAGCAATAATTACTACATGTAGAGCAGAAAATTAGTACATTTAAAACATGTATTTAGTGGTGAAGTGGGAGTTTTATTTTATTGTTCTCCTCAGCAACCTAAGGATCTAGCTCTTGGAGAACTAGCTCAGGGCTTGAACCTATCCTTACAGAAGCAAGCTAAGTTTTTCAGGCAGTTAAATAAGAACACAGTCAGTCACTAAATCCACCTACATCTACATGCCAGATTTTGCTGGAATTCTCCTTGAAACATCATAGCTAATGGAGTAACATGCATAAGCACATCAAATTTTTCTGTTAAATGGAAAACCCAAGGACTAGACTCAGCCTGCACAAGGAGAAAACACCTCATGTCAAACACAACCAAATATGTAAGCCTAATAGTGGAATATGACCATGTGACAGAAAAAGGAAAAAAATCTTGAAAAAAAGAAAAAAATTAAAATACAGTTTCCTCTAGTATTTTAAAACATTAAATATTATACTTTTAGATTCACTTTAGAAAAGAATAGATCATCATAGTGACTAGTATTAAATGGATTCTACTCTCTATCAGGAAAAGTAACTTTTTCAATAGAAGAAACTTTTTTATTAAACTTTCAGCAACTAGAATCTTGCCGGCTTGTTTTTGTTTGTTTGTTTGTTTGGGGGGATGGGGGGGGTGGGGGGTGTCTTTCATAAAGGAATTTCTAATAAAGTGAATTTGTTATATGATTGCTGTCAATTTTTCCCCTACTGGAAAGCAGAAAGTGAAGCTCTGAGAGGAAACAGCAGCGAACAGATTTACTCTGCTATCAGCAAACAAAGGTGCAGTGATATCAATAGAAAGGTGAATTTGACTCATAACCCAGTATATTTTTACCTGCCTTTCCATCTGGTAAGAGGAAGTGTACCATTCTGTGGAAGGGAATTATACAGAAGACAACAGCTGGATATTTTTAAATCTTATTCTTATGTAAATCAGACTATCAATAAGTGCTTATTATTTATGCACAGATTCTTACATTATTAAACAGCTTTTTAAAGCTTGCATACAATGAGGATTTTAACAAATAAACAGGGTATATTTTTGTAAATAAAACAGTATTTCTTTCACCTCTTCAGAAGAAATAATGGTATGTCTAAGAAATGAATAGTCTGAATATTTATTAGAATTAAAATGAGCGAAATATTACTTTTTCATTCCAGAATACCCTGGATCTACACATTTTATACACTTACATTTATCCTTCTTACAACTACATAAAATATACTATGAAATATTATATTAAAAATAAGGATTCCCCCCCCCCCCGATATTTTATTTTCACCTAGCAGTTCTTCATTACAGAATTCCTGAAGCCCAGTTTTTGCCCAGTTCTTACATGTTTTTGTGGTAGTTCTTTTTTTTTTTATGCACCACAGTAGACGTTCTCAACATTTTAATGTTTCCCAGTTAGGTAAAATAATTATTATTCTGATTTATACCTGGGAACTTAGATACACTAAAATTATATCTAACCTGCCCATCATTCAAAGATACAGTTTCAATACCAACCAGACAGGCCCAACAGCCTAAAATCTGCCACAGTGGAAAGTACTTAACAGGAGAGATTGATTTCCTTCCCCCAAAACTACAGCAATGGTTGTAACTGGGAAGTACAGCACAATAAATGTTACAATACATCCAGTAAAACCTGACAATTTGAAAAATTCACCATGAAACCCTATTTCCACCCAGCATTTGTAACCCTCTAACCCTTCCAGATGCTCATAATATGTCCAGATTTACACAGATGTACAAGGGACGACAAAAGGTACAGACACATCTCCAGGTGAAGGCTGCCTATTGGAAGAGCCCAGACATACTGAAACTTCTCAAAGAATGATTTAACTACTCAGTTAATTCTATAATTTTCATATTTTTCTTCCTTGCATCCAGTAGAAGTTCTCTCATTTAATATCAAAATTTGAACTTTGAAGCACCCCCTTAGTATATTCCTGACACTTCCATAGGCCTATTCCTGAAAAGTTATCTGTGCATATAATCCTGCATATTGATACACTGAAATCTATAGAAATTTTAAAACCTCTGTAGACAAAATTCTATGAGGGAATAAAATGAGCAGCTAGCAAATCAAATATTATAGAAAATTAAATAAAATTATCTTAAAGTAACAGTTTTCACCTAAAAATATGTTTTAAGTCAATATGATTTTCCTATTACTATCAATGGCTAATTTCATTATTAAAATTAAGGGGGGGAGGGGAACCTAAGTATTTTTCTTTGTATCTAGTTTTATTGTTTTACAGTCTAGTTACTTTGAATATTCAAAGCATTCTAATCAGTTCCTCCTGATTAGGAGAGTATTACAGGTTTTTACCAACTGAAACTACCTATTTAAAGGAAACAAAAATATTTCTTTTGGAAAAAAAATGTTATCATGTGTCATTAAAGAAACACTGTAAAATAGAATGTAAATGTATGCTCAAAGCTGCCTTTGAATACTAATTTTGATTTTAAATGTCACTGTGCTTCATGGTATCCAACAGTACAATTCAGAAAATAATATAACTAAGAAATGGGTATACTAAAAAAATTATAGATAAATAAGAAAAAAAATAAAGATGATCCTCCATAAAAATGCAAATAACTAGCTGTTTTTAACCTAGGGAGGGAAAAAGAAAAAAAAAGAAAAAAGCTTTGTAAAGTTTCCTTCATTTCCTAAAAACTCTGTCCCCAAGGCATGGTGTGTACTTCACATGAGGAGCAGATATGAAAGCATCAGAGGGAAGGAGGAAGAGACGGAGGGAGGGAAAGAGAGATAACATATAACCCAGCAGCTATGAATTTCTAGTCAATAGGATTCTTGACAGGAATATAAATCTAACTTTCACACCAAACAACTAGAGTTTGGAATTTTCACAGAAATCCTTATTTTAGAAATCACAGGGTTATAGGTTTGCTGCTGAGATTGCACAACAGCCTATCTAACAAGTGAAAAAAAAAAAATTTATCCAGAGCTATGGAGAACAGTATTCACACTTGGAATCAAGTTCCAGATTATTTATACAAAATATAATAAAGTAATAAATACAAGCAAAGCATTTAGCTGATTTTAAATAATCCTTATCTTCTAGATAATGACTGTATATATATTTTGACAATATAATATGATACTTTCAAAACAGGTTTTGAGTGTAAGGATGGTTTTTACAGAGGAAATAGTTTTCTATTTTTTTTTAAACATAATACGGATCTGATCAAGTTCACATTCTTCATACGAAGTTTACAAATTAGATGGCAGTATGGGACTGGATTCAGTGATTCATGAGTGACCTATTTTTTAATGTTCTTCATCTCCTGACGTTCTCAGGGAAATAATTAAAAAAACAACATTTGTCGGAAACTTCCATACATCAATGGATCACTCTCCCAAACCAAGCATCACAGTAAAATGACAAATCCTAAGCGTATCGTCTGATGACATGTACTAAAACTCTAAATCTGTGGTTATCAGCTTTCCTCAGGATATCCAGTGATCTTAACAATGAGTCTCTAGTACTGAAATTTTATCCTAGATAGTCTCCTAATACGTTCAAAGAGTCTATAACTGGAACTGGTCTCTTTCTACATGTGTTGTCATAAACTAGATAGTCTACATAGCCTTTTTTTAAATTTTTTTTTTAAAGACCAGAGTTAGGAAAGGATTTAAGAGCAGAAATTCAATTTTTATGCTAATATTTGTGCCTATGAACCCAACAGATGTGAAGCTCACAATCTGAAATGTGATCACAGCCAAAAACAATTTGAAAATTGCTCTGCAGAGTTTATTTCATCCAAAAGAAACCATTTGGAATACCAAATGCTTTAACACCATAGCTTGCCCTGTGTAAGCCTTTGGTCTATGTAAGAATCTAGGAAGGGGAATGTATTACATGTGACAAAACCAGGGATTTTCAGTCTGAAATTGCAATTTTAAGTTTACTTTTAAAAAGTCAAAATTCAGATCTCCATTTTCTCCATTTAGTGGAATTGCTGTAACTCTTCACCAGCACAGGAAAATCCACCACCAGGACACCTTTTCTCTTCTAGTTCAGTAAATGGCATAAAAGAACCTTTTATGACAGACAAACTCAGGACAGCAGACTGATATGGCTGAGCAGCACAACCGACCATATGAGACAAAAGTTCCAAACCAGAGTGGAGAAAACAATGATGAAACAGACACAAGACAAATGGAAAGCAATAGCAAAATAGGTATGTGAAATACAGACTGGGGAAAAGCTCTATAAAGAGTGCCTTAGGCTGAATGGTAGTTGCTGGAGGACTGGAGTTATGAACAAACTGTTTCCTGTAGTTCCAGTGTTATGATGTACAAAGGAGTGGATTTCTGCCCCCCCTCACCCCATTCTTTGTAAATAGGTAGAATGGCATCAATGTATGTCCATAGCACACTCATAATCAAACCACTCGTTAACATCTAGAACTGATTAAGTGTTTGGACATAAAAAGAGGAAAAAATAACTTCTCAGTTAAGACTTAATTCAGAGTTTAAAGATATTATCACTCTTCAGCTTTTGTCATGATAAAAATTCATCATTTAGTCCTAATCGTGGTTTCCCATCTCAGCCTGAGAGCCTCCAATGAGCTAGACAAAAGGTCCTAGCGGTACTACTGAAACTGTACCTGCCAGCACAGCTCTTTCTCATGAATATACACATAGCCTCTGCAGCAGATATTTTTGTTTCTTGACTATTTATCAAGCAAAGCGTTAAGGGTAGGATTCAAGCCAGTTTATTAAGTGTATCAAAGGTGAATTCACAAATCCTGTGAAAGAATATGCCTTGTGGCAGGCAGAACATAACCTTCTGGCACTTCTCCCTGCTGGAGAGGAGTAAGCTGTATTTATGCCTTTTCCCCAGTTCCAACCAACACTGCTACAACAATTTTGGGGCCAGATACTATTGAAAATAAATATGACTGTGAAATGAATAAGGTTCCTATTGGATAATGCAATGTACAGTAGAGAATGAACTGAAACATGTTTAAATATACAGCTATTCATAGTTAACTTTAATGTGTTATTTCTCCTACTTGACAAGTTACTCCACTTCAGTAGTTCTTCATTCTTAGTCCTCCCATTTGTTATGCTTTATCTTAAGCTGCAAGCTCTTGCTCTAAACAAACCCAATAAGCTATTCCAGTACAAAACAAGATACACTAATTGTACTTTCCATGACAGGTCTACACATTCCTCTGTTCTATATTTAATGATATGGGAAAATGTCTAAAACATTGTGCACCTTAATGTGTTTCTAAAACTCTAAAAATCTAATCACTGTAGATTCTGATCAAGATACGCGACAAACGTACTGAATATAATTACCAATTTCACAGATATTTTTTATTTACAGTAATTTTTTAAAATCCTAAAAAAAAGGAAGACAACTACAGGTAATTCTCCAGTGACTTCTTTTTATGGGATACTTTTTAAAATCTGTAGTGTCTGCAAAGTATTATTAATATTTGTGATGTAATTCTTTAACAAAAGACTAAGTAATATTGAAATTTCCTAAGAAATGTAGGGAACACTAGATTCATCACTAAAACATTGTCAGGTCAATCACAAAATCCAAGAACAAAAGCAAAACAAAACCAGGAAAAAGTGATTAGGCATGAATTGCAATAACTTTGGGCTACATTTAATTGTACTCACAGTTGACACTGGTCTCCTTTGATTCCCTTAGTTGTGCAGAAACATTTTCCTGTTTGCATGTGACAAATATTTGCATGTCCACTGCATGTGCAAGCTATAAAATCAAGAAGGAAAAGTGAGATTTCGTCACCCATATTTTACTTTATAACTAAAAGAATTTTCATGGATTTTAATACTTCATCCTGAACACATTTCCTACAAGCTGTATTAAAAAAAAATATATATATTACTACTCAAATTATAAGCTTCTTTGAGGAACATTTCACTAGCACATAATTTAGTTTATTTTCTGTAGAGTTAAGAACTATGCATGTGTCATTTGGGGCTCTGCTCCACACCTTAACAGCAGTTTGAGAATAGCCATTAAAGTCTACCATTTCAATGTGCAATACAGGAAATTACTAACAATACATCTTTTCTATACAAGGTGAAATTCTGACCAATGGCAAAAGCAATGGCAAAACTCCATTAGTTTCAAATATCTAATTAAAGAAAGTGTTACTGCAGATGTTTGGTAAAATGTCTAATATAATTGGAACTCTTGCTTTTGACAAAAGCGAACAAAAAGAAAACTTTGAAACCATTTGAACAAAGGTGGAGTTAATACTACAATTATGGTCCACAGCAAGAATATTCCAGAAGCAAAAAACAGGCACCTTTAAAAGCTCCTGAAATTTGAACTGGAGGAGAATCACAGAAACATCATCATCATTCCTATTTAAACTCAGTGCCTAAAGTAAATCTCTCCACAGTGATCTGCTCACTGCCACTCTTGCTGCCTGATTGATTCTCACCTCAAAACAAACCTTCTTGTTCTCAATTCCTGAGCTTTCTTTTTGCTTCTCCCTCCCATGTTTATATGAATGGCTACCTTGTTTAGACAGGCCTCCCTCTTTTCTAACCAAAGCTTAATAACTTCCCTCTGGTAAATGTGTCAATAAGTTCCTACCTCATACTGGAATAACTACCTGCTAATATTCACACTACATTTAAAGTCTTTCTTTAATACAAAATAACTCTGAACCTACCTTGATGTTCATACTATGCTTTCGCTGAAGTTTTATCTTAGTCGTAATTAAAAGATTTAATATGTGGTCTCCTGCTTGGGAACAGATATGATACTAAGTGGTGACCTGTATATAATAAAAGTTTATTTTCCCCTTTATAATCCTAATATTGAATTTCTATCAGAGGGATTGAGTTTTAATGTTCCTATTCTACTGATAAGGAATAACACACAATGAATACTTCTGTGACAGTGTCCCATACCATACACACTCTAACCTCTCTGCCCCAGCCTAAGACAAATAGGGAAAAAGGTAATATAACAGCCAGACTAGAACCACAATTAAACCTAAGATATTATTGACAGACTATTTCAAAGTCAGGTATTCTATGGTTTGTTCAGCCTTCAGAACTCGTTAAATAGACAGCTGAAGCGGAAGGAGCGATTCTTACTGAAGAGGTACGTACTAGAGATTCAAACTGTCTGCAAGAAACACATACCAGCAATTCCTACGCAGCATATAGTTATGCTTGACATTCTTCTCTTTCATAATATGGCTTGTAACAACATTTCTGAAAAACACCTACAGTTACCACAGAGTGCTAAATTTTGTAATTTTGCTATGATCTTGACACTCTACAATAAATGTTCATTGAAGTGCTGCTACTATATAATCACTTATGTTTTCCTAAATCCATTCACGTTTTCCCCTCTACATTTATGGAATGATTATTTAGGCACTTTAAGCTGGAAAAGCTTCTTCTCAAAAGTTAATTTTAAATGTGTAAATCTTTGCTATACTTTCAGTGAAAGACAAAAGAATATATTCTTAACAGCTTATTCAGCTTACGGTTAAATGCACTTAACAGTGATGCACCATTACAAGACAGCACAAAAGTTATAAAGGAGCTAAAAGGCTGAATTCCAAATCATATTCCAAAAGCTGTAAATATATTGACAAATACAGAAGCTATTGCCAACCAACCTTAATCGATTACTCCCATAGTTATTGCTCACTTTAATAGGAAGATCACAAATGTGAAAGTGGAATTCCTTTACTTGAGTACCTTTTATTTAGTAAAAGTATTTAAACACTAAAAGCCTTTGGACACTATGCATCTTTATCATCTTCTTGAAAAAAAAAAAAAAGGGGTGGGGGGGGGTAAGATGGATTACACAGTAAAAGTAACAGACGTAGCCATATGAGACTTTGTGGAAGGGCAAAACCGTTTCCTTTGGCAGCTCAGACATGACTTGTATACCCAGTCCATGGAATTACTGGTAAATCAAACTTCTCAGCACCATTTATCCCGGGGGACATCTAAATCAAATCAACACCTATATAGTGCACTTTAGTGTACTATATGCTTACTCACACAGCAATCCACAGATGAACTCCTCTCCAATCAGCCAGATATCTCCTTCCATTTAAACTGCACCAAATTTTAGTCACTGCACTCTGTCTTTGGAGTTTCCTGGATTTATACTGGAAAATCATTAAATAACATAAACATTGGATGGTATTTTCCCATAGACTCATGTCTAAATTTTGACCTGTGTGTATTCATAGCACACACAAATACAGGATACATTCATAGTTTGGTCCCTCTCAACAAAAACACCAAATGGCTGCTCTACCTCACCTGCATTTTCACAACAGATATGAAGCTTCAATAGCGCTAAGATCGGTATGATTGGAAAAGGAGAAGAAAGGAGTTCAGAAGACTCAGAACCTTGTATTTTGGATTCCTCGTCAATGAAAAAGCTGGTTCTGACAAGTCTAGCAGCTCATTTTCTTCTATTAAAAGATGAAGAGAAATTACTCTCATTGATCAAGTTGCTAGTAATTTAACTGTTCCCTGGACAATACCTTGAAAAAGGACATCAGGAGCTAATCACTTCTGCATTATTTTAAAAATCTCATCTGGACAAATTTTATTTAACAGCAGTGAATATGCATATTTTAATTAATCTCAGGCTTGCAAGTCTGTGATAAAAAATGGATTCCTAACCAATCTTTGGACCTCTATCTGGGGAGTAACTGAAAAAACAAAATACATATTAGCCATCCCTGCTGTTACTGAAGCAAATGTGAATATATGTTATCAAACAAATGCAACAGCAGAAGCAGGACGGTATTAGAGTACATTCAGTGGAAAAAATTTTAGATGCCATTATCTTTGTGCCTCACTGCAGGTTTTTTCCATTGGCCTATTTCTGAATAACACAAAAGAAATTACAAGCTTTGAATATGAAGTATGTTTACTAATGAATAAACTGCAACACTAAGCTACCTTTGATTGCAAGGTAACAGAAGATTTACATTCTTCAGTTACCTCAATATTTCCATATTTTCTTTAATATTTTCTACTTTTTTTTCTCTGCTTAACCATTCTCAGTGAATGGTTTCTCTTCTTATAGTACTGTAAGTAGACAGTTAAAACTGTAGCTAGAGTAGTATCCTTTGCAGTCTAATGCTAGTAGAAATATGTTAAATCTTGGAATCAGTTTTAAAAGCATATTTTGTGCCAATCATTCTCAGCTGGTAGAAGTCAGCACAAGAGAAGCAATTTATATTTTCCCTTTTTTTTTTTTTTTTTTTGAGGTCCCACCCCTCTCCACCCCCATGGATTTGTTTTCAAGGAATCAGGCTTAAGTTCCAGTAGCAGCCACTGCAGCTAAAGCCTGTATTAAGTAACTTTGTTTTTCTTCCAAAAAAAGAATAGTTATTATCTTTAATGTTGATCTAAAGAAATGCTTAACATGATTTTTCTTCGTAAGAACACCCTAAAGCTGAAGGAAAAGGAAATAAGAGTTAAGACTTAAAACAAAAGCTATGCTTAATACTTCACATTTTAAATGCTTCTCTCTTTTTCTGCTTCCCCCCTCCCCCCCACTCTGTATTTAATAAAAGGTTTAAGAGTTTGAGTAGAACTGCATGGTGGTAAGCAGAGATTTTGGAACGAAAATCCCAGGCTCAGACTACTTAATGCTAGGTGGTGGGAGGTTCACATTATCACTTTTGATTTTCTGGGCCTGTCTCCCCCATCTTCATTAACATATCTGAGACACTGTCAAGGAAAATTTCTGAGATCTCATTTTTGTACTTTAGTGTTCTCCTACCACATTGTCTTTTCTGTGGCTGTGTATGAAGTTTGGTAAGCCATCCCACTGAGATTCTCAGTCAGTAAAGACAGTTTCAGCTTCTGCACCACTCAAGTGCATTTTACCAAGTTTCAGCATCTTTTAACTGAGTTCTTTTCTCCCATTTAGTTTCCATATCCTTCAGTGTGGATTTTTGATAGACACTATTCTTTCACATGTCCAGTTAGGCACAGTGTGAATCTTTTGCGTTGTCGCATCCCTCAAGTGATGTTAGGTTGACAGCAACACATTCTCTATCATGATTATGCTTTAAATAATGTCCAATTCTTAAGATGAATTATTTTATTTGGGACACTGACAGTGGGCTTAAAATTAGAGGATGAAGCATTTGAAAATTAGAGGGTTAAGACAAATTAAATATAAGCAGAAACAATCTTTATGCTTTTGGCTAGGGATATTGCATCCCTAACAGAAAGATAGAAACAAATAGAAAGATAACAACACTTACAAGCCCAATAGGGAAAGATTCTCTAAACCTGATCTTTTTTTTATTTAGAATATACTCTTTTTTTTTTTTTTTTTCTTAAAGAAATCTAGAGTCAATTTTTGGCCCTATCCTCCAAAAAACCACACCACCAACATAGAAAACTAGCCTCACCAATGCCATTATACCTTTTGCTGAGTACTGCCATATGAACAGTAGTACAAGGCTGTTAGAGACATGATTATCTACAGGGTACGTCAGATTCAGATTCTACTGCTGTGTCACATATTCCAGCACTCATAGCAGCATAATACTCAAACACTTTCAAGAGGTTACAATGACACTAATCCTCTCTCAAATCTTTCCTGACAGTCATCAATGCAGAGAATAGCTTGAAATCCTGCTTTAACTTTATAGCAAGTTTAATATACAATAACATCCTAACAGTCTTATTAAATTCTGTTCACATTCTCTGTTTCCTCCTAATTTAAGTACTCATATTCAGTATTCAAAATTCAGAAATGAATGTCTGCAAATCAACTGGTTAAAATGAAATATACAGAATATACAATTCTGCATCCCGAAACACTACTGACTTTAAATAATAACAGTAAGTTAATTCCAGGAGATGTATTTTCAATGAGATAATCACACCTCTAGGATACAACAGGGATTGATAGTATATCATGGCTCCTTTTCCCTCATGGGAAAGAAGTACATCTGTCATTCTCTATTTCATAATTCACACAGTGCTAACAGTTTTTATTATAAGGACAAGCTTAAGTCTCAAAATAAATGCCAGCTTCTGCTGGATTTCACAACCTTCTATTAGGCAAGAATTATCATTAGCCTTACACCTTCCAAAATAAATTGCAGTACATAAAACACAGAAAAAGTTGTTACCATAGTTCACTCAAAGATACAAGAAAAGATGGGAATTAGAATTGTCACAATTTTGTGTGTGAAAAGCTCAGACCCAGAATATAGACAGAGAGATATCTTTTAATTCAAAATACATTGTACAACTCTGATGGAGACTTTATTTCATGTTGCAAATTCCTGCCCAAACACGTGTACATTCTTTAAATCAACTTACAAAATCTATATAAATTATATGACATGTATATTTTTAAAAAATCATGTCAGCTACAAAAATTCTTCTTGCAAGTAAGACAGGAAGCTTTAGATGCAGTATTTTGGAACCATTCATTCACCCCCATCATGACTGAGAAACATGAGTTAAGTTCACAAAACTATATAAACTGCCTCCAGGTTGAGCTTTAGTAATGAGTTCTGATCACTTTTATGTTCTAGGTATAGATACATCTTAAAAATTCAGTCCTCTGTAGATGCTGGAAACGATCCCCCAGATTGACTGGCAACATTTAAAGTTAATGTCTCATTAACATTAAGTATTTTAGCACAGATAATGAGTCAACTTTTGTAACAAATCTCCCAGTTATCCCCCTCGTACCATGCTTCGGTTTGTATCATACTCCATGTCCATGAACTCAATTTCACAGAAGATGGCCACAGGACCACAAAGGTGATTAAGGGACTGGAGCATCTTTCATATTGAGCTAGGATTCAACCTAGAGAAGAGGAGTCTCAGGGAGATCTTATTGACATGTATAAATACCTGATGGGAGGGAATAAGACTCTTAGCTGTGACCACTGACCGAAGAAGAGGCAATGGCCACAAATGAAAACACAGGAAATTCCATCAAAATACAACACTTTTTTACTGTGAGGGTGACTTATTGCACTGCTGTAGGTGCACTCGTACTCTGTGCTGCATCTTTGGATAGAAACAGTGAGTTCAGCCGAACTCCAAGGGTCTTCCCATACCATTGTATGCACTCACCTCCAACCTAGGTTTATATTATGCACATATGCTTTTGTTTAAAGAGTTATTTTAAATACTTAACTACCACACAAACATTTTACCAATCATTAAACATTTTAAATAATCTATGGCTTACAATAAAAAAACCTGCCTAAAATATAGAATTTTTAACCTATTTTTGTCACGTTATTTTTACATATTAAAGTGAAATGATGACATCAGAGCTTTAAAAACAACAGAAAAAACCCTACCCTGCAATATTAACTCTATTTTTAGGGAAATAGCACTTCAGACTACTCTTTTGTACAACATGCAGATTTTAAGTGGAACAGAAAGATTATATGAAAACAATACAATCCAGTACAGTAAATCTATGCTGCAAAATCACAACCCTATAGAATTTATTAAATGATAAATCCACAGCATGATTGATTCTGAGTTGCTAGCTCAGCATATAAATGTTCTTGCTGATGCTGACAACAAAAGAATACCTATCACTATTTCCATGAAGTATGCATTTTAGACAATTGAATTTAAAAACACTTATTGCTTAGCCCCCATCTCCAACATATGGCTGGCAAGAGCAATTTTTCTCTCAAATGGAGCTCACTACAAATGGTACTTTAGCTTAATGTGTTTGCTTACTTCAAAAATTACTAAACCAGTAGCTGCACATGGGTAATTCCTTTAAGACACCTTGCTAGTTTTTTTTAAAAGGAAAGCTATGACTATGCTTTAAATATTGAGGTGTACTACTTTGTTAATTTTGGTAACAGGCAAAGCATAATTTCTATCAAAAAACATATACATTACATCAGAAAAAAGGAGGTACAGTCTTTCTCACACAGCTAGGCTAAGTAAGAAATAGCAAGTATAAACATACATGAGATATAACATTGTAATGCTGAATTTCACTGTAAGTGTTCACTTATGTAATCCCTTAGTCTACTTATATGAGAACTGCCCTTCTGAGACAATTTTCTACATTAGTAATATTACAAAACTGTCTAGTCACTTATTTTTCTAGAAATGTATATTCAGCTGGAAGCCCCTGATACCCTTTTAGCATTCAACAATTACTTTTGTAGGAAATACATGCATTCAACCTTTGAGACAGGCAACGTAAAAGCAAACAGATATGCCCAACAACACTTATGCAATATCACTAATTGAGTAGCATTAAAATTAAGCTAAATAAATTCTGTAAAGCAATGAGCAATGAAAAGAAGTGTAAAAAAAAAAAGAAAAAGATGTACATGCAGGTCAAATGCAACTGTCATTTTATAGTAACATGGTTCTCCTTCATAATAAACCAGTCTTATTAGACTAATTAGCACATATATAACTAATTTTATTTTCATCCTTCTTGGTTTATCTTGTGATTTATCTTTCTTTGGTTTCAAGCCAATTTATTTTTTATAGTACAATAACAGCACAGAAAAGACAAAAAACATATCTAGAAGTATTGACACAGTACTAAGGACTGTGAGACTGAGACAGAGAGAAAAGGTAGACAGAATAGACATATTTCTAGGATTTATATAAGTAAAATATAGAATCTGCATATGCAGAACATGCAGGAATTCTCCAACCACCCAAATCATATATATATCATGTGTATATAATTTAAATCAAGGTCAGCTATTCTCAATATTCATAAAAATTAGATAATCATTTTACCAGATCAATAACAGATATAAATTTGTTCTGGAAAAGGCAAATATGCCCAATCACCCTGGCAGCCATTTTTGTAAAATTGGACACTCCTCACATTGCAATTTTTTCAACAGTTGTCTCAGACCACAGCACAGCCTGCCCTCTGCTCTTCCTTGGACTTTTAGAGGCTAACCTGGTGGTTACTGAAATGCTCTTGTCCTTAGTCACTTCCCATTCCAAAAGAGCAATTCACCTAAGCCCGAATGTGATTTTAACTCTTTCCTGGAATTTATAGCCACAGCAAAACACAGACAAATTTTACTTGACTGTGACCTAAGCCTGCTGAGATCATTTGACCACTAGTAAGGCAATTACCTTTTTTTCCTGAAAAGCAACACTGTGTCACACAGTGAAACAATCTGGAAATCACAAGTGATGTTTCTCTAGCTTTTTGGACTGATACATACATTCTAGAAGTAGGATATTTATTCTAAAAATCCCAAAACAAATCTAGAAAACAACAAACAGGCCAATTTTCTGTTGCAGAAAACAAAATTTACTTTGGTTACACCAACACAATCCTATGGCAACCTTCTCCATTTAAAGGCTTATATTTATTCTTAAGCCATTTTTACACTGGTAAAATAGCTCTGCAGTGTTTGTATTTCATTATTTCTTCTGTTTAAAGCATTCATCCTGAAAAATGAACTGATTCTTTTTGTTTGTTTGTAATAAATACCTCTCAAGCAATCATACTAAATCTGTCTTTAATCATCAGTGACTAACATTACAAAGTCAGCTTGGAAAACCATAATTTTGTTTTATACAAGTAGATAATGAAAATACAACACAGAAGATTAACACTGAAAGACAGGATATTTTTTCTTGTTATGAACTGAACAGAATCTTAAACAATTAACAGGAGTCTTGCTGTGCCTGAATCTTTCATGCCAATACTGAACTACAGTTCAGAATTTTTATAGTTTGCTCTTGGGATCATTCAGGAATAATGTCCATAGAGGACAGTATTTTCTACAGAAAAACTGTGCCAAAACAAAACATTTCCATGAGAACTCATGAACTACAGTAGCACCAATATAATTTTCTCCATGTTAATCTGCGTGAAAAACTGAAACTTTTACACTTACTTTGAACATGTAAAACTGAAAAATTCCAGGTGAGAACATTATTAAGAGTACTTTATTTGGAGATAGGTTTAACATGTCCTATCAGTTTCCTTTTCATTCCATCCACTTATTCTTTTCATTTTTAATTATAATATCATAGAATCATAGAATGGTTTGGGTTGGAAGGGACCATAAAGATCACCTAGTTCGAACACCCCTGCCATGGGCAGGGACACCTTCCACTAGACCAGGTTGCTCAAAGCCCCATCCAGGTTGGCCTTGAACACTGCCAGGGATGGGGCATCCACAGCTTCTCTGGGCAACCTGTTCCAGTGTCTCACCACCCTCACAGTGAAGAATTTCTTCCTTACATCTAATCTAAATCTGCCCTTTTTCAGTTTAAAACCGTTACCCCTTGTCCTATCACTACACTCCCTGATAAAAGGTCCCTCCCCAGCTTTCCTGTAGCCCCCCTTTAGGTACTGGAAGGCTGCTACAAGGTGTCCCCAGAGCCTTCTCTTCTCCAGGCTGAACAACCTCAACTCTCTCAGCCTGTCTTCATAGGAGGGTGCTCCAGCCCTCTGATCGTCTTCGTGGCCTTCCTCTGGACTTGCTCCAACAGGTCCATGTCTTTCTTATGTTGGGGGCCCCAGACCTGAACCCAGTACTCCAGGTGGGGTCTCACAAGAGCAGAGCAGAGGGGAAGAATCACCTCCCTCGACCTGCTAGCCACGCTTCTTTTGATGCAGCCCAGAAAGCCAATCAACATGATTGGCTTTCTGGGCTGCGAGCAAATATTGCTGGCTTGTATTCAGTTTTTTATCCACTAATACCCCCAAGTCCTTCTCCTCAGGGTTTCTCTCAATCCACTCATTGCCCAGCCTGTATTTGTGCTTGGGATTGCCCTGATCCATGTGCAGGACCTTGTACTTGGCCTTGTTGATCTTCATGAGGTTCACACAGGCTCCCCTCTTAAGACTGTCAAGGTCCCTCTGGATGGCATCCCTTCCCTCCAGCATGTCAACTGCACCACGCAGCTTGGTGTCATCAGCAAACTTGCTGAGGGTGCACTTAATCCCACTGTCCATGTCACCGGCAAAGATGTTAAACAGCGCTGGTCCCAATACCGACCCCTGAGGAACACCACTTGTCACTGGTCTCCACGTGGTCATCGAGCCATTGACCACAACTCTTTGAGTGCGACCGTCCAGCCAATTCCTTATCCACCAAGTGGCCTATCCGTCAAATCCATGTCTCTCCCATTTAAAGACAAGCATGTCGCGCAGGACAGTGTGAAATGCTTTGCACAAGTCCAGGTAGGTGACATCAGTTGCTCTTCCCTTATCCACCAATGCTGTAACCCCATCATAGAAGGCCACCAAATTTATCACGCACCATTTCCCTTACTGAAGCCATGTTAGGTGTCACCAATCACCTCCTTATTTTCCATGTGCCTTAGCATAGTTTCCAGGAGGATCTGCTCCATGATCTTGCTGGGCACAGAGGTGAGACTGACAGGCCTGTAGTTCCCTGGGTGTTCCTTTTTTACCTTTTTAAAAATGAGGGTGATGTTTCCCCTTTTCCAGTCAGTGGGAACTTCGCCGGACTGCCACGACTTCTCAAATATGATGGATAGTGGCTTGGCCACTTCATCTGCCAGTTCCCTCAGGACCCAAGTGTGCATCTCATCAGGTCCCATGGACTTGTGTACCTTCAAGTTCCTCAGATGGTCTCGAACCTGATCTTCTCCTATGGTGGGTGGTTCGTCGTTCTCCCAGTCCCTGCCTTTGCCTTCTGCCACATGGGCGGTGTGGCTGGAGCACTTGGCGGTTAAGACAGAGGCAAAAATGTTGTTGAGTACCTCAGCCTTCTCCATGTCCTGGGTAATCAGGTCTCCCATTTCCTTTCGAGAGGGCCCACGTTTTCCCTAGTCTTCCTTTTATCACTGATGTACCTATAGAAGCTTTTCTTGTTGCCCTTGATGTCCCTGGCCAGATTTAATTCTATTGGGGCTTTGGCTTTCCTAACCTGATCCCTGGCTGCTCGGACAATTTCTCTGTATTCCTTCCAGGCTATCTGTCCTTGCTTTCACCTTCTGTAGGCTTGGTTTTTGTGTTTGAGTTTGTCCAGGAGCTCCTTGTTCATCCATGCAGGCCTCCTGGTGTTTTTGCCTGACTTCCTCTTTGTTGGGATGCATTGCTCCTGAGCCTGGAGGAGGTGATCCTTGAATATTAACCAGCTTTCTTGGGCCCCTCTTGCCTCCAGGGCTTTATCCCATGGTACTCTACCAAACAGATCCCTGAAGAGGCCAAAGCCTGCTCTCCTGAAGTCCAGGCTAGCGAGCTTGCTGTGCACCCTCCTCGCCACCCTAAGGATCTTGAACTCCACCGTTTCGTGGTCGCTGCAGCCAAGGCTGGCCTGGAGCTTCACATTCCCCACCAGCCCCTCCTTGTTGGTGAGAACAAGGTCCAGCATAGCACCTCTCCTTGCTGGCTCCTCCGTCACTTGGAGAAGGAAGTTGTCATCAATGCATTCCAGGAACCTCCTGGATTGCTTATGCCCTGCTGTGTTGTCCCTCCAACAGAGATCGGGGTGGCTGAAGTCCCCCATGAGGACCAGGGCTTGTGAACGTGAGGCTGCTCTTATCTGTCTATAGAGGGCCTCATCCACTCTGTGTTCCTGGTCAGGTGGCCTGTAGCAGATACCCACTGTGTCACCTGGCCCTGCCCTCCCCTTAATCCTGACCCATAAGCTCTTGGTTGGCTCCTCATCCATCCCCAGGTGGAGGTCCATGTACTCCAGCTGGTCATTGACATGGAGGGTGACACCCTCTCCTTGTCTCCTCTGCCTGTCCTTAAAAAGCCCATATGCTATCTCAACACTCCAGTCATAGGAGCCATCCCACCATGTCTTTGTGATGCCAATAAGATCATGGCCCTGCAGGCGTGCACATCTCTAACTCCTCTTGTTTATTCCCCATGTTACGTGCGTTGGCATAGAGGCAAACTTAAGTTGGGTCCCCGATGAAGCTGACTTACTGGCTCTGGTGGCTGGAATTCCTTTGTGCTGCTCTTCGGGTCCTCTCCTGCTGACCTGTGATCCCTCTCCAGGCTCTGGGCATCTGTTGCTGCCACTGACCTCAAACTGGTAGGAGTGAGATGGATTGAGGTTCCCCTCCCCCAGCAACTTTAGTTTAAAGCCCTGTTCGCCAGCTTGGCCTATGACTGAAGATGCTCTTTCACTTCTCTGACAAATGTACCCCATCAGCCCCCAGGAGACCAGGTTTCTCAAAGCGAGTCCCATGGTCTAAGTAGCCGAACCACTGGCTGTAGCACCAGTCCTGTAACCATTTGTTGATTTGCCAGATATGACTGGCCCTTTCAAACCCCTTCCCTTTGACCAGGAGGATTGTTGAAAAACTACCTGCGCTCCAGAGTCCCTTACTGCCACTCCCAGGGCTCTGTAATCCTTCTTGATACTCCTCAGACCGTTCCTGGCTGTATCACTCGTGCCCACATGAAACAACAGCAGTGAATAATAGTCAGTGGACTGTATGAGGTTGGTAGTCTCTTGGTGACATCCCTGATACGAGCCCTCGGTAAGCAGCACACCTCTTAAAGAGTGTGTCAGGTCAGCAGATGGGTGCCTCCATACTTCTCAGAAGAGAGTCGCCTACAACTATCACCCATCACCTTTTCTTAGTTGTGCTCGTTGTTACACAGGGAGCAGATCAGGCTGCCTCACTCAGCTCCAGCATCTCTCCTGATGTGACAGGTCTTTCCTCTTCAGTCTGCGGAGTGGTCAAGTGGTTCTGCAAGGGCATGTCAGGCTTTGGGAGAAGTCTCTTCCTCCTGCAGGTCCTTGCCCTTGCAAGCTTCCATTCTTCTGCATTATTGGCTGCCCTCTCTTCTGTGTGCGCCAGTGGGAGAGTTTTTGGCTGTTTGGCCATGAGCCCGCTGCAGACTGTGCCTGGAACCAGCTATGTGACCCCTCCTCAGCCTCCCTGATGTTACGCAGCCTTCTCATGGCCTCCTGCAGCTCAGCCACCTGCGGCAGGAGGTCCTGCGCCTGGGCACACCTTCTGCAGGCAGCTCTGCTGCCCGTCCCTGCCCCAGGAGAAAGGTCCCGGCCCTCCCTGCAGCCTGAGACCGGCACTGCAGCCTCTCCCTTCAGCAGCTCCATCTGGGTGGAGGCCATCGGCCACTGCTGGGGTAGACGGTGCAGACCCCTGCAGCCTTCGCTCTCAGGCGAGCGCCCGCCGTTCTGCCTTGAGGGTCAGGGAGCATGAATGCCCTTGGCCTGCGCAGGTGGTCACAGAACTGTGCCCGGTCGCTGGGTTATGTGGACTTCAAGCCCCTCCATTCGGCCAGCGGAATGTTCCTCCTTCGAAGAGGTGCCCTCCCACACAAACTGCCGTGCCGTGGCCTGCTCGCCACGCTCCTGTTCGCTGGCGTTCCCCGGGGCTGCCTTTTGTGGGAGCAGGGAGCGGCCGCCATTACTCCTGGCCCACCCACGCCTCCTCACCCGCTCTCCCTCATGAGAGCTGCCGGCTCCTGGCGGGTCCCCGCGCTCCCCTGGGGTTTCCCCGTCTCAGGAAAAGCCCCTGTACGCCATGATCCTCCGCTCCGCTGCGGAACGCGCCGGCACTGGAGCTGATCACCTCAGCCAGCAATGTGTTATTAAGAAATAAACAGCCTACAAAATTTTACAGTGGGTTAAGCTGCAGGTTTTGCAAGGTCACATCACAACCTAAACTCTCGATCTGAGGTATGGTACATAAGCATGCAAGCATTTAATGACATGTTTCTTTCACACGCCTACGAGTTAAAAATATTATTCCTTAAATTACTGTTAGTTTTCTTGTTTGTGAAGAGGCTTCTCACATGAAAACATAAGGTAAAATTAGAATTATTTAAAAAAAGAAGTAATTTCAGATCTGGCAGACTGAAACTTTTACTAGGTTTAGTTAAAACTAAAACAGTGAGGTTTGGTTTTTTGTTTGGTTGGTTGTTTTTTTTAAAGCAAAAATACAGACTGATGATTTTGGATGCATATATCTTTGCATGTCTAATCTGAGATGTGTTTAAGACGACTTTTTCGGACACCAAAGGCTTAGCACATTTTTTTTTAAATTGTGTCTTTTTAAATTTTCTTGAAAAAGACAGCAGCTTCTCTACTGGCTATTTTGAAAATTTTGGCCAAAAACCTCCTTTCATCAGAAGGCTGCCATTTTTTTCCCCTCTCTCTAAAGAGAACATATAACTTCCTGAATTATAACTGAAAAAAAATAAATCAAAGATTATTATATAAGGCAGTATGAAAAGCAAAACAATTTAAAACCACTCAGTAGCTATTCATAGTGGCTTTAAATGTCAAAAAAAAAAATACAGTCTAAGGTGAAAAACAACTGAAATCAACAACTGGTGATTGCAACTATTTGTGTGTATTTGGTCATTCAGAGTAAAAGCCCGAAGAAGAGAAATGCCTTACACAATTTATCAGACAAAAATGCCACAAAATGTAAAGAAGTCAGCAAATCATTTCCCTGTGTTAGCCATTAGGAGGTAAAAAATACGACTGATTTTTAATGCATTCAACTGTGAGTGAAACTTTTTTTTCCCTTAAATAACTAATGTGGTCTGCCATTGTAATGTATTGCATTTACCACTCAGAAAATGAAGGCAAAATCAACTGCAATCAAACAGAAATGCCATTACAAGAGGTTTTCTGAGAATCTTCATTCTACCAGCTGGAAAGTGAGTTGCATGATGCCTCAAAAGCTATTTTCTCAACAGCCTGTAGGGGGTTTCCAACACCCCTTAGGGAGAGGGATAACCATTTCAATGCAAAATGACTACTTCTTGACTCTTCTGTCCTGGTTGCATATTCACATGTAGGGATTCAAACAGGTAACTCCACACTGGGAGGTTCTGCCATACCCCTCTGATCTATGTGCAGTCTCTGATCTAATTTAAACTGATGGGTACATAACCAGATTTAAAAAAAAGAGATGTTACATGTCGGACTGACCAGCTGTCAGGAAACATATTTGTGGGATTTTCCTGGGGAAGGATTATGGACAGAGATGCTGGAATTTCTGACTGACTGCAGATGTCTCTGCATTCAAAACTATGAGAATTATAGGGAAGTTGTGAGTGGTTGCAGTAACAAGAGAGAATGAGAGCTTCTCAGCACCTAGAAACATCTAGAAGGGTAGATTTGGAAATCACAAACATATAAAATGGCTACCTTTTTTTTTTTTTATTTCTACCGTATTTGGGACAAGAAGACTCTGGCTGTAGTCAAACGCTTATTTGAGGATCAAGTAACAGTGATTTAAGGAAATGTCATCTTCAACTTAAAAGTACCAACCCTCAGTCAGAGGCTGGCATCTTCTCAGCCTAGACAGAGTAGCTATGTGAGCTCTTGACTTCTCTTTCAACACAATGTAAAATATGTTTGCTTATAAGAGGCAGACAAAATCACTATATTTCTGGACAGCTAGAAGTTTCTAAATCATGCCCTATCTCCTCTGGGAACATCTTTTGGAAACCAAGGACTTGACAAATTTCATTAGGAAGGTGAACATATCGATACACAGCTCAGCACATCAAATACATTTTATAAATATTCCTTATTCCATAAAATAAATTTATAGTATGTAAACCTGAATAACACAAAAATAAGAATGCACAGCAACTCATTCATCATTGCCAAAAACTACATTATACAATAACATGCAGGAGGACTTGATCACCAACATCAGTGAAAGCAACAGAATTGTCATTAATCCTTGCAAAAAGGTAAAATAAGCAGAGAGATAAAGGAATATAAATCAAAATGCTGTATCTCTTCAATATCTATAAAAGTAATAAGTGATGATCAATTAAAGGATGCCTGAATTCTTAGTTCTCAGGCTAAGGTGCTGAATAAGCACAAAATGCCTGCTATCTAAACAGATTAAGAGAGCACAAGTTGTTACTGTTCTTCTTACTATTTCAGATATTTTTGTTGCATAATAGACCTAAAAAAAAGTTCAGATTAAGTTTATTAAATATGCAGTATTGACTGTACATTTGTAAAATTTCAGAAATAGGTTTGCCTTCTTTTGTTTTTCTTTTTTAAAAAGCTACCTTGTTCTCACTCCACTTGCTTAAATTAGAATCAACTTTGCTGGATGGTGAAGTTACATTTATGCAAAGCAACATACTGTAGCAATTTGGCTTAAGGAACAGAGCTATAATTGATGAAGTTGGTTACCAGGCATATAGCTACACAATTACATTGTGGTTGTTCAAGGAGGAAAGAAAACTTTGTTTTGTTATGCAAGGAAAAATCTCCTTCAAAGGAGTCAAAAAGATGCTTCAACTAACTTATTTTAATCATCTTTGAGAATAAAAAAAAGAGTTTTAATGGTCAGGAACTGCAAGAACTTATTACCTTCTGATTATGTTGATAATCGAAAAAATATTATGTAGTTTGGATGGGACGTTATGCCTCCTTGGACAGCTGAATCGAATTGACCGAAAGGATATTTCATGCCATATAAGGTCATGCTCAGCAATAAAAATTTAGGGGTGGGAGTGGTGCATGAATATAGTGGTCTGGGAGATAGCCATCACTCTGAGACCAGCTGGGCATCGGTCCACTTCAGGGAAGATGATGAGCGACTGCCTTCGCTTGGTTTGGTTCCTCCCCACCCCCCCAACATTTTTCCTTCCCTTGTTACACTGTCTTTATCTCAACCCATGAGTTTTCTTGGTTTTGGTCTTCCTGTTCTCTCTCCATCCCACTGTGGGGGAGCAGGGAGGGAGCAAGTGGCTGAGTGGTGTTTAGCTGCTGGCTGGGGTCAACCCACCACACTGTCAGTTAGCAGTTCTGCACGAACACCAACTTTTTCAATAGCAATCCTAAACTGATGCTTGAACCAGTACTCTCCCATGCTTGCTGTTCTTAAAATCAGACCACTCTGCAATGAACGCACATGTCCTGATTTAGTAAGTAAAATCAAATTTAGAGATTCAAGCATTAGCTTAAAAAGGTTGTGCTTGACAGGAGGCTTATAAAAGTCTTCTGTATGCAATCAAGGAAAATCATCAAAAAGATTAAATACACCAAACAGACATCCTGTCAAAACCTTACGAAATCCCACAGCCACCCAAATAATCTCTCTCTGGAGGTTAATCATGAGGAATGTTACATTCAACAGTTGTTTCTTCTTTTTTTCTCCCATAAAATTATAGATATCTAAACACAGCTTGACAATGACACTTTCCTTGAAGTGAAACTCCAGGTCCTTCATCTAGGATTATTCTGAATATAAGTAGGTTATGGAATACAAATGTATCTATAAAAAGATTCCTAGTTTTAGTTGAGTTTTTGCTTTTAATTTACAATTAATTATGCTAGAAATCATACTTTATAATACAGGTCTAATCTACAACAAAGCAAAAAGAAAATTATATGTATACACAACAATTAATAGCATACTGAAAAGTTTGCTTAGCACATTCTGCTTGGCAGCCAAAAAATAACTGGAACAGTAATTTGTTAAAGATGTCTTTTTTGAAGTTCCTCAACTAACTTTTTCTTTTGGCAACCCACTTTTCTTCTGCTTTAGTAGCACAGGACTTATTTGAAATACATCCTGATTGGAGTGAATTTAATTTAAGTTCATAACTAAGCCAAAGTACAGGCATTTTATTCACTCAGTACTCACACTATCTTGAACACTGTTCAATAAACAGCATTCACTAAAGGAAGGAAAATAAATTTTCAAATCACTTTGGGGGAAAAAGGTCTTCTTAAAGAAAGAGTGCTTATTCTAACTATTCTAACAATCTCTCTGAAAAAAGTAATATGAAGCTTCTCTTGAATACCTTATTGTGCTATGATCTCTTTTCTTTATATTTCATATGTGCTAAGCCCTCTACCTACTACTAAAAACAAATCCCAGCATTTTAGTTAATATTAAGTGTTTCTATTCTATAATAAGGTATTGTACAAAAATGAGCAATTGGTGTCTTTATCTCTATTCAACACTTTAAAGAAAAAACAAAACAAAAACCACCACCACTACTGCAAAATGCGATTTCTTGACAGACCCCTCATTTGTCGAAACTTGTTGTTACTTTGTATAGGATAAACAAAACCATGGGTTTTGTTGGAATTTAGCATCACATGTGAGCTTTTCTTCTTCTGAATAATCTTAAATTACAGCTTCTTATCACAGTTTTACTATGAACTTGTGACCTACTGTTTCTCAGAAACCAAGGTACAAGACAGTGAGTTGATTTTTTTTTTTTTAATTTAGTTCCATATTCTAGTGCCTGAAGACAATATGAAGCATACTGTACTCTTTTTTTCCACTGATCTCCAACATTTATCCATTTTTATGTAAAATGTCTTTATTCATGTAGACTCCTGGGGTCTGTATTGTAAGCCTCCAGTCCACTGAATATCTGTTATTTATGTGAATAACCACAAAGTTTCTGGACTAAAAGATGCTTTTGATTTTTAACTACACAGAATTGGTCACTGTGAAAAGAAGGCTTCTAGAACATAATATTTAACCCAATATAAAATTTCCTCTAAAATTTTAGAAATCTAATGGTGGAATGCCTGAACCCATGATCTTTAATGCATCAGTGAGTTCCATAAATGCAGTTCTCTACATGCTAGACATTAAAACTGCTAAACTGAAAAACTGTATAAAAACCTTGTATCCCAAATTACCACGTCATTCTCTAAGAGAGTCAAAACTCCCATCAATTCACGTTCATTCCCAATTCTACTTTAGGAAGTTGCAGCAGAAAATGCTTTTGCTGCTATTTATACTGCTAGTTGAGGATACTGTATTCCTATATGCTTTCTACATTTCTGTTAGTTTTTTTCCTGCAGATGACAGTTAAAAGCTCTTTGTCCTCTTTCTTAGTTCTACCTTACATAGGACTTGAGGCCTCCAAATGTAAGATTTTGGACCAGAAACCTTTTCAAAACAGAATTCCCCTGTAGAAGACCAAATTTACAGCTGTCTACAACAGTAGTAGAATTCACACACTTATCTTTTTTCTGATATCAAGTTAAACACTGAATATCACTCTAACATTTCTATTAAAAACTAATAAACCAAACTCTACATAGTGATAGAGCTTATTTTTTGCCCTTCTCATTAGTTTCACAACAGTGTGGGTGCTGACCTCTATGGACAATGCTGGACAAAAGCATCCAAACTCCAGGCATTGTGGCACAGGCAGAGTCAGGATGAAATGTACAGGAACAAACATTTTGAAGAGTAAAATATCATTGCAAACAGGGGTGGAAATTACCTTCCAGGTAGTGGCATTGATCCCCACCGGGACTTTCTAGCTCTCAGTATCATGCTTGTGCTAAATGTAGCACCAAGCCCCTATCCACATGACACCAGAGGAGAAGGTTAGCTTCAGGTAAGTGCTAAAAAACAAACAAACAAACAAAAAACAAAAAACAAAAAAACCCCCCAGGTGTAAGAAAGCTACAGGGTCCTGTTTTCCAACTTCTATTAGTACTAACTGGACTCATGCAACTGAACACATCACATTCCCCATTTTGAAAATTTAGATACAAGAGAGGAATCGTTTAAAAAAAATGCAGAAAATTGTGGTTTTTTTAAAGTCTCTTAGAAATAATCTATACACCATTTATTAAAAAACTAAATGTTGTACTCCAGCTTGGTTTTAATTTACCTGACTTCAATAAGCAATTTTATATGACTGCCAGACTCAATGGGAGGAATGATTGATGATTGCTTGAGAGCCAAAATTTAGATGTTCTATTTCAAATTTCTACTTTCTTCGTATAATCATTTTATATAGAAATGCATTAAGTTATATTAATTTGGACTGTGAACATCCGTCTTTTGTTTCTAAATAATACACGATATGAGCAAAACATCAGGTCATTGCTCACTGAAGATTAATAGCTAAGAACAGCAGCTTTTGTGCTATTAAAACCAACCATTACTACAGGCTCATAAAAACATGCTTCTGGACACGTCACCACTTCATGGTCATAGCAGCAGAAAAAATTAATGCAAATAAAATAAAGAAATGAATATACTAGTTAAACTAGCTCTATTTTTAAAATTTTGTTCCAACTGCAAGCATATAATTTTCTAGAGGTTACAAAAAATGATCAATTAATTCTCTAACATGTAGCTTTATGGAGCTCAATTATTTTTTGTTTCCTTGGTTATCACGGCCTATAATAATTCCTATATATTTTCATCAAAATGACAGTCTGTATGACTGTTCCCCACAGAGAACTGCTATTAACAGATGTTGGAAGCGATGCCAGTGATGGGTATCAGAGGCTGGGAAAGCTTCAAGGGCAGGTTACCAAATGAGATTTCAGTACTAAGGCATTAGGCTTCCAGCTCTGGAAGTTTGACACCTTGGAAGTTTGGGAGTTTGACACTGAAATTCCCCAAAGGGCAAATTTCATCTGTTGTGATAGTTTAGTCTATGCTGACTAAGGAAATGCACTTTTGAATCAACTGATTGTCAGGATGGAAACAACCCTGGGTGCACTAATCATGAAATTCTTATGCAAAAGGGGGATGCTCCTTCCAGCACCTTGATTTTAAACAAAATTAACTGCAGTTCATGTGCTCTTAGCTGATCTTAGTGCTGGCCTTATATATGGATATAGTCTAAGCATGCTATGCACAGAATTCAGGCAATGTGCACAGAATGCCCCATTTCAGAGTACAAAATCAGTTTAGGCAATACGTGCTTTGATGGTTAGTTCATCAAGAACAGTAGCTAGGTGCATGCAGGTAAAAACTATTAGATGTCTCAGTCTTCTGGGAAAAGCTTATTTACTCATAGATTCAAAAGCATTTGGTTCACTTAGGTCAAGTCTAAAAGCACGTGCAAAAAACAGCGATACAACTATAAAGCCTTATAATAAAGGCACAAAAGAAAGATTACAGGGCTATAAAAATTAGCACAAGCTTTTATGCTAAGAATTGTAATGAACAATCAGGCAAGGAGGTTTTGTTGTGGGTTGGGGTTTTGGGGGCTTTTTTTTGTTTGGGGGCTTGGAGCTTGGGGGTTTTTGGCTCTTCTTGTTCTCTTTGATTTGAGCACATAACATTTGACAGCTGCGCATCAGTCATCAAATGCTCTTTTGGATCTCGCAGTATGAGGTCAATACTGTGATCCTCTAACAGCTATTAGTTGATAGTCCATCTAGCATTTACAACTTTTCAGCCCACTGAATGTGTTTTGGGGAGAAAAGCTTTGCCACACATCCAGCTGTTTAACAAGTCCAGAACCTAGCACATGAGAAAAAAACCAAGAAAAGGCAACTTGAACTCTACACAGAAACGCACTGGTTGCCAGACCTCAAAATAACAGTGTAAATAACTTCCTTAGAAGCTTATCATGTAAATGAGAGAGTGCACTTACATTAGATTTGGATTTTGAAACGCCTTAGTGCTAAAATGCTTCATGCTACACCCCAGGGAAAGCATGGATAACTGTAGTGTAACAAGGTATGAGGAATCCAAGCACTGGATCAACCCTTCCACAGTATGAGTCAGGGCAAAACTGATGGAGTTGCAGAGCCACTCACAGATAGCAGCATGTCTCCTCCCTATCTAGCTGTGTTAATTCCACTTTGCAAAGGACACAGAATTAGACAGAAGTGGGTGAAACGTAAAGAGCATTTTACTGAAGCAGAGAAGTAATTATTGTATGAAGTTTCACAGGCTATTTGTATGACACGTGCAGATTTTGCATGCACTTCTAAGGAAATACAGAATCATATAACATTACAGTGAATAGAGTAAAAAAAAAAGTTACAGCTAGGAAAAAATAGCATGAATACCCATAACAGTTGAGGTCAACTTGTAATGAACCCTCTAAACCAAAAAAAATTACTTGGATCAAGGTATTATGAGACACTATTCCAACTTTGCACACTGAAGATCTTCAACCAGCCAATGAATATGAAGGCAATGGAGAGATCCCTTGTAAATCACTGTTTAAACACTTGACAAGACAGGAACTTAGTGGTAACTTAAATATAAATTTGAAGAATTCTTGCAAGCTTTACAGAGATAGGCGTTACCCTCCCTTAGGACTGGTGTGTGGAACCAAAATATGATGAGCCTAAATCTACTACACAAATCTATTACAGATGCTGTATTCCTGTAAAATAGCAGGACATGAAGCATAGAAGTTTTGGAATGTCTGGTCTTTAATGCCTTAGTATATGGCACTGTTTTCAAATCACAGAGTGGCTGAGGTTGGAAGGGAGCCCTAGAGATCATCTGGTCCAAGCCCTCTGCTCAGGTGGGGCCGCCTAGAGCTGGTTACCCAGGACCATATCCAGAAGCCTTGTGAGTATCTCCAAGGAGGGAGGCTCCACATCTCTGGGCAATCTCCTCTGGTGCTCAGTGACGCTCACAGTAAAAAAAAAAAAAAAAAGCACACACTAAAACAGCATTTTCAAAGCAGACTATAAATTTCATCTAAAACAAAACATTTATCACTTACTTTCCTACTGCTCAGACTGCTGGTATGAACTACCTCCAACAACTAGAAATGACTAGAATACTTAAGCGTGTTGTTAAAGAGAACAAATCCCTCAATTGTACAGCTGTTTTGTGACAGCCCTGAAAAGTAACCAATAGACACCGGTCAGTGGTGGGACTTTCCTGACAGACAGAATCTTCAATTCCCATTTTAGCTGAAAACATTTACAAAGGCCAGGATTGCTGCAGAATCTGTTTGCAAAGTTCTAAATCACAACAGAATAAAACGATTTCAGGTTACTGACAAAAAATCCCTTGATGAAGTTTTAAATGTAAGATTTTATTTCTCCTTCCAAAAACAACTACTCGGGCCAACAGCATCTGCCTAGTTTTGCCATTTAAAGAAGCATCATACAGTTCCTAATACTATGATATATTAGTCTCTGAGTGTTTTGAGACTAAAACTCAAATATAAAGTCATTGTGCTATGATATTTACTAAATAAAATGATTCTTAGGGAAATACTTTTTTCTACTTTTAAGTTTACTGCTGTAAATACAGTCATAAAGTATTTATATTCAGAATATTTAGGTTGATACTTCCCTACACCTGACCTATGCAATCCCAAATTACAGGTAATTTAAAAGTTACGTAGTGATAGTGTTGAAGTGAAAAATTAAGACTGCTGCTTTCTGTTTCCTCATTGTTTGTATAACTTTTTGAAACTTAGAAAAATAAGTCTAAAGGGAAATTACCAGGTACCTTTCTATCAACTAAGTAGACAACAGCATATTTTAGTTCAAAAAAGAAACTGAACATTAAATTGGTTTCCTTGTCACGTTATCAACTTTTTCCTTTAGAAAAGACAGGTTGCTTTCTGTAATGTGTGAAATTATGTAATTTGCTGTATTACAATTTAATATACAAATGCTGTGCACTGTGTATGTATACACACACACATACATATGTGTGTGTATATACATTCTAAGAGTATGGCTGGGGAGCAAACAGAAAGACTGCCTGTTTACATTGTTCTGGGCACTATGGGTTACGCTGGACTCTCTAGAGGGGAGAGGAAACTGCTTCTTCCCGGATGCAAATGAAAATTACAAGCTTTACAAAAACTGTTGGGAGCAGCAGGCAGGGTTGAGAGCGAAGATGTCAAAAAGCAGAAAACCTGAAGCAGGAGTAGAAACTAGGAGATGTTTCAGAAAAGAAGAGGCCTATCTATATCAAAGAGCAGAATCGAATCAAACTGGAGGAGAGGTAGAAAAGACACTTTCCTAAGATCTAATGTGGATCGTATGGAGTCTGATTCAGCTTGGACACAGCAAGTGTTGAATTGGAAAGAAAACTGGGAAAGGAGGACACCCACCTTGAAATTATTTGGTAGCACAAGGTAGATCTGTTTCCAATTGATTTTCTTTAATACACCTCCCCTAGTTTTCCACAGATTATCTTGTTCAAATTGATGTTTGTGTTCTAATAAATCAGACTACAGATTACTTCAAAGTAATTGTGGGGTTTCTTAGATGTGCTGCCTACAAAAAAACCCCACTGTAATGCACATGTACTCCTTGTAAATGAAACTGATTTTTTTTTTTTTTTTCCCCCCCCCTCCAAATATCTTCCACACTGATAGCCCTTTATACTCTGTAGGAACAGGGCTCTGGTCTCAATGGTGCCCATGGTAGCTTTTAACAGTATTTCTTTTGGAGACACAGGGAAGGAAACCAGTATCAGTTCCTCCATAGACTGTCATGACAAAAATATGTTACAAAGGTTGCTACTGCTGAATAGGTAAAAACATTGGAAACAGTGCCAGAGAAAAATGATCTATAAGTCTACCCAGCAGATCTACTGTTAGTAGATCTAACATCTTTCAAAGTTAGACAGAATCTAAAAACCAAGGACACCATTTTCAATTAGCTGCCATGACTTTAACATCCTTCTCATATCTCTTTCATAGACACTAGAAGTAATGACCGCTGCCGTCCTCAGCCCCTTCTCTCAAAACCCCCACATCTCAGATGTCAGCTACTCAGCAGAATAATCACATTCTTTGAGCAGCAAGATTTGAACAGCATGGATTTTCCTCCTCCTGTTACTGAAGATGTATCTTAGATATCAACTTATAAGTTTTATTTTTTCTTCTTTTAGCCAACAGAAATAATCACAACTATATCTAGGCAACTATTTTATTGCTGGGGTCAATTTCACCTAAGTCAAGGTACCTTAAAGCTAGTCTAACAACTTAGCCTTTTATTGATGCCTATCTTTTTTTTTTAATCTCTTGAGGCACTTACTGTAGATATATGTAAGTTGGATGGCTAATGCATAGATGCCAAAGTTCATGTGGAACGAATTCAGGGAGTAGTATGTGTAGACGTACGCACACACACACACATATATAGGTGAAAAGTATTGAGTTACACAATGTGCAAAAGAAGCAGACACTGCAAAAGGCATGCTCTTACAGAGACAGATGCTTTAGAAGAATAGCAGAAAAGCTCAGCTTTACTTTGGCCTTCACACTCTACGTACTGGAGGAACAAAAAAGGCACCCAGACCTCTCACCTGGCTGCAGTGGATGCTACTGACTTGATGCACATATGGTGTACACTCACTAGAAACATGTTGGCTTTTGCTAATAGTTTGAAAATCTGGTAAAAAATCAAATGTTTCCAGTAAACAATTAACTTCACATTTTCAAACAGAATTATTACAAATCAAATGTGGGGGGAAGCTGTGTGGTAGCAGAGAAGGGGACAGATCTATAAAGGCAATAGAAATGCTACAGGCTTGCTTAAAAAACCTTCACGTGCACAGCCTATCTGGTAGGAGGCTTTTACAGAATGGTCATCAATGTCTTAAACACCATACCTTTTAAGGCTGCTTAGAGACCGAGCAGTGCATGTTAAAACGCAATACCCTGCTGTGCTGGTACTCACAGTTTTACGCCTACTGCAAAAGCAACAGCAATGGTAGTACAATGATGGGAAAACTGAATGCTGTTCAGGATGTTACCACTTTATGAAAAAAATGGCAATACAGCAAAGTGCTTACGTTACCTTATTATTAAATGTATTATACATTCACAGTGTGTGTCATAAGTTACCATAAAGAATTCTCTCATCTATATTATTCATCTCATACATATTAACAATAATTTTTTAAAAATACCATGCACAAAGTGACAGAATGATAAGCAGCTAGAGTAAATCTTTTTTAACACTGACAACTAAGTAGATGATTAATAAGTTTGAAAATAATGCTAAAAAATGTTGCCAAGATGACACAAAATTGTTCCAAGCAATCTCCCATACTGTTTTCTTCTGCCACTTTATGCTGCAGTATGTAGTACACATCTAACTATTTTTTCTAGAATTTCTATAAAAACATTGCATATTTCCCAGACAAGTAGTACAGAACAAGACCTTGAAGAAAATATAACCCTAAGAGAAACCACCAAGACAGCAAGCCAGTATCTGTTCCCATCTACAAATCAGAGGGGGTTTATTTCCAAAATCCATCAATATTTAGTGATGAATTTTCTATTACCGAATTTTTGTATTCATGCCGTCAAAATTGTACCTCAAATGGGACTTGAGCAGAATTTTTTAAAAAATGAATCAAAGTGATTTGAAGTACCTGTCCTCCAACTTGTCAACATCCCAGACTACAAGGCTTCCTACTTTTCCTACATCTGGATAGCTTTACCTGCTCAGAAGCAAACAAGGCTGAGCTGTGCATCTCTCATCTAAGCTTCACCACAATACAGAGTGTGAGTGTGTCTTATTCTGTTAAATCCCTAGAGGGTTTGACTCCTTAAATATTTCTGGCACTGACTGATAGCACTGCATTTAGCTCTCCAAGGGCTGCTCATGCATTTGCACTCAAGATCAGTCAGATAAAAGGTATAAACAGAACTGGAGCTTGGTCTGGAACCCAAAACCTGTCCCTTGCTAAAGTGCTCTGTTCCCTCATGTTCAGAATTCACCTCTGGCTTCCCTCTTACCTTCTCGCACATTGAGCCAACTCTTAAAAAGAATGCTGTAACTTTACATGTAACTTTGATGGTACAATCACTTTACCCTTTTCTTTGCCATATAGGGGCTTTAGCTTACAAATCTTAAGCATGCACACAGGGTCTGGACTTACTAATTTGTGTACTGTGTATCATTTATTTCCAACAACAACTGCAAATCTTTTTTGTGTAACTAAAAATGTATCATAATATAAGGTCACAAATTAATTTCATTTTATATTTTGGCTACCTGTTTCACATCACAGACATAATAACTACCTGAAACCATTTTTAATTAGTTTAAGAACAGATAACTGCAATAAATTACACTCACAGAACTTTCTTTAACATAAAATAAAAGGCTTTTACAATTTATTACTGATTTTTGTATAGAATGCAGCAATGAATCAAATATAAAAATAATTCAAACTAGATAATTGTACAATGAAATATTGTAAAGAATTGTAAAGATGTATGAACTCCTTCAAGCCACATGTTAGGACTACTGAATATAAAGATCATGTATACACCAAGAATACAAACTCTAATTCTTATTCCCTGTATAGAAAAGACTTCAGGTGACAGAATTTAAATGAATAATTGGTATTAGGCATGTTTTTTTAAGAAAAAGTACAACAACTGATTATTAAAAATATGATCACTGTCAAACTATTGCCCATCAGCAACCGACATACCACACTTCGGACACAAAAATAAACTAAAGCAAGGGTCAATCACAGAGTAAACCTGCATTAGCAAATACCCATAATCATTTTGCTATACATAAATCATTTTCTTATATAATCGGAATACTTTATCTTTACTCAATACCTCCCTGCATTCTAGATCTCAGACTCCATGAATCCTTTGAAAATTAGGACTGGAGAAGAACATGTGGAATTGGCTAGTCCACTGCCCTTTTCCAAAACTAGAGAAGTTAAAAAATTTTAAAAATGTAGTGTAGGTGATAATGCAGATTTGATAACATCTTTAGGCAACCTATTTTACAGTTTAACCAGTAGAAAGTTTTCCTTGTATTCCACCTTAATCTTTCTTGTTGCAACCTAATCCCATTACTTCTTCCTCAACCAAAACAGGGGCGTGGGAGAAGGCACTCTATCATCATTCTCTCTTTTTAGCTTCCTTTCACGTATCTGAAGCCTGTTATTATGCCTCCATCTTTTCTTTGTCCTTCTTTTTAGGTTTGTCACATCTACTAAGCCTGCATCATATCAGGATGCAAAGCAAGTCCTTAGATTTGTTTTAAAGCTATTGAAATGTCAACAATTATAGGGAGTGAAAATCCAGAAAAGTCAAATTTTTATCCATTCTTTAATCACAACTATTCAAAACCTTCTGAAACATGAATTATATCTTTTTTCCTATAACAACTGTTATTCATCCCATAGTAATTTGATAGCATAATGCTATGCAATACCACTATGAATGTATCGGTTATCTGATGACAGTTGTAAAGGCATCATTATTCCCAGAGTAGAATAAGGAAAATAGTTATATTTCTACAGAGTTTTCCATCCCCAGACAAAGGTCAGAACAGAATTCATCACTCAGGAGTGGACAGTCAGCTTCTTTCAGAGCTTTTTGAATGACCTCCTAGAAGTATAAACAGAAAGGATGTAGGAAAGGATTAGCATAGTTAAGGAAAAAAAAAAAAAAGTTTTCCAAGGACTGAAAAACTTGCTATGCATCTCCTTCTCCTTCCTTTCAAGATCATCAGAGATCTAAGAAACAAAAAAGGCTAATCCAGCCTATAAAAGAAAAGGAAGGTTTTTTTGCAAATCTTTTTAATCTATATCACTGATAGTCAAACTAAGTTGGGAGGTCAGATTTCACCTATAAGTACATATATCACAACAGCAGAATATATAATACGTGTACTGAACACATAAGTACTTTTGTCAGGACACTGGGAAAAAAATTATTTTATGTCATTTGTCATCAGTATGTTAAGAAAATAATTAGTTCTTCTCCCAGTTTTGCCTCTCAACTGTAGAGCTCGAGTACAACCTCTTTTCCCAGCTTCAACTGCTCTCCAATTCATTAACCAAGTTACACCCTTGTAACTATAGCAACTTGTTATATGAAGAATATTATAGTATTACAGATGTATTTTAAGAGTTATAATCATTATCTTGTCATTCGTTCAAAAAGTTTTCAATCTAGATCCTCAAAAAAATAACTCAGGAGCTCTGAGGAAAAAATGCACCACATGCTCAGGCAGTCTCAACCGTCATACAGAAGGATAAGTCTTAGTAGAAAAGAAATGTTGGTAGGGTCCAGCCAGAAACAGCCAGCAGCAGCAAAGTAATGCAAGACAGGACTATGAGGATGACTCATTTTGACTAGGTTTTTTCAGTTCTCCATAATTTTTTTCTTTGATTGGCTATTCCATATTATTTCCTGTCTTGTTTTCTAATTATTTCAGTCACACAAGTTCAGCTTCTGACGAGGTTGCCCTTTCTTTCACTCATATTTTACCCTTATGCTTTTACTTTAATTATGGTTTTAACCTGCAGCTATTTTCAAAATTTTTCTGTGTTACCAAAAGCATTACCAGAATGAAGGAAAATAAAATAAAATAAAAAAAACCACAAATAGAACCATCTGTTTCTTTCTTTATATTTGCACACTGCCTGATCTCAACTAGCATTCCAAAATCCTCTTAAATCCAACCAAAATTGATCTGCCTTATCTATGGATCACTGGTATTTTTTCTGCAGAAATCCCTGGCCCACAATTTGGGCACCTCTATCACAGGAACAAAAATCATGATACTGAAGAAAAATCTAACAGTTCATAATGAGTACATTCGTCAAAACGTCTTAAAGACTTAAACAGATTTATGGGCTCTATACTACAAAACATAATATACCAATGCAGATAAAGTCTCAAAATAATTATCATCTTTATTTTTTTAAAGCATTCTTTAGTCTAAATACCTCCTGTTAAAATCATGTCTACCAATAAAAATATGTACTCTTACAGACTAGGGTTGAAAAAACAAGTCATAAAATTTATAATTTTACTGGTCTTATAAATTGATTTTAGCCATTATTGCACTGCACATAATTCACTAAAAGTGATGGAATGCTTATTTGGTTGATAGCTAATGTATCCCTGAAGAATAAAAGCTATATTAATACATCATTTTGCCATAAAGGTGATATAGACAGCAAAAGAACATTTTGTCAACTTCAGGAAATAAGAGAACTATTAAGAATTATTTAAAGCATCATAAAGCAGCAGCAAAATGTGCAATTGTCAATAGGGGTACACATTAATCTTTCCATCCCCTTGAACACACTTTCTACATATTGTGCTTGAGTTTACCAGATATGCAGCTTTATGCACTGACTACTGCATGTTAAAGTGCTGAGGAACAAGTGAACCCTTTAAATGAATAATATTCCTTGAGTAGCAAAGGTCCAGTTAAAGAAACATCAATAATAGAGAAGAAAAAATCATGGGATGAAACTTTCTAGCACCCTCCTAGTTTCAATCTCAACTACCTTTATGACTTCATATTGAATATATCCCCCCTTCCCCCATTTAATTATAAGGGAAACAGTTACTGTCAGCTTTAAAATCACCCATGCAGGTGAAAAAGCAGCCCTATGGCAATATACAAAAACCACCCAGAGTATTGGGCTTCTTTCTCTCTTTCACTTCAAGGTGAATCCTCCAATGCCACAATTACAAAACTAAACAGACTGAATAGGTTAGGGTACCCTACAATCCTCAGTGTACCAGGCTTTTCTGCTTGAACCATACAGGAATAAGACTTGTTGGTCTGTCAAACGCATAATTCTTCCACTAGCATCACACATTTATACCAATCAGTGCTATCAGACATTATGGTAGATACTGAACTTTATTTATAAGTACTTTCTCACCACTTTTAAGAGGATTGTTTACTTGGAATGAAATTATGCCTCTCTGAAATATCAGGATTTAAGGTGTTGCTCCCACAAGACAGTTTCTTTCTCCTCCTTTCCTTAACTGGGAGACCGTCAGTAAATTACCATCTTGTTCTCAGAGCATCCAGACCAAACAACAACTGCAAAATGATGATTCTGAATGCAAAGTTTCTCTTAAAAATATTAATCTGATTTTGAATCATTAATTTAGCTGATCAACTCATCCGTATTATCGGATAAACATTTAACCTTTAAAGAAAAGTTAATTTGATGTTATATTAAAAGTTAAATTCACATTACATAAAATGTAATTTCATTTTTTTTTTTCCTCCCAGCAGAATGACTTACCTGTACATTGTCCTCCATTTGTGGGATCCCCATAATATCCTGGCATACATGTTTCACATTGTTTTCCCGTTGTTAAGTTTTTACATTGATCACAGACATTACTGTTGATGCAGGTGCTGTGGCCATTACACTGGCAAGCTAGAACATAACATTTAAAAAGCCATTACTAAATTGCTCTTGGGAACAAAATCATTCCTATGTGATTACAAAATCGTAGCAGAATCTGAGGGGTTTAATCTGACTAATGACCAGCATATATATTTGTACTTTGACAGAGAACCTTTTTAAAATAACATTGTGACAAGACATGAATTCACACACAGAAGACCACAGAAGTTGACTACATGGTGACAGGTGAGTTTAGGGTGTGTGAGAAAGTCTTTTTTGCCATTGTGAGTGACTGAATCCAATCCTCGTTTTTAAAACGCTGCCCAGTCACTTAAGAAACCTGTTAAGAGGCAGTAACTCACCAACTGAGACCAAATTAAACCCCCATACCTACATGCAACCTGCTGTGAAGCATTTGAAAGGCTACTGTGATGGAGAACATGAACAGCTCACACTAACTTATACCTGCTGGGGAGAGAGAACTTACAAAAAAATTAACCAAAGATCATCTTATTTTTAACAGTTCTGATCCTCGCATTAGCTTTGGCATACTAAGGGGTTTTAAGGACATGGGGGCCATATCAAACAGCCCCAGTCCCTCCTCATTACAGTCAACTCTGGTGAATGTAAAAACACTGGACTCCTATTGACATAAATTTTTTATGCCTGACCTTAAAAGCATAAAATTGCTTTTTGTCAAATAACAACACTATAAACCACTGATCTTGCACCACACCTCCACTCCAGTGCTCCATGTTTTGGAGAAACTCAGCGAGTACTGATCACTATTGCGGGAAAATCACAAAGTGAATTCTGCCAGAATCATTGATCCTGCTGCCAGGACTCGGCTGAACACCCAAGAGGTTTTGAAGGATGACCTCTCTATAGGGTGGGAACTCAGAGCTGATAGTGCTCAGCAGATTAGCAATCTGTCTATTACAGCAGCTTGTCAAACGTCAGACTACATCAAACCTGTCGATTCCTTACTGGCAAAGGCTGTGTAAGACTCAGCAGAAGACAGCTATCTCAGTAAGATTTTTTTTTTTTTTTTTAAATTTGGATTTTTAATCTAAATGTCACAGTGACTGGTGTATTGGCTAGGGGGAAAAAAAAAAAAAAGAGAGAGGGAGAGAGAATCTCACTGCATGATTTAAAAGGTTTAGAGCTGTTTTAGATTTTAGTAACTTAATACATTTACAGCCATTGCCAGGCTTGGCTCATAAACCGTTAAATCTCCCAAGTTGACAATCTCTTCCTTCTTCTGTAGCTATGCCTATAGAATCTTGCAAACAAGTACCAAACGTTTCTGTACTACTGGAAAAGAAGTTTTCTCACTGTCTTGACTAAATCTCTTTAGAAATTACAAGTTTTACTCTTCCTAAAAATACTTGAATTTTAGACAACTTTGTGGTATCTTCCTCCAGGCAGTTTGCCATTCTGCAGTTTGTTGCCTTTCTCAGAAAAAGCCACACAAAAATACCATGAATTGCAGCTCCATTTTGGGTTTACGTGTCTTACACATTAAGTTACTTAAAGCAAATGTTAAAAAGAAAAATGCAGCTCAATAAATCAAAAGTAAAAACAGATAGTGCATTAAATAGATGTTCTATTAAAGTAAGGTTGCCTAACTAAAGATTGTATCAATGTAGGGAAAATGTTTCATTCTGATATTCTCCAACTAGTGAGTCATTGATTTATAAATTTTCTATTCTTCCTAATGCTTAGGTTTATATTTCTGAATTTTTGTGTTATCTAAAGGATAATGAAAGCAACCTTAATTAAGCAAATTTTTTATTGTGAATTTTAGTTTGTTGCAAGTCATAATATTATCTGGTCATATATGATAGCTCTTAATTCTTACAATTTGTTAAGACAAAGAAAATGGAAGAGATTTAAATCAAATTCAAAAAATATGTATACAATAAGAAGCAATACAATCTACAATTGACATGACACATCATTTAAAATTATATTATGTATTTGCTGATTTTCCTAAAAATATGTATCTCATTGATAAAAGTGAAGAGCCAGAAGAATTGTACAATTCCACAACTTTCTGTGATACAGATGAGTGCGATCAAACTGGAGACATCAGTATTAAATAATTAAAAAAATAATTAAAATAATGAGACACTGTAATGATCATTTAAATAAGACCAAGGAGTTACATTTTTAAAAGTCATTTTTTCTTTCAGTGATTTTAATGTACATCACTGGCAGCAACAGAATAATTTTCTTCACACATATAAATGTGATTTAGCTGAATCTTCAGTGAGGCTGCCCTGGAGGTAAGCAATTTTTGGGTGTTTTTTTCATTGGGTTTTTTTTTTTTTTGCAATTTGTTTTTGACCTCTGTGTTGAAATGGTTGATGATGCTGACAATTGTTAATAATAATAGTTTTAAGAAAATACTTAATACTAGGAAAATATATAAAAAGGATGCCTGCATTACCATCTGGATCTAGTGTAAAGATACTTCATCTAGTTTTAAACAAACTAGTTAGAATCAATTCACGCTTCTCTTCAAAGGAGGAATTTAGGCTTTAAAGACAAACTTGGGCTTGCATTCTACTTAAACTGCTCTTCTCATGAGAAGAAATGCCAACACTATTTATTTTTTCTTCTTTCTTTATATATATGTATATATGATATTTGCCATTTTATTTATAATAAAAGTTCAGTTAAAATACAAATCCGATTAAAAAAATTAAAATGTATTCATAGCAAAAGACATACTATGACAGCTGCTTTGAGGACTATTGATTTCAAAATGAGCAGTCACAAAAAGAAACATTTTTTATGCTACCTGCTGAATACTAGTTTTAAAGATTTAAATGGACAGAAAACAAGAATGAATTTAAAATACTTACCACCAACACAATTGCCTAGAGGCATTATAAAGAGCATGGTTATGAACTACAAAGAAAACTAAGTGCATACATGAATGAACATGAATCGTTTAGCCAACTATTCATCAATGTGGCAGAATCATCTTCAAACTACATGTCATAACCTATTTATTTTTATTTTCATCCAAACTATAAACTGTTCAGTAGGCTTATATAGAGAGAGACTTAATATCAATTCTATCTTACTTCAAGTACATCAGATGATTGCTGTACTAAAAATAATAAACTGTGTTAGTATAATCCATTACAGATAATATTTTAAGAAAATGAAAACAAAAGCTTAGGAACAAAACCGACAGCCTATACCAATCAAAATTATATTTGACCATCAACTGAAATTTTAGCTCTATGACTTCTGCAGGATTTGCCTCAAACTCATAAAACTAGTGGGTTTTTAAGCTAAAGGGGAGCTTCAGTGAATTCTTGATCAGAACATACAATGAATACAGAATTTTATCTATGAAGAATAAGTATTAAGCAAATAAGGTGATGAAATCTTCTAACTCAAACATTTTAGACAAGCAATATATATATCCATTACAGTTTCACTAGTGGCAGCTACTAGTACTGCAGTGAAAGTCTAACAACGCACTTATTATCAACATACCTGTATTTTAACATACAGACCAAGTACTGAAGTTTCCATGCAATGTAATGTCATTCTATTGTTTCCAGAAATTTAGTGGAGGCTTTGTCCTGGTTTTGGCTGGGATAGAGTTAATTTTCTTTCTAGTAGCTGGTATAGTGTTATGTTTCGGATTTAGTATGAGAACAACTTTGGTAACACCCGGATGTTTTCAGTTGTTGCTAAGTAGTGTTTATATACTAAGTCAAGGATTTTTCAGCTTCTCATGCCCAGCCAGCAAGAAGGCTGGAGGGGCACAAGAAGTTGGGAGGGGACACAGCCAGGGCAGCTGACCCAAACTGGCCAAAGGGATATTCCATACCATGTGACATCATGCCCAGTATATAAACTGGGGGCAGTTGGCCTGGGGGCGATTGCTGCTCAGAAACTAACTGGACATCGGTCAGCAAGTGGTGAGCAATTGCGTTGTGCATCGCTTGTTTTGTATATTCCAATTCTATTATTATTATTTGTCCTGGTTTCAGCTGGGATAGAATTAACTGTCTTCCTAGTAGCTGGTACAGTGCTATGTTTTGAGTTCAGTATGTGAAGAATGTTGATAACACTGATGTTTTCAGTTGTTGCTCAGTAGTGTTTAGACTAATGTCAAGGATTTTTCAGCTTCTCACGCCCAGCCAGCGAGAAAGCTGGAGGGGCACAAGAAGTTGGCACAGGACACAGCCAGGGCACCTGACCCAAACTGGCCAACGGCGTATTCCATACCATGTGACGTCCCATCCAGTATAGGAACAGGGAAGTGGGGGCAGGGATTTCCGCCGCTCGGGGACTGGCTGGGTGTCGGTCGGCAGGTGGTGAGCAATTGCACTGCGCATCATTTGTACATTGCAATCCTTTCATTATTGCTGTTGTCATTTTATTAGTGTTATCATTATCATTATTAGTTTCTTCTTTTCTGTTCTATTAAACCGTTCTTATCTCAACCCACGGGTTTTGCTTCTTTTCCCGATTTTCTCCCCCATCCCACTGGGTGGGGGGGGAGTGAGTGAGCGGCTGCGTGGTGTTTAGTTGCTGGCTGGGGTTAAACCACGACATTATTATTATTATTATTATTATTATTATTGTCATTTTATTATTGTCATTTTATTATTATAATTTTCTTCCTTTATGTTCTATTAAACTGTTCTTATCTCAACCCACAAGTTTTCCTTTTTTTTTCCCAATTCTCTCCCCCACCCCACTGGGTAGGGGGAAGTGAGTGAGTGGCTACATGGTGCTTAGTTGCTGGCTGGGGCTAAACTGTGACAGGCTTCTTTGTTCAGGAAATGGTTTGGATTTTTTTGGTTTTAACTTAGAACATTTGACAGTGTTCACTTGGTTTTACATTTCACTTTAGTATTCTAAAACCTAAAAAAAAGGAATCTACTCTTTACCTATGTATTTAAAAAAAAAAAGTCACCAAAATAAAACCTTCTTTAGAGATTCTGCTTTCTAACTAATATAGTGATACATACACTTAAATATAAATATATATATATGTAAACACACAGATATATGCATACACACACACACAGAGAATACACTGATAAAAAAGTACCCAGGAGAGCAAACAAACATAGGTGCATATACCCATAAAAGTTTTGATCCTAGAGAAGCTCCAGCTTCCAAATTTATCATCAGTAGGAACACTTGCTGGAAAAATAACTTTAGCACAATTACACCATTTATTCTAAAAAAAAAGTTTTCAAACTGTCTTTTAAACTGTATTATTTATTGTAAATTACCACTGGAGGTCTGTCAAACTCCCCAGTGTGCTTTTCATTTGCCTGTAACTACTACACCGCTGCTTTCACACGCTGCTTTCAGGATTTGAGTATTTCCATACAGGAGATGGTACCAGCTCAGCTTCCACGGTCTTAAAGTACCTGATGCCTTGCTTACTTTTCCAATGAACTTTAAAATTAAAATACTATAATCAGATTGATAGGGCTTAAAATTAGACTTCAGAGATTCTCTTTAAGATTACAAAAGCATACATTCTATTTACTCAAGATGTTTAAAAGGTAGACTGGAGGCACAGCTCAGGTATTTGGCAGCCCCCCATTCTCACAGCCAGCTGGGCTTTTGTGTGAGCAGCGGCGATGCAAGAAGTTCCTGCTCCTGGCCACCACCAGTCGCCTATAGATAATTTCTCCCCAGCTGCACTCTTCTTTGATGGATACAGAAGCCAGAAGAAAGCAAGAGCTGAAGCAAATTCGTATAGTTGGACTTGAAAAAGTAGAAGGATAGGATGGGTGAAAACTTATTTATAAATAAATGGCAATTTTGGTTAAACTATTTGCATCAAATTTCACATGTGAACCTGCATGACAGTGAGCACATTTGTGTCCGGCAGACAGACACTAACAAACTATATATTTAAGAAATATTTTGGAAAAACAAATCTCTCATGCAAATGTTACTTGTATTACTCAAAATAATTATGCTGATTTGTCATGCTTAAACAGAGAAACATCTCTTCTTCATATATAAGAAAGAACGGAAGCAGACCTTACCTGGACACTGGATAAAAGACCACTCATAATTTTTCTCTCTTGGACAAAGAGCAGCATCAAGCACCATTTCATTAGAGTGCACGCCAACAGGCTTCATGGGGCCTCTTGATGATCCTTCCAAACATTGCCCTTTTCCAGTGTTACTGGGATCGTTACACCATCCGCACCCAGGCTGTTCCAAACACTGTCCGCAGGTCCTCAGTCCGGAGCAGTTTTGAGCTTTATTACATGGAATAAAGCATTAATGCTAAGGGGTTTTTTTTGTTGGGGGTTTTAGTTTGGGGGTGTTTTTTTTTTAAATTAAGATGCTGGGATTTTACAACAGCTGATGAAGAAACAATTTTGCATTTCTATTTCCTTGTGTAAATTAAAAAATTTCAGTAACATCAATAAGAATATCTCAGTTTTCTTTAAAAGTTGTACTTCTTCAAAGATCACAAGATACACAGCAGGTGTTTCTTACACCACAATGCAACAATAAAGATTTCAAATGAACACAGATAATGAAGCAGTACAATAATATTACACATCTTCATTAAATCCCATGATAAAATCTACATTCTGTGCTTATTATTAATATATATTATGGGATGCATATATTACTAATTCTACTGATGCAAAGAGCCCTTCCAACAGGAAGACTCTAGAACTCAAGACAAGGTCAATAATCCAAATAAGAGTGATAATAATAATCCAAAAATTGTGATAATTCAAATTCAAACCAAAAATTTATTTGGGTATGAAGTATCCTGGGATCACACCTGAGTATTCACCTACAAATATGACTCAGTCTTGTTATATAGAAATTTTGAAACAAGCTAGCATACTACATATCTTTCCAAAAAAAGGATTCTTAAACTACAAGTCATAATTCAATCCCATTTAATTGAACTATATCTTAAGAGTCTCATCTGTTAGAGTGAATCTGGTTTCATTATTTAATTTGCATACTAAAAATCAAATCTCCCTCTAGATCTTTTATACTCTACTCTTTTTAAATAATTTATCACGAAATGGTCTTCCTGATATTTTAAATCTGTTTAGAACCAAATAAAATTCATATTCTGAAGTTACTGCCATTTCTTATTAATAAGAAATTAACAATTTAGTATCTTCAGAAACACCATTAGAGTTCACAAGTTTATTTGAGCTTTTTCTGTGACATCTTAAATTTTTTAACTTAATGATGTAACACTGAATCAAATTAACATCAGAATCATTTGAACATTGATCACTATGGGTCTCGTATCTTCTCACGTTAACTCTGTGGACACTTATAAAATAAATTTTAAAAGCATACATGAACTTCAGGAAGATCCTACCAGGAAGACAGAAACAGTCTAAGTTACTTTTTTAAAAGAAGGTATTTTAAAGGTTCATGGGGGGTTTTTTGGAGGACACTCAAATGGCTTCTACATGAGTGTAACCTCTCAATTTGGGTCAGCTGCAGCCAGGACACTACATCCAACTAATACTCAGGTTCACAGCTACCTGGACCACTCTGCTCCACAAAAGCAATACTTGAATCCATGTTATAAAGGGTATACTAAGCAGAACAATTTCATTTCTAATTAAATAAACTGACAGCAGAATAAAACTAGCTACTCTGACTTCAGCAACTATTAAAATTGTTTAAAAGTAATGAAAGTTGTCATGTCAGAGAAAAAAAACACTCTAGTAGTCTAAAGATACATGCAGATATCAAGAAAACAGGCAGTTAAGAATCTGAATGAAATCTCAAAAGGACTTTAACAGTGCAGAAAGCTGGAGCATGAGTTGTTGTATCATTAGACTTGGAAGGATCCAAAATAGGAGGAAATGTTTCAAGTTTCCCAAATATGGGAAGGGATGGGGGGGAAGGAGCTCATCTGTTCTTGGAAATCAGTGTCAATCATGTGACAAATCAGTTTTAAACCAGACCTCATCAGATCTGAAGCTGAATGATGCAAATTTAGTTTTTTGAATATGTTAGAAGATCAGCAGAAAAATAAAGACCATCATTCTGTACCGGCTGGCTTGCCCTTTCAGAGATGCACTGTAGATGATCCAAACAATTCTCATGCTGCTATTTATAAAGCTAGGAGAAAACAGCTCTGAAGTATCAGCTGCACTATCTTCATGGAATATAAAACAGAACCGAAAGTGGAAATCCTCAGATACTCTCTGTAGTGGCATTCAGCTAAAAAACTGAAGAGAGCTAACTGAGAAGTTATTGTTTGTAGAAAAAGGCAATGTTCAAGCAGAAATTTTTTTTCTTTGAAATTCTAGAGGTGGTCCAAGATTTTCAACTGTCAGCTATTCAATCAAAAGTCATAATGGATGGAAGACGTGGGGAAGAATGGAATGCAACTTTTTGGCAAGCAGGTATTAAAATGACAAAATGTCACCAATAAAACAGTATTCTTCATTTTAATTCCAAGTTGTGAAAATAAATGTGAAGTTCTCAGTTGTTCTATTTTTTCCTTTCAAATCATACGTGCTTGTGTGATTTTTTTTTCATTCAGAGCAAAACATCCAAAAACTCAGAAATCAGTCATTCAAAATAAAAATAAGATTTAAAAAAGAGGATTCTTTTTTTTTTTTTACAGGTATAGTTACATTCCATTCTTCAGGTAAGTAAAAACACTACCCCTTGATAAAGGAATCCACTTAATACTTCGTTACCTCAGCAGCAATAATGATGTATCTAACTAATAAAATTTTCGAGTCATTTAGACTGAAGATGCGTGAACTATGTTTCATTTTGACATTCATTTTCTTGTTTAAATGCAAAATATCTAATGCTTTAAATCTCTGAGGGGAAAAAAAACCCTGCTTATGGACATGGAAACTTGTTTCATACAAAACTGACTTTACATAATGATGAACTGGTATATAGCAAATCCCGTTCACCTTATTTAATATAAACTTTTACAGACCTGACAAAAATGACAATTAAATTAGAAACAATTTCTTGTATTCCCCAAACAGATTGAATCTGCATGATGTACAAATACTACACAAACACAAAAACAGAATTAAAAGTTCAGGCTGACATAATATATGCTATTTTAAAAAGCTAAGCATCATTCATGTGACGTTCTGTCAATTTTATCTCCAAATTTTCAATCTACTTATCTTCTGCCATAACTCACTATCAATATTTTATAAGTTGCAAAATTGATTCCCTATAGGAGTGAAAAAAAGTTTAGTGAACTGTTGTGAGAGAGAAACCTTTACATAATTACAGTATTATTACTCCAAAATACATGGGACAAGAGATTAAGTGTTCCTAATATTTCTTTATTTTTAGGCCATACATGGGCTGATGGCTGGGTTTAGAGGACATAAGGACCCAAGGAACGTGTAAACCCTACTAGTCCACACTGAACCTGGACACTAGGACCTGGATTAACATCTGAAATTTACTAACTAAGCATACAAGTTTACCAGAACAGGTCAACATTGTACTGGTTTGTTATATTCTATGATTACTAAGGATGAAAAAGGAATCTCAGTTAAGAGGAATACAGCCTCTTGGTCAGTTTTACCTGAAAGAAAAATTTTCCTATGCCTTGTTTTCCTTTAACCCAGATATATGTAGTGACCTGGTACGTACAGTCATTCTTCTCTCCTAAGATTACAATGTATCAATGGTTCCTATTACATATGTGGCATGACCTTACTTTACTTAATATTTTCCCGATGCTTAGGTGAAAGCAAGTAACAACCTTTTGTATTTTTTTGTATTTGTATCCAAAATCTATTAAATGGAAACATGATCTAATTATGACCCTGAAGCAAGTTGCTTCTTGTCAATATCATCAATCCTGCCAGAACATATCCAGAAATAAGGTGTTCCAGAGGCACTGATATCAAAAGACCCTTAAGGAGAGGGAAAGGAAGTTGGAAGTAACTGAAAAAAAAACAACTCTCACAGAGAAAAGCAATAATAAGATTTCAATGGTACACCTCAGAAGTCCTATATATTAAGGTTGGGTCCCACTGGATTGGAGTCTTTTACAGGTAGAAAATATTTTAATCAAATCTTGAAGGACAGTAAAAATACTAAGAAACAGTCTTCTGTAGGATGGTGACTGAGGAATTGTTCCAAATAAAACACAACTGAGACAAGAATCTAAGGCACCAGGCAGCTTGCTCCAGCATCTGCGTGAATTATGGCACCGATATACGCTGGAACTGCATGGTGCTGAACTTAACAAGGTCCAGTTACTACAGACTTGGGAAGAAGTAGCTTCAGCTGAACGGTATACTGAAAAGTACATTGAGTAGGTTTCTTCTTCTCATAGGGAGGCATTGTATCAATTTCTGATGAAATGTGCTTCCAAAACGGACATCTGGGGGGGTATCCTTGCTGCTTGACAAAGAAATCGCTTGCCTTTTATCTCAAAAGGATGAAATGAGCAACTTTGAACATTAACACAGCCTGACCCAGTCTGATCACATAGGACCAAAGTTTCCTGCACCTCCTTTACCTGCCTGAAGGCCTAGCAGGATTCCTTCTGTTTCCATGGAGAGGATAAACAGTCTGCAATGGTTAATATTCAGCATTTGCAAGTGAGAAGAATCTAAGGAAGACCATGACCATTTGTTTTGCATCTGTGTTACAATATTCTCAAGACTATTACGACCATTATTATAACATTGTTTTTATATTTGCATGCTAGGAAAATGGGCTGCTTTGAGTCTGACAAAATAAATCAGAATCTTAAAAACTCTGAATTCAGCTCATCTCCTTTTTTTATCAACTTGATGTTGTATAAGTCTAAGTTCTACATATTATTTATCTAATTTTAACAGTATTGTGTTCCAGCTCATGGCCATTGTTTGACACACTAAGACTGGTTATACAAACGATCATGGTATTTTTTCTTCATCTGAAAACATTAAACACTTTTTACTGTTTCAAAAGACTAAATGTTTCATTGTAAAAGAATTGCCAGTTATTTATCTGTATCTAGAAAATACACAGTATTGACTGCTCACATTACTAGCTATGTAAGGTCATTCATCTGAAATTATTTTTATCTTTAGTGAATGTGCTGAATCCTACTCATATAGATGCTCTTTTGAGTGGAAAAAAAATACAACACTATATTTAACAGGATGAGCGTGTAGTAAGATACTCACGGGAGCACGTGGCAGTTTGCCATTCTAGACACTGTCCATATGGGAAGGAGATTATATAGGCATTTGAGTCAACACATCGTTTTGTACTGCTACACCACATACATTCCATACCATTACTCGTGCAGTTCGAACAGGTTGTTCGCAGGGAGCAGGGCTTTTTGCAGGGTCTGGCATTCTGGTTAGGACTGACTGGAAAAGAACCACAAACATTTTTAATTTTGAACAGAAGTTCAATCTCCTTTTTCTTTAATCATATGTTCTATTAGAAGAATCCTTGTTGCAGTGAAAGTGGTTGCTTCCTTAATTAGCTATAAATAACTTCATCCAAACTTATGTTGCAGCATGTAAATACAATAATGTTTTATAAAAGCTATTAAGTAATACTCAGCATGAGTTACACTATAGAGTTCATTTAAAAATTTTCACAGCAATTTTATCTATATACTGAAATAACACATTCAATATTAATTGTGTGATAATGTCAGTTTATTTATGTGCACATACGTGACATAATACATCTCAAACTTCTATAACAAGTACAGTAGAGTTCTCGGTCTATCGTTCTCGTTAGTTTGACAGTATGTAAGCAACAAATATTCTACCTATGACTTACTTATCCCCTAAAACCTTGCCTTACAGTATACATATGAAAGTCACTAGAATCCAAAGGGAAAGTAATAAAACGAACATTGTTCAATGCAAAACAGATTTGGGTTGGGGTTTTTCTGTTGTTGTTTGGTTGGGGTTTTTTTGACTGGGGGGGGGTGTTTTTCTCTACTAGTGACCATATTCTGACTAGGTTAATGTTGTACGTTATCTCAAAAAGTCATAACACACAAAAAGAACTTGTATATGCTAACTCCTGATTTTTGCTTTGATTTCAAAAAAAACTGTAAAATGTACAAGAACAAAAGTATAGTAATTCTTAGGTAGGAACACAAAAATATACATAGTACTATATTTTCCACACAGAAGCACCATGTGAAACATCAGGATTAAGCCCTCCTATGTATTGCCATGTTTTTGTGTATTATTGGTTCATATTCAATACCACCCGAGTTCTCAAGCCATTCTGCATTGCTAATATAGTATGCCAAATCACTTAACCAAGGGTGTTCCTGGGTTTGACCTACTATGCATGTATTCAATGTGGTTTGCAATTAATAAAAAATACAAAGAAAAATCTAACAAAAATCAGCTGAACTGTAAAAGTACTCTCATACGGCTGAAGTACTTTGATTTCTACAGTCTTTGAAGCA